>NC_138911.1:30350243-30950243 GCF_965231255.1 Vanellus vanellus | reverse complement strand
ATAATTGAAGTTAACCATAATTTGTGTATTAGCATTAAAAATATTGAGACTTGCTAAGCAGCATGAGCTTGCATTGACTGGTAAAGCAGTATGACATAGCATTAATGCGTAAGACCGTAACATATCATCATCATCATTTTACCATTAATATTTAGTTTGGATTATATTTTGTTTTGCCTTTTATTTCCTATGTATTTTTCAGTATAAATATTTCTTTGTGAAAGACTTCTTTTCAGTGAAGCATGCAAAGAACTATTGATATTAAAAGTAATCCTTCAACATTAGCTTCTTTCAAACTTCCATAGGATTAGTGGTGAGTGATAACAAGGCACAAATAAAGTAGCTAGTGTACTTTTGTCAGCATTTTGTCTGATAACTCAAAAAGCAGTGTTTTTTTCCTACAACTCCTGGTTGCTTTTTATATGAATATAAACAAAGAGTTCTGTCCTCAGTGTATGGAAACAGATAAATAGTAGCTCCCAGATGTTCATTATCGTGAACTTGATGGGATACCAAAATACCACATTCTTCATGATGACTGATGTATTGATTAGGGAAAAAGACTTAGGAGAAATCAACTCATTAAAAGTTAAGCTTCAATATTTTTCAGGATTAGTTTGTATCCCAGGATGCAAAATGACCTTTTTTTTTTTTTGCCTGTATATCTATGATTTAAATTTTCCAATCAGAATGTATTGCAGGTATAATTAGCAAACTGCTCACAATACTCAAAGAAAGCAGGTTGGCACAGAGAGTCTTCTCTGGCTTCCTTAGTGCCCAACAAATGAATACAGCTGCAATATTAATAGGGGCTGCAAAGTGATATACTTCCTTGTTGTGTGAAAAAGAATTGGTATTGTGCCATGTGCTGCTACTGAGTGGAGTGTGGAGTGTGGCATTCTCAGCCTCTTCTTTCTTTTTATCTGGTAAGTCCATGACTGCTGTGTTCCTTTTCAAGCTGTGATTTTGCAAGTCCTGACTCTGAGAATTTACCTTCCAGTTTTTCATTTGCTATGGAAACTACAAGCATGTGATTCTTTAGTTCATTCCAACAATGAAGGCCTCCTATACTTCATGGCTCACTGAAGAACTGAAATACTTTTCCAAATCCTTCTCTTTTCTACAGTGCAGTAGTGTTAGGTACCAAGCTAGAAGTTCCAGCAGCGTGAAAGATGAATATGCATGTTAATAACCTAAAGCTTTTCTCTAGCTAAATATTAAAAAGAATTTTAATGTCATTCTATATTATTCTGTATAAATATTTGGTAATGAATATATTTTCGTGTATTTCCTGCTGTTTGCAGTTGGGTTCAGCATTCATAACTAATGAATTGCTGAGGTCAGGGATCTGTGCTGTTGAATTTAGTTTCACATATTAAAAAATTATACATTTGTTCCTGAAATCAATTTAAAGGGATTTTCTTTCCTGTTTGTTGATGAGTGAGGGTTCAGGAACTGTAACCCACCTTCCTCTAGTTTGACATCAGATAGAGGAGGTCATGAAATTTCTGTATATTCTCTGCTCAGTAGTGCAGAGAGGGTATAAGATGGAGGTCTACCTTTATTTGTTGAATAAAGAGAACACGTCTCTTGCCATACATATATTATGGAAGAGAATTGGAGTATTTTACTTCAACTTGCCTTAGTTATTCAACTTGCAGCATAAAAAAAGAGTCTAGCAGCATTAGAGCCGACAAAAATCAGAATGAATTCTTTGAGTGTGCTTGAATCTGAAGAGTGGGGCTAGAGTGCTATTAGCATCCTTTTCCTCTATAGCATGGACAAGTTATACAGTGAATCCTCTTGAAACATAACCCTGTTCTTTCCTTCTGTGAATTTTTTAGCCAGATAAGTTCTCTGAACTCTGCTCATTAGAGGACTGCAGAGGTCAATAGAAAAGGTGATGTGAGTGCAGCAACTGCTGGCCAGGGCTGTGTGTGAAGAGATTGCTTAGGTAGACATTGTGCTAAATGTGTAACGTGTCTTGAGGAACAACCAATATCAGTGACCTCAGATTTTGATCTCTATGGTTTCTCAGCTCTAATTCTTCAATAAGATAGTGAACACCTCTTCTGGCCACGGCAGCCATCTAGAATACTTCTAAGTTGCCTGCTGTGCAATAAGATTCAGCCCTTAACAAAGGTGGATTCCAGTTTTGTGTGTCATTTGGGCATACTTTCATTTTTCGATGTGCTTAATGAGACCTGTACAAAGGGGATAATTTTAATGTCACGGTTTTATGGTTATTCATTGTGTTAGGGAAGGATAATCTGTGTCTCTCAGGTTAAGCTTTTGGTATTAGTTGGCACTGATGCAAGTACTTTCTCTTATGCCTTAATTTTCTCAAATTTCTACCTTATTGGAACTTTTTAAGAATTCTTTTATAATTATATAGTTACATTATTAGTTACAAAATGCTCTGAAATCTCCCCACACAAGGTGCTATAGAAATGCAAACTATCATATTCACATTCATATCCAAGATGAGAAATAATATACTGCTCTGAGTTGAAAAATTTACCTTAATTTTTAAGCATCTCACTGGAATTCAGGGACCTATGGAAGAATAAGGTAAGACTTCTTGATGTGTTCAAGGGGTATTTAGAGAAAGAATGCATATCCCTTATAATTGTCATTTTCTTTTGGATGTTTTAGGTTTATGAGCCAGGAGTGCATGTAAATGTTGTAAATTTTGCCATTTTTTAACAACTAATTTTGGCAGGTTTCACTAGTCTGCAGTAGCAAGAGATGAACATTTACATTGGTTTTCACATTTACCAATCCCTTTTAGAACCACAAATAAACAAAGAAAAAAACAACCCAAAGATGCTACTCTCTTGTTACAGCAATCTTTTAAAATTGTTTTTAATTTGTCAGTGGCATTAACTTGAAATTGTCATGTGCATTAGGATTGCTTTAGAACTCGGCTAGTTAAAACTGTTAAAACTCCGGTTTAGCATTGTACCTAACCATTAAAAATTCCAGGAATGGATGTGTTTGTCCAAAATCCTCTTCAGAATTTCATTTTTAAGACGTGGTATGTTATCAAATAGATGTGTCCTGGAAGGAAAAGAGGGAAAACCTTTTCTCTCTTCAGCAAGGCTGTTTTTTTACTGCTGCCACGGTTACAGTTGGTTGTAGCAAAAAGGGTTCAGAGTTTACAGAATTGTTATGCCCCCCTGTTCCCTATCCTAATGGAAACTATATCAAGTCAGCATGAGCTTTAAGTTAGGTTTTTCTCAAGAGGCCACTAATACCATTTCCAATGTTGGGTTTAATCAAACTACTGGAACTGTTTCATACACAGTAGATTCGGTTTTGTTAAATAAGGAAAATGTGCAGAAGTTATACCATCTCATTCATGACAGGGTAACTGTTAATAACTCTTAATTTTTCAACAAATTTTAGCCA
This sequence comes from Vanellus vanellus, assembly GCF_965231255.1. Lineage (NCBI taxonomy): Eukaryota > Metazoa > Chordata > Aves > Charadriiformes > Charadriidae > Vanellus > Vanellus vanellus. The sequence continues at coordinate 30,946,832 of NC_138911.1, read as the reverse complement.
TCAGTGAAAGCAAGTGTGTGATAATGCTTATGACCAGATTGAAAGGCAAGCTCAGATTCAGAATTCTTAGTTTTCAGTTGTTATGGTTAGGTTCTTGAAACACAATCAACATGTGATCACTGCTACAGTGTCATTATTTTCTTCATTAGTAAGTTTCTCTGGAGTATGTAAATTTTTCATACAAAAACACAGGATGAGGAATATCAGGAAGCATTATTTTAGAACAAAAAATAGGATATCTGGAAGATGCACATAGGTTCATGGGTTACTCCCATACTTTTAAGCAACTGGATTTTATATTGATAATGATGTTTCTTTAACAGTTTTAATCTACACACTCTCTTTCTAATGCAAACAAGTAAAGTCTTATTTGTTGCTTTTATGCAGGCGGCAGAGGCAATTGCTTGATACATAGAAATCTAAATGCTGCCTCCAAGGTTTAGTAGGGTCTTTTGTCTGAAGGAGAGAAATACTTCAGGCATGTTTTTTTCACACCTGCCTTTGATGTAAAGAACAATTAAAAATTACAGTATGTTAGGTTAGCTGTTCTTTCAATGGAAACTTTCCAAGTTGTAAATTAAGGAATTAACAGTTGAGGACAAGCAATCATTATGAACGTCTTAATTTTCTTCAAATACTGTGTTGCCTGTAGAGAGAACATCCATTTTTAGCGATGGAACCCTCTTGGCCATTCTCCTTCTGCAGGTTTCTCTATATGAATCACAGAATCACAGAATTTTCAGAGTTGGAAGGGACCTCTAGAGATCATCTAGTCCAACTCCCCTGCTAAAGCAGGATTGCCTAGAGCACATTACTCGGGACTGCATCCAGGCGGGTCTTGAAAATCTCCAGAGAAGGGGACTCCACAACCTCCCTGGGCAGCCTGTGCCAGTGCTCTGTCACCCTCACTGTAAAGAAGTTTTTCCATGTATTTGAACAGAACTTCAACCCACCCTTTAGATACTTGTATGCCATAATAAGGTCTCCCCTCAGCCTTCTCTTCTCCAGGCTAAAGAGTCCCAGCTCTCTCACCTTTTCCTCATAAGGGAGATGCTCCAAGCCCTTAATCATCTTAGTTGCCCTTCGCTGGACTCGCTCCAGCAGTTCCCTGTCCCTCTTGAACTGGGGAGCCCAAAACTGGACACAGTATTCCAGTTGTGGCCTCACCAGTGCAGAGTAGAGGGGGAGAATGACCTCCCTCGACCTCCTGGCCACACTCTTCCCTATGCAGCCGAGGGTTGCATTGGCCTTTTTGGCAACAAGGGCACATTGCTGGGCCATGGATAATTTACTGTCTACCACAATCCCCAGATTCTTCACCTCCGAGCTACTTCCCGGCAGGTCCACCCCTAACCTGTACTGATGCCTAGCATTCTTCCTCCTCAGGTGCAGGACCTTGCACTTGCTTTTGTTGAACCTCATTAGGTTTTCTCTGCACAGCTCTCCAGCCTGTCCAGGTCATGCTGGATGGCAGCACTGGTATCATCAGCGAACTTGCTGAGGATACACTCTGTCCCCTCATCCAGGTCATTAATGAATATATTAAACAAAATTGGACCGAGTATTGACCCCTGGGGGACACCACTAGTTACAGGCCTCCAACTAGACTCTGTGCCACTGATCACAACCCTCTGAGTTCTGTCCCGCAGCCAACTCTCAATCCACCTCACTGTCACCTCATCTAGCCCATACTTCCTCAGCTTCCTAATCAGGATGTCATGGGAGACAGTGTCAAAAGCCTTGCTAAAGTCAAGGTAGATGACAACCACGACTCTCCCCTCATCCAGCCAACCAGTTATAACATCATAGAAAGCTATCAGATTGGTCAAGCATGATTTACCCTTGGTAAATCCATGTTGACCACTTCCAATAACTTCCTGTTCCTCAACGTGTTTGGAGATGACATCCAGAATGAGCCGCTCCATTACCTTCCCAGGGACAGAGGTGAGACTAACTGGTCTGTGGTTCCCTGGGTCCTCCTTCTTGCCTTTTTTGAAGATTGGAGTGATGTCAGCCTATGAAGCAGCAGAAGAGTCATAGTGAAGGTCAGGACAATAAATTTGCCTTAGTAATAGCATGCACATACACTGATCGTGTAGGAACAAAACCCTATAAAAAGTTATTAATTGTTTTAAATGTTCATGTTTTCTGGAATCCACAGTACTTTTAAGATTCCCAAAATTCATAACTAAATGGTTCATCTATTCTAGTCTGTCCTCGAAGCGGTAATTTTTTTTTTTTTTCTTTAAATGTCAATCTTAGCTCAAATATATGTGATTTAGTACATTTTTCTAGCATCACAATTTCATTAGCATAGAATAAGTAAAGACGTTTCAGAAAAGCTAAATGGTCTGTGGGATTTCCTGTGGAGAGCTGATCAAGTCTGGTGTCATCAATTGTTTCCATGATGACAATTCTTACAGTAGTAATCTTGAAATAAATAGGTGGTTACAATTCAAAGTATAACGCCCAAGGGCTAATGATTATTTCTTATATAATTAAGGTATAATTGATGTAATTAATATAATAAATATTGTGTATATATATAATTGCAGATATTTATCTATAATATCATCCATAAGATAATCTTTAATTAAGATATATTTCTCTCTTAAAATCTTTTATCTGCTATCATTAAAATTGCATATAATACCAGTCCAACTAGAATTACAGGAAAAAAAATTTCTTTATTTGGAGTTTGTGAATTTATCAGCATTTTCTCCTGGTTAGATAGATCTGTCATATGGGAGGAAGAGAGAACTTTTTAAAATCGGGGAAAACAGAGAAACCACTAAAAGTAGGGCAAGCACTAAGTGGAGTTCTCTACTGTATCTAAGCTTCCACTATGTAGTTTTTGAAAACTGGTTCAGTTCCAAATTATTATTAAAATTTCTAGTATTTGGCAATTCGCCATGAACCATGGGTAGATGTGTTTACTTGTTACCTGGCTGCAAATGTATAGCTGCTCTGACTGCTTTCAGGCAGCTTCTAAACACAGAACATGATATATGTAGAGAGCTCACAAACTGGCTAAAGTGACGCTACCTTATTGGTATATCTAATCTTAATAGTACCAGGCTAGCACCTGAAACAGAATCAGAATAAACTGATAGTGCTGATAGTATTTTTAAGGAGCTTAAATACCTAACTGGCAGCATGTATTATAGTGTAGATCACTTGAGTGCTTGGATGGAATCAGCTGTCTTGTAACTACTACTGTAGTTACAGTAAAGGCTGTGCTTTGCCTTTATCATCACTCCTTTTTCACAGAGGCAAAGCGACGTAACATAAAAGGCTGCCAAAGTTTTAGGTATTTTGTTTTGAAACGATAAGCTGGATTCTACTCACATCTTTGTGTCTGCAAACTTTGCGACTAGAAAACCTTATGTGCAGAGGAGAGAATATATAAAAAAAACGTTGTAAGAAATTGTAAGACCCCTAGTATAAGTAAGACTCCTATCTCTAGGTCTGTCTTCTCTAAAGGATATCTGTTAAGCATGCTTATAAGCAAACTGAAAGCAGCTGGTTCTTTATGTGAATTACGACTACTGTTGGTGGCAGTACACTGTGGGCATGAGAAAATCCATAATGCTTTCAGACAGATCCTGACAATTCTGAGGAGAGATTTTAAGGAAATTTTAATCTGGATTTCAAGTTTGAAAATGAAATTTTATGTGTACAGTAATTTTAATCCTGCTGAAATTACAATTTGTATTAAAATTATACTTGCATGGTTTCATCAGTTCTTCTGGTATGTTTGATTCATCCATGGAAATTTTAGTGTTCACACATTCTCTCCCTTGCAATCATAACACAGCCGTGGGTAACATGCTAATATAGTGCCAATTGTATAACTGGATAGAACTGGATTTAATTTATTACAACATACAAATAAGTGGATTCACTGTCTGACTGGAGGATCAGAAGTAGGAAGACTTTTAATTTTTGTTGTGTTTCTTTTTTTTAATGTGTTGTTGGAGCTTTATTTTTGTGTGTTGCTGTTTGAATACAAAAGATACTTTTACCTTTACAAAAAATCAAAAATATAGTGTAAATAGCAAAAATGAAGCATAAGTATTGCACAGCAGTAACCTAGAATTAGACAATGGCTCATAGGAATCGGATACAAACAGAAAAAATCAATGTATTTGAAATCTGCACATGAGTATTAAGGCAGATCTTATGTATGAATTACCTGATACTTCATTATGACCCTTTATTGGAATTGATATATTGGAGAGGAATATTCAGAATTAATCTAAACAGTAGTAGCCAGACCCTACTGCTATTACACTTACAGGCATTTTTATGTGATTTGAGAGTGTCTGTGTATGTCCTTTTTTTCATGACAAAGAAAGACTATTTACTTGGATTGAACTTGGGTTTAGAATGGAGCATTTCAAATGAGTTTTCAAGGAAGGTACTGTGTTTACGAAAAAAAGTACCGGTCCTTAATAACAAGAAATGATGTGGCTTTGAAAATGAGAGTTCAGGGTTTTCCTGAGGAAGTATTAGCCTGTGTTTTTATTGTTTCTGATAATTGCAGGTGTTCTCTCGGTAGGGACAGGTATTAATATAGAGCTTAGCTTCAAAAAGATAATTCAACAGTAGTAAAAATTGTTTCTACAGTAAGAAAAAGTTATATATTTGTCACAGCTAGCTGCTGAAACAAAGTGAGGCTTGCTTGAAGATGCTTACATCATTAGTAGCTATGATAATAATAGCTGTGAAAGTATTTTAATTGCATTTTATATACCAAAATGGTTGCACTATTAATTAAAAAATAAATGTAACTTTGTACTTAATGTGTCCTCTGTTAGAAGAGGAACCTTCTAATTTGTCTTGTTTTATTTTGCTTCTTAACTGAGTACCTAAGTACACTTGAGCAGCAGAGTCCCTAAGTATACTTGAACATAACCTCTCACGGAGAACTAATTAACATCCTATTGAAGATTGTTAGATGTTTTATAAAATCTAGATTTAGAAATGCTGGAACTATACACTTATTTGCCTTTCTGAAATGCCTATGCACTAATGTGCACAGCATGGGGAATAGACGAGGAGTTAGAGATCTGCGTGCGGTCACAGGACCACGATCTCATTGCAATTACTGGCTCACATGACTGGAACACTGTCATGGAGGGCTATGCTCTCTTTAGGAAAGATAGGCCAGCAAGGCGGGGTGGTGGAGTCGCTCTTTACGGAAGCGAGCAACTGGAATGTATGAAGGTCTCCCTGGGGGCAGACAAAGAGCAAGTTGAGAGCTTGTGGGTACGGATTAAGGAGCACGGTAACAGGAGAGACACTGTTGTGGGTGTTTACTGCAGGCCACCTGATAAGGATGGGGAAGTTGATGAGGCCTTCTACAGACAGGTGAGAATCACCTCACAAGCGCAGGCCTTGATTCTCATGGGGGACTTCAACTACCCTGATATCTCCTGGGAAGGCCACACAGCTGGGCATGTACAGTCCAGGAGGTTCCTCCAGTGCATTGATGATAACTTTTTGACTCAGGTGGTGGAGGAGCCCACAAGGCGAGGTGAACTACTGGACCTAGTACTGACGAACAAAGAGGGATTGGTGGAGGATGTTAAGGTTGGGGGCAGACTGGGCTGCAGTGATCATGAGAAGACAGAGTTCAGGATTAAGTGCAGTATGCACAAAATGACAAGTAGGGTTGAAACCTTAAACTTCAGGAGAGCTAACTTTGATCACTTTGAGGAATTGCTTGGACAAATCCCATGGGAGAGATTGTCGTGGACAGAGGGCTCTAGAGGGTAAGGGGGCTCAAGAGAGTTGGCTGCTATTCAAGCATCACTTCCTCCAAGCTCAGGATCGGTGCATCCCGAAGAGCAAGAAATCAGGCAAGGGAAGAAGGAGAGCTGCATGGCTGAGCAGGGACCTGAAAAAGCTCAGATGGCAGAAGGGAGTTTACAGTAGGTGGAAGAAGGGGCTGACCGCTTGGGACGAGTATAAGAATGCTGTCAGGGTATGCAGGGATGAAACAAGGAAAGCCAAGGCAGCCTTGGAGTTGAACCTGGCAAGGGATGTCAAGGCCAATAGGAAGGGTTTCTTTTAGTATAGTGGAGACAAAAGGAAAACTAGGGAAGATGTGGGCCCACTGTTGAACGAGACAGGTGCTGTGGTGATAGATGATGCAGAGAAGGCAGAGTTGCTGAATGCCTTCTTTGCTTCTGTCTTCACTGTTTGGGCCAGTCCTCGGGAGACCCAGACTTTGCGGGTAACAGAGAAAGTCTGGAGGAAGCAAGACTTTCCCTTGGTTGATGAGGAACAAGTTAGAGATCAGTTAGGTAAACTTGATATCCACAAGTCCATGGGGCCTGATGGGATGCACCCACAAGTGCTGAGGGAGCTGGCGGAAGTCATTGCTGGGCCACTCTCCATCATCTTTGAAAGGTCCTGGAGAACAGGTGAGGTGACTGAGGACTGGAGGAAAGTCAATGTCACTCCAGTCTTCAAAAAGGGCAAGAAGGATGACCCGGGAAACTACGGGCCAGTCAGCCTCACCTCCATCCCTGGAAAGATGATGGAACAGCTTGTGCTGGGAGTCATCTCAAAGCATCTGCAAGAAAAGAAGGTTATCAGAAGTAGTCAACATGGATTCACCAAGGGGAAGTCAAGTCTGACTGATCTGATAGCTGTCTATGATGGGGTGACTGGATGGGTGGATGAGGGGAGGGCAGTGGATGTTGTCTACCTTGACTTTGGCAAGGCTTTTGACACTGCCTCCCACATCATCCTCACAGGCAAGCTTAGGAAGTGTGGGTTAGATGAATGGACAGTGCAGTGGATTGAACAGTGGCTAGCAGATAGAGCTCAGAGGGTCGTGGTTAGTGGTGCAGAGTCTAGTTGGAGGTCAGTAACAAGTGGTGTCCCTCAGGGGTCAGTACTGGGTCCAGTCCTGTTCAATATATTCATCAATGACCTGGATGAAGGGATAGAGTGTACCATCAGCAAGTTTTCTGATGACACAAAACTGGGAGGAGTGGCTGACATGCTGGAAGGCTGTGCCACCATACAGCATGACCTGGACAGGCTGGAGAGTTGGGCAGAGAGAAACCTTATGAAATTCAACAAGGGCAAGTGTAGGGTATTGCATCTGGGGAGGAGTAACCCCATGCATCAGTACAGGTTGGGGGCTGACCTGATGGAGAGCAGCTCTGTGGAAAGGGACCTGGGAGTCCTGGTGGACAACAGGATGACCATGAGCCAGCAATGTGCCCTTGTGGCCAAGAAGGCCAATGGCATCCTGGGGTGCATCAAGAAGAGTGTGGCCAGCAGGTCGAGGGAGGTCATCCTTCCCCTCCACTCTGCCCTGGTGAGGCCACATCTGGAGTATTGTGTCCAGTTCTGGGCTCCCCAGCTCAAGAAGGACAGGGAACTGCTGGAGAGGGTGCAGCAAAGGGCTACAAAGATGATAAGGGGATTAGAACATCTCTCTTATGAGGAAAGGCTGAGGGACTTGGTTCTTTTTAGTCTAGAGAAAAGAAGACTGAGGGGGGATCTTATTAATGCTTATAAATCCTTAAAGGGAGGGTGCCAGGGGAATGGGAACAGTCTTTTTTCAGTGATGCCCAGTGATAGGACAAGAGGTAACAGGCACAAACTTGAATATAGAAAGTTCCATCTTAACATGAGGAGGAACTTCTTTACTTTGAGGGTGGCAGAGCACTGGATCAGGCTGCCCAGAGAGGTGGTGGAGTCTCCCACTCTGGAGACATTCAAAAGCTACCTGGATGCCGTCCTGTGCAACTTGCTGTAGATGACCCTGCTTGGGCAGGGTGTTGGACTAGATGATCTCCAGAGGTCCCTTCCAACCCTGACCATTCTGTGATTCTGTGAATATGCTGTGCTACTTAACGTCTGATGTGAACTCACTGGCTTTGTTACTAAACCACAATCCTCATGGAATCAGTAGTTTCTAGCTTTTCAGAGGAAATGTCTCCAAGTGGCCAAGCTTCTAAAAATAGTTCTTCATCTTTAGATCTTTTGTGAGTTTAGAAAATAACCATGGTAAGGTAGGAATTCAGTTTCTGTAAAGAATGAAATAATAGCATGAGATGGGAAGGTGAAATGGACTTCAGTTGTCATCTTTTCACATCTCTGAACTGTGCATTAGGGCAAATTCATGCTTGCTTTGTTAGAAAAAGACTGTCTCTGTGGAACTCAAGAAAAATATTACCATACTGGCCCATTTTTAATAGGAGTATATGACAGGAGTATTGTGTGAGTCTTATGAAGTAATAGTCTGTAAGCACCACTGCTTCCCAGTTCTCCAACAATATAAGGAAATTTCAAGAATATTCTTCAATTGGTTTATGTGTTATATAGAAGAAGTTTCAAATTAAATGGGTACTTGTTTCAGTCACATTACCAAACTAATTAGCCACTTATTACAATGACAGTCATTCTCTAAAAGCAATTAAAGATACTGCTTTTAGAGCAATCAGTATTTGCCCTATTGGATGTTTGAGTGTATGGGTTTATGTTAGAACAAAAAAATCTTCCTTTACTTGGTAAGTGGCATAGAAATAACTGAAAAGGAAAGACATTTAAAGAATACTGAAATTAAGCCTTAAAGAAAGACTGTACACACAGATCTGTATGTTCTTTATCCTCAGAAGATACCTATCAGATTAGAGAATATGAAAACACAGTTATCTTGTACATTCACAGCTCTGCATCTGTATTCCATCATCTTCCCATTTCTTGCAGCTTCCATATGAATTGATGCAAAAATTAGTGTTACAGAATAGCAGAAAGAATATGTCTTGAGAGCTGTGGAGAGCAACGTGCTTCTCTTTTCAGATAGATAAAAGTAAGCCTTCATATGTTACTTCTCTTTAGTTTAGGATTAGGGCCTGTCATGTGTGAATTTTTAACAACAGAAAGTAGTATCCTGGGGACTGCCAGTTCCTACAAGCCTGCAGTGCTTGCAGTACCGTATATATGGGGCTGTTGAAAGGGATTCAGTATCAGCATTTACAATCATCTCTGGTCTTAGCACCATGAATTACAGCCATATATTTCTCCTGTTTATCCCCATATTAGTCTATCTGTAGAAATAGCCAATGTAGTTAAGTAAATCTATAATTAATTATATCTAACTTCTTCCCTGCTGTGAATTTAATCTGGGAAGGGAATGCAAGGGATACAAAGGATTAAACTCTTAAAAAGTCAGCAGGAATTATAGTAGTAGGTAGGGAGGATTTTGAAAAGTAGGAGGGCTGTTCTGAACAGTAAGCTAGGTGAGTTGTCTACAGAGATGTAAGCTTAGTAGTGGTTTATTTATGTGAGAATGATGCTAGCAGTAAATTACAGGACAGTGCACTAACATACCCTTTGCACTTTCATACTAACTGCAGTTCACATTTCTTTGCAGAGGCATTTAGTTGAGCAAGGAAATAGAAATTAAGTGACGTAAGTAAAGAAAAACTCAAGAAGTAAGAGGAAGCTGGTGAACTGGAAAGATTCAGAGAGGTTGTTTGGTATCGCAGAAGTTGCAGACTCATACTAACATTGGTCATATTCCTGGGAGGCGATAGAGCTAACAATAGATGTAAAAGATAAGCAGGAAAAAGATAAAAAGGTACACAAGGTTTGTTCTCATAGATACACAATCTTTACTAAGGTAGGAAAGAATTTCTGAAGAGTAAACGGATTAGGTAAAGTGTCTTCAGAATGCCGAGTAATATGGTAATGGCTTATTAATGTGAGAAGTTACAAATAATGACAGGATTAGCTGAACAACAGATCTGTACGCCATGTTTTGAAGAGGCCTGAAGTCCTGACAGCACTTGACATGCTTGCAGAAGTAGCAGACAGCACGAGTGGAGGGGAGAAGCTATTGCTGAGAGGTCAGATATTTACCTGCTGGTATTGTACAATAGCCCATAGTCACACCTTTAGATCTTTCTGACTTAGCAATTTTGCAGACCAAAACTCAGTATTTCACTTCTCTGCAATTAGTTGTATACGTTCACAGAGGATTTCATCCAAGCATATCACTTGCTATTGTAGCCTGTCAAAGGTTTTAAGGGAGGAAGTTTGTTAGATGTCATAAAGGATGTCCAGGAGATATCTATGTTGTTGTTGTTTTGCTCTTTTTCCTTCTTATCATCCCACTCACTATCTTGTAAAGTTTCTTGAAGAACATGCAGACTAATTTCTCATCTTGGTCAAGTGCTAATTTGAGAAATCAGAAAGGAATTAAGAAATTATTTAGAGAAGGCCAAAGAATTCAAGACTGTGGTGGTAATAATTTCATTCAAATATTTTGGAGTGAAAGGACAACCTCAAATTCATTGTTCCATATATTTTCTCAGCCATTTTCAGTAATCTGCTATATCACGTAACTTCTGTTGGAGTATGGGAATCACAATAATTGGGTAGATAGTGTTATAAACTGATTATCTTAGTGAGCTGAGAGGCAGCATTTTAAATTCTGTTCCCCACATTTTGCTTCTTAGATGAATTGCCCACATCACATTGTAATCTTTGTTCCTCAGGTTCAGTGTTTTACTGATTAGCAACAGAAACCTCATAAGATAAGATTTTAATTAGTGGCAGAAGAAAAGAAGGTATGAGGATTATTTATGACTATGATGGGGTTTTTAAATTTTACATATTAGGCCATGTATTATTTGTTTTGTGACTAGATATGTATTGAATGATCTTGAGGTTTCTGTCTCCCTGAATTAGACTAAATGATAATTTGAATTGGTGTATTTTGCATGTCTCAGGATCAGCCCTCCTCAGAGTCCTTGATTATGACTTCTGTCTTGCAAGGTTTCACAAACAAGAGAGTGAGGAGACTATTTATGGGATAATAAAGGCTACAGTATTATGTATTATATAATATACTATATAATATATAATTATATTATTATTTTTTTAATTGTTTTAAGGGATTCAATATTTCCTCCTATCTTTTTACTTAGAATCCTGCATAGTGTGAATCATGAATTTATCTGTAGTGGCCAGCCTTGTAAACAAGCTGATGCTTTACCCAAAGAAATCTTATAAGGAGCCTTAGGAGGATTGTCTACAAGCTTCTTCCATTTCTTCAGTAATTTACTATTACATCCAAGTTCTTCCAAATGAAAGCATTTATATCCCTGTCCATGGCAGGGGGGTTGGAACTTGGAACTAGATGATCTTTAAACCCAAACCATTCTATGATTCTATGATTTAACAGGATTCAGTTCTAACAAGTTTTGTTTTCTCATACACATTCCCAGATTTTTAAAAAATTTCCCTTGCTCTATGTTTCTCTCTTAAAGCTGCACCTGAAGTTGTAGCAACCCTTGCATGAAAGGCACTTCTGTATGATTACTCATTTAAATTTCTTGCACATATAGGTGAAATGTCAAGCCCAACAGGGATATAATTTAATTCTTGTGCTTTGAGAATACTAATAAGAGGTTTATTGACCGTCTGAGAAAACAAACCTTTGTTTGTTAGTGAACACAAATCAGGAAAGTGATGTATGTGTTCAAAAAAGCCATTTCTGAAACTGTGAACTACTCAGTAATACTGAGTCTTTGATGATACTTAGTCATCCAGTATCCTTTTCTTTCCTCCACTTGTTCAGTTATTTTCTTTCACATTTAGCTCCTGCCTGTTCTATTGGAGGTTGTTCAACAAGCTTACTCTTCTATTTCTTGGGTGTAAGGGTTAAATCTGGATTGGCCAAGATAGGCCTGAAAGACTAGGAAATTCTCTCTCCAGGTGTGGCAAAGGATATAAAGTCTGTTGAAAAATGTAAATAGATTTCAGATCAGAGCTGGTTTCACCTAACAAAGAATTGACATATGAGAGACAGGTCACAAGGAGAAGTTTCCATGTAAACATTTTGAGCAAAGGAGGATTTAAATGCAATTGTGGCCCTTCTGGAAATGTTGCAAATTTCTCAAAAATATGATTCCACGATTTTTAGGTTAAGGTCCAGAAACTGCATTAGGTAAACTAAAGCGGTTTAGAATACATTTTATAGTAAAGAAATAATTTCTTGAACATAAATGTCCTCTCTTAATTCAGCTTTACGCCTGTGATTGGTGTTTCATATTTTTTGTTCTAGTGAACTGTTTATAATATCAGTTGAATGTTTGTGTTTCATGGGGTAAATGTGCACCCATAATGATGGAAATTTTGTTATAAAGGACTATGAAGAAAATGCAAAAAAAAAAAAAGAAATCCGCAAGAATTTCAATGAAGCTATTATGCTTTCATAGGAAATCTGAGTATATCTCCTTCACTGTCAGTTCCCGTTTCTTATTTTGGGGAGTTGTTCTGTATTTCTAAAGTTTGAGTACACAGTATAAATTTTTACAGCTTCGTTTCTACCACCCAGTAGCTACCCAATGTACTAGCTCTTGCAAAGGCCCATTAAGCTCAGCAGCATGTATAATTTCTGCAACAAGGCCAAGTGAAACCTGACTTGTAACATAGCAGAATCCTGGCAACACTGGAAATAGGCTACCACTAGTTGTCTCTTCTACCATCAGTGCATCAAGAAAGTCTTTATGTCCAAACCCAGACTCCAGTCTTCCACTTTCTGTTCAGTGTTGCAAACTTAAACTGTGTCAGATTCATGAGGCTAAAGAATACAAGGAAAAAAGGAGCTGAATTCGCTGTCCACGTAGAGAAAGATGCAAGGGTAGCCCCTTGATTTTTTTACTGTTTATACCAAATGACTCAATCCAATATGTGTAAACCAGAATCTGGGACTCCACATGACAGTGCCTTCCTCCCTTGGCCATAGAGGCAAAACTCCTCTCACTTTTGTGTGTGCTTTCTCACCCTCTGACCTCGTGACTCTTGCATTTCTGTCGGTGCAGTGGCCTCACTTCAATGGGGAAGGTGAGAAGCAACTCCATTCTGGTTTTGTCCATACTTAATGGGTACTGGGGGAAGTGGGCTTATGCCCCTCAGGTGGGGAGAGACATGAGTGGAGGTTTCCCATTTCCTGACATCTGCTCTAACAATTAAGCTATGTACTAGAGGCAGCACTCATTATAACCAACTGTTTTTCAAAGGGACTCTGATTCAATACTATATATAGGTTTTAGGAGTGCTTAAAATGTATGTATTGGATTAGACACATTAGGGGATTTAAATGTGTAAATATTTAGTTTGTGAATCTCTTAACAACCTTAGGTAAGGAAATGTGCTAACCAGGTTGCTTAGTTAAAACAAGGCATAAGCTTCTATAGAGAAGGTAATAGCTAAAATTTGGTTATTCAGGAAGGTTTTTCTGGGCAAAAATGTTGGTATTATGGGTATGGATATATTTAATTAGGTAAATAAAGGTTTTTATTAATTTTCTCATTAACAAAGTATCTAAATTCTGCCTAAATTGAAATTTAAGTCCATTCCTGAATCTGGACCGCACTGTGTTCTTTGTCTTCTGTACTTGTCTAAAAATATTGTTGTGTACTTGTTAAATATTTTACGTTTATATACAACTTACTCTAAGAGTATTCAAAACTCATTTAAAGTAAATAAAAAGCCTACCTGTTAGGCTGGATCTCATTTCCAGGAGGGTTACTTGGTAACTGCAACATTTTCCACTGAGATTATGTTTGTTTTTACCTGTACACATTTATGTCTTGGGATGATAATGGTTGGGTTTTTTTCTAATTATCTACATGTAAAGTATGAAGTTAGGTGTTATTTGAACACTGTGATTCATAGCAATCATTATATAATGTGTCTTGAAGACATGGAATCAAAAATGCTATTTAAAGAATGTTATCTCTATAACATTCCTGATTTTCTCACCTCTTCCTTCTCTAATTTTCCAATGCAGATAACAATACCCAGACCTTCAGTGACATCCACACAGTCTGCTTCGGAGAGCTTTCATTATGGCCACCAGCTAGAGAAAAGAGAGCAGGATGCTCAGTCTATGGAACACACCGGGGAACTTTCCTCTCCAAAGGAAAGTTTGCCAGGTTTGGTTGTGACAGGAGACGCACTTACAGCAAGTGCCAGCAGACCAGATTTGGTACTAAATATCAGCCAAGAGGTGCTTGACAGGGAAGGACTTGTCAAAGAATGTGTCAACATCCTAGACTGTGGCCAAAAGGACCTACCTGAAGAAAATAGTGGGATACAGGAAGAGAAAGAACTTGAAAATATTCCTGTAGAGGAGGCTGAGGAAGAAAGGCTTCCAGTGGTTTCTGAGGATGCCATTGAAATGCTAAGCAAAGAACAGAATTCTTCTTTGCCAGGAAACTCAAAATCTGCAGAGGAAGAACCTCTAACGAATACTGAAGCTGCTGAAGAATCAAAGCCAAGGCCCACCTGTTTGGTGCCAAATCAAGATGAGGTTCTGAAGTCAATAGCACCTAAAACATCAGAATTTTCTCCCTCAAGACTTACCAAACCACATGTTAATAGACAGGCAAGCAAAGCAGCACCAGTTCAGGAAAACGGTTTTCATTCTAATAAGGAAGAAGTCCATATCCAAGACTTGAAATGCCACCAAGTGGCCCTTACTACTTTTTTGCACCAGGAGGACAAAAAAGAGAAAAATGCTCCCAGAAATGGCGAGTTATTCCACTGCATTTCAGAAAAAGAGAATTCTCATCGATCTAAGAAGGACTTAGTTAAATCTCCTTTTGTATTCAGGCAGAGCCGAATTCCAGTTTTAGCACAAGAGATAGACTCAACGTCAGAGTCCTCTTCTCCTGTTTCAGCAAAGGAGAAGCTTCTTCTAAAAAAGGCCCATCAGACAGACTTGGTCAGACTACTTATGGAAAAGAGACAGCTCAAATCTTTCCTTGGTGACATCTCAAGTGCCTCTGATAAGTCACTGGAAGAAAAAATGGCTGCTGCTCCAGTACAATTTTCTGAGGATGATGTCTTATCCTCATTTTCTAGGTTGACACTGGACTCTCATTTCAGCAAGCAGACAGAAGATAGCTCTTTATCTCCAAGCAGCCCTCAGTCCAGAAAAAGCAAGATTCCAAGGCCAGTGTCCTGGGCAACCACTGATCAAGTAACCAGTTCAAGTTCAGCTCAGTTTTTTCCTCGGCCTCCACCAGGAAAACCGCCTACTAGACCTGGGGTAGAAGCTAGGTAATGCAAAGAAAATAGAAATATGTTTTCAGGTTGAAAATGGATTTGAGCTAGACTGCAGTTACTATGCAGTATGTAATCCTGTAGAAGTTCCATCCTTCAACTATTTTTTTTTTAAATGCTGGGCTTCAGTTCTCTGAGAAATCTTACATTGTTGGAGAATGAATGAGGAGAGGCTGTTACACAAGAATGAGCCTGCTTCACCGTTAAATCAAGAGATGTGTATTCAATATTTTGAAACCTGTCAATCTATAACTAAATCTGTACACTTTTTTTTTTAAAGTGGGGTCACTTTTCTGGCCCTGTTGATTATTCACAAGCCCAGAAAAATCAATAGGCTCTGTCGTATCCAGCCCCTTTGAAAATTAAACTGTTCTTATTGTAGACATTTTAAGTATTCAGGTTTGGAGATTCCAGCCATTAGTATTGAGTTAGTTAGCTATGCTTAGATCATGTAAAAACAACTAATTAAAGGAGGGCAGAGTGAATTCTAGAAGCCCCCCTTTGCCAATTCTATATACAGACAACCATGATCTAGTTTTTTCAGTGCCTACGTTATCAGATAAGGAGAATTTTGATACAGTAATGCGAAATGCTCTGAAGGATTTGGGGTGTGCCTTGTCATCCCTAAAATTGTGTATAGGAGTGTATCGATGGTGTGCAGGAATGGATGTACCCCTCCAAAAGAGGTGATAAGCACTGCTCTTCAGTGCACTTCTTCAAGCACCACCAGGAAATTTCAGTTATCCTGTAAGTACTTAGGCTGTTTATGTGAGTGAGTTTATGCAAATATAAATACTGTGTTGATTTGAACAATACAGAAGCCAAAGCCTAGATCCAAACACCTCTACCTTATAGGAAAGTTCAGCTCCAGGTGTTCTGAAATGTAAGCTCATACCTAGTTTCCAGTGATTCTGTGTTTCTATGTGAACTTTAGTGAATGGGTGGGAAGAGAAATAATCTTTCTTCGTTTCTTCTTAAGGTTACGCAGATACAGAGTCCTAGGGAGTAGCAGCTCGGACTCAGATCTTATCTCTCGTCTGGCTCAAATCCTACAGAATGGATCTCAAAGAGCAAGGAGTTCTACCCAGTGTAAGAGTCCAGGATCTCCACATAGTCCAAAAACACCACCCAAAAGCCCTATCATCCCCCGACGCAGTCCCAGTGCCTCCCCTAGGAGCTCTTCTTTACCCCGTACTGCCAGTTCTTCTCCGTCCCGGGCTGGGAGACCCCATCACGATCAGAGGAGTTCATCCCCACATCTTGGGAGGAGTAAATCACCTCCTAGCCATTCAGGCTCCTCATCTTCTAGGAGATCCTGCCAACAAGAGCACTGCTGCAACAAACCAAGCAAGAATGGTCTGAAAGGATCTGGCGGTTCCTTCCACCGTTCCCCAAACACTAAGACTCCCACAGGAAAGAGCAAATCAACCGCTAAGCTTAGCAGATAGGAACCGGGCCTTGACAGGTATAAAGCCTCCTCCTAAATCTGATGCATGTTGTGTCTGTGTACTGTGTATTTAAAAAAATAATCAGAAAAAAGTATATTAAAAAAAAAAGTGTTGAATCTGCGCTTTTTAAAGAAAGTAAGCGTCATAAACTATTCATGAGAAAGCATACTGTGTAAATACATGGCCAGGCATTGCCTAAGAGCGGGCAGCAAGCAGATCCGTGAGAGGGAAAGTAGAGGCCAGGATAAGAATGACTAGGTAGTCAAAGAGGTGCAATGTATTTAGAGTAAAAAATATCTCTTAAGGTGAATGTTTTAAAAGGGTATTTATTTCTATGTTTTTACTTTACCTAGCTAGAAGATTTGGCCCAGTTATTTAAGGCCTTACATACTCCTTGAGTATGTAAGAAAACCTGAAACGGTTATTCCCAAAATGACGTCACCATGTGGGAGATAGGTACTGCTCAAGCATGTCTTTGCAGTTTTAAAAAAAGCAAACAATTTAGAAGACGATGGTATTTCTACCTTATAAGTCTCTTCCATTTTGAGCTGCACACATCTCTGAGTCATTCAGTGCTCATCTTGTCCCCTGTCTACCATGGCACAGATTTTTTTACCTAAGGAAGTATCATGTA
Organism: Vanellus vanellus; assembly: GCF_965231255.1. Classification (NCBI taxonomy): domain Eukaryota; kingdom Metazoa; phylum Chordata; class Aves; order Charadriiformes; family Charadriidae; genus Vanellus; species Vanellus vanellus. The sequence continues at coordinate 30,929,642 of NC_138911.1, read as the reverse complement.
CCTTGCCCCTTCTTGACAATGGTGACATTTAAAAAATTAATATTAACATTTGCCAAGGTGTTTTTCTAGCTATATTCTTCAGAAATTTGTTTAGTACTAATTAGGATCCAAGAAGCTAACTCTCGGTTCTATATCATGCACTTCTTTGGGAGTCATAGTGGGGTTCTTCAGAATGTGTTTGGTAGAATTTGGAAAAGCATTCCTGTCTAGGAAATGCGAGAAAGGAGGAGATGTCTGCACTTCACTGAATGTTGCAGATTTACAGTAAATTGCAATGTAAGTTAGAAAACAGAAGTACCTTTTTTCCCCTTAACTCAGCTGCAAAAAGAACCCTTGTTATTGCTGGCTTTTGTTTTTCCATTAGTTATGGATCACTTAAACCACTGATCTCACTGTGCAGAGACTATTACCAACCAAGATTTGCTTGGTGAAACAAAGATGAGGAGATTGTTTGCTTTGTGAACTTGGGAGGTTATAGGTGACAGAAATACACTCAATGCCCTTACAAAATCTGGATAAGAATATTGGTCATCAAAGCAAAACACACAGGAAGCAATGTGAGATATTTTTATGTTGGATTCTTGTCATTCTTTTGCTCAAACGTTTTTTTGATGCCCAAGCTTCATTGTCTGTCAGTAAAGCCCATGGTATCTAATTCTTCCAACTTTGGTAGTTACTTAAGAATCTCTTGTGCTCTACGGGATCTCTGTAGGGAACGTAATGGTACAGCACCTTTTGCTATATTCAGAAGAGAATAGTGGGTCAGAATAGTAACACACGAGAACACAAGCCTGAGAAAGAGATGCAGCCAGCTCTCCCTAATCATTCCTGTTGTGGGGACGCTGGATGCACAGGAGACTTGTCAGTTACTGATCTGCTTGCTGTAGTCATATGCCTCTCCAGCCAGCATCTGTGCTTTTTTATTTAACCTCTGCCAAATAAATACCTTTGGATTAAAAAGGGAATATTTTGTCTCTGAGCTAACACATTCTAATGCTGCATTAAAGCTGCCCTGGAGCTGCACTGAATTTCACTTGCTTTGTCAGACTATGTTGATTTTTTTTTTTCCTTTTCTTACTATGAATATGTATATTGTTTCCCATACGTAATGTAGCACAGTGTGGAACCTTAATTTCATTTAGGTTTCAAGCACTACAGATGAATGCAATAGGTAGGGTATACCTGCTTTTTCTGAAGAAATTGTACCATTGGAAAGTCCTATTCCTTTGTATTATATTGTATAATAGGGGCTATACCAATAATTGCATGTCCTCATGTTAAATTATATAATATAAATATTTATATATACATATATGTATATGCTTATAGAAACTCATTCTCACTTTTCATTTGTAATTTATGGACCATAAATAATACAGTTCCCTTTCTGTTAGTTCCTGAATACTTTTGGCATTACGTCTTCTATTTCCCCCAAAAAGTTTCTGGAATGCACAAATTCTAATAGCCTTTATACCTTGGTACAAGATTGAAAGACTGCTGACTTCTCAACCAGCCAATGTTTTGTCTTGCAGCTTGCTTTTCTTTCGTTATAATTTTGTGTGTGCATTTGCATATGGAACAAGAACAGAGACTCAAAGCTATTTTTATTTTTTATTACAAATAGGGCTTGTGGTTACTCATTTCATAATGTGAGTTCTTAATTGTTATGAATGTTAGTCATAGAGGAGCAGTGACAGTCAATGAACACCTAACAGCTGAATGTGACAACAACAAATTCTGTCTTTTCCTTCCTGTTTTCCTCATGTCTCCTTACGGTATAGCATAAAGAGAATTTGGTTCCATTGTGATACTTTTGCCCGGGGCACTGCTGGAATTATTTGTTAAAGTGGTGTGGCAACCTATGATTATTTTACCTCTCCTCTCCCTTATTTCTGAAAAGCACTTATTATGGTCTTGTAAGCTTATTCCTACATTAACAATGTCAGTTTTAAGAGGTACCAACTTTATGCATCCTTGCCTGAAATGCTGAAGTTGAGGTGTTTGTATTTTCTCTCCAGTGTAGCAGCATCCAGAAATAGGTAATTGCTTTACAGGTGAGAAAGAATATAACACCTAAGGATTTTTTATGCTGTCTTCAAAGTACAGACTTGTCCATTGTTGCACATTACTATGTAAAATAAATCAATGCTGTAGAAATTCACTTGTACTTGAACTACTTGCCAATGTAACAATAGTAAACTATGCCAAAAGGGAAAAAGAGATATCAATCGTGATTGATGACCCAGGCTTCTTTCCGTGCAGGAGAAGGTTGATTGTATATCCCCAGTTGCTTTTTGCTGTGGATTCAACTGGATCTAGTGAGAACATCATGAAGATATGAATGGAGGAGTGATTGTGAATAACGTATCTTGAACTACCTGCTCTTCTGTTTTTTTTTTTTATTGCTTTATATCCTCCCCCCAAAAGTTTACAGAATTGCTTATTATAGTCTAATGTAGCAATCGGTTAATGTAGTTAGGTAAAGTTCAGCTGATCAACTCATACATAAATATTAGCTTAATAGTTCTAGAGGGTCTGTATAATCATCAAGAACACTGTAAGCTTAAATATTTGAATATGCAAATGACTCTACATAAAAACACCAATGTACACACACGTGGCCCTTGTGCAGAGTGTGAATGGTTTATGGAGGGTTATCTGTGACAAATCGTCAGGGACAGGGAAGATCTTTCTCCATTGTACAAAACGGTTACAGTTATTCTGCATAGCATGCAGCAGCTTACACAGGGATTTTAGCTGGGAGACAATAGCACTGAAGGAGCTGTTGCTTTGTCCTCTTCAAGCCTCCATTTCTTTAGAGGGCAGTACAATGGAGCCATGACATGTAGCAGATGCAGATGCTGCACACGCATTTCCTCTTTATGGTGTTTCCCGTGTTGTGGCCAGCACTTTGGAGCGTTTTTTTTTTTTTTTTTTTTAGAGAAATTGAGGCATGAAGCCTTTTAATGAAAATAGAACTTGAATAGACTGAACATTTCACACAGACTTTTGTGCTGCAATATTGCATGGAATAATGAATCTAGGTTGCAACCTCAAAAATCTATAGTAATATTAATAAAGCTCATTATTAATTACAAATGCCAATTACTACTTAAGTAAAACCCCATTAAAAGTAATAGAAGGTGCAGTACAGTAGAGCAACACTGGCAAGTTGTGTGATGCTAGGCACCTATCTACTACTTAAGCAGGATGGGTTAGCATAGAAAATTTCACTGCTCAAAGGCAGGAGCAATATGAGGTCTTAACTGCTAGTTATATACGATTATTCAGGAAGCAAACCCCTGGGGAGTGACACGGGGCGTTCCTTACAGCCACCAGCCATGTCCTGTCTTGGGAAATCTGGACATATTCTTGCCTTGAAGTCTGCATGTTTGAGATCAAGCTTTCTCGCATACCTCACTAAACAGTCTTGATGTAAAGGGGAAGATCTGGTCCTTTATATTTAAAAATAGTTTGGAATAGTTTCCATCTGAAAAAGGCTTGCAAGAGCTGTGTCATTTACAATTTGTAGTATTATGGTGTTAACTATAGCTGCGAAAACACACAATTTTGATTTTATATATATAAATATGCATTTGTACATAAGTGTATCTATATATACACTTATATAGATACTGTATATTATATAGAAACATATATACATACATACATATGTGTGTATATACATATAGATAGGAACAGTCTCAGCTATTGCATCCTGTTTACTGGAATGCATTTGCCAGAATGAGCCAAGGCCTGTTTTGCTTTGATTTGCTCTGATCTCCTCTTCACCTACTGTAATTTTGCTATGCCCTAATTCTGATTCTGTGCCTCTTCCACACTATGAGGCCTGATCCTATAGTCCTACTGGGGCAAAATTCCCATAAGTCCTTCTTACTGCAGTATCATTCATGCAATGGTTGACCATAATGTTTCTAAGAAATAGTTTCTTTTTGTCTTCGATGAGAATGTAGACAAAGCCAGACTTAAAGTACAGACTCTTTCCCGTAAGCAGAATTTTTCCATCATGAATTGGACATTTTTGTGGAATGATAAGAGGCATAAATTCTGGTAATAAGAAAGTGATTATTCCAATTTTTTAAAAGGGTCTAATGGCAAACTAGGTATACATGCCTCCAATTTTTTTATATATGTTAAAGAGGAATCTTCTGAAAAGGAATAGGAGAATAAAAGAGAGCTCAAAGTCACATTGGTTTATAGGTATATAATAGAGTATATATTATTTTTTCAAGCAGGACTGATCCTGTGAGGTGACGAGAGCCGTGCCTGTCTTGTCAATGCCAGTGAGCAACGGGCTGCTTAGGTGTCTTAGGTTAACACCATGATTCCCTACGGCACATTCTCTGTATGCTTTTCTACTATAAGGAGTGGTCAGAGCACTGTCAGCTATATAAATAAAAGCCTTGTCGATTATCCATGACTCCTTTCTTCAACTGGTAAAAGCTTTGGATGCTTGTTCCTATCTCTGAAACTTGCGGAACAGTGTATAGTATTTTTATTCTACTTTTAGCTAATCAAGTAGGCAGTGAACAGAAAGGTTTTGTTTGCTGGTTTGCTTTTGGCTCAAATGTCATTGGTTGCAATTACTGCAATTTTCGGTAACCAGTAACGCTGGTAAAAGGAAGTGAGGTTCAGTGTTTGGACTACATGCAATATGTAGGCACAGGTCATACAGTTCTTCGCTAATACATGCAAATCGCATAAACACGCACCTCACACAAGAATACCTCAGCTGTCTGCTTGAAGCCAGTCTTCCTTTTCCTCCTTTTCCCTACATATGACATTCGTAAAAAAGAAATGATATAAAGGTCAGCCTGGATTCTGTAATAACTGTCTGGAATTACTTTAAGATACTGTCAAATGCCAAAAAGTTTATTTAATCACTCGTTTTCCCGTGGTTTTAAATAATCAGGCTTTTTAATATTAACCTCTGAGGATTTTTCAAAGGAAGAAATGCATAGGAGTGTATTGTTTTAAAGTCTTATGTATTAACTTAGCCATCCAGGTTTGAATGTGCAGGCTGATTTTACTCTCCATTGTTGGTAAAACATTCTCTCTTAAGACTAACAGTGACAAACCCAAATGTTGGCATATGTCAGTTATGCATTTTGCCTTTGTTTCTCCTCTACACGAAGAGCTTGGATCCTTGGGAATTCTTGCTGTTCTTGTGCAGGTGAAACTTTCATTAAAATCACCATAGGGTCTTGTTCAGTTCTTTCCCTGTTTAGGGAGTGAAGGAATAAACTTACTCTATAAATATCATATTTGCAGTTGCTGTATTTTAAATTGGAAGATGCTTATTTTTTTATTACTATTATGACATGACATGCCTTTTGATCTCTCCTTTTCTGTAAGAATTACTGCCGAGAGTCGGCTTTGGCCAAGAGCACAAAGTGGTTTCTTCTAAAACAATACTACGAGTGGGCTACTCATATGAGTTCCTGATCATCCGCAACTGGAATTAATTGGAGCTACAGATGTTTGTTTCCTTTTGAGATCACTTGATTTTTGACCTAACTTTCATATAAAGGACCTATAATAACAGCAGACCAGCTTGCTCCAAAAGATACAGTATAGTTAGTCTGGTCTGCCTGGCTTCAAATCCTTTAAAACCCATATCTGCGGCGTGGCAGACAAGGTTGTAAAGGTTTGGCACAAGACGAGGTGGGACTTTATTTTTTTTTTTTTTTTGCTATTTCACATCTTTTTCCTCTGACTGGAGATCTGGATTGGTTGCCTAGCCGCCCTCTCTGCATCCTTGTTACTTTTCTTGGTTAGAAAGTAAGATTTGAAATTCTTCCCCAACTTCTTACTTTCTTTCTATAGCATCAGCCCAGAGACGAGTTGCAGTGCCTGTGCTAACAGATGTCAATTTTCAAATGCTTTCTATGAATATCCAAACTAGTAAATTAAGGAAATCACCAGCAATGCCTTCAGACAAGTACTGACTTTCTGAAGCTGCCAACCAATGGCTGCTAATCTAAAATCTCTGGGCAATACTACAAAGAATGAAATCTGTGTATTAATAAAATATACAATGTTGTCACCCCATAAGAAATTAAGTACCTAATAGTAAAATCTGCAGCATGATTAAATTAAGTGGAAAATAGTTCCAAGATTGTTTGTTACCATTGAGGAAGACAAACGTTGAGTCCTTCAAGTTCTCTTGCTCAATAATTGTGGTTCTCTTCCCCTCCTTGGAAATCTTCTAAGCCATTCTTTTCTTTTTAAGTTTGCTCAGGCACCCAAGAACATAAGGAGTCAATGCCCTTGTAATGGTCATTTGTACATAAAGTTGTAATTATTTATTTTCTCATTTGTACCATATCAAGGCTTTGTACAATGTCTTAAGTTTTGTTTTCAAATTATTTTGTATTTTATTTTTATAAACTGGTTCTAAATAAAATATTCATTCAGCATGCAAAACTTCAATTCTTGATTGTGTTTGTATAATGATTTAATTATTTAAAAAGCTTCAGTTAAATTTTTGCAATATTTTTTACTATTGTAACCCTGTACTTTAAATGGAGAAAGTGCTTTGACACAGGTTTGTTTTTTTTTTTTTTATCTGTTACAAGAAAGCAAAAAGCAATTGTCAGTTGGTACTACTGCAACATGAGTCAGATGTTCATATTGCAAGTCGGAATGTTGGACCACAGAATCATAGAATCATTATGGCTGGAAAAGATCTTTGAGATCATCAAGTCCAACTGTTACCTAGCTCTACTGGGCCCACTTCTAAAACATGTTGTCTAGATATTGTGCTCAGGGACTTTTAAATACATCCAAGGATGGCGTTTCAACCACTTCCCTGGGCAGCCTCTTCCAGTCTTTGATAACCCTTTCAGTGTAGAAATTTTTTCCTAATGTCTAACCTAAACCTCCCCTGGCACAACTTGATGCCATTTCCTCTTGTCCTGTGGGTTGTAACTTGTGATAAGACACCAAAGCCCACCTCTCTACAACCTCCTTTCAGGAAGTTGTAGAGAGCAATAAGGTCTCCCCTCAGCCTCCTTTTCTTCAGACTAAACAACCACAAGTCCCTCAGCCGCTCCTCATAAGACTTATTCTCAAGACCCTTCACCAGCTTCGTTGCCCTTCTCTGGACCCTCTCCAGCACCTCAATGTTCTTCTTATACTGCGGTGCCCAAAAGTGAACACAGTACTCAAGGTGAGGCCTCACCAGTGCCAAGTACAGTGGGACAATCACTTCTCTAGCCCTGCTGGCTACACTGTTCCTGATGCAGGCCAGGGTGCTGTTGGCCTTCTTGGCCACCTGGGCACACTGCTGGCTCAAGTTCAGACGGCTGTCAATCGACACCCCCATGTCCTTTTCTGCCGGACAGCTTTCCAGCCACCCTTCCCCATAGCATTGCATGGGGACATGGTCAGCTGCCTGGATGTAGTCGCTGAGCTTTTACAGCCTCTTGAGGAGACCCATCTCATCTTCTGTACAGTACACTTAAGTGGCAGAGAGCAGAGAACTGAATGAACGGAAGTTGTTACTGAATCTGAGCAGTTTGTGCGATGTGGGAATGCAGCAACCAGATGCTCTAGTTTCCTCCAAGATCCTTTCATTTCTCTTTCTAGTAAAACTAGGTAAAAGTAGAGTACGGTATCGTCACAATTTACATTTTTTGTTTACGCACCTGCACGTCTTAGTCCTTGTATGCTGTGGAAAATACTGTCTGCTCTTTGCATGGCAAAACAAGATTTTTAGGCAAGTCCAGAAGAATTGGAGAAAATTCCCTGGATCTCTTTCTTGGCATTATCACTGTTATGCGTTGTATGTAAGGCAAATAAAAAGCCAGCTCTGCCCCTGTTCAAATCATTGGCAGTATTTTCATTAAGCTTCATGACCAGGTCATTAGCTCTTGTCATTTATATAAACAGTCCAAATTGCTTCACACTGCGGGAAACAAGCTGGGAATTCATTTACTTAGTAACATTCCAAGAAAATGTTTCATCTTCTGTTAAAAGCAGCCAGAAATTTAATGGTATGCCTCTGGATGGTGTGTGGTTTCGGTGCTCCCAACACAACCATCGTTTGATCACAGAAAAGGTGCATAAAGAAATAGCAAGCCAGCTGTATTAATTTGCAGATGAAAATAACAATTTGGCGCAGTTTGTACTGGCGACAGGTAGCTCAGTAGCTTTCCTTGTTTAAAATATTATGTAAAGCCAGATCATAGCAGAGATAGAAGAGTGGTTTTGATCTGGCTCCAGTATACGTTAACAGTACAACTGACAGACTGTGGGAAAGAAGTAAGATTGGAACAAAGACACTGTGGCAGATCAGCGTTGAGGTCTGGGAGTTGTCTGACCACTGAAGTGTCTTTTAGCATCACCTGGCTTGTCATCTTCCGTCTTACAGGAGATCCAGGATGCCCACTCTGCTCTTAGGATCTTGCTGTGCTTCTCTGCGCTTGCACTGTAGCTTCCTCTCATTTAAATTTGTACTCAAATGTGAGAAAGCAATGTAGCCGACATGCGCCAGCTCTCCCTAGAAATGCTGTAGTAAGGGAAATTCAAGAATTAATAATCAGAGAAAGAATTGAAACACTGAAGGAAAGTTGGTAAGGTAAGAACTGGCCCTTGCAACCTCTACAAGCTCAAACCGCTGCCCCGAAGGACTAGGTAAACTTTAGATCACATTTTGCTAATCTACCTGGAATGTCACGGTAGCATTAATTGGCTGCTTTGTCCATGAGTACAAAACACAGACGAAGGGCGCCTTCTTCAGTTACAGAAAACACTGCTCGAGAGAGCCCACCTGTACTAATGCGGGAGAAATAATGCTTCCAACAAGTTAATTTGGAAAGCTTTTAACAGCATAGACTAAAACCTCAGATTTAGAAGGATTAGTTCTTTCCTGGTTTTAAAACCTGAAAATGGGAACCTTCCCTTCTTCAAGACATCCTAATTAACAATATGCCCAATACGTATATGTTTTAATTTTGTGAGACATTCACATATTTTACTCCATTTGTGATACTGAAGGGAAACACTTGCTAACAATGTGACTACCCTGTCTTCACGTTTTACTAGGCAGCAGCTGTCATTTTTTGAGGCTCACGTGCGTGTGATCAGTACACCATAGTGGTATAACAGCAGAAGTTAAAAGTATATAAAAGTACATTTTCCTATAGTATAGTGCTCTGTCAAATCTGACTGCAAAAAGGACATATCTTACCCTAGGATTACATATTCTTACACTGCCAGGAGAAGGAAGATTGGGTTGCCATTCTCTACGTCATTTGTATTTGCTAAATTCTTGCAGCAGGGACGCTTGTGCACAATGACTGGAAAACAAGAGGCAGCTAGTCATTGCTATAGGCCAAATTTCTGTAGAACTTTAATGGAGGTGATAAGTGTTTAAGAAGAGGACCTGCATGATTTTTGCTGTCATTGGATAAAATTGCAGGTGAGGGGGTTGGGTTTTTGTTTCCTCTCCAGTATGGACACGGGACATACAAACACAGGACCTCTGCTAATTTTGAACTGTGCAAAGCAGAGCGACTCTAATATATAAGCCTTAAACACATCTTAAAAACAGTGTCAGTGACAAGTTTCCTCCTATCTAAATGTGAAAAGGATTTTTCTTTTTCACATTAGAATAAAATGATTCCTTTGTGCCTGTTTCAGAGTTGACACTTAATAGGTTACTTTTTGCTCCAACTCTTGTTTTTCTTCTTCCTTGGATATATAGTTAAAAGAATGGAAGATTTTACTCCTCTCTCCAATTGGTGAAGATGAAAGCTTCATAAACTAAGCAAGAACATTGGTTCCGTCTGGAGCAAAGTCAGCCCCTGCCTCCTGTAATTTGTTTAACAGCAAATCTAACTTCTGTTTCATGTAAAACAATACAGAAACTTTTTTGCTCTCTGTATTTCAAATGTTGCGGTATTGATTCCAGAAGTCTTGCAAAATCTCATGAAAATACAGCCTGCTTATAAGCCATATGGGGAAAAATTATTCCACGTCAAAAACAGGTATCACTCATCAATTACTGTTTTTTGCTGCATTTCTCTATTTTAATCATGTGACAAGAAAGAGCCTCCCCTGCTAGTGCAGTAAAACAAAATGCCTCTGAGGAGACAGTGCATTTGACAAGCCGGGAATGAACAACAGCCAAGTGGGACAGTGCTGTTTGAATTCTGAGGAGTACATTCATGAATCGAGAACTCAGTCCTAACCCCTTCCTAGAGTAAGCGGGTATATCAGACTTCCTGTGATGCCTTGCACACTTTAAAAAAACCCACAACAACAAGCAAACACCCCTGATGTTATAATTATTAGAAAAAGTAAGTACTTAAAAAAACAACTGCTTCTGAGGTTTGTTTAATCAAAAAACTAAGCAACTTGTGTAAGACAGCTCCTGCAGGTCAGTAACCATAACGTTACTTTTTTACCCCACTCTCATGCCTTTTATTTTTCAAAAGGTCACATTAAACAAAGGATGATACAGACAAGAGTCTTAATCAAAATAAATCTGTTTTTTTGTTTGTTTCTTTTTTGAGAGAGTATGAGGATAAAGAAAACAGAAAAAAATTATTAGCCAACTGCAACAGAGTTAACAAACAGGAGACTGGTAATTAGTGTTTAATGCCACCTATAGCGAAATGTTTCCCACTGGGAAAAACGTGGGAGGCAAGTCCACTTTGCTCCTTTGAGGTCACAGGCCGGAGCAGAACATACAACAGCACCTAACACCACAGTCACTTTACATATATTCAAGTTTTTACACATCTGCAAAGCAGAAGTAGTAGCAGCCATTTGGATGTTCTTTCTTAATGGTTCTCAGGGGGGGCCTAGGAAACTCGGAAGGACCTGGTTCTTGTGACATGGAGCTGGAGCTGCAGCTGCTGCTTCTGCTGCTGCTCCCAGCCACCTGTGCTCTACCTCGGTCTTCAGCAGGGGAGACCTGGGGGGAACCTGGGCTCAGGTACCCAGCTGTGGTCTGAGTAGAGGCGGTGGCATACGTGGTTGGGCCAGTGTTGTTTTTCACATAGACGTTTTTGATAGCAACAAGCGTATGCGCCATGATGCTGAGGCTGTTACTCAGATCTTGCATGCCTTGCTGCAGCAGCCGAAGATTGTGGTTGACACTGTCAAAGCCAGACTGGATCACCTGCATCTGGGTCTGCTGAATCTGCACTAGGTCCGCTTCAGTTATTTCATTTTGGTCTGCCTGGGACCTGCCTTTTGTTTTGGCTTTTACTTTCCCAGACGAACCACCGCCTGATGTCCCCAGAAAAGGTAGTTGTTCTTGGCTAGGTGGAACCACCGCCATGTCCTCAGAGCTTTCTTCCGGCTCTACCACCTTCACCACTATTTCTTCCTTGAGGTTCATCTTCTCAAGACTGGATTGATGAGATGGGCCAGGATCGTCATTAAACCCTAGAGGAGATGGGGGGAGAGGAAAAGCAAAGGAGAGAAGTCAGTGAGAAACTTCATGACCTCAGTGCTCAGTGAAATGTGTTCTCATCCACTAAGCACTAACATTAGTCCTCGCGCCAAGACTCTACAACTTACACTGCATTACCTTTGATGCTTTTAGAATACACATTACCTCAGAAAGCGGGAAGAAAACCATTCACCAGTTAACCATACAGTTGTGTACTACAGACCCCCTACCAGCCCCACCGCAGAAGCCAAGTTTATGGTTCCAAGAGACAGAGTTCCTTGCAAGCTCATTTCACACGCCACTGCGCACGCCGGTAACCGGTAACAGCGTGGCCAAAACACTGTGATTGCAAGAAATCCCTTAGTGTTGAAGGTGGTTGTTCCAGCGCACCAACGCCATGTCTCTCTCTCTCTCTGGTACATACGAAGCTATTTGTACCAAGCTATATGAAACTATACCAAGCCACAACGAAGCCACTATTCGCAGCATTCTGTACCGCCTCGAGCCGCGTGCGGGCATGGCTTTCTGCATTGGCAAGAACAAGTCCTGCAAAGGCGAACGCGGGCGGCTGCGCCCAACGCCTCACGGACAGGCGTCTACTACGAGGCCGGGTTTACTCGTAGGTGCTGTTTTGATGCACTTCTATGACCCACAGCACGAAATCTCCCGGTTCCCCGTGCGTGCACATCGGTACTTTTCTGCACTTCCAAGGAGAGAAGGTACTTTATCCAAACCAGGCATTTTCCAGCGGGGCTGGAGCCCGCAGCCCCCTGCGCCCTGGCAGCGGAAGGGCTCCGTTCCCCGCCCGGAGGCCGAGGCAGCGGCTGCCGGGGCGGGGGGGGGGGGGGTGTCCCGCGGCGGGACGGGCAAGTGGGGGGGGGGGGGGACACGGAGGGGACGGGACCGAGGACACACAACGACGCCGGGCGGAGGCTCCGGTGCGGCGCCGCGGGGTTCGGTCGGGGCACTCACCCATCTCCCCCACGACGGCGCCGGGCAGCTCCAGCGTGTCGATGCCGCCCACGATAGGCACGGCCTCGGCGGGCAGCAGGGAGCCGTAGGCGCGGTGGTGGTGGTGGTTGTGGTTGTGGTGGTGGAGGTGGCGGCGGGCGGGCGGAGCGGCGGCGGGCGGCATCTCGTCGGGGGCCAGGAGGAGGCCGAGGGCGGCGGCGGGGCCCGGCGGCCCGCAGCCCTGCGAGAGGCGGCAGAGCTTGCTGCGGTCGCGGCGCTTCAGGTCCCGCCAGCGCTTCTTCAGGTCCTCCACGTCGCGGGGGCAGGCGGCCACCGGGTTCACCTTGTGGCGGATCAGCTCCCACACCTTCCGCTTCTGGCCCGGGGAGGCGCGGCCCGGCCCCGCCGCGAACAGCAGCTGCTCGTGCTTCAGCACCTGCTCGATCAGCACCTCCGTCTCCGCCTCGTTGAAATTCGCCTTGCGCCGCTTGGGCGAGTCCTCGGCCATCCCTCCGCCGCGGGGGAAAGGGGTGGTGATGGGGGGTGGGGGGAGGATGCCGGGGCGGCCCCCGCCCGGCGCCGGCGGGAGGGCGGGCGGGCGCGGCGCCGCGCGGGGCGCCGCTGCCCCTTTCCCCCCCGCCCCGGCCCGCGGGCGCCGCTGCCGCCGCCGCCGCCGCTGCCGCTAGGCCGGACCCCGAGCCCTGCTGGGGAAGCAAATACCGCGCATGAGAGGAAAAGACGCGCACGGGCCGGCGCAGGCGCCCCGTGCCCCGAGTGTTGACATGGGGAGGGGGCTCGGCCCCGGGCCCGGCCCGGCCCGCCTCCCCGGCGGGAATCCCCACCGCCGCCCCGCCCCCGCGGGAGGTGGGGGACACACAACACACGGCGGACCCGCCCGCCCCGGCCCGCCTCCGCCGCCGGTTGTGCGCCTGCTCGGCGGCGGTGGCGGCGGCAGCGGCTGGGAATGGCGGCTGTTTTGGAGCTGCTGCTGCAGGAGGAGGTGGCGGTCAGCGCTGTGGTGCGGTGGCTCCGGCATGGACCTGGCCACCGCCCGGCTGAGGTAATGTGCGGCGGGTCTCCCGTCCGCTCGCCCTCCCTCCCTCCCGCAGCGCGCCCTGGCCCCAGCGGGGCCGGGCCCGCCGCCGCGCCTCCCCCCACCTCCCTCCGCCGTCGCGCGGGAAAGTTTGTGCCCCCTCCGCCGGTGCTGAGGACGGCCCTTCCGCACCTCTGTGAGGGGCGAGGCCCGCGTGGGTCAAACCGGAGCCCCAGTGAGGGGTCCGGGAGCCGGGGCCGAGCTGCGGCGAACACCCGGCGGCACCGTCCCTCCATTCCCCCCCCTTCGCCGCGGGCGGGCTCTGAGCAGAGCGGCGGGAAGGCGAGGCTGCCGGCGGGGAGGGAGCTGCCCGGCGGGTGCGAAAACCGCTTGAAATCCGCAGGGCTGAGCCCGCCAGCACCTCAGTGGGGCTGAGGCGGCGGGGCGGGAGCGGCGGCGGCCGGGGGGAGCCCTGCGGTCTCTGGGACGGGAGCGAAGGCGGTGCCTCGGTCCCCCCGGCTGGCGGGAGGGGGCAGCTGGTTTCCTGACAGGAGGGGGGACGCTTCCCGCGTCTTTGTCGGGGAAAGCAGACCTGGGCCTGGCTCCGCCGGGGCACGGCCCGGTGCCGGCTGGGGCTTCGGTGCCGGGCTCTGGGCAAACGGCGCCTCGGCGGTTGCGTTGAGGAGGGTCTGTCAGGGCTGGGAGGGGGTTATGCTGGGTTTGGGTATGACCAGTGTTGTGATGGGATCAGGCTTGGGGGGGGGTGGGTGGGTTCTTGTGGTAATAAAAGCGTTGGTAGCCGTCAGGGGATTATGAGGGTTTGTATCTCACTGGTAACATAGAGAAGCAATTTGTATTTAAAGCGTTTTCTGCCCGAGCCCCTCTGAGCGCGTTACCCAGTGTTAATTAAAATAAAAACTCGGAGCGGTCAGCCATGTGAGTCAGTCGAACGTCGCTGTCATCCTGGAGGTGTGTGGGAAGAAGGGACCAGCATTTTTGTGTTGTCTGGTATTTCCTAAACTGCGGGGGGGGTGGGGTGGGGGAAGTAGGGAGCCGGGGATGCTGGCAGCCTGGCTAACACTGCCTGGGTGGAGGGTGCAGAGGATGCGTTTGCTAGCTGAAAAGTTTGCCCTCGCAAGGGAACTGCTGGCTGCCTTTCGCTGCTGGGAGCAGCCCAGTGGCTTCAGCATGAGAAAGCCAAGTGGGAGGCTTGCAGCTGGCAGCTGCTAACAGGTTGCCATCGTCCGGCTGTGGAGGAACTGGACTTCTGTTAACTTGTGTGGAGACAGAAGAGTGAAAGCAGATTGTGCATTGTGCTCTGAAAAGTTGGAGGAACTGCCTGATCTCCTGTGCAGCACAGGCTGTAATCTTGTCTTTGTGCCTCTACGCTAAACCCGGGGGGGGGCACCCGAGGAAACGGTAGGTTATGTCTTGCTCTCACTTTCATGGCAGCTTGTAAGAAGTTGGGTCTTCTGACAACTCGCAGGGTTTGTGCTCTGGCCTTTCTTCACTAAGTGTTAAAGCAGTGAGCCTTGGCTGCTTGGCTTGTTATCCAGGCTGCATCGGAGTCTCGGGCTTCTCCAGGAAGCTGAATTGGTCTCAACACTTTCAAATACAAATTTCAGCATCTGTGTCAAGGACTGTAGAAGTCCAGTTGTGGCCATGCTTTCACTGCCTCCTTTCATACCAAAAAAGTCCTTCAGAAATAGCATTTGCTCTCTTGACTTTTAATTTAGTGGAGGTGTGAATATAAATAAACAGGAATACGTACGTGATGTGATGATTTTAATATTAGTAAGGAATAAGTTGCTGCCTGTGAGAGCTTCTTCTGTTGTTGTTGCAAATGTTGCTGAATCCTATTGAGAGGAAACAGAAACCTGGTGCAGCGATAGGAACAAAAGAAACTTCACCCAGCGTACAAAGTTTTGAACTATGCATGAAACATGAAGTCTTTCTTGTCTACGTTTACCCTTATAAGATTGTTGCCACCTGTTTAGATTTTAAATGTGTTGAGTCTGTGGTGTTTTTTTTGTTTGTTTGTTTATGTTTCTTAAGTATAAACTTCATGTACTTTAATGTTGTACAGTCTCTGTTTAGAACTTTGTCAGGTCTCAAGGGAGCAAAATTATTTAGTTGAAATGGAAGAGCTTCTTTGGCCTTGTATTTGGCACTGCAGGACTCAAAGTGCTTAAACAGTTGTTGTTATAGCACCCCTCTGTGGAAGCGGGTGGCATTCAAATAGGGGACAGAGAAGTTGCAGATTTTGTATTTTTCTGTTAGAATTAGCTGCTTCAGTATTGATGTCTTTGAAATGTTGGACGTGCGGGTGCCAGTTGCTCCAAGTTCTCCCTGGCTGCCACTTCAGTAAGTATTAGTGATACTTCCATGGAACAGTTCCATGGTTTCCTAGTCAGAGACCAAAGTGAATGACTCCATCTGAAGACTTCTGCCAGAATGGCTTATGTGGAGGCTGAGTTTCAGATCTATGACCGGGGCTGAGGTAGCTTGAATTTCAGTGACCTGCTCTGACAAGTCATGTTTTTTTATTGTGTGTTGCAATCCCACAGTTACTACTTAAATAAGTCTGGGCACGTGGAAAGAAAGAATCGGGTAGCATTTTTATATTAATGCTTTGTCCTCTTTCCTTGCAGGAGAACCATGTCCATGACAAGCTGGTATCTCTTAGTTTGCTTCAGAAAGACTTTGTGCCTTTTCTGCTAAATTTTTTAAGGGAGCAGACCAGCCAAATCCTGACTAATGGACCCTCTACTCCTGCTAAAACTCCTAATTCCAAGGCCCACGGGAGCCAAAGGACAGGATCAGAAAGGAGGGCAGGCCATGCAAGCAGCAGCCGAGTGCAGCTCTTTTCCCAAAGGACTTCAGTGACCACCTGCACCACAGATACCAGCTTTTCTCCTGCTGCAGCATCCAGCAGCTCCTCTTCCTTTTCTGGGTCAAACCTCTCTAGCCCTTGTGGTGAATTCCCTAGCATGGTCTCCAGCAGCAGCCCAAGCTTTGGGTACAGCCCTGTGCTTAACCACGGTGAGAAGCGGTCATCCCAGAAGGCCAGCTTGGGGAGCTTCCTTACAGCCACGCCTGAAGCCCTGCCAGCAAGACGAGGCCGAAGGAAAAGCAACAGCTCTGTCAGTGCCTCTGGCCGGCAGGTAGCTCGGGATCTGGGGCGTTCCCTTGCTGAAGAGGAAGATGGAAAGAATGAGAGTGTATCGTGGAGCGGGGGGAGAAGGAAGCGGAGTGAAGTGCCTCTTGTTTCTGCCAGATCCCCACCCAGCCAGCTAAATCTTAACAACTTGGAGGAGTTTCCGCCCATGGGTGCTGCTTCTGGCTGGACAAAGTAAGAGCAAGTCTGTCTCGCTGTCTCATTTGGACTGTGCTGCAGGTTACTGTTCCTCAACTAGCTCATCCTGTTGTGCATGTCCAGGTACAGAAGATACTGTAACAAACAATACCTGAGGGCTGACTTCTGGGCTCCTTGGTCAGAACTGCTTTGTTACAGTTGCCATGTAGGGGAATATTGCTTCAAGGGGTAGTCAGGTTTCTACTCTGTGAACTCACCCAGGATGCCTCTTTAGCCTCTCACTTGTGGTGCTTCCTGCAGCATACTGGTGCACAGACCAGCTGATACGAAGCTGAGCACATCTTTGTCCTTGTGTGTTCTAACAAGTCAGCATTATCTTGGCTCTTCACATTTCTCACTTAACACAATAGCAATTGCTAATGAAGAGCAGTCCTGGAAGGCTCTTCAGCTTTACTGGTGCTAGCAAAAAAGCTTTTGGATTGATGTTCTGTGGCTCCTGGTAACAGATGTTAGCGTGCAGCTTCGTTTGTGACATTTAATCACAGACAAAATAGCTAGCTGGTGCCTGTATTCTCTTTGGTCTGGAGCAAGCCCTTGTCTCCCTGATGACTTTGGCTTAGCTTCTGGGCAGCTGTTTGTGTTGTGGCCATCTCAGTCCTTTTCTTTTTCTCTTTGAGATTTTACTCTTTAAAATCCTCATTACCAAGTACCAGGCTTTCACGTCAGCCTGCATGCTCCATGTATCAGGCACTGGTGTCTGAAAGTGGGACTTGCTATTTGGACATGCAAAATTCCAGCTGAAAATTAATAGGTCTGTGGGTGTGTACAGCAGATCCAGATGCTGGGTCTAGCTGATGCTCTAGATGAATGCTCTGGCCAAGGGAGATAACGTGTATTTCCAGCATAGACAGTAAGTCTCTTTTCTTCAATGCACTATGCCCAACTAGGAAAGAGTGAGGAAAGAGGTCACAGAGTGTTGGGAAGCCAACGCTATAGCGATTATGAGAACACCATAGCTATTTATATGTGGCCACCAGCATTTCCGTGAGAAGTCTAATGCTTTATGTTCCTGTATCTCATTTCCAGTATGTCTCTTACTGCACTGCAGAGCCTCTTCCTAAAGGACAAATCTAGGTAGTTTATGCAGGAAGGATGGGTTTCCCTAGACTTAAAGGGCTGGTGGTAACTCAGGATCCTGGATTCTTACGAATAGACAACGGCAGCTTGATTGTTTTTTGGTTTTGGATTTTTTTTCCTCGTGGTTGTGTTAGAAACTGCTGGTGAATTATTTTCTTACTAAAATGAGGCATATTATGTCCTCTCAAATTAGAAATGTTTGGAAGAGTCGTGTGGCACTGTTATCTGTTCTGTGGCTTGAAGAGTGATAATTTAGCAGCAAGGGTCAGCAGGCTGTTTTTAGCAGTCTGTAGCTCTGTGACTTTTTATTCAGTGATCAAAATAAAGTCAGCAACTATATGTACAGTTTGGAAATTCAATATCCTGACTCCATATCCATTTTATTTTAGGTTCTTCTGAAGACTTGCGTGCGTATCTGTCTTGAGACCTGTTTTGTTGTTGTTGTTTAGCTTGATTTCAGTGGAATTGCTTCTCACTTTTTCAGCAAAAGCAAACCATCAAGGCGAATCAACCCAACTCCCGTAAGTGCTGAGCGCCCCCTCTCAAAACCAAAGATGTGCTTCACCTCTACACCTGTCAGCCAGCCTCCAGCTGCTCGATTTTCATCTGGGTCAAGCCTTGAGGCCTTTACCGCCATCCAGGAAGGAAACCTTACATCTGTGATAAGCAACAGCCTTCAAGAAGAGAGGGAGATGCTGAAGAAAGAACGGTACAGTTTGAGCAGGGTGGGATAGGCTTGTATTGATTCTTAATGCTCTTGTCTTAAGGTGGTACCAATATCAGAGTGGAAATGACCAAAAGAATATCCAAAACAGATATTGGTGACCTTAAACTGTAATTTGCCTAAACCCAACTGTGACTGGTATCAGACTAGGATATTAATGCAGCTAGCTCATGTTTGTCATTTTAGAGGTCTGACTCTGGAACAGTGACCCTCACTTTATCTTCAGAAGTTTGGTCAGTCCTCACTGCTTTCATAAGATTGCCTCTTCATGGGCTTGCACGCATGTCCATCTCCACGCAGCTTTCCTTAGATTGCTCAGGTGAAGTGTGTGGGTTTGAGTTGGTGCAATTAGGCTGTGTTCGAAGATTGTGCCTGTGATGGAAGGCATAATCTGGTTTGAAGAAAATGAGCTAATGATGCAAATGTGGGGAAAACGTTAATGATTTTGCAAGGTAGGCAGACTAACACAAGCTTGCAGTCAGAGGAAACAGGGCGTGGGTAGTGTGAGATTGTGTTTTAAAAGTTACTACTGCAGTTATCTATTGAAAATTGTGTGTGCTGGGAGATGAGGTGAATTCTAGCTTCTAATTTTCTCTGCTGTTCAGTTACTGTGGGACTTTCATCATCTGTAAAATGATATCACTGTTAGTCTGTGAGGATTAATACTTCAGAAAAAAAAAGTGAAGCACAGTACTAGAGAAGCTATTTTTTATAATTGTTGACAGAACTGTTGCTGTTCTTAGTAGATTTTGTTCTTGGGGAAACTCCTCAGGACATGTGGGTGGAATTATTTTCCTGCTAAGCCCTGCAGTTCACTTCACTGTGTCTAGAACTGGCTGAAACAGACCCCTGTAGAGTCTCGTGAGTTACTGTTTGTACTGAACCTGTATCAGAACTCCGCAGGATTCAAACCTGCCTCTTTGCACTTTGGTCTAGCACCTATTCCAGTCTGAATTCTACCTGAAATGTCCTGCTAATCCATATAAACTAAAGTCAGTGAAATAGCAGTATGTGGGCTGGCTCTTGCCCATGAGGTGATCTCATCTGACCCACCATGCTTGAAACAGGCAGTGCTTGATGCTTGGAGCTGCTGTTGTGTCCTCAGTAGTGGTGAAGTGAGGTACAAAGCTAATGTAGCCCCCAGCCAACTGGGTCACTTTGAGCAAGGGTAAAAGGTGAAATTCAAGCTGAGGTAGATGGCAATGCTGAGGCAGAAGTGAAGCAGAGTCTCACTACGTTGTTGGAGTCATACCTTGGTGGGTTTACAAAGTGCTTAATAAATAATTTTCTTCAGTTCAATCAGTCAGGTGCTTATGTTCATTGCAAGGGAGCTGTTGTTTAATAACCTTTGTACTCCCACTTTGGGACTAATTTGTTCTTCATCGCGGCAGTTCCACTAGAAATAGAGCCATAGAAAAAGTTCTTTGCTGCAGTTAAAAACATTCCTGCCTTCCCCACAGCCTTTAAAGTGACTTTTAAAGATGTTACTTTTGAGACAATGTGGTAAGAGGTGGTGTGATGTGCCAAGTGTGGATGTTCCGCTGGGATCTGTAACAATCATTTGATGTTGCTGTTACTGGCTTTTTTCCTGCTTCTCTTCCATATGCCACTCTGCTGCTGCGTTTTGGATTACATCTGTAGGTATGTTTTTTTTACAACATCTGTGTATTTAACTGAGTGATCATTGTTGATTTATAATCCAGCAATTAAAATAGCTTGTGCCTTCTATCATTTAACTTGCCAGTATGAGGTTTCATCAGTTGTTGCATTGCCTTTCCACTTAGTGGTATTGGATCTTCTCAGGGCTTTGTTAACCTACAAATGTATCTGCAGATATGGATGTGAACCTTATTTTTATAGGCTTTGTAAAGTGTCTAGCTGTCAGAAATTGTACGTGCAAAAGTTTTTTTTGTAGGACCTGGTCTGTAACAGATTCTGTGTCCTTAACAAATACCAGTTTAGATAAGAAGCAATAGTATAGGTTAGTTAGATAATTTGGTCAAAGTGTCACGCTGTTTTAGCAGAGTTGGAATTTGAGCGTGATCTTTTTGAGTCTTTTGACTGTTAGCCCCAAGATCCTTTCTGACTAAGGGAAAGATGAGTTAAATTACTATAATGCTACAAGCAGCTTTAGGCAGTGTAAATGACATCGTTGATTGTTGCAGGGATTCCTTTATGCTAGACTGCAAGAGAAAGACCTCTTCTAGCTGCATGGCTGCTGTGTATTGTTTCAGTCACATGGTGTGTTGCTGCTTTTGAATTTCAGATGCAAATTGCTGCACCAGGCGTCTTCTCCTGGAGGAATGTCTTTTGATCCTGGCACTCCTACTAAGCCTAGCTACACTCGCAGTGCTAGCCTTCCTGCTGAAAGCCATCTGGTGACCTGTGCAAATCCTACTAAGGTTTCCTGCAAGAAACAGTTGGAGTGTCTGGCACAGCTCTATTCATCATGTATAGCAGGTGAAGACCTAGAAGATGTGACTGACCTTTCTTTGAGCTTTGAACTTGCATGTGTGTTGCAAGGGGGAGGTAGATGAGAAGTGAAAGTTGTGGGACAGTTACAGCGTACAAACAAATAACACCTGGAAAAATAAACTAAGCCAACACAGTTATTAAAATAAATGGATACTAGGTAAAAGCTTAGGGAAGGAGGTGAACCTGATGCAGTACTTTGAGCTGCAGTAGGCTGAAGTTGTATGGTCCTGTCTGAAAACAGACCCTTACTTAACACATCTTTCCTGTAATTTCCATACTGATTTGTCGTGTGGCTGAGTATGGGGAGGGAGTTCTTTGCTAATTGTGCTATAAAACAGGTATCTATCTTTTAACCTTCGTTTATTAAAGCAGGTCAATACTGAATAGCCACCTTTAGTATCTCATTTCCTCTCTTCCAGAAAACCTGGTGCCAAATATTTTTCTGGAGCTCTTTTTTGTTCTGCAGCTGTTGACATCTAAAGGGACTTCTACTGCAGAAGATGGGGATAGTGACCTTGAAGCCAATGAAAGAAGTAAAGGTAAGCAATAGTATTAAGGGGAAAGAATGTTACTTCCATAGAATGATAATGTGGTATAGAGTGGTTGTCTTTAGCTTTGACACTTAGTCTTAAATTCCATAAAGGCACCTTATTACCACTGTGGAACTCATCTGAGATGCTAACAAAAGTCATGCATGTATGGGAAGTGCTTCCACAATATGTTAGAGCGGGGTTGCTAGATACTGTTTGAATCCAGTTTTCTGCGATTCAGCTTGGAGGAGAGAAGGCTCCGGGGAGACCTTATTGTGGCCTTCCAGTACCTAAAGGGGGCCTACAGGAGAGCTGGGAAGGACTTTTTACAAGGGCATGTAGTGATAAGACGAGGGGGAATGGCTTCAAAGTGGAAGAAGGTAGATTTAAATTACATATTAGGAAGAAATTTTTCACTCTGAGGGTAGGTAGTAAGGCGCTGGAACAAGTTGCCCAGAGAAGTTGTGGAAGCTCCATCCCTGGAGATGTTTAAGGCCAGACTGGATGGGGTTTTGAGCAACCTGGTCTAGTGGGAGGTGTCCCTGCCTGTGGCAGGGGAGTTGGAACTTGATGATCTTCAAGGTCCCTTCCACCCTAAACCATTCTATGATTTGCTGGAGCTACTTGCTAATGCTGACTTTCAAAGAGAAGGAAGGATATAAGAAAGTCTCTCCTCTATTGGTCCTTGCAACTCAAAAATGCTGTTGATCTACATATTTCTTAAATTTGAGGTTGGGTTGTGAGTACACAGGACCCATCCATATAGATGTGTAATTGTTGCATTTGTTTTTTGGCAAATTCAGACTTAAGCTTGATGTAGTTAGTACTTTGATATGGATATAAAAAAACAAGAGTGGCTTTAAGACGAGACCGACACCACCTCCCCTTCCTTCCCACCTCTTCCCGCCCCCCGCCCAAGATGCCACAATTTGATTGACCTTTGTTTTGCCACTTACTGATTCTTAGGGGTGAGATTAGGAACACGAAGTCTCCAGTTATGGAAACAGCAGCTGATGACTGGTTGCAGTTGGTCTACTTTTTGTCCTGGATTCCTGGATCTGCTTACTGTTGCATTGGAAGGATAGGGATGGGAGGATTTGTCTAGTCAGATGGCAGGGAATGGCCATTTCTGGAAATTGGATACTGCTCTGGAAGACTATTTTTGGGTGCGGAGTTCCTACTTTCCTAGAGAGCTAATTGTTGATCTTTTGGTTTATAAATGGTGATAGGTGCTGTTGTCTCATGTTTCTTTTTTCCCCTTAGATGCGTCAGGGAGACAGCATTTCCGAAGTGTGCACAATTGTGTTTATTTTGCTGTTCAAGTCTTGGATTATCAGTATGAGTGAGTGGAATATTTTTTTTCCTCTGCTTGCATCTGCAGATGTGTGTGAGATTATCCAAGTGTGCTTGGATTTCAGAGCTTTACCACTTACAGGCACAGAGTTGTTAATTTTGCCTCAAAACATTCAACTTGACCTGGATTTGGATGTCTGTGAGTTTTCCTTGCTGTGATCTGTCTACTCAATTACAGTGTAATTATGCAAGAATGGGAAAGTCATGAGAAGGGAGCAATAAAAAATGCCCTTACAGATGTCAGTAGGATTTCACACTGGGTGCCTGGGGCTTAGAACTCTTTACTCAGTAGCTTCATAAAAAATGAGCAAAAGCATTTCTTTAGGTCTGATCACGTGTTGTTTATGTCTCTGTCTGGGTTTTATCCATGTTGTCTTGGCAGAATTATTTCCCGTTTAGAAAAGGGGATGCTGAAGCTTTTGGCTGAAAATGAACGGATTGCTTCTTTTTCTCCCACTTTGCACGAGAGGCTCAGGCAGGCTTATGAAAGCAGCACAGCCAAGGTAAAAATTGCCAGACCTCAACTGATGTTGATTCAAACCTTTGTGTTGTTGCTCTTTTATTTGCGATGGCTTTGATGTTGAATCTAATTCATTCTACTTCAAGTATCTTGTCATGTCGTCTTTGGCAAGTGTCTAAAAGCTACTTTCTTTTCATGGCAGCGGGTGACTGAATTGCTAGGTCCAGTGATTGTTAGCTGCCAATCGCTGCTAGCTAGCCTTGCATTGTGCTCCAGGCCCTGACCTCAACCAGCGAATTTGACAGGGTGAAGTTTTGCTTTTGAGATTCTCATCTAATAAACTTGGATCCCAGAAGAATGATTGGTTAGATGCAATATCAGAATGTAGTTTGGAAGAAGTGGATTTGTTTCATAGCTACAGACTTCTTTTAGGCAAATGAAGCTTCAGAGGAGAAAATGCAGCTTGTGAAAACTGGTTTCCTGATCTAATCATCTGGGTTAGAGAACTAAAGCTGGCTGGTGGGAATGCCTGCCTTAATGTATTTTGTATCTTGTTTCATCCATCTTTTAAAAATGGAAGTTACTGTTGGCAAAGGAAATACAGTGTACTTTCTGAGACTAGGGCATGTCAATAGCCAAGTTTTTAGTTAAAGCTGTAAATAAAAGTCTCTTGTTACTTGAAGACATAGGCTTTTCGAATAGGAGAAAGAATAATAATACAGGAATTGCCAGCCACTATCCTGCATTCTCTGGAGCCCTATGTTGAAGGTACACTTTGGCTGTTTGCAGGTCATTCTTTCCACACTATCAATACTGGTTGCAGTCTGTTCTGCAGAGATTTCTTAGAGAGACGAGGTGCTTCCTCTCATAATGTTGGGTGATTCTGCTTCTGTAGTATACTGTACGTTGTAAAACTGGTGTTTGCTAACAGTTAGCAGCTGGGAAATGGCTAGTGTCCAAACAACTCAAGCAATACTTGGTTTCCTCCTCATGTCTTTCCCCTGCTTTTTCTAGGTCTCAGATTGTTGGATAATATTAGAGACTTATATTAGTCTAATGGCTGCCTTCATATTTTTAACAGGTGTCTCTCCTGCTGCCATGCTCTGTACAGTCTGTTTCTTTCCAGCCGGAAACTGATAATCGCTCTAACTTTCCCAGTGACAGAGCATTTCATATATTTAAGAAACAAAGGTAAGTTTCTTCTGCTGTTGCTGTATGGCTCACAGGGTATAATCTTTCCATGATTGTGAACAAAGGGTATTAAGAGTGTCTCATGTATGCTACACGCTGTAGAAAAATCTTGAGATTTTCATTCTAATTAAAAACAAACAAACAAACAAACAAAAAAAAACAACCAACCAAAAAAACCCAACCCCCAAACAAAACAGTCTTTGTCCATATTGACTGCAGGAGCTAAATGCTTAATGTCTTTAGAGAACAGCCTAATTCTTCAGGAGTTCTTGAGAATTCTGGTAAATGCCAGTACAGTGTGTCACCCTGCTGGATTGCTTCTGCATATAAATCTGGTATGCTTATATTCTTCCTGCCACCTCCCTCCATGCTTGCAGCAACAGGGTGAGGGGAGAATGGCAAGTTGTCTTGGTCCTTTTTTCTCTCCTCGTAGGTATTATTTCATGTGGCTTATTCTTTCCTGCCTCTGTCTTCAGTATGTCTGGTAATGGGTGTTTTGGTCATTCCGTCAGAGCTTGGGCATAACAAGCTCAAGCACTTGCTGTCAAAGACGTGGAAAATGGAAACTCGCTGAAGTACCGCTAACATTAATGAGTTTTGCAAAGGTATCTGAATGCTTAGAGGCTTGAGTTGTTTAATCTGAGGTAGATTCTTGCTGGGGAACTTAGGAACGATTGAATATTCAGTTGTTACCTCAAATTTTGAAGAGTGGGAATTCATACTCTTAAATATCTCGATTCACAGGGATATATTTTATGAACTGCTGCGTGAATGGGAGGATAACCATGAAAAAACTGGCTGGGACTTTGAAAGGGTTCTGGGAAGCAAGATCAGGTAGGAGTCTTATGCAACTTCTGATAGCGCTCTAATGTAGCTGAATTGCTGGTGCAGCATACTAGACTCTGCATCCTAAGTTCCATGTTCTCCCTAATGGTCTTCTGCACTAATCTGTAGGGAGTTGTGCTTCTTGAAAGATACTGTGCATGTAAACTTGCTTCCGTATTTAAAAATATCAACTCTTATCTGAAAGAAATCAGCCATAAGTGGCAAGGGCCCAATTTGTCTTGGTGTAGCTCTTTCCCTGTTCGTTATCACAGAACGAGCCACTTGCACAACCAGTATGTTGTCATTGTATATACTTGTGTGTGCATTTCACATTTCCTATACCCTGCTCCTCTTAAGTGTGGAGAAGTGTGTTATATGTTCAGAAGCTCTTAGCTCTTCAAATTATTTCAGGGGGTTCTAGCGTACTGGCTCTGAAAACAAGACAAGTCTGGCTCTTTCTATGGAAAGCAAACTTTTATTCATTTATTGTTTTATCAAAATAGAGTAAATATAAAGAAACCGTTATGGTTGCTTTATGGGTTTCTGTGTTAGTCTTAACCACCAGCCTACTCAAGTTACATGTGTGAATGTGACTTTTCACCACAGGAGTAAAGCAAGGCTGAGATTTAAACTGAGAAATTTTCCTTCTCTGAGCATCAGAAGTACTGCTGATGCTGTTTTCTTACTTGCATACGTGTGAACTCTCACCTCACTGTTCTGCACAGGGGAGAATGGGATCTGTATGAGTTCATTTTCTTCCTAAGTAACAGCATTGTTGCAGGAAAGGAAGAGAGTCTTTTTATCTCTAGAGCTGTGTTTACTCTGCAGGTGCTCAGGGAGAATTTTTGTTTCCATGGTCAGCAGATGGGGCTTAGTGCTTGGGAAGCCTGGTTATAAAGATGTTGCTTTTTGCAGTAGCCTTTGGAGATCTCTTTCTTAAAAGCAGTTATTTTATGCTTTTGGTGTAGTTTGAGGTTGGAACACTTTTTTTTTTTTTTTTGTACCACAGAGATCTAGTCAGCATTTTGTGGTGTTTTCCTTCACAGGGCCATGATGGCTCACCTGTCTGCAACATGCAACCACAGCCATTTTGCCAGGCTCTTTCAGAAACAGCTTATCCAGGTAAATGATTTATTTTTTTTTTAATGAAGATATATATCAAAGTGTATTTGATCTTTCCTCAGCCTGAGAAAACAAAATGTGTCTTGTGAGTTTCTTTGCAGTTTTCCTATTGAAACTTTTTGGGATCGCCAAGTTTTCAGGATGGGAATTTCCTTCCTTTTCCAGAAATATAAATCGATGAAATTACTGATGAACTCTGTGTAAATCGGGAATAAGGCACACTGAGCACATCATGAGCTATAAGAATTCATTCTTCATGGTTATTTACTTTGACCTAATTTTAGAACAGTTACAATTTTTAGGAATTTTAAGGATGTATTTTGACGTGTATCAAATGCAGTCGTTCCCAGTTGTGTTCATTAGCAACATGAGTGTACTACTTGCAAAGAGTTTCTCATTCTTCTGTGTAACACTGCAGCAGCCTCTTTTTGATATAGTATTGCTGTTGTAGTTTACAGGGGAGTTTTGGCCAGTTTTAAACATCGCCTGACTTCACTGTAACTGAAGGAATGAAGAAAGATGCTTCTGATTTGAGTATAGATATTCACTGTATAAAAATGGCTGGCTTATTGGTGGTTTCCTTTTGGGTAGCAAAACAGACACAAAACCCCACCTTGAGTATTAGACCACACACTTTGCCAGGAGGTTGTGAGTTGTTGAAAATTCCTCTAGTGTCCAGTCTGAATTTGCATCAGTGTCATGTCTGATGTGTGTGTTCAGGGAGGTTGTAGGGAAGAGGTGAGATGGACTTTGTTGCATCAACAGGATTTAATTGGTTCTAGGTACTGTATTTCTCCTTTATATCTGTGCCTTCTTCATGAAGGCTGCAGGGTTTCACAAGGGTAACCAAAGATTTAAGCTGATAACTAGGAGTCTTCAGTGAATCCGATGTGTCTGACTAGAAAGTGATTTGCAGAATCTTGTGTGTATTATGATGCTCATGCAGAAAAGAACCTAGACTGAGGGTTTGTGTCAAGGCCTGATAAATTGAAGGTTAGGAAGTGTAACAAGATGTTCTTTTGGGAGGGGAGGATGCTCAGTTTGGAGTAAATGGACCTAGTAATTGTTCACTTGAACAATTTAGAGATTTTCTGTATGTGAGCCACCTGAAAAGGCCATGCTTGGATTAGTCCTAAAACAGTCTTGTGAGGAAGGGAGAATATGTGGGGTGAGAGATGAAGTGAAATGATGTCTTATTACCAATTTTCCGTCTCACTACTCTTTGTCTCCTGAAGATGTGTAAAGGTCCTGTTGGTGGTGGTGCAAGCTGGGGAGACGGGTCAGACCAGGATGTCCTTAATATGCTGGGTTCTGATAATCTCAGCCGTCTGAAGAGGCTGCAGGAAAGATTTGTTGTTCCTCAGAGCATCAGAGGACCTTGTCCAGCCCCTTCGTTCCCAGGGTGCCAGCAGTTCTTCAGGGACTTCATCCTCAGCGCAGGAAGGTTAGCTGCCCATGGTTGCTGTTTCCTTGATGAAATGTGTGAGTGAGTGGAGAACACCAGAATGTTGCTATTGCAGCAGGGTGTTGTCTTGAGGGTTTGGGGCAGGGGCGTTGGAACTCGATCTTCAAGGTCCCTTCCAACCTAAACCATTCTGTGATTCTGTGGTGTAACCTAGGCACCGCATATCAGAAATGTTTTTAAGCTGCCTTATACCGCACTTGGTGTTCTTAGCCAGCACAAATGGTGAACGTGTTAACAAGCAGGTTCTATCTGGAGCATAGAATGTGTTTGTGTGTATGTGTGCAAAATTAGGCTAGACTATATGGTAATAATTTTCCTTCTATAAAACCATAATATCTTGTCACAGGCTATCGGCATTTCCCAGTGCCAAGGCATGCAGTGCTGCCTAGCAAGGGCACTGGACTGGCCAATTGTTTCTTGTGTAGTAGTGCATGAAGCTAAGGAGTTACGGGATGGAGCCAGGTTCGTGGTTTTGTTCAGTGAGTTTTTGACAATCCACAGTATGGAGGAGTTGTGAGCTATGGGAGACTTGAATGTTAAGTTCAGTTATTTTACGTCTTCCTGCTTCAACAGATCCGTATTATCCTTATGCTGGGACTTGCTAAATAGTGTCTGTTCAAATAAGTACAAAATAAGAGTGGAAAAGAAGGAGGTCAGCCAGTACTAGTCTTGTCCCTTGCTTTCTTGTCTGTTAATCTGTTATGTTGGATGTCTGCTGATGCATGATACAACTCATGAGGCAAGCTTGAAATTTTGCAGTGTGTTAGTTGAGGTTTTACTGCTGTTTTCAGCCCAGTCTGACTCATCATCATCTTTTGCTGAAGTTACCAGTTCAATCAGCACCTGATGGATAGTCTGTGCCTGAAGATACTTGAACTGAATGGCCTTACTCTGGTGGAGCATGAGCACAGTGATGGGGAAGCAGATATGGATGAACAGGTAAGCTTGTTTTTTGCAAACATGTCTGGCAGGAATTTCCCTGTGCTGTTCCAATACCCAAAGAATTAGTGGCTTGATTGTGAGTTGCCTGGAGCTTCCACCGCTGTATTTGCAGGACAAGAACTTCTTGATTTGGTTTTGTCATAATTCTGAACTTGGTTATGGATGTCTGAGCCCCTTGCCATTTACTTGCATGCTTCAGGGTGCTCCATAAAACTGTGTCATAAGAGATGATGCACCATAGTTTGAAAAGTGAGAGCCTCCTTTTAGGCTGCTAGTACCCTGTGTTAGATCAGTGAAATAACTGAGTCCGGTTGTTGTACTCAGTTGCTTAGCTCCTTGTTACTTTTCCATGTAGAAAGATTTTGGTTAGAATGAATTTGTAGTCATGCCTGTTCATACCCATTCAGATGTTTCTTCACTCATCTATACCTATCAGAGGTGTCACAACTTAGTCTATTAGCAAAGTAGCAGCCAAAGGTTTGTGAAGACTTGCAGAGCAGCAACGGTGTAAAGGAGGCAACACAAGATCAGCTCTCTGCCCTCTCATTGACTCCAACATTGTTAATATGAAGGTGTCATTGAGCAGCTGCTTGTTTTGGAAAGCTCTTGAATTAATTTCTTCTCACCACAAGTGAAGCAGTGGAGGCAGAAGCAATTTAAAATGCTTGATAAATATGTATTTTGGAAACTTACCTTTCAGCAGTGATGGAGCTATGTCATCCTTCCACGTGAAGGGAGTGGAAGTTTAGTGTAGGTAGTTGCTTGCCAATTTAGGGTAGCATTGCCCCAGCTTGCTGTTCTTCATTACAGGATGAAAAGAAGCGTTTCACTGTGGTCCTGTTAAGCCTACGACTTCTTGCCAAGTTCCTGGGGTTTCTTGTTTTCTTGCCGTATCGCACTGTGGAGCAACCAACTAGAGACTTGCAAGATTCTGCAGTAGCATTAAGAAACCAAGTAAGAAACCAAACTCTTCTAAGAAATCTAACGTGGCCTTTTGCTTGACAGGCAGGTGTTCTAATGCAAGGAGAGGGGTATGAATAGTTACGCCCTTTCAAAGTGAGCCAGTGGTTCCTGGGATGATGTTACACTGTTCTGTGCACCTGCTGCAAATTCTGGGGTTGGGAACAAAGGAAGGAAGAGTTTGTGTAAGCTAGAAAAGAGGGAGCAGTGCACTGATGATGAAGTACTGTCTTCTGTTATTTCTGCTAATCTGGGGCTGTCACACCAGAACTCTGACTTAGCTAAGTCGACTTGCATTTATAGTGTAAAATCCAGCTACCAGGAATGCTTTTGTTAGTTTCACACCCATCTCCTAGCAGTGCGCCACACTGAATCCAAGGGCGCAGGGGTTAGACCTTGGCTCTGCTTGTACAGAGTCAGGCTTATAGCCTTACTTCTGAAAGTCCCAGTGGGACCTCTGGTTGCTGTCATAGTCTGGTTTTCACCTCTGCTCATACACAAAGAAATTAGCCAGAAAGTCAACTCTTACTTGTATAGAAGATGAAATCCTAGAAAGGAAAGTCAAGATATAGACAAAGTTTTTCTTTTAAGTACCAAAAGGTAACTTCAAGCTGCTGCTTTAACTTCTGTTGTCCATTAAGACTCTGCCTGTACTGGATGTATTGAAGCTTCTGAGACAATCTATTCGGGATCAACGTTCTATCCTCACTATTCCTTGGATTGTGGAGTACCTTTCCCTTGTGGATCATATTGCTCCTTTCCTTGATTACTACAGGAAAGTATTTTGTCTGTTGCTGCAGGTATACAGGTAAGAGTCTGGGAAAGGATATTTGTTAAGAACTTTTCTGTGAAGGTTTGCTTGCTTAGTTGAGGGGCCTGGTGTTTGAGAATGCATGCTGCCCCTAGTTTGAGATTCTTATGGAAGTACTTTTTTTTAATTTATTTTTGCATGCAGATCATGAGCATGTCTTACATAAGGCTGCAAAGGGAGCACATCCTAAACTCGGAGATTAACATTTGATTTAAATATGTGTTTTTTCATTAAGTAAACAAAATTCTTTAAGTCCCCACTCACTCATTCTACATCTGCAGCTGTGAATTTTAAACCTTGAATTTGAACCTTAAAGTTTCCCCATGCTAAAATAGTGCTCCCGTTTTATTTCTTTTATACATGAGGAAAATTCAAAGCACATCCTAGAGAGTTACTTAATACTTGCTTTTCCAGTGTATACAAAACAGCAAGTTAGTCAGATGCGTACGTACAAAAAAATAGTGCTTGCTCTCCACTCTTCAGGCAGACAAGTAGGGAGTAGTAGACAAATAGTATAATTAGAAAGTGAGTGGTTTGGGATTTTTTTTTTTTTTCCTTAATGAAAATTGAGCTACTGAAGTCTAACACTCTCTCTTGTGGCTTTTGCTGCATGGCAGGTTAATGGTCCTTTCTGAAGATAAGGAGATAAGTTTCCTGAACAAGCTGCTCATCCTTGCTGTTCTGGGTTGGCTTTTTCAGGTAGAGTCTCCTGTGTTCACACAGCTCTTCCCTGAAGAAAATGCAGGGCACAGAACTCAGTAGAAAGTAGTATTGAAATTAGTTAAACCACTTCAAAACAGTAGTTCGTTGTGTTGTTTTGGTGTTTGGTGTGGTTTTTTTTTTTTTGTTTTTTTTTTTTTTTTACACTAGTGTAGAGTTTAAAGAATCCTCTGTATTCTAATGGAGAATTATTTTCCTTTAGTGCAATTGTGTGAAGCAACATTTTTTTTTTCCAGTAGGAATTCTATTTGCTGCTGTACTTATAAATCTGCATCCTTGTAAGCAAATCAACAGCTGATTTCTGTTAGAACTGGAAGCTCTCGTCACAAAGATGGAGTGCTAGCTGGCAGCCTTGAATTACTGGGGAATTTTTTGTCTCATAAAGGGATGATGCGTGATGAACTTTTAAAATCCTTTTGTGCCTTCAGTTGGAAGCAATGTAACTGGTTAGCAGGAACCTGTTGGAAAGGTGAAAGGTGCTGTATAGGGACGGTGAGGAAGGTGGCTTATGTTGGTGTGATCAAACTAAATCCTTAATTTTATGGAAGTGTTCTCCCTTAGGGCAGACAGGATTCTTAGTGCTATTTTTTTTTTTTTTGTGGGTAGGAGGTCGGTGAGATTTTACTGTCCTCTTTATCAGAAATGATGTAAGTTACTGACTGCTGTTTGGGTTGTAACTGCTGAGGTTTCTGTTTCAGGTTCCATCAGTCCCTGAAGAGTTGTTTTTTACCACTGATGTCAAACAGGAGGGCTTGATGCTGGATTCTGTGACATCTGCTCAGGCTTTGGTAAGTTAGCACAGCAGCATGTCCTCTGAATCTGTGGATGAGGGCGGACCTACCACGACCTCAGGAGTTTAAGATTTTTATCAGCAACCTGGCTTCAATGCAGCTGCATTGAGCATATGTAGGCCAATGGATGTGTTTGTCCAAATGCCTCAATTGCATTCCTTCTTGGGTTGTAAACTGTGTCTGTTAAAGCTCAGGGGCTTTTGTCAGGCACCCTGCTGCAATGGCTTGCAGAATAGGTGCAAGGTTATGCTGGAGGATCAGGTGCTGTTTTCCTACTCACTGGTTATTGCAGTACAAGGTGAGCTGTTAGAACTGTAGCTCTTCCCAGAAATAAGTAATAGTAATGGATAGTGAGGTGGGACTATAAAAGCAAGGTTGCTGTCTTTGGAGTGAACTGTTTTCCATTTGCAAGATGAATGGTAATTAAAGTGAAACAAGTATGAGCAAGCAGAAAAGGAGGTGAGTTTATGGCATGTGTGATGTTTCTGATAACTCCTAGACTCCCCCCCAAATGAGTGCATGCTGCCCATGTGGATGGGATCTGAAGTTGCTTTTCCTCCCATGCCTCTGGCTGTGCTGTATAATACTGGGGTGACATGACTCCACAGTGTGGTGTTCCAGTGAGTGAAGTGAAGACACCTGTGGAGGTGTAATGCCTAACAGATGTGCCCAATTTATTCTCCTCCGTGGATAGGTTTCTCTTCTATGAGTAGCAGCTGTGGCAACACTCCTAGTTCCCATCTGTAACCATCAGTTTTCAGCTGAACTTTCACAGTGATAGAAGCAAAAGTTGAGCTGTGCTAAATGTAGAGCAGCTCATTGTATGTTACAGGGCTGGACTGAACACTTGGGCTGCAAAGTTCTTAATTTCACTGTGCATTTGGAATCCAGTAATTTTTGTTTTCATGGAAATGCAGTTCAAAAACCTGCCTGTGACCATGCGTGTGGGATTTGTGACTTGCTGAAGACAGTTTCTTTCCTGCTGTGTCCTTTCAGCGTGTCCTTTTAGCATTTCTTTCCTTTTCTCACCAGGACTGTGTACCCTTGGTGGATCAGCAGTTACTTTATACCTGCTGTCCCTATCTTGGTGAGTATTTTATTTATATTTGCTATATAAATAAAATGTTAGTATATCTATTTGTATTTTATTTATATTTGTCCTTTGGTACTGTGAGTCCTTGGATCTTTCTTACCCCTCCTTGCAACTTCAGGTCTTAGTTGTGTATGAGTCAACCTTGATAAAAAGCTGTATTGCAGAAGCTTGTGCAGCTGTGAATAGTATCTGGTGAAGGTGGGGAGGGGGGCTGCATGGTCAGGATAGTTGATCTACAGAGCTTGAATACAAAGGGACAGGGGAACTTGTACACTTACACAGTTTGTGAAGGACAATGTTTCCATCCTAGGTATAGGGAGAGGTGTTTGTACTGTGAGAAATGTCTTGATCCTTGAGCATATTTCTGCTGCCAGGCAGAGGGGAAGAATCCTTTTGTGCCCTGGTGCTTTATTGGATTGTTGTTTTAGATATCTTTTTCCTGGGATCTGACTGCTATTGGTGAAATCCCACTCTGTAGACAATAGAGTCTCAGATGGTGGGATGGTGCTCTGCTGCTTGGGACTTAGCTGCTAGGAATACTGTATGTTACACCTGCATCATGAAAGCTTCTAGGGGTTGAACATGTGTTCAAGCTTTTCCCCTGGTATTTTCGCCTGACCCTGTTGGATTTTTTTGTAACTCTGCTTGCCTTGTTGTCCTTGTAGACTTTACAGTTCCCGCTTGCCATGCTAAAAAGGGATGCATGGAAACGACTGCTCCCTGATCCTTCTGAACAAATCCTATGTGCCAGGGAGCTTTTTGGAAGCCTCCTCTTTTATCTTTGGAGCCTTGCCTGCATTGCTACGCCCTGCCAGTTAAACGGGTGGGATGCCCTTCTGCTTTTCTGAAACTTCAGCTTTCACAGAAGCTGAGAGTATCTGCTCTGGAAATATGACTGACAATGTGAAAGTCTCTCTTGAGTTTTGATTTGTTCCCTTGCTTATGGGGACGATGACTGCTTTTGCATGTTTTTCTGTACAGGTGAGCTGCGGAAACTACTTGCCTCTTTTGTGGCTGGTAGTGGAACAAAAAATGGTGGCTTTATAAGGAAAATCACTCCCACAGCTGCAGAGTCCTTGGCACCCAAGGCTTCCGTAACACAGCGGAAACTGCAGGTAATGAAATTAGGGAGTCACAATGGGAAGCATGACAGGAGAAATTACTTGTGTGAGGGTAGGGTGCACAGCAGTATCCTAATGCCAGGGAAAGACAAGAATGGTCCTAGGCAGTAGGGAACACTGTGTTCAACAGTTGGGTATCCTTACTCCTCATTCTTCTATTATAGTCATGTGGCTGGGATACCATCTGGGTCTTGAAATCCAAATAACTTCAGTAAACATTTTTGCAATTGGAACAGCTAGCCTGTTTCTCTGCCTGTCTTTTCTTTAACATAGCATTGGTATGTTTCTCATACTCTGTTTTGGTTAGATTGTAGCCATGCTTTCCACTGAAAGAATGAACTGTGTAGGACCCTACAGGATTACTAGTCTGTAATTAAAAGAGAGGATCCTTTCTTTCCAAAAATGTACCCTATGTGGTGATTCACTACTAGTAGATGCTGTGAGAACTCTCCCATTCTTCCCTTTGCTGGGCATTTGCTTTGTAGCTTCATAAACCCTGATAATGAGCTTTGGGTTGAATGGTTGGAGGAAATAGGAAGAAAATATTTTACAGCATTGCTGAATGCTACAGTAGCAGAAAGTTATAGTGTGGGCAAATTGGGTGCCTTTTAGGACAATTCCAGATTCTGTGCGTTCCTGTGTTGGGGAGAGGAGGATCTGGGTGGAGTGCTCTAATCAATTGTAGCACTTTTCTCTTGAACAGGTGGAGTTGGAACAAGCGTTCTTCCATAACCAGCCTCCTTCCCTACGGAGAACAGTTGAATTTGTGGCAGAGAGAGTGGGATCCAACTGTGTTAAGCACATCAAGTAAGTGCTGATGATCTGTTCTGTGACTTAAAATGTAACTTTACACTAATGGGGCAAAGAGTTGATCCTTTAAAATTTTGTGTATGGGGGAAGGGCGCCTTCCCTCAGAGTATGCTGTATAGTAGAACACTAAGGGAACAGTGGGGACCAGCAATATCTGATTGCCATCATAAAGGGGAATTTGTGAAGGGATGCAAAGAGAAGGGTTGTATGACAGTGAGACACCCAGAATGTGAAAATAATACAGCATTTTGAGACTTTGTCCCTTTCAGAACATTCTTGCTAATGATAGGAAAATCTCAGGTCAGAAGGGACCTCTGGAGGTCATCTGATCCAAACTCCTGCTCAAAGCAGGGCCAGCTTTCAGGTTAGGTCAGGTTGCTTTGCACCTTTTCCAGTTAAGTTGTGGAAGTCTCTAAGGACGGGTGTTCATCAGCCTCTTAGTACCATGTTCCAGTGCTTAATTTTCTCAGGCTTTGTGAAAAATGTTTCCTTACATCTTATCAGAATATCCCTTGTTCCAGCCTGTGTGTGTTGCCTGTCAACCTTTAGCTGTGCAGGAAGCGTTGTTCTGTCTATAATTCTTCCTTCTCCCTTCACCTTCTCTTCTCCAGGCTAAGTGAAACCAGCTACCTCAATCTCCTTGTAGGTTGTGTGCTCCAGCATCCCAACTACCTTAGTGGTTCCCCCACCCCCCTCCTGCAGCTACTCAAATTGTCAATGGCTTTCTTGTACTGGGGTTGCAAAGCTGGGCAGTGTACTCCAGATGCAGCCTCACAGTGACGAGGGAGGAACTTCCCTTGAGTTTCTGGCTGCACTGTTGCTAATGTCAGCCCAGTATAAGTTTGGCCTCCTTTGGACACTGCTAACTCATTTAGCTTGTCTACTGGGAACCCCAGGTCCTCTTCTGCAGAGCTCTTTCCTAACCAGTAGACCCCAACCTGTACAGGTGCACAGTCACCACCCTGTTGTCGGCCCATTTCTCCAGCTTGTCACAGTCCTTCAGAATGGCAGCCCTGCCTTCCACCATGTCACTCATGAGCTTGCTGAGAGTTTGCACTGTCTGGTTGTTAAACTTGTTGAATATGTTAAACGGTGTCAGCCCATGAGGAATGCTGCTTGTAGTAGGCTGCTGTTGACATCTGAGCTTCTGACCGCTATCCATTGAGAGTATAAAGGTACTGCTGCCAGAAAAGATACCTGTAACCATATGTGTTAAACTTAAAGGCTTTTGACTCTTGAGTCTTAATACTATTTTGATATCTTAATTGCTGCTTTCTTCCTTTCAAAAATAACAAGGAGATGGTACAATACTAAATGCAGTGTGATTAATTCTTTCTTAGCAGAATGGTTTATTGCATTTATGCCTCAGATGTGTATCCTCCCAAATTGGGGGAAACAGCTAGTTATAGTTAGTGCGCACCGCTTGTTGTATTGATTTCAGTCTGACTGGTTGTTCTTGGCTTTTTTACAGAGCAACACTGGTAGCAGAGTTGGTTCAAAGAGCTGAAGTCATGTTGCAGGATAAAGTGAAGGAGGAGGATGCTAATCATGACAAACTGCTTGAAGAGGTGTGCGCTCATCTGTATGAGGAAGGGGCCCAGGCACTCATCAAAGGCAGAGAGTAAGGAGGAAAAGTTATTTAAACTTGTGCCTTCCTGTCTCTTCTTATTGTGGAATCTATAAGCCTAATTTGACTTGACCTGTCATGTTCAGGTTCTGACAATTATAAACCCTGACCTCTGCTCTTAGGGTGACTGTCTGCTGTGCCTCCAGCCACTTAATGCCGTATTTGTAGGAAGGAATAAAGGTGCTGCGTGTGCCTCTGCATCCAGCTCCAAACAGACATCCACTGCAGCTATTGTATTTCCCCTCTTTGGAAAACTGAGTGTTGCAGCTTGGTGGCATGTAACTGCTTTTTCCTTGTCTGGTTCTTTTGGTCCGACTTATTTCACTGCAGTCTTCCAACTGGTTTTGACTGTAAGAGAGCGTGTGAAAGTTCCTACAGTAATGAACCTCTAAGCGTTGTCCAAGAACTTTGACTAATGCTGTGGAACATTTCCTTTCTTTTCTTGCAGATTTTGCAAAAAGAAGGGTCCCGAGGCAGTGAGGGTGTTATTGCCAGAAGAGACATCTGCAGCAGTATGTATTTTCACTAAAACTTACTAAATGCCCTGACTTTAAGTCTGGACTGTTACCATTTTTCCATTACTGCTTCACTTACCGCTTAATAGCTTAGGATAATGGAATCGATTGATGCCCTCATGTGAGGACTAATAGCTAAGAAGAGTCACCTCTGCCAGGCTGCCTTGGATATTGTGGCTAAAGTGATACTCTAGCCAATAAGTAACAAGACTAGAAGTGTGTATAAATTGCATTCATCTTGCAAGGATAATGCTTTTGTTTTAGCATCAACTTCCTCAAGAGTTGAGGGGGTTTGAGAAATCAAAACGGGTCAGTCCTATTGCTCAGAGTAGCAGTTCCCACAGAGGCGGTGGTGCTCTGTTTAAATGTTGCATGCCAAAATTAAGCCTTTTCCCTCTAGACTTCCTTCTGACTTCTCACTGACTATAGTGCTTTGGCTGGTAGTAAATCTCCTGTCACTTGTTATCCTCCCTGTAAAGGTTTTAAGTAGTGCAGAAGACATTGCAGTGGAACTGGCTACGGAGAAAGCCTGTGGCTGGCTTTCTGCCAACATTGCAGGTGAGTCTCCTTACCCTGAACTGGGGCTTCTGACCTGTGTATTGTACTCTTTTTCTGAGCTCAAGGGGTAGAATTTATTCCAGTGTTATAAAGTACTTGGTCCTACTCATTTTTCTTTTAGTGGGAAGCATACAGTTGCTCTGTCCCTCCTTGTTTAGGAATAAGAGGAATGATTTCTAGCTCCAAGAACCTTCTTCATGGATTTTTCAGGCTTGGCCCATGTAAGTGATTTTTAGTTATGGAGGCTCACAGGATGGTGAGAATGAATGCTGTGGAAAGCTGCTTCTGAAAATGTCATCTAGACTGAAGTTGTCTTAGCACTTCAAACGTATGATAGACAGCTGCTCTCTCAAGCCACCTTATGGCCCACATGTACAGAGTGCCTCTGAAATCTTCTGCGGAACAAATGCCTCTTGAACTGGGTGTGTTTTCAGCAGGCTGAAGGCAACTAGTCCTTTTACTCAGTAATAGTGCCCTGGCAACTCTTCAGAATCTCTGAAAATCCATTGTTTCCGGAGGTTGCACCAAGAATCTGGGGAAGAATATCCAGCACCATTTGCAGCAGCAGGAATTTAGTGTCTTGGATGCTGGTCAAAACTTATTTTGGTAGAAAACACATGGCTTTCGTGGGCACAGTGGTTGAACTGGTATGATCATGCTGATTCAGCTTTCTGCTTTGGCATTGCTTCCTGGCTTAGCTACTGTGTGCATTAAACCCGCTGAAATATTTTGATGGAAAATGAGATGAGTTGCCAGTGGTACCTGCTGGTAATGGGTGGCTGCCTTTTAGAGCTCTTTGTGCCTCTGCCCATTAAATATAATGGGAGCACAGAGTGAGAAGGGCTTGAAAGTGTAAACTGTCCTTTTACTGTGGCCCTCGGAATGAAAGGCTAGTAGTAAGGGTACTGTTTGGGAACAGTTGCCTGCTTCGCTGGAGAGAAAAGCAGATAGTAGACAGGATTTGTTCCCTGTTCTTTGTAGCTCTCATCAAAAGAGAAGTGAAGGCAACCTTCAACAGAATGCTGAAAGTCCCAGGGTTTCCCTTGCCTGGTGAGGATGCTCTGGAGTTGAGAAGGGACTGCCCTCCAGGCTGTCAGCACTGTGCTCCATTTCCCTCCCAAATCATCAACGAGATTAAGGTACATAGTGTTCACTTCCTGGCTTGCCCTAACTCCCTTTTTATTTTTCACCTTGGTGGTGGTGTTTTTGTTTTGTTTTAAACGGGGTGTTCTTGTTGTAAGGAGCTGGCTGTGAGGAGTGTTTAGGAAGCACGATGGAAAGGGTTCATGTTTTTTTCAACCCCCTGCTCACTTTGTGTGTAGATCAGAGTTCCCTGGTTGGGAGTACTATCTCCATTGCGGGATTTCTGGTAGCATGGTGGTGGCCTTTTTGATACCTGTAGCATAGAAACCATAGTGTGGTGAGCATTGTGTACAACTGTATGCTGAAGAGCCAGCATACCAAATTAGAAAAAGATGAGAGTAAGATGTGTGAGGAAACAGGGGGCTTTTTCTGTGAACTGTTGCTTTTTGAAGATGTTTTTGTATGGCGTCTTAAGATACAGCTTTTAAATTCTTTTTAATTGTTTTGATTTCCATCCTGGGTGTCTGATATTGGGTGGTAAATCACTGGTGATAGAAAGCGCTACCACATGTAAAACTTGCTAAAGTAGTCTTTATGCCATAACCCTATTAGTGCTCTTCATACTCAGCTTTTATCGACACTGACAATACATGAGGACTCTAGATTTCTGTAGCACTTCTACCCTGAACTTGCTTGCTGCGCTATCAGATTTATCTAGAGCTTTCAGAGATAGTTACTTTTAAGAAGGGTGAACTGGTTGCCCTCATTGGCTTTGACTTCATAACATTAGTGAGAACTATGGTAGAAAATCAGACCTAGGTAAGGTTGTGAAAAATTCAGCCTTATTAAATGAGGAGGATATTAACTGATTTTTTTTTTTTTTTCTTTTTTTAATGAGGACCTGAGGCCTGTCTATGAACTGCTCTGTCAACAGTTGAAAGATCTGTTTGTGGAAGTGCAGGGTACTAACAGGTGTATTACTGCTGCCTTTTTCCTCAAGGATGTGCTCTGTGTTGCTGTTGGCCCACGGGATGAGGGTGAAGTGATTGACTACGTCTGTCTGGAGTGCCTGCTGGGAAGACTGAGTCAGACACTTCAATGCAGAAAGGTAGAAGTAAAAAAAGCAACAAAAAACCTCTTGGACCACTTTGACCTGTTGTCATACCCATAAATTTGTTAGCTTGCCTTGCCTCACAGTTGAATTCAGTTGAATGTTTTTTTTGTCTGAGCTCAGGTGTGACAAAGTTGCACTGCATTTTTTTATACTGTGTAGATCTGCTTGTTACCTACAGTTAGCCTTCGTGGATCCTCTTTTGATATATGACCTTTTCTTGTCTTTCAGTCTTTAATGGTCTCCTGATTACAGCTCTGTGCTTCTTGCTGTAAATTGCCTGCTCTTCTCTGATATTTTTATCCCTTGTGAAAGCCTGTTTTGTCCAGGCTGCAGTATGGGGACAAAGATACTACTTTTTTTGTGTGTTTTCCAGTTCATGTGTCCCACATCAGAACAGCAGCTGGCAAAGTGCACGGTTGAGTTGGCTTCTTTGCTGGGTAAGTCAGTCACGATAAGCAATTTAAGACTGAAGTCTGTTATTACAGTGCTCTTAAATCCTTGGGGTCAGAGGCTTCAGTATTTAGAGCTTGGGGATGTTTGATTCTTTTTGGTGTCACTGAGTCTGCAGATTTTTTTTCTGTCAATATGGGTGGTTGCTCTTGTTCTCTTCCACCTTCTGCAAAACAGCATTGTACTCTGACTAACCATCCTTCAGATCTGGTGTTCTATTCACACCTCCATTGTGTTTTATTTATTGGTATCTTCATTTAAATAAGTGATATGTTTTCCAGTATTTCTCCTTCTGAAAAGTTGCGGCTGAGTTGTTTCCATTCCCCACCCCCCCAAAAGTAAGGGCCTGTCCCCTTAAATTATATTTTCATGTTTCTTTCTGGAGAGAATGGAAGTAACTTGTTTTCTGTGTATTGTGAAGTCTCTGAGCGTTTTCAGATTTTTTTTTTTTTTTTTTTTCTTCTTGCTCTAATGTGTGAAATACAATGTTTTTCTCAGCAGGAGCTAGTGATCTGGATGCGGGTGTCTTCTCCTTGGCAACCTTCTAATTTCCTGAGTTTAGAACCTTCTTAAGAAGTTTTGTAGATGTTTCATTCTTTAAGAAAGCACTTCACGTCTGCATATTGTGAAATTTCATTCTGGGGGGGCCGCAATGTAAACCTGCCCCATTCCGTTAGTCTGTACCAAGGCAGATCTGGTAACTTCCCTGTATGTTTAGAAGCAGTTAAACACTGTTCAGCTTTTGCTTTCACTTGGATGAAGTTATGCAACTTTGCCTATAGTCAAAACTATGAACTATTGAATCTCTTTATAGATTTAGATGTTGTTTGACTGTGTTTTGCTCCTCTCCTTTGGAGTATAACACCTAGGTCCTCTTTTATTAAACATTAGACTGACTTCTGTTTAGTCAGCCCCAAGTCTTGAAAGACTATATGCCAACCAAATGGTATTCTTTATCTGAATAGTATAAGTCTCTTCCTATGTAATACTTGTTTTTATAGTTTCAAAGCTCATAATTTTGCACGTTTCTCAACTCCAGTCTTCTTAGGTTCACTGGTTTACACTCACTGTTTTTACTTCAGTGATCCTTTATATACCAGCTATGCAAAATGTGCAGTTGAACCATGACGATGACTATGAAAGGAAGATAATGCTGCTACAGAGGTTCATCTTCCTTCCTGTTCTTACAGTTTCAGATCGTGTTCCTCTGAATCTGGGGATCAAGTCCCCAGAGAAGAGCTCTGAGAGGCTACGTGTAAAGAATAATCCCACCTGTGGCCTTCTAAAACTGCTGCTTTCTGTCTGGAAGGAGGACTTCGGGACACCTGTTCCTGTGCAGCTGATCTTCAGCAAGAAGAACATCGGTTATCTTGCAGAAGTTAAGCAGCGGGAGGTAAAGGTTATTGTGATCTGCGGAGCTCTCAGTTATCTGCTCTGGTCTGATATATTCATGTAGGAGTTGTGCCTGCCTGCAGGGTTAACTTGTGTGAATGAGGCCAGCACAGGGTTTGCTCTGCTGTTAGCTGGCATTGTTCCTGCAGGAGTAGAGAAAGAGAGGACTGCATACTACTTGTCAATGCTTGATACCCGTCTGGGGGGCTGTTGAGAATCACAGAATTTTCAGAGTTGGAAAGGACCTCTAGAGATCATCTAGTCCAACTCCCCTGCTAAAGCAGGATTGCCTAGAGCACATTACTCAGGACTGCATCCAGGTGGGTCTTGAAAATCTCCAGAGAAGGGGACTCCACAACCTCCCTGGGCATCCTGTGCCAGTGCTCTGTCACCCTCACCGTAAAGAAGTTTTTCTGTGTATTTGAACGGAACTTCCTGTGTTCTAACTTGTGCCCATTGCCCCTCGTCCTGTCACTTGGAACCATTGAAAAGAGCCTGGCTCCATCCTCGTTCAACCCGCCCTTTAGATACTTGTACGCCATAATAAGGTCTCCCCTCAGCCTTCTCTTCTCCAGGCTAAAGAGTCCCAGCTCTCTCAACCTTTCCTCATAAGGCAGATGCTCCAAGCCCTTAATCATCTTAGTTGCCCTTCGCTGGACTCGCTCCAGCAGTTCCCTGTCCCTCTTGAACTGGGGAGCCCAAAACTGGACACAGTATTCCAGTTGTGGCCTCACCAGTGCAGAGTAGAGGGGGAGAATGACCTCCCTC
This sequence comes from Vanellus vanellus, assembly GCF_965231255.1. Classification (NCBI taxonomy): domain Eukaryota; kingdom Metazoa; phylum Chordata; class Aves; order Charadriiformes; family Charadriidae; genus Vanellus; species Vanellus vanellus. Next base: position 30,886,877 of record NC_138911.1, on the reverse strand, counting down.
GACCTCCTGGCCACACTCTTCCCTATGCAGCCGAGGGTTGCATTGGCCTTTTTGGCAACAAGGGCACATTGCTGGGCCATGGATAATTTACTCTCTACTAGGACCCCCAGATCCTTCTCCTCTGAGCTACTTCCCAGCAGGTCCGCCCCTAACCTATACTGGTGCTTTGCATTCTTCCTCCCCAGGTGCAGGACCTTGCACTTGCTTTTGTTGAACCTCATTAGGTTCTTTTCTGCCCAGCTCTCCAGCCTGTCCAGGTCACGCTGGATGGCAGCACGGCCCTCTGGGGTGTCAGCCACCCCACCCAGTTTGGTATCATCAGCAAACTTGCTGAGGATACACTGTGTCCCCTCATCCAGGTCATTAATGAATATATTAAACAAAATTGGACCAAGTATTGACCCCTGGGGACACCACTGGTTACAGGCCTCCAACTAGACTGCCGCTGATCACAGCCCTCTGAGTTCTGTCCCGCAGCCAACTCTGAATTCACCTCCCTGTGACCTCATCTAGCCCATACTTCCTCAGCTTCCTAATGAGGATGTCATGGGAGACAGTGTCAAAAGCCTTGCTAAAGTCAAGGTAGATGACATCTATGACTCTCCCCTCATCCAGCCAGCCAGTTCTAACATCACAGAAAGCTATCAGATTGGTCAAGCATGATTTACCCTTGGTAAATCCATGTTGACCACTTCCAATAACTTCCTGTTCCTCAACGTGTTTGGAGATGACATCCAGAATGAGTCGCTCCATTACCTTCCCAGGGAGAGAGGTGAGACTAACTGGTCTGTAGTTCCCTGGGTCCTCCTTCTTGCCTTTTTTGAAGATCAGAGTGATGTCAGCCTTCCTCCAGTCCTCAGGCACCTCTCCTGTTCTCCATGACCGTTCAAAGACGATGGAGAGTGGTCTAGCAATAACATCCGCCAGCTCTCTCAGCACTTGCGGATGCATGCCATCAGGGCCGATGGACTTGTGAATGTCCAACTTGGCTAAGTGGTCTCTGACACGGTCCTCCGCAACTGAGGGAAAATCTTCCTCTCTCCAGACCTTCCCCTTTGCCTTCAGAGTATGGGATTCCTGAGGGACAGCTTTAGCAGTGAAGACCGAAGAAAAGAAGGCATTCAGTAACTCTGCCTTCTCTGTGTCTTCCACCACTAGGGCACCTGTCTCATTCACCAGTGGGTCTACATTTTCCCTAGTCTTCCTTTTTCTATTGATATACTCAAAGAATTTCTTCTTATTGTCTTTAACTGCAGTGGCCAAGCTGAGTTCTGATTGAGCTTTGGCCCTTCTAATTTTCCCCCTACATAGCTTTGTTATATCGTGATAGTCCTCATAAGTTGCCAACCCCCTTTTCCAGAGAATGTAAACTTTCCTTTTTTTCCTGAGGTCCAGCCAAAGTTCTCTATTTAGCCAGGCTGGTCGTCTTCCCCGTCTGCTCGATTTTCGAGATAAGGGAATAGCCTTCTCCTGCACTTTTAAGAGCACCTGCTTGAAGTATGCCCAGCCTTCCTGGGTACCTTTGCTCTTCAAAACTGCCTCCCAAGAGACACTCAACCATGCTCCTAAACAGGCTAAAAAGAGAAGGCACAGTTTAATTTGGGGACAAATGGCAAAATGGCCCATTTGGCCTGGGAGATTGAGGACTGAACACACATCATTTTGTAATTGGTTGCATTTGTTTGTCTTTGATCAGCTTTCATTTTTGCATGCATTTCAGTGTTATCTTATAAGATCCCCAACCATGAAGCTGAAAGTTGCACTATTTAGTTGCAGGCTAAAACCAGCTTATTTTGGAAGGTAAGAATTTTTCAAGCTGTTCTGGAACACACAGGAATTAAATACGTGGTATGTTTGGAAACTGAGAATTAGAAATGTTGAGAATTTATGGTAGGATACAATGCATGAACTAAAGGAATTTTGTTCCCTCATTTTGGATGTTGCTCTTTGGTGTCCTTCATTGCCACACCCAGATAAATAATGTGCTTTCTCCTTTTGTTCCTTTTCTCCACATTTTGATCCAAGAAGAAAAACATGAATTGTATAGGGATAAAGAAATGAACACAAAATCCATTTCTTTTTCAGTTGTTGATATTTTTTTTTTCCTCTTCTGCAGTGGGATTTGTTCCTTTTCATGCTTCATGGTCTTGTGGAACGCGAACTAATGAGAACTAGTGAAATAGAGAGTTGCTTGCATAACCTCAAAGTTCTCCCTTGGCCCTCAGTAAGTAATTAGATGTGTGTGAACAATAAGTGAAATAAAAAGTAAAGCTACGTAAACAGTAAATCCTTGTAGTTCTGCTTCATGTAGGTGAAGCCCACCACCTTCCCTACCTGTAGTTCTTGCTTAATGCAGCAGCAGGACTGGCTTCCAACAAGCCTGTTACTGTTACTAGGGTTTCGTTGAAATCTGCTCTCGTGTGAATCCCAGCATTTCCCATGCAGTGGAAACATTTGCAAAAAAAGTTGTAAACCGGTTTGGAAACCAGTGGGCTCAGTTACCAGCTCTCAGTTCCAGCCTGAATGCTTTTGCCGTGCTCCAGCTGAGAATGACGTGTTGGGACGGGTCTTAACTGACCAGACTTGCATGTAACTTACTCTTTGCCTCCTGCCACCAGAATGTGAGAGGAGTCAGACTATTGTAGCCCGAGTCGAAATATAGGAAACTGCCCACCTCCCTTGCTAAAAATGGCCAATATTTCACAGCTGGTGAGCACTTGCATATTGGACATGTTTAACCATTCAAACTGTGGCAGTGATCTTTTCTGAGAAGGGTGTGGGGATTAAAGGGGAGACTGAACACGTAGACCTACAGACATTCATCTTTGCAGTCAGTTTTGTTGCTTGTCTAGGTCTCTGCACTGCAAAACCATCAATCAACGTGTTTAGCCTTGTAAAGTTCTTTTTACTAGAAGAATTAAGTAAGCCTCTTTGTTGACATTTGTTAATGAGGGTTCTCTGGTTTGCATCGGTTTGTTACAGGATTTCTTAAAAGAACTGGAAACGCTGTCCAGAGCGTTTACATCCGAACATCGTATAGAAGAGCCCAGGACTAACCCTTGTGAGCTGACCAGACAATCTTTAGGTACCGTGACAGCACAAAGTTAGTGGCGGTGGACTCTCTCTAGACAAAAATTACTACTGAAGATGCAAATGGAATGTTCAGTGTTTCTGAACGCATTGTGAGCTCTTGACTGGGAGCGTACTGCAGATAAGACATTGCTTTGTGGAAAACCTGTACTGGTCTTCCTGTTCGTGGACATTTTGCTGTGGTGACTATGCTGAAGGCTTTATATCAGCCAGTGGATCTCCCAGTCAAAAGTCCTTTAAGCACCTTGATCATGGCTCAGAGCAGCTGTTTTTTAGACTCGGAGACCCTTTTTGTATTTGCGCAGCAACAGGCTGTGACCAAACCCAGGAATCGATTCAAGGGGACAAGCTGCTTCGGGATCAGAGAGATGGTTTCCTGGTGGCTGTCTCTTCTCTTAACTTAATGTGATTTCTCATGCTGTCTTAATAAAGACTGTACTGTCAGGGGTGGGAAAAGGTGAACCTGTATGACATGGAGATGAGCCTATATTTATTTTTCATTGTAAGCTCAATTGCAAAGGTTTGATTTTAATTTTTTAAGACTCGTTTTAAAAGTTAAACCATATTAAATATATACACCAGAACATTGATGGTATTATTCTTAAAGGATGTAGATGCTTAAGGGTTTTTCCATCTCTTGTTGGAAACAGAACTTGTAATTTCCTGGGGTTTTTAATAGAAATAAGGGAGAAAAATATCTGTTTATATTTTTTTACTGAAGACAGATGACAGTATTTTTTAAGATACTTTTCTAGTACGTGAACATAAATGGCATCTGGCTGATAGTCACTGGGCTTTATAATCCTTCTTGCCTTGAGTTTGGGTTTTATCAGACAGCAAGTGCTGCAGCAAGAAAACTACAGCCTGGAAGACCAAACAAAAAGGTAGCGAAACAGCATTGTGACAGCCCCTGGAGAGCTGGTTTTGAAAGGAATCCATTCCGTGGAGGACAGTGAGTGTTCTCTGCCCTTGTGCATAGCTCATCACCAAGGATGTGACTTCCCATTCATCCCCCACCTCCCCCAACTATTTCCTTAAACTGGGCTTTGTGCTGGGGACAGTGGGAGGCTAGCAGAATGTGATCAGGTGCTCATTAGCTGTCTCATGGGCTTCCCCTCCCCCATAGCAGTAAGGGTATTATTTCCTTTTTCTGGTAGTGTCTTATTAGTGTGGGGTTTTTTTCAGAAGGCACCTACTGTGTCATGTAAGAACAACATCTGGACAAAGTGAAGCCCAGGCCTTTTCAGCATGCTAATTAACTTACCTCTTCCTTGTATAAGGCAAGAAAAGGTAACATCTTGGACTCAGTGGTGTAAGAAAAACCACAGACAGAGCTAATGAGGTAGAACTGTGGCTTTTGTTAAGTATATGCTACAGCAAGGCAAACCATAGAGCAATACCAGTGTCTGACCTGTACTGTGCTATTTCTTGACTTGGTTACTATGCCCTGCATTGAAAGATTTGGCATGTTGCATCTGCATGCCTCACTTTAGGTTTTTTCCTGATGTGAATGAAGCAGAGGTCCCTAGAAGTAGACATTTTGCTGCAGCTCTCATTTGAAGTTGTTTGGCATAATAAACATGGATTAAATGTCCTGGTTTTTGTTCAGGCTGTTCAGAGAGAGAGATATATATGCGTGTAGCCTCTTTGTACTGGGGCAAAGTACAAAAAGGTGCCTAATGGGGCAGAGAAAGTATCATAACCTCTCCTGTCTGGCCTGCTGCTGCTTTGCTTATACTGAAATATAACTGTATTTTGTTACAAAGGGGGAAGAAGCTGGAATCCATAATGGTTAAAAAGGTGCTCTGGACCCTGGAGCTGACCTTATTTAGGTATTCATTTGCATAGAGACTGTGGCCATAGCAAAGTACCTGATTTATCCTTCTCTAATACAACATGCTTGGAAATTTTTATTTATAAGAAGTTGACCGAGCCCCAGGAGCACTTTACTACTTCCAGTGAGCATAGTGTGCCTTGTTGGGCAGAAGGCAGTCAGTTCTTCAGGGGGAGCCAGCAGGTAAGAAACACCTCTCTTTTTCCACGTTCTTATATCTTAATGCAGTTACCCTAGTTCCTGGGCAGCCCATGGTACTCAGCCTTGGTTGCTCTGTAAAGACATACAGCCGACTTCGTAACTAAACCTTAGGAACAGTTGTATAGCACGTGGTTTTCTGCACAGGGATACTTAGCGGTGGGCCCACACTCATGAAGCTGCATGACTCTGCAGCCCCGCTGTGCTGGTAGCCTCTTCTCTGGGCCAGTGCTTCAAGCATTGTACCTGTTCCCTGGGCGCTGCCTCTAGCTGTAGTGCAAGCAGTGCTGCAAGGAAGAGAGCAGCAGGAGAAGAGAGCTCACAGCGAGCTAGGTCAGACTGTGGCCTTCCTTCTGTCAGTCTTTCCTACTACAAAAAAAAAAAAAAGTGAGGAAAAATGGCATTACATTAACTTCCTTCTGGATGCACAGGTCAGAGGAGTTGTATAACCAGACTCAGGAAGAAGCTTCAGCCAGTGCCTCATTTCAAAACAAAACCGAACCCCACACTTTGCTCGGAGAAGCCACTGCATCACAGAACCCAAATTTAAGCAGTGACTGGCTTCTTGCCTCCTGTGCCACAAATTCATGTTCCGTGCAGGTTCCTCAGCAGGTAAGTAGGAGCCCTACCGCTTTCATGACAAAGCGGCCTTTGTGTTATTTCCCCATCCCATGTAGTTCCATAGATGGGTATCTTAGTGGGAGCAAAATAACGTGGGGCACATTTTCTTGCGTAGAAAATACCATTTATTGTGGATATGAAAATAGCAATCTTGATTAAGAGCAGAGATGCAACAGTAGGTGGTACAATACAATTGGTTTGATCATCTACTGCTCAGCAGTAACTTACAGGAAGTTGGGTTTCGCCCATTGTAGATTAACAAATTGGGTATCTGCTGGGTTTTTATTTCTTCCTTCCAAACAAACCAATGCCGTACATTAACAGGTACCATAAAATGTTATATTTGCAAAAGAAAACATTCATATAAATAGGCTTTTTAGTATCAATTGAGGATTGTATTAAAAAAAAAAAGTTACATTAATTCAATACCAATAAAAATAAAACTTAGCTTTGATAGCATATAAAAACGCTTCAAAACAAGCATATATAAATAACTTAATTTGTAAACGTAGAAAAAAAAATTATGTATATATAAAAATAAACATCTGATGCACTGTACAATAAGACATTATCCTTCCTAGGCACTGGCATCGTTGATCAACAGGAGTCCCCCTAGATGTTTTTCCTACAAAACCTGCTTTATCACTAGTGCCATGTCCAAAATAAAAAGGGGAAAAAAAGCAAAGCACTGAGCAGATTTTTTGTGGACTGCACACGGACCTCCCCTACCCTCTTCTGGAACTCCATGGAAGCAGTGCTGGGGACAGAGCCGATATACTGTGCTGCTGCTTCTGCTCATTTTTTCTAGGGCTTTTACGTACTGCCTTGTTCGCTCTTCCTCTTTTCATTCCCACCAAAAGGTGGGGGAGGGGCTGTATGACAAGTTGCAAATCTGCTGCAACTGAGCAAAAAGGCAGATTTCCAAACTGTGAGGGGTTGCCCCTTTTTCCTTGAGGGGCTATGGAAGCTGCATGACACTTGAAGTGAACCATGCCCTGATGAAGTTTGGCAGGCTTTTAAGAAAAGGCTGAGCCTCACCAAAAGAGAACAGTAATAATTGGTGTTAAGTTTGTAACCATGACCACCTAAAGATAAAACAAAGCAAATTTGTAAGTGAAAGGTTTTGTTATCCTACCTGGTATAGTTTAAAGGGAGGGGAAAAAAGCCTTGGGCTGATATGTCTCAAAACTGCTATTTTCTTAAATATCAATTTAAAATAGCTATTACCTTTTCTTTTAAAACTTAGTAGATTAGTAACAGGAAGTAACACAGAAGCCGAGAGCCAAAATTACACCTGTGCAAAGATATAGTAAAAGTAGATCTTGGCTCTTGAACTCAAAGGTGGGGAGTGCAGCTGACTTCACTATATGCAGGGAAAATGCATCTTTTACTGAAAGTAACTGTGTTAAAGTAGCTGATGTTGGTAAGGTGGATGATTGAATACATATTTCTTACTTGACAAATTTAAAGTGCAACAGCTTCTTGAACAACGTGGGCTTTTTTTTGAGCTAAAGAAAGCATATCATAGCATCTTTTATTGCTTAGATAAGATATCTGAAGTGATTCTTTACTATTGTGCTGAAGAACTAAATGAAGTTATTCAGATATTTAAATTGGTTGTGGTTTTGTTTAATTTCAGGAATGTGTGACCAAACTGGGAAGCGTGTTGAACAAACATGTGAAGTGTGACAGCAGGATTGTTGGACTAAGTTCAACAGAAATACCGTGAGGTAATTGAAGGGGAAGAGTCTGCACTGACTGCAGTGAGACAGCTGGTCACCAACGAAGAAGCGCGATAAGACTATGCCAGGCTCGATTTTCAACTCTTGATGCATTTGGGTAAAAGTATAGAAGGACTGATGGAAAAAGTTCTTATTTGCAGGATTTAAATTCTAGAAAGAAGCTGATTACTCAGTACTACTCCCTATTAATGATAAAGTGTCACTGTTTACAACTGTCAGTTTGGTTTCTTTATTTCAAAGCACCTAATTCTGCAGTGCAGTAAAACTGTGTCCTGAGGTGTGGTGGTTTCCACTGATGCTGCATAGTGTAGTGGCAATCTGAAATACCTCACACTGGCTGCAAGTAGTCTGCCAATTACATGAGAAAAATCTATCCAGGGTGCAGGGTGACTAGTGGGTATCGTGCTGCTTTAACTTCCCTTCTCAAGGGGAAGTGTAGCCAGCTAGCTAAGTTAAATTATTTATCTACACCGTTATAAATTCTGCATTTGATACTTAGCTCAACATTAGAAAGTGGCTTCGCAGCTCTACTCGAGAGCTTGTAAAAGGTCTCAAGCCATACGTGTACTGTTTCCAGTTTGTAGTGCATTTCATTGCTTCTGTTGCCTTTTTCTCACTGCTGCCTAAACTTTCTTAAAGAAAGAAGGTTGATCTTTGAAGCGCCTTGGAAACAGAAATTACATAATACACTTCTGCACGTAAGATGCTGGCTATCCTACAGCAAAGTCTCTTCCTCTGCTCTTGATAGAGGCAGTGTGCCTTCCTGCTGCTGTTCCATGGAGGTCGTCCACAGCTGTCTCCCAGAGGACAGGTTCCCCATAAAACTTGCTGGATTTCCTCTGAGCAGTGGTGGCTAAAAGTGATCCTTTTTTCTAACTATACTTTTGTATAGTCCAACATTAGCAGTTAGGCTCCTCAAGCGAGGGTTGGTTGTGACTGTCTCATGAGCCAGCATTTGACATTACCCTTAGAGATGCTTGTGTCTCCTCATGAACTTTCAGCTGTTGTTTCAGTGTCCAGTTTTGTCCCAGACACTAACTCGCAAGAAAGTGTGCCAGCCGAGCAATCACCAGAGGCTGTCGCTTAGCAATGGAACTCAGGAGCCTTGCGGGGATGGCCGGGGCACCGAGATCCACCTGCGGGAATCAGAAGAAAGGCTGCGTGTTGGGGCTTGTACCTGGTTTTGAACAAAACAATTCTCCAGCCTGGAATAGTTCTGATGTTGCAAGTATATGTTTATGTTAAGCACAAAAGTAGTTCACAGCCAAATACTATCATTACTGTGTGGTTTTTATCTTTTGCTTCCCAATAGACTTTCAAAGCTTTGCTATTTGATGAGCTTAGATTAAATATTACTTGTTTGAGACAGATACAGTGTTACTGAAAGTGTATATGCATATACTAAAATGCAATATAAAATACATACAAAACTTTAAAATGGATATACATAGACATGCATTTTAAAATGCATATACTAATTACTACAATTTAAGGAGAATATTTTTTAAATTGTATGCTAAAAATAACTTTTATATAGATAAGTTTAAAGGACTAAAGCATTTCAGCTCTCAGATGAGTACTTTAAACTATACACATTAAAATGTCCAGAAGAAAATACCATAAAGTACTTGGTACCACTGTCTGAGAGCCTAGGGTTCAGATGAGTCTGTAAGAAATGGATGGTAGGATTTTCTTATTCTTAACTGGAATCCTAATCTTAACTTCTCTTTTGTATCTGTTAAGTGTGAAGAATTAACAACTTCAGTTAAAAAAGTTAACAAGTATTTCCATGCATTTTGAAAATAGTATAACCTGAGGTGGACTTCCTTCAGCAAGATGAAATGCAAATGGGACTCTCCATGGTGAACCAGCATGTGAGAACGCAACATATACTAAAATTGCTAATAAACATTTACAGAAGAGTCTCGGTATCTGAGGGAGCAGCTTTAGATACTGTAAAAACTTGTGTTTAAGCACACGATCCCAATGCTAATGAGATTCTCCCTGCATTACTGTACTTCATGCTAGATAAGTGTGAAGTGGAGGTGGCTTTTATAGTCACTTCATAAGCTTCGTGGAGCATAGCATAAGGATTATATTTTTTTGTTACTTACCAGCTCTCAAGTGTTCTAATATCATGGAATCATGGAATTTTCAGAGTTGGAAAGGACCTCTAGAGATCATCTAGTCCAACTCCCCTGCTAAAGCAGGATTGCCCAGAGCACATCACTCAGGACTGCATCCAGGCGGGTCTTGAAAATCTCCAGAGAAGGGGACTCCACAACCTCCCTGGGCAGCCTGTGCCAGTGCTCTGTCACCCTCACCGTAAAGAAGTTTTTCCGTGTATTTGAACGGAACTTCCTATGTAACGGCTTTTTGCCTTCACTGTTGGACATACAGCAAAATCTTACCTGTGCCATGTAAATAACTCTGGTGACATCTCTTCCGTTCACTACATCAGGTTCCAGTATCCAAGCACTTGGCAAAATCTCCCCTCTCACCACTTCTTTACAAGGGTGAGGCATGGATGCGTCATAGACAGACTGAATAGCCAAGACGGACAAGTTCTCCTGCATGTGACAAAGTGTACAGACGACAATTTGAAATTCTTTTTTATGCATCTAGTAATGTTTTCTTTACCATAACATGTATTTCTCATATTACTTACTTAAAAGAGCTTTTAGTAAGAAAGAACATTTCTCATGTTATTTATTAAATAATTTTTGTCATAATCTCGCATGTCTGTAACCAGAATATACTGTATAACACTTGTGTTACTGCCTAGTGGGGCTTGGTTGACAATTGTCATTCACAAGAGGGTTTTATACATAATTCCCTTGTGTCATATCAGCATGGCTTTTCTTCCTAATGCACTGCCACTTCTGGAAATACGAGCATGGACTTTCCTTCTTTCTATCCTTCCTCCTTGAACCATGAGCTCAGAACAACTACTCTTCTATGCTTCAGAGAGAATGGTAACTTTTTACCTCTTTGGCTTCTACAGTAATGCAGCAGAAATCCCGAGGTTGCTTTAGGTAACACAGGGAAGTATCGGTCACTAAATATACTATGGAAAAAAACACCCAAAAACAACAACAACAAAAAAAAAAAAAAAAGGAATTAGACTTCAACAACTTTAACTTGTCACAATTTTCCCCCACCCCTTAAATGCGCATGCAATGTTTTTGGTTTTTTTTTTTGACTTCTTGTTGCCTAAGAGCGGAGCTCTAGTTAATATACTATAATGTGTCACTGAGATGCTTTTTCAAGCCACTTAAGATATATTTTGACTTTCGAAGTGCTGTCTCTAGCTGTACTTCTGCAGTGAGATGTGTTTAATATTATCCTTACTTTGGAAAAATCTTGCAAATATTAAAAAATGAATTTGTTTATTCAAACCTGAAGAAATGAATTAAGATGTCTCTAAGTTTCTTCCTGCCTGACAACCTGAGCTGAGAAAGTACATAATGATACAATGGTGGCCAGTTGTTGCTGTTGACACTCACCCAGCTGAATATGGCTGGTTACCTTCCTGTGTATTCGTGCTGTGTTGATAGTTCTGTCGTACAGGTGCCGTTTGCCAGGATCCCTCACCAGTCCCCACACGTAGGGAAGCGGCCTTTCTATCACTCCTGCTCCCAGAAACCCGTGCCTTGTTGCTGAAGGGAAGACTTTGTAGTAAACCAGCACCTCTTTTTCTGTACATTGGTATCTGTCAAAGACAAACGAAAAGCATTTGCACACAAAAGGGCCAAGTACATAAAAAGCCCTCCCAGCCCAAAGACCTGCCATAAGCTTACTTCCAACCAGCTGCTGCTTGGCAGGTGTAGAGATTCCTCAGGTTGTGAGAGCAGGCTGCCATTACCTTAGAAAACAATGACAAACGTACAAGTAAGAGAGAGTTGTATAAACTATAAATTGTGTTCAGCTTCTACATGCTGCTACGCTTGTCTTCTACTCCAACTACTAAGCTGGCTTTACCACAAATAGTTTTACAGTGCTAGTGATCCTTAGGGAGTATTAACAGCCAGACTGACTTGCCTGTCATATTCTCTGCTGAAGGAGGAGATAGATATCTATATGTTGAAGCCTAAGCCGGTATACCAGTCTAAACTATTGTGAGCAAACAGGAGATGGGAAGAGATCTCCAAACGATGTTGAAGTGATTCTGCCTGTTCTGAAATAGGAAGTTGGTGTACTTTCCTTCTAGCTACACACTCACATCTTGCCATACACAGATACATAGAACTTGCCCTGTAGGAATTCTTGAACACTATAGAAGAGTTCAGCAGTTTCACCAACTTCACTCCAACGTTTCCGCTAACATGCAGCAGTCTCTTCTGAACCCCACTGCTGCAACAGTCCTCACTTTCCCCTGCCATTTAAAAATGGCTCGGTATGTGCCTCTCTCTGATGTATAGGAATAAGTGAAAACTCTGCTTATTTACTTACCTCAGTGGTAGCATTAGCCAAGATATGTTTGGATAAATCTTGGTATCCTTTCGTTGAAGAGGAGCTGACGGAAATAGTTAAGCCATGAGTGAACCTGCAGCTGCTGCTGCTAGAAGGAAGGGGTGGCTGAATGCTGCTGGCTTCTGCAGGAAACAAAAAAGCCATAGGGGAATAAAAAAAGATAAAAAGGAAACCCACCACTATTCTGCAGTTGTAGGGACTTACACCCTCCACTGGAGCACCCAATCCACCCGATCCTCATCAAGAGATGAACGAGATAACATCCCTTGTCTAGGCAGTCTGCATATTGGTAATTACACTGCAGTTACATCTTGCATTACTCAAGTTTAACCATTATTACCACATATAAGCTAATAAAATAACCTAAAGAAGAATAGGCAACATTAGTCTTCAGGATAAAAATAAGAACTTGCGCGTACAATCCTATACTCATTGCAGCTTTAGCCCCCCGCATGCTTCCTTGGTTCATTCAAAGCGTTATCCTCATCGCCTCTCAGAATGCTGTCCTTTGATGTTACCACATCAAAAGACGAGCTTCAGAGGGACCAAATCACCATTTAATTTTTCAAGAAATTCTAAGCAACCTCTGGCTACTGGTTGACAGTATTTTTCTGAAGTCATGGAATGGTAGGGGCATCCTCAAAATACCTAGAATCAAATTAGATTTTGATTTGCATAAATGACAAACATTAGCCAACGTATGTTTTACTTACCAATTGTTGGATCCTTCTGTAGTTGCTCTAACACATAAAGCTGACTATTTCTAACAGCTGAACGACCTCGCGTATCTCTTGAAAGCGAAGCATTTCCAGACAAAACCTGATTTAAGAAAGAGCAGAAGTGGGAGCTTTTGGTGTGAACTGGGAAAAATAAATTATGTACATAGGAAGCAGAATATTTTTAGCAAATCTGCCTTACAAGGTCGGAAGCTTCTCTATGATAAGGTAACTCCTTTGCCTTTCCCCTGGTTATGAAATTATACGTTGACTCAGGAACTATAGCAAACTGAGTGTGAGGAGCTAGCACAGGTGCATACATCAAAAAGTAACTTCAGGAAAGTTCATGTTCACACACACAAACTCTCAAGCCAATGCATGCATCATCAAGGGAGGCACACTGAGAATATCAGATTCTGGTTTATCCCAAGAAAAGGCTTATTGTTTCTAAAACATTTGACAAAGTGGCATTACTGACAATAGCAACACTATCTGTTTTTTATCTAAGAGTTAAAAAAAAAACAACACAAAACACAACACTCAAAAATAAGCGTCACTGTCCTTTGCAATTACATGGTAATGCTCCCTCCACCCCAAGTCACCCCTCTGTGTAGTAGTGACACAAACGCATCCTGCTTGAGAGCTGTGACAGAATACAAACCATCTCAAAAAAGGTTCCTGTTCTCACATTCTCTCTCTGTTATTGTTGAAGCATCAGGAGACATCAGCCTCACAGGCCACTTGTTTCTCACCTGCCCCTCCTGGCTGCTGAGGTTACTTGCAGTATACGTAGCAGTATTGCTGCTGTTGTAGCCAGATGTTGGGCCAGAGGAGAGGCTGAGGCTGGAGTCTGTACATAAAGTGCTTGTACTCGCAAGAGTCTTCAGCCGCGCTTCTTCCTGTAAGAGGTAGCGCAGCGTTACAAACACAAATACCACACAAACCACCTTGCGCAACAGCTAGCCAAATCAGTAACAGCACTGAAGCATGAAAGAGGAATAACCTAAAGAAGTCCAATTTCTTTCACGGAGCGTTGACAGGACAAAGCCGTTGCTTTACAGAAAGTATTAAATAAGGAGGCTCGTTTGAAAGACTAAGCCATAGGGCGAATCCCCTTGTAAAACCTGGCAGTCTGGGAAAATGCAGCGTCTGCTGCTGTTCTTCACATACGATAGTCCAGGCTATCAAACCAATGCTAGGATGTTTTTAAGGGGAAAAATAAGTTTAAAAAAAGACCTCTTTGCAGTCCCATGTGTTGCTCTTTGCCTACTTCTCGAGTAGCCCCTAACTTAACTTGCTGGTCAAATGTAGTTGTTAAAGACTGAAGATTTTATTTTAGCCAATGCAACTACTCAATGCCAGCCCAGAAGATGAAATAAAAGTTACATAATAAGAAAATACCGAGGATTCAAGATGATATATACTTTCAAGGGCAGTTTTAAGTTTGATTTTCCAACTCAAGTGAAGTATGCCTACATTTCACAAGAAAAATACGGCAGCGGATGTGGTAAGATCCAGTCATCCAGTGGAGGTGCCTGAATCTGAGCTGCCTTAATGGGTGCAGAGGAACGACATGAGCGTTCACCACGTTTCAAACCAGTTAAATGCATATGAGGAGAGGAGGTCGGCAGCTACAATGGCAACTGCATTGTCAGGCAGAGACAAAGGTTACTGCGTAAAAGTATAGTCAGAAATCGGGCAGAACAGACACATCCTAGTGAGGTATTCTCCTTGCATCTGGGAGAAAAATGCACACATTTGGACTGTACGAGATGGGTAAACAAAGTGCAGAAGAAAAACAAAAGTACAGGACAAATACACACATGGACGACAATCTAAAAAGAGAAACAGAAAAAAAGAAAAGAATAAAGGCCTTTGTGTTTAAGTACATTCTGAAATAAACTCAGTTTACCTTAGCTGAACTCTTCCCTGGACTGGGCAGATGCCCACCAGGGTGGCTGTGTAAGCTCAATCCAATGAGAAAACATTAGGGGTTTCTCGTACATAAAAAGTGGCTTCAGGAAGACGTAGTTCAGAAGCACGAACAGTATCAGTTCAGTATTACTGAGATTTTTTTAAGCACAAAACTGCATTTAATTCTTTATTTTTCTACGCTGATGTGCATCAAACAGGAGAATTACTTAGCCAGGAAAAAGTTTCTTTAAAAAAAAAAAATGCATTGATGTGAATAATGCATAACGGTTTCCTCTGTAATGCTCACCTTCTGTAACTGAGAAAATATTTGCTCCCGTATACGCCTTTTTTCTTGCTCAGCTCTTTCCCGAAGTTTGTCCCTAGCACGTGCAATTTCAGTTTTGGTTTCCTCTCGTGCCCTCTGGTAGTCTCGGAGCAGCAGTTCAATGTCTGAAGGATGCTGAATGCCTCTTCTTTTTGGTTCTTGAACTCTGTAAGGATACATGAATTGGGGAAAACACACATAATTACTTGAAATCAGCTCACCTGACAAGATACCATGAGAAAATCACCTTTCAACAAGGAACAGGAAAATTTGCCAGAAAAGCAATTAAAACCCACCACATTAGCCTCCAAAAAGTTTCTCTTTGCTCACTAAAGGCTGCATGGACATCAACCTTGGAAAATTATTCAGATTGCAAGTCCAGTTTACCACTGAGATTAATCCAGCAATTGCACTGGTTTCTAAGTCACCTCTCCATATGATCTAAGGTTACCACTTTGGCATATTACATGTAAAATCATTATGTTGGGAAAATAACTGTCTCCTGACAAAGGAAGCAAAAGTCATTTAGGGGATATGGTGGGGGATGAGAAACTCAAATTCTAAATGCTGAAGGGTTGCAGAACTTTTTTGGTATTTAACATGAAACTTAACTATTTCACGTGGCTTTTAAGTTAGCAAAGGAGTAAGAAGACAGATTAGTCTATAATGAGTCAAGTCTAAATACTTGTCTGTCCCCATACGTCGTACACATAAAATAAATTAGACATTTGTTATGGACTGAAATAAACTAGACGGAAGATTTTAATGAATGTTTTCTAAAATCAGGCACACATTTTTCCTGAAAGCACTTTCTATCCCAAAGTTTAACACTTCTGCATGGAGAAGAATTTTTCTGCCACAGAAGTCTCAGATGTCAGTAAGAACCATTAATGTGCATCCATTGTGAACACTGGTAACATACAGCAGGGCAGACGAGAGGCTTCTAATGCCCTACCTGGTATTTTCCACCACATCTCTTCTCAATTGTTGCAGATACTCTCGGCGTCTGCTGGGGAGATCTAGATCCCTCTGACTTGCATCCAGCGTCTGCAACAGACTCAAATGCTTTTGAGGACTCAGACTTCGGCTTCTTTGGTATCTTTGCAGCTTTTTTTCTCTTTCCTTCCTCAAAGTTTCAATAGTCCTCATGTGTCTGTCAGGGAAACATGATTACAGCAACAGAATGCACCCTGCAAAGTTACCCTTTCTGATTTTTTAAAACACTTAAATATTAGTTAGCTTTGTAATGTAAAATTTAGAGGAATCTAATAGCATACACTCCTCTGGCAAATACCCCTTTGGCCACGTGCTGACAGATGATGCTGAAATCCTAAAACTCCACTGCTTTTATAATAGTGGGAAATGCATAAGATGGTCTTGGTTACTGCTTGTAATGGCTGAGAGGTAAATTGAGGACAGAGACTAATGTAGCAACTCCTAGATTTTTTTAGTTACAACAGCTTCCTAAACTGGGGTCCATAATCCAATTGCAAGAATCTAGGATCTTGATTTTTTCATAATTTATTTTGTACAATTATGGAATTTAAAATATTTTTTGGCATATTCATACAGCAGCATTTATTCACAGAAGCACGAATGAGATATGAGAGTCCCATAAATAGGATGTATCGAATTTTTGTATCAAATAAACAAATTAAATATATTCCCATGATTACCAGGTACACATGATCGCTGTCATAGCTGCTAGAAATTTTGAGTGGGGTGACACTAGATTTGAATTACACTGGATCTTACACTTTTCACTATTTTCTTGAAGTAACCCCAAAATTTTGTCTTAAATGCATTACTTAACTGTATACAAAATAAGCTTAATACTATACTCTACACATATAGTTCACTCAGTGTGACTAAGTGATTAAGTGGTCATTATTAAATGTTGTTTATGCTGCATGAAGCGTACATAAAGCGTATACAAAATGCTCAATACAACACTACTTTAAGTAATTTACCTTTCATAAAGTTGCTGCTTCACTGGAATCGCCACCAGGTCATCTGCAGTTCCGCTCTGCAGGACCCTCAGCAGGGCGTCCGTTTCCCCGATGCCATAATTGAGCTTTGCTTCAGTCAGTTCCACAGTGAGGGGATGCTGATGCAGATCCAGGTGAACGCCAGACATGATCTGAGCGCGCTCTCTCTGAAGTCTCTCGATCTCTCTGCTCCTGCTGTCAGAAAGCTGGGCTTTCCCTTCCGTTTCTGTTGCTCGCGTGTTTCTAGATTTCCTTTCCGCCTGACTTCGTAAATCGGTCGCACTGCCGCTCAAGCTGAGTAATGAAGGAGAAGGGCTGCCCTTAACACCACACCAGTTGCTAAATTTGTTGTGTATGGGTAAGTCACGGAGACTGTAGCTCCGAGGCCTGTAAGGCTTTACAAAAGTAGTATTTTTGCCGAGAGGAATTTCAGTGTCACATTCGCTTTCAGTGACAGAATCTGTGTTGTCGTCCTGGAAGGAGGTTTGCACGTCGCTCACATCAGAGAGCGGGGGAGGGCAGCTGTTTTCATTTTTCCAGAAGAAATCATGAAATTGTAGAGAAGATGCTTCTACCAGAGGTTCTGAGGATGTGCCAGCATTTGTCTTATTTGAAGAAGTGGCACTAATTTTTTGATTAAAAAGTAAGTCAGCATTTGGAGGTAAGTAGTTATGAATCAAAGCAGTATCAGAATTACCAACATATTTTTCATGTCCGATTCCAGCCGAAGAGCCTCTTTCTCCCCTTGTGACATACGTACAACGAAGTGAACGTGCCAGTGGACTGTGGTCTCCGAGATCACCTGTTAAAAATTCCCTGTGGCCCGACACTTCCAACATACTACTAGAGTGATACAGTCGTTTTGCACAAATGGTAGTGTGAGTGTCAACCACGAGTCTATGCTGTTGTTCCAAGTCTTTTGAACCATCCTGTCCTAAAAGCTCTTTGGCTGCTTTCTTATTTGAGAAACTTCCGGATTTCTTTCTTATGCCCTTGTTGTCTTTAGAAGTGCTCGATTCACTGTCTGTTTCTGTCTGTGAAAAATTGTCCACATGAGGTTGCATGCTGGACTGCGGGCCTGTCCTCTGCTGTCTCTGGTTGTGAAGGGGACTTGAAGCACCACTGGAATATCCAAGAGTTTCCTTAATAGGGCAGACAGACTTGCTAAAAGCAGTCTGGCTACTGGGACTAGCACTAAGAGTAAGAATAGGGGAAGAGGCCCTATCGACTAGCAGGGTGTTTTTGTAAGAAAATTTTCTTTCTGCTGGAACCTCTAGTTCATTGTCACTTCTTTTATTCTGAGGGTAAGATGCTGGAGATTGAGAGTTACTATTAGTAGGGCTACTAACTACAGTGCATGAAGAACCATCTTGCCCTGAACTCAGCAAGGATGATGTGACAGATGAAACTCTGGTACTAGCAAAAGCAACGTTCTGCTCTGCTTTTAATGATGTTTTTTGAAAATCTAAGACAGGAGTGGAGGTTCTGGGTAAGAGAGGCAGATGCATGAAGGAGTCTTCCAAAATGCTGTCAAGACTGTCATGGAAGTCAGGATTGCCCAGATTTCTCATCCCTGTTCGTTCTTGTGTTCTTTCTTCAAGAGAGAGTGCTTCATCTTTCCGTTTGGGAATCTTACCTACTGCATTTGCACCTCTTCCTTTCCAATCAATGTTTACTACCTGAACTGCCTGCAATTCATTTTCCAGTTTTGCCTCCACTTGTTTTTCTTCCTGTTTGCTTTGATGTTCTTCTAAAATCTCAGTTTGAGTGCCTACATCTGCTGTAGTCTGAGTGCAGCTATCTGATCTAGTAGCCTTTACAGCCTCTTCAGTTCCTCTTTGGCTGATTTTGGCATTCTGCTCATTGTCTTTAACACTCTGTTGGGAGAGGTTTCCCAACAGCTCAGAAGTGTTCTGAAGAAGCTGTGACAGATGCATGGACAGGTTCTGCATGCTTGTCCAAGAAGAAGGTTGATGAAATAGATCTCGGTTTGTTTCCTGCTTTCTTGCAGAAACATCTGTATAGCTCCTCTGATGTCTTCTCTGCCTTTTATACCTTCCTGTAGTTGCTGTTTGTGTTCCCTGCTCACATGTAATCCCTGGTAGTTTTCTGGAAGACTTTTCAGACTCAGAAGGATACAACAGTACAATTTCATCAACCTGCATTGAAGAGTTACCAGTTTGTGCAGAAGGATTCTCAGATTCAACAGTGTTATTTTCTGGATTAGTTTCCAATGTTTCACTGGATACGTTGCTATACCGCTTGGTACTGTCACTTGAGTATGCAGATTGAAAGTCTTGTCTGACATTGTCCCATCCCTGAATACCTTCAATGCTGCTTAAAGTGCTTGATAAGACTTTTGCTGTAGCATATGAACTGAGATGAGAATGAAAAGGAGAATTTTGAGAATTTAATCCGTTATCTACACTGGAACATCTCATAACTTTACGATTTTCCGGGTTTAAAGGAATTTGATTGCAAGAGACATCACTTGCACTTCCAAAAACGTACTGTTTCCAGCCAATCTTGCATGATCCGTCTTGTTGCCATGGATGAATATATGGGTTGATATCACTTGAACTAAAATGCATTGTATCTTTATTGTTGTGCAAAACTAAATCTGTTTCCGGCTGGTATCCAGCTTCTTCAACTTTCCCTTCACTACACTGAACTACAGAACTACTCTTTGAACGGACATTTGCTTCTGCACCCACAGAACTTTGAGCTGTGTGCAGTAAGGATGATGGAGATTGAGTAGTATAGTCTTTTAAAGTCTGGCTGCTTTGGGTTCTCGCTGCAAATTTTTGTAAATTTTGGGGATCGCAGTTTGCAAGCTTCTTAGTTTGTGCCATTCTTTGCTGAAATCTGGGTTTACATTTAACCTGTAGAAAGTTCTTTGATTCCTGCTTTGAAAATCTTTCAATTCCATTAAGATCATCTTCAGTTGGTGATGGAGGCTCTACGCTCATATTTAAATCTTGTAGTGATTTAGATGCAGAATATAACAAAGGATCTGCCTTAGATGAAGCTTCCAAAGCATATTGAGTATCAGAGAAGACAGCAATAGCTGGGGCTGATAGTCTGTGACTTTGTAAATAAGGTCTCTGTTCACTTTGTTTATAGCTCTTCATATTCTGTGTAATAGAATACGACCTTTTGCTCCTGAATTGCACCAATTTGGATTCTTGAGGAAGAAAATCGTGGTTTTCTGGTAAAAACTTTACAGAGGTACTTTCATTATTCATTACAGAAAACTTCATTCTTTCTGATTTCAGAGTCTTATTCCTCATTATAGTGTCTCCTGTTGTTGAAAAATTGTCTGCATCTGCACCATCAGTGGGGCTATCAATGCTTGAACCTGTATTATTTTTGCAAAGTAAAATCTCTTTTCTATCATCTGTATTTGTTCTATCTGGCACCTGTTCTATCCGTTCATCTGTAGGCACATACTGACAATTATCTTGCAGATCTGCAGTGTTTTTTTCAAAACCCAAGACAGTGCGATACAGTTGTCTGGGATCAGTGCTTCTGCTGTATGTGGGATAGGTTGGACTAAGTGAACTGCAGTTGCATTCAGGATCCACACCAACATCTCCTGGATACAGATTTTCCAACACTGTAACTCCTGAGCCTATTAACTCATTTGCAGAATTTGAGGATTCATTAGTTTGCTTTTCAACAGGTTCTCTACTTAATGTTTTTCTCTGCTCTGTCTTTACAGCAAAATGTTCAGTCTCAGTATTCAAATGCAGTTCTTCCTCATTTCTGTTAAGTATTTTACTCATTTGTCCCTCTTTAACAAGGATTGCGCTTCTACTATCCCAAAAAGGTAATGATGGCAATAAAAGAGAATTATCATTTAGTACTTTCTCTAGGTGTTCTGGGCAAGCTTCTTGTGGTGGAGCTTTACCCCAGTGGTGCTGATCAACTTTTAGATCGTTGTCAAATTTTTTATGATCACTTCCATATACAGGTTCCCCATCTACAGCAGAATTTTTATATGAAGTAGAGTCTGTGTCTGATACTGGACAATGCCTGTTTTCTTTTGCAAGAGAAAGTAAAATACTTCCTGAAGCATGTATTGGCTCATCAAATACTACAGCCTTATCAGATTGAGTGTCTTGTACTTGCAAAACAGCAAATGGAGAATGTTTCAGTATATTTGTATGTAAAATATCATATGTACCAGTTTCACCATGGCCTATATCTGCATTTAAATAAGATTCTGAAAACGGTGTTAAGGATGGGTGATTGGCAAATGCTTGGGGAAAATCTTTTACAGAGCACACATCTGCAGAAGTGGAGGACACTTGCTCAGTCAAAAAAGTGTCTTGAAGCGAGTCCTCAAGCTGACCAAATATTAGAGATTTTGAGTCATCAAGTAAACAAGAAGTGTCAAAAGGACTGAAGTTCTTGGAGCTTTGAAATGGTGTATCAGTTGGAGTATCTTCTGCAAAGTAGGATGGAAGAGACTTTGATTCTTTACTGCCAGCCTGTCCTCGGCTCTGAAAAGTAAGCGAACCTGGTTCTGGCACAGTCACACTAGAAGTGTTACTGTAGTGTTCTGAGTACTCATGAACTTTATTTTCTTTTATGTCATTACAATTCTGGAAATAACGTTGAATTTTCTTCTCCTTTTGATCTGTTCCCACAACTTTTTCAGGGAGTTTATTATTCTGAGCATACGTGGCCTCTACAACTGCAGAATTATTTCTCCTTTCATCTCCTTTTTGAGAAACATCAGGAAAAGTTACAGATACACTTAAATCAGTTGATTCACTTTCAAAGTATTTTGTTTCTTCAGTGAGAACAGCATCATTTTCACCTTTGTCTCCATTGCTGGCAATGAAAACATCTGCAGATGATGCTGGACGATTCAGGAGACCAGGAGAACGTTCAGAAGTGCCTGAGGTCCTATTATAATTTAGGAACTCTGTACTATAATGCGTATCTTCCCATGGAGACTTGTTCAGGCCTTCTGAAAGGGTTGAAGCATTCTCAGAAACAGTGCTGCCTGGTTGGTCTACACAGCACTCTTCAGAAGTCCCATGTCCTTGATTTTCTCTGGGCTCATGCTGATATCCAGCTACACCAGCAAACTTTGCATTTTCATTTGTACTGTTTGTTGTAGTATAGCTTGCACTTAGAAAATTCTCCTTCTCATCACACTGTGATAAACTCCCTGAGTGAAGTACTTTCTGAGTTGTATTAATATTGTGAAACATTTTTTGCGAAGAGGTTTCTAGCAAAGAATGCATTTCCCCCTGCCCTGTATCTTCTATCATCTCTTCCTCTGAATAAGAAGGCAGGTTTGAATTATCCAGGAGCAGTGAATCAGGCACAATGGTACCCTTTTCCTTTTGAGCTGTATCTTCTATGGAATTAAGGCAGTCTTTTGATAGTTTATTAACCATTAAATCCACACTGTGATTTTCATAAGCATTGTTAACATCCTGAATTATATCTTCAGAAGAATCTAATTTTTCCAAGGAAAATGAGTTTCCTTTGGCCCCTTGTTGAAGTATCACAGTTTCAGACTCAGGACCACCTGCACTGTAGGGAGTGGAAGAGCTGTTCTCATTGACAGGTTGCCCAGATACGGCATAATCAGGTGCATTGTAAAATACAAAGGATTCTTCCTCCTGCCTGTCCTGTGTGGTCCTGGCTTGCAGAAAAGCTACATTCTTACTTTGCGTTTTATCAGAAAGATGTGTGTCTTCTCTCCCCGTTTTGTTGACTGTAACAGGCATAGCAACACAGACCTCACTCTCCATTAATGTCTCATAGTAAGGCAGAACAGCTCCAGTTCCAACACTGCTGTTAGATGGTTTTGTATGTCCTTTCAATGCAGTCGGAACACCTTGAACAAGATGAGAATCATCACTTACTCCAAGATATAAAAGGTGATTTACAGACTGGCATGGGGAGTCTTTCAGTGAACCTTCTTGGTTTTTTTCAATAGACTTCAGTGTTGCTGGTGGATTTTGTTGCTTGCTGATATCTTCATTATTTCTAGAAAAGCTGGTAGACACCCATTGGCTGTTTCTCAGGATTTCATTTAATCTGCTGTCATCATGTGTCATTTGGCAGCTGTCTTTGTCTTCAGGGAATAGCTCGTTCAGTTCTACCTCCTCTGTGTTTTCTACAAACATCTGCTTTTCTTTGTCTGTTTTGGCCATTTGTGCTAGATTCATCAAATGCACTTTCTCCTCCTCGACTCCGGAGCCTACTGGATCCAACTGACAAATATCAGGTCTTTTTCTAAGAATACTTGCATTCAGGTTTTCTGAAGTGCCATGCTCAGGACATTGCACAGAGCAACTCATATACATATGGCTGTCCTCTTTAACATGGAGACTTTTAAATTCTTGTTCAATTCTATATTGGTCAATACCAGTACTATCATCAACTGAATATTCATATGCATCAATATCTTTCATGACTGCATTTCCTGTATCTGTAACAGAATCCACTGAGACGCCATCTTCACTCATTTCAGAAGGATCATGGTATATTGAATCATCTTCTAACAGTATATTCTGTTCTAGTCCTGAAGCTGTCAGGTATCTTTCAGGGATCCTAAATTGAGTTAAAATTTCCTCTTTGTCCTCTCTGTCACAATACATCTGATGTACAGCTGGAGACTCTTCAGTAAATAAAACATTTTCATCTGTGCGTGTCACTTCTTGCCTTGTAATAATCGGCCCCTCAGTGTTTGTCGTGACAGTTTGTTCTTCACTCCCAGTCACTTCACATTCATTAACCTTGTCTTCCTGGAGCAAACAGTTTGGTACACAATGTTCAATTAAATTGCTAGAATTTACTTGTCCTTCATTTTCAGGTTTTGCTAAAATATTTCCTTGCCTACTTGTGATTAGTACCTTCGCAGCTACGTCCTCTGTATTAAACACATTTTCTATTGTTCTGTTCATCTGTAAAAGCCCCTCACAAGTATCAAGGAAGTGTGAAGTATTTGGAGTCATATCTGTTGTGTGGGAACACACAGCTGAAGGAGTGGTCTTGGGAGCAACAGAAAACTCCGGTGAATAAATACCTATTTCTATTTTCTCGCTTTTTTCTTTTTGGCAAAAGCTGCTTGTTTCAAGTTGGCTGCCAGAATGCACAAGTGCTTTTGATTCCTGAGTGAGTTCTACCCCAGTGTTGGCTACTTGCAGTTCATCTTCCTCCATCTCTTCATGTGTCAGGCACAGATTTGTATAAAACTCACACTGAACTTCACATGCTACAATATCAATAGCGTTCTTTGGATTCTCAGACAGACTAATTCCTTTAAAATCCTCTCCACTCCCATCTTCAGCTACACTTTGGACTTTGGCTACTAGGTAGTCAGGTAAACTTTCAATCTGTCTGGATTTAGTTTCCAATGCATTTTTTTCTAAGTTGATTGCACTATTCATTAATTTTGTTATTTCTTCATTAGTGTTTGCTTTTGTATTCTGATAAGGAACTATAGTTTCTTCTAGATTGGTTTCTGGGTTTCTTAAAAACTTGGATTCTTTATTTATATACAGACTCTCCTCTTGAGAAACAGCAGCTGATGTATTTGTGTTATATTCAAATACTCTTCCTGACTCTGAGTTTACATCATTTTCAACAAGCAAGATATCCTCTGGGCAATCACTTTCAAAAAAGGCTTCTTCCTCTTCTCTTGATTCAAGTAAAGATTTGTTCTGCGTTTCTGTTTCCAAGAGAACGGCTGCATCAAATTCCACAGAAATGTTGGTCATCTCATGCATACTGTTTTTCTGCTCTGTTGATTTTAAAGAGCACGTGCTGCAAAGGCAGCCAGAATGTACATCAGAGCAACTTTCCGTGGCACTGACTTCCACAGTAAGATTAGAGGTAGCATCACAATCTCCTTTCACTATTGTGACATGCTCCAATACTTCATCATAATTTTCAGTCTCAGATGCACTTTGAAAAAGATTAGCTTTTGTTGAAGCTTTGTAAAATATGCTTGAATTGGATTCTGGGAGAAAATCATTTGTACTCTCACAAATAGCAGCAGGGAAGGACTCAGTGTCTTTCCCGTTTACATTCACTATGAGGTAACTTACTTCATTTGCCACTAAGTTTTCATATTTGGATGAAAATTCTTTCTGAACTACAGCTTGAGAATTCAAGTCGTGTTCTTTGCTTTCACTGCTTTCTTCTCTTATATTATCAATGCATAATGTAGAATTTTCTGAAATTTGTTGGGATAAGCAACTTGCCTGACTCTCTGCTAGAGCACGTTCATGGGAATAATTTTTGGAAACAGGTTTGCTTTTGAATTCATAATGACTCAGTGAAGACAAGTCTTCATCCTTTGGTTCATATTCTTCATTACCTCTGAATGAAGGCACCTCTGGCACAATCTCTGCTAAGCTATCTGTGCTTATTTCCATACAGATTATATCTTTTTGAGACATCTCTATTGGTGTTGCAGATTGGTCGTAACTTGCACTGTGAGCAACAACTAAAGGGTTACATCGATATGTTGTCTTCTGTGAGGAAAAATCTGTCTCTGGAGTTATTTCTTCTGCAGATATTTGTTCATGATCTGTTTCTTGCATTGTTTCCAAATTACTCTCCCCAGATCTGAGGAGACCTACCATAACCGCCGATTCTGCTCCTTGTTCAGCCAATGTCTGAAGCTCATAACTGCTTACTACAGAACAGTTCTTATTCATTAAGTCACTGAGAAAGAAACCTTCATCACAACATGTTGGTATTTCCCTTAATGGAAAAAGCTGCCCATGGTTTCCAAATTGGACTTGTTTTACTGCAGTTGTCTGTGTTGAGATCATATTATGAGCAAGTCCTGTAGAAGATTCAGCATCAGGTGCACTGACAGATGCACTTCCACTGCCTGAATCTGTCATACTTGATTTTGTCATCAAGTTATTGTAGTCATTATCAAGGTTATCTTTTCCAAAAGTTCTGAGGAAATCATCCTCTAAGTCTGCATCTACGCAGCCATTTCTCTGCTCCAAAATGTGGACAGGCAATGCAGAAATAAAAGGTGTTTTTTTCAGATTGGGATCTTGTGGCAGTTCTGGATGAGTTGTGGGGAGAGAATCCTCCTCTTTCCTAGATATCAGTGACAAGCAGTCTGTGGTGGAGGTGCTTTCCAAACAGCTGAATGTTTGTGTACATTCGGTGGTAGACCCGTAAGTAGATAATTGTTCTTGTTCAGGATGATTTGACCTTGAATGTTCATAATAATCATGCTTTTCTGAAATAGGAACAAAAGAGGAGCTTGGTCCTACTGAGCTAACAAATGAGGACATTACATCTTGAGATTCCAAGGAAGAATTTTCGTTAGAGTTTGTCCACACCTTAAGAATCTTATTTAATGATCCAGTCTCAGAAACTCTGCTTGCAGTTGTTGTTGTTTCAGGTAAAGGTACTTCTGATGTGTCAGAGGTGAAAACTGTGTTTATTTCATTTATATGATGTGATAAATGAGTAATTCTGTGTATCTGCTTAGAGCCAGAAACAAAAGAAACTTCAGCAGCTGACTGCTTTAGATCATCTTTCTTCAGCCAAAGCTCTGGTTTGCTCAGAGAGCACAGGTGAGCTTCTTGAAATTCCAAATTTTCATGGGAAGAAGGTACTGTTATTCTGGGGCTGCTGATGTCAATCTTTGAGTCACAGGAAGACCAAGCATCAGTAGTAAGCAAAGGATTTCCACTTGCATAATACAGTCTTCTATCAAGAGACCTTTCATGTTCTACAAAGGAGACTTTTGTCCCCTTCAGCAACTGCTTGCAAGCATTACTGGAAGCAGGCTGTGGTTTAGTGTCCAAATAAAAGGAACTGCTCAGCTTCAGATCATAATTTTTCCCTTCTGTATCTCTGTCACAGGTCTTGGTCTCATGGTCTTCCTTACTCTGTAGAGTTGGTGATCTAGGAGTTTGTAACTTCCAAAAAATCTCTGCTGGCACTTCATCAGATGAATCAGATTTGGATTCTTCTACTGGATCTTCTGCTGGCATCTCTTCTCCATCAGCTAAGCTGTCCAGAGAAAAGCTTCTTTCAGGCTTTCCCAGTCTCCTATGAGATACGTATGATGTCACGAAAGATGAAATATGGTGATCAGTTCTGCTTTTGTGAAGCTTAGCTGGTTCATGGCGGGCCTTTGACTCACGAACTCGGCTTTTATTTTGCTTTTTGCCTTTGTTTTCCTTTTCTACCAGAGAGTCTTGTGACATTTGACTGTCATCGCTCTCAGAATCTTCTGCGTTGGCAAGACATTTATTTCTGTCACAATCTTCTTGTTTCAGTTTCTCTGTAAAAGCTTTTGCGTAAGCACAAGAGAGAGAATCAACAGAATAGGAACTGTCAGTATCAGAAATGTCATTTTCGTCATCCTCTTGCCAGTTCCCCAGCACATCTGTGGCTGTTTTGGACACTCCAGCACTTAGCAACTCAGCACTGTGCCACTTTTTTTCAACATAAGACAGCGGTGCCTGCGTGTTCATCTTAGTGAGATTTCCTACTGATGTCGCCACCATCAGAAATTCTTGCTGGTCCACTGATGATTTCTCATGACTTGGCAAGCTTGAGTTTGTCTCTCTCTTCCAGTTCTTTGCTGTTTGGTTTAGGTGCACTGATGGTGGGTTTCCATACACTGTTTTCTTCACTTCTTTAGGAAATTTTTCTGGAGAAGACCTGTGGTCATTTCCATTGATATGCATTCTAGTCTTTTTATTGGATACCTGAGCTCTATTTTGTTCTAGATTGCTACTTGCAGGCTGACTTAAATCTCCTAGCACCTTGGCTTTTGTCATTCTTGCCCCTGTAATAAAGGTTTCAGGCTCATCTTTCTCCTTAAAAAAATCAGGAGAGTCGCCTTTAGAAGTCTGGTTTTGAGATCCAGCTTGCCCTGCATTGTCATCTAACTTTCCAAATTTTTGATCATTTTTATTGATATAAGCCATGATAGCTGAATCATTAAAGTCTCTTTCTGATTCTTTTCTATTTCCAAATGAAGATGGTTTTTGTTTTTCAGTTAGCTGCCTCTGGACTGAAAAGGAGATCCCTTTTTCATCATTAAGGTCATCACTCCCAGAAACATCTTTACCTCTTCTGTAAGGATATTCTACAGATGACAACCTCCCTGTTGTACTGCCTTCACAGCATTGATCAATATTTGGTGAGGTAGATAACTTTGAGACAGTCTCCCTCTTCAACAAAAAGCTGTGGAAATAAAAAAGAAATAAAGCCCAATCCTTGCTTGAATAATATACTTAACAACACTTCCACATCAGTAATGTCTTGTAATTAAGAGTAACGATACATGAAGCAACAATCTTAATGCCTTTCAAAAGCAAATTCGAGCAGAGAGTAAAAAAAATAATAAAAGAAATCTGTCAATAACCACACAGTCCCCTAGGTATCCTGAACACAGGATATCCCCTAGATATTCTGCAACACAAAGGAATAGCTCGATGCTATGCAGTATAGCTTGGTATTCAGCCTCTGTAGGCTCAAGTAGCTGCAAACAGTTAAAAATAAAGGATGGTTTTAACTCACAGAAATCCACTTAGCAGAGTTTAGCTACTTCCAGCCTCCAGGACCAGGCTGTGATAGACACCCTAGCACCCCAACTTTTTACCATTGTGCAGACATGTTTATTTAGCTTGAGAAAGGCTGGCCAAATTAAAAGCCCAATCCAGAACCACCCCAATGATACAGATATTCTGAAGGAAGAGTTTGACCCTAGTCAAGATAAAATGATGCAGAAATAAGTATTTACCAACACTTTGACCACAGTAAGAACAAGCCAGTTCTGGGAAGCATTCACAAAGAGGTAAAAAGTACAGAAAAGGTTCACAGAGGAATTCAAAAAGCAGTAAGAAAGATCACATCAAAGACCTAAGCAGGGAATGCACTGTACAGATCCAAGAAAAAAGGACAAATGGCTGCAGTGTGACATACAATATAGTAAGTTCACTGATAGTGCAAGTTTTGGGATTGTTTCAATACATTGAAAGGCATTCTGGATTACAGGTGGCCACTGAAAATGCCTTGAATTTAAATTACTTTTGAAAATGCACAGGAATTGGCAGATGTTAACTTACCTGGGTACCTGGGGCAGATGTGAGTTACAGAACAAATGCTGCCTCTGCTTCAAGGAACTCGAACCCAATGACTTCCTTCTCTTTTGCAACTGGTGATCCAAAGAGGACCGTACAGCAGTATTTTCGTTTAGGACTTGGGATTGTTTCACACACTCTTCATTGAGCCAGCAGCTAGCTTCCAGCTGCTCTAGGTTTTGCTTGGCTTCCAATAACTTCTGCTTCTTGACTATCCTTTCCAGCTGGAATTTGACCTTTTTCCGTCTTATGTTTCTTTCTGCCCTTTTTAAGGAGTATCTTCGCAAGAGCTCCAGCTGTACCAGCCTTTTCTTGTCCTGCTGTAGCAGGGAAGGGCAGATTTCCAGCCCAATGGTACTCTGCACCTCAGCCTCTGCACACAGTGTAGACTCTGTTTGCACTGCAAACTCCCTCTGCTGTTGCTGAAGGGCAGCCAGTCGTTTATTCTCATTTATAAGCCACTGCTGGTCTGTAAACAAAACAATGATTGATATAAAGTAAAAATCATAGGAAAAACATTGTTCGTTACTATCTTGTTTCTTAATTTAATCAGCCTTGACAGCTCATTTGAGAACAGAATTTCTATGCATGGAGAGCAGAGTCTTACAAATCATTGAGAGAAAAATGTATCATTGCTGCATTTTATTGATAAACTAAAGCCTCTCCATTGGGATTAGGACTTGGGTAACAACTGCAAGATATGAGCAGGAGCTTGACTGATACAGCTAAGGAGACTGGTGGATAAGACCTTGTTTGTAAGCAAAAAGTAGAACACATTTCAATTTCTCAAAGATCACACTCAAATGTCACCTCAATCTTGTGAAAACACAGTGGAAGCATTAAAAGGCCCGAGTTCAATTCATGCACTTTTTGGACATAGGTTACATATTCACAGTAGTGAAATATGATTTCATTAGCTTTTTACTGTGAAATATGCTACTACTTCTGCTTTAATTATTCTGAACTCACATGTTAAACTTTATATGTGTTACTTAGGGAGTGAATGTATGTGCACTGAGAGCAGAGTTAACAAGGGAACTCAAAGAGGAAGCTGTACAGAGCTAAACAGAGCCTCTGTGTTAATGAAGCAAATGGAATTTCATGCACATGCTAATAAGCCTTTGGCTGATAAATGTCTACATTTTGATTTAAAAAAAATAAAGCACTTCTGCAATCTTAAAATGCTACTGACTTCTCATTGCAGCATTTTCATGTTTTACAACTATTCTAAACCAAACATTTCTCTTGGTGTCTTTTGCTCCTATCCTTTCCTCCTTAACTTGACTGAACCAACAAAAACCACCTGCAAACTATTTTCTCTCACTTACCTAGGCATGCTGAAATAAGGGACCCCAGAGTCATGTTGAGGAACTTTGTTTAGCACAGGAAATGGCAATTTTTGTGCTCACCCTTATCAGTGGCAAGTTCAGTAAGCCTGAAGGCTAGACTCCTCTACGCCCCAGTTGGGATATGCCTCATTTGTGGGGAGAGCTGCCAGATGTCAGTCTTGTGGGGACGGGCATGCAACCTTCACACTGGGTTGAAGACAAGGCTATAAAGGAAGCCACAGCTATAAGGAAGCCACTGTATGGACAGTTATGAAATGTCCACCTGCTGGACAGTTCTTCTAGCCTCTCTAAACCCATCAGATGGAAACTCCCAAAGCAACACAAACCCTGCGCAGCACCTGACTGAGGGACAGCAACAACCACAAATTTACTACCTGGTGCAACTGCAGCTGCTTCAACAAGCGTTTGCCAAAACACCCTGATGGGAGCCCACATATCCTGCACATGAGCACTTTAGCATATTATGTACTGGAAATTAATCAAATACCCTCAATGGTAAGGACACAGGTGAAGCCAACACAATCTTTAGCCATCAGGACAAACATAATTCAAAAATGACACGCTCATACCATCAGTCAATGCATATTTTTCTTAAAAATCACCACTCTACTCCACAAAGAGAGTTAGCTTCTCTGCTTTTGTTGATGTCCCCCATATTTCCTAAACGCTAAATATGCTCACAATCCTACCTATTAACCTAAATTGATGTGCTAAATATACTACCTCTGCTTACACACTTATTCTTCTCTAAATATTCAGAACCTGATCTTTGCAGTCAGTGGGTAAGCAGTAGAGAATACAAAACAAACACCAGGTTGATTTATTTTAACCCTGGATGCAAGACTACTTTATTCCATGCAGGGGATGTGCTTAGAGCTTTTTCAGAGTGCACTGGCTTCAATCTGAGCTATGGTGAACTGTAACAATCAAAAGAAGGGATTATTGAGATCACCACTACCAGATTGTGCCTAATGGCTTGGACATGTGCTTTTAATGAAGCAGAGTTTGTTCATTTTTATGCTGCTATAAAAATACACATATTCAGTTGTGCAAAGCAAACAAAATAAAATATCCTCAGCTGAAAAAGCAATGTAAAAATCACAGGCAAGGTTCCTTGACAAGTAGAACATTTCTCAAAGGACCAAAGCTTTTCAAACCACTTCTGTCTTACAAGCAGCAAGTTTGCTGATGATACCAAGCTGTTTGGCGAGGTAGACATGCTGGAGGGGAGGGATGCCATCCAGAGGGACCTGGACAGGCTGCACAGGTGGGCCCAAGCCAACCTCATGCAGTTCAACAAGGCCAAGTGCAAGGTACTACATCTGGGTCGGGGCAATCCCATGCACAAATACAGGATCGGCGGGGAATGGCTGGAGAGCAGCCCTGAGGACAAGGACCTGGGGGTGCTGATTGACGAGAAGCTCAACATGAGCCAGCAGTGTGCGATCACAGCCCAGAAGGCCAACCGTATCCTGGGCTGCATCAGAAGAAGTGTGGCCAGCAGGTCAAAAGAGGTGATTCTGCCCCTCCACTCTCGTAAGACCCCACCTGGAGTACTGCATCCAGCTCTGGAGTCCCCAACACAAGAAGGACATGGACCTGCTGGAGCACATCCAGAGGAGAGCCACGACGATGATCTGAGGGCTGGAGCTCCTCTCCTGTGAGGAGAGGCTGAAAGAGTTGGGGCTGTTCAGCCTGGAGAAGAGAAGGCTCCAGGGAGATCTTATTGCGGCCTGCAGGAGAGCTGGGGAAGGAATTCTTACAAGGGCATCTAGCGATACGACGAGGGGGAATGGCTTTAAACTGGAAGAGGGCAGGTTCAGATTGAACATTAGGAAGAAGTTGTTCACTTTGAGGGTGGTAAGACACTGGAACAGGTTGCCCAGAGAGGTTGTTGAGGCCCCATCCCTGGAGGTGTTCAAGGCCAGGCTGGACGTGGCCTTGGGCAACCTGGTCTAGTGGGAGGTGTCCCTGCCTATGGCAGGGGGGTTGGAACTCAATGATCTTCAAGGTCCTTTCCAACCTAAACCATTCTACGATTCTATGATTTTCTTGGCTGGGCTTACCTTTAATCTGCAGTCCGTTCCTGAATAAACAAACTTTCATTGCTTATTCAGGGGGTTAGGAATTAAGAGGTATTTAGGTCTGATGTGATGAACAAGGGCTACCTGCAGCTCTGCACAGCTGAGGTCCAAGAGAGGAATTTTGGGCTGTAGAAGTTTCCCTAATGTAAGAAATCATTAGTGCATAGGCACTGTCAGCATCATGTGCTTAGTGACTACTGATCTTTGTTTAACATACTTCATTAGTGAATCTGACTGCAGAGAGTCTCCTGTCCTGTTTATGTTGGCAGCTCTGCACACAGCACATGCACAGAAGTAGGAATTCTAACTCTATAGTTACTCTGTGGATAAAAGGGAAGCATTTTACTCATTATTTTAGTTAATTTTTCTTAATAACATTTTTATCTTTCACATGCAAAGCTTTTTTGTCAACTCTTTATTTCCAGATCTATCCTCTTTAGCATGTTTCTACCAAGCAGAATATTTGGCAGATAAGAGTTTCCCTGCAACAGAGCTAGCTGCAAGCTCTAAGATGCTAATTAATCCTGCTCACAAACTTGCCTCTGTCAGGAGCTGAGACACAGAATTTTGGTGGGTTGCCAAGTGAAGAATTGTATTTGGTTGGCAAAACCACCAGCCTGGCTAAGTTTCATGTGAATACAGCAAAACCAGCAGAACTAGATGGAAACAGAGAACAAGTCTACAGAGCCAGGAAATAAAGATATTTTGGGGGAACTTTGCTGGTTCTCTGTACTATCTACATATCCTAAGTCCATTTCTGCACATTCTATCACCTCTATTTCCTTTTAATCTCTTCATTGTGGCTAGCATAATTAAAAGATAGCAGACTGCGTAAGTTTGGGTCTGAGAAGCTTCCAAAAGTTCACAGAAGTTTTCTTCTAGGAGCCAATACCAGGTTTTGCCAAGTGGGAACGGTGCCTTTGTAATAGGCATCCTTTGCTTATCAAGAAACCTGGATCAAATCATTCATCAGAAGACAAACTAGAGAACACTGAAACCACCCAATTTCAGTGGTCAAAAACTTCTCAAGGTTTAAAATGTTCTCAAATCAGTCTATAAACTTGCTAAAGGGCAGCCCAACCCCACCAAGACATCTTGCTGAATATCTCTGCCTGCATGCAAAGCAGCAACTCTGAGGGCCAGGAGTCACTGACCCTAACAAATACCCCTCCAAATACGCTATGGCTCCACCTTCTGACATAGCTATTTACCATTCAAAATCTGATCACTGATCCAGCCTTTAGTACTCTTGCATAACACTGTAGAACTTCCTAGCAATAACTCTTATTTGAACCAAACTATGCCTCTTTTTTAATCCAGTTTTAGTTTAAAACAAATTCAGAAGTGAAGTATGGAATACCACTGATTAATCATCTTTAGGGTTAAAAACCCCTGCATCTTATTTTTGATTTTAATTTGTTGCGCTTAGTTTCTACCACAGAACATCTTCATACATTTTTCTTCATACTATAAAAGGGTGGGTGTATGTGGAAATACTGACTATGTAAAAGCCAGTGAAACTCTCTTTCCCTTAACTGGGGCTGGGATTTTAGCTCTGAACTTCAGTGTCCTACCTACTTCTCAGGTGTGTTTTCTTTGTTTTCATTGTTTAAAACTCACATAGCAACCACAGAAAATTCAGTTTGAGCCGTGGTCTTATGCCATGGCCCTATTTTTGCTAATGAGTGAAATTCATTTAAAGTATGTGAAAATGGTTTCTGTAGTTATAGGTGACATCATCAATGAAGTGTGTAAAAAGAGTACCTCAACTGACACACATCGCTGTCTTGGAAGAGCTGCTTGGTTCCTATCGCATCCTGTTGTTAGAACAGTTTCCCCTGAAAGCTTATGGTAGGAACTATCACAGTCATCTCAATTTCAATCTTTAAGAACAATTCGTTGGATGAAGCACAGGTATGTCACAAGAAAAACTTAAAACATAATAGCAGACTCGGTCAACATTGCAACATAGCAGAGTTGCACTACAGATGTGAGCAGAGCAAAGCTGCAGGGAGTCAGGATGGGGAGCAGCGTGGGAGACAAGAGGCTCAGTGCCACAGGGGAGTAGCACGCTGGTGCTGTCTCTCCCAGCAATGACCCGCAGAACTAATTAAACGGTGCTGCTGGTGCGCTGCGAAGGCGGCCCTTTAGTCCTGTTAATCAAAGCTTAATGACTGTTCTCAAGGGAAAGGTAATTATAAGAGAAAACTTGTAATAAGCCATAATAAAATTTCCACCCATAATATAAAGCATAACTAGGACAAAAACATCAAGAGAATGAAAGAATGCAATAATGGAAGGGAAGTGAGAGAGGGGAAGAGGCAGGTACCCACTTTCTTGGATCTGCTGGTTGATAAGCACTTGGTCATTTTCTAGTTCCTGCTCTGCTCTGATCTGTCCTCTCAGGATCTGCTGCTTTAAATCCTCAACGTAGAGCTGCTGTCGTTGAATTTGTTTTCTGTGGAAAGCTTCCTGGTCTCTCAGTTTCTGCTTGTACTCTTCATGCACAGCATCTATTTCTCTGCTGTTAGAAATGTTGACAGTGAATTTAAACCAGAAACAAATACCAAATATTTTTAAGAAAACAAGTCATGTTGCTAAAGAAAGACAGACAGCGTTCAAGTTACCGTTTTGTTCAATAACAGTGCATTATGCCAAAAAATTGTGATGGTAAAGTTAAAGTGGCTGTGTATATGCATGTCACAGCAGGCTACAATCCTGTAAGTATCATAAATGCCAGCAAACATGAAAGATAAGAACAAAAAGAATTTTAAAAAATCTTCATTTTGCTGTAGATCTTCCAAAAATGGAACTGGGGAGGCGGGTTATTTATATGTTATACAATTTTATAACCACTATATAGTATATTTGTCATCTAAGTACTTCAAAGTGCTTTACAGAAATTACAAACATTCTTCTCTGTTTGCAGATCAAAAATCTCCAACCTAGAAAGGGTTACAGGCATTGTTGAGATTACACTGACAGTTCTCTGGCAGTACCAAGGAAAGAACTTGATCACCCAATTCTCGGTTGGATGCAACAACTATATTAGGTTACTACCTCTATATTTGGAGCAGAATTGTGATCAGAAAAGTGACTAACCTGTGAAAAACTGCCTTACAGTCCCCTCCAAGATGTTTGGTTCCTGACTGTGTGGCAAAATTTTACACGCACACACACAGAGTAACAATCAAAAATAGTACCTATTCTTAGCATGATTCATGATAATATTCAAAATACATTAATCCTATGGAAGGAATACATATTCTGCCTGTCCACACATTATCGTCATAAATTCTTAATGTTAAAGTTATATTATATATAAAGGTGATATGTGATCTTTGCCTGTTTTTTTGCTTCTAAACACCATGTTATTATATGTAACCTCAGAAAATTGGATTTTCGTCTTGAAAGATTTTTAAAAATGTATTTTACTAATGAAATAAATGATTTATTTATTATAATTTTAAAGACAGCAAAGGTATCAAAGCTCTAAAGAGTCCCTGAAGGTCAAAAGAAAACAAAAATATAATTTCAAAGGGAATGCTTTGGAAACATCATGTTGTTTGAAAAATCATTACCAATACAAGGTCATCTGTATGAAAAGAGAATTTGACATTTGCTACGTAGGAATTAATGACAACCTCTATTTAGAACTGTAAGCATGTGTTCAAAGCAACCATTTCTACAGCAACAACTTTGATTCTGTGTGCTAGATTAGCAGACAAAATAGATGAAACAATCAAGCAGTCTACAAATCTTCTGGAGTACCTTTACATGGAACATACATTTAGCTTCCTTAAGAAGCGGTGGGAAAGCCTCTCTACATAAAAGCCTTAAGAGTTGCAGTAATTTATAATATTACTGACTCTCGCTCACCTGAGGAAAACAAAATTCAGTTTGTTTTTAATATTTATCTAAACGTAACACGGGTGAGAATAACTGAAAAGGAACATCATCTGTTCAATTGTCTGGCATGGTGCAAACACAGTACAAACTTCGCTGCTGTCGTTTGCTAAATGGTTTGTGGCTGTTTGGGACCCACAGGAAAAAGCTACAAGAATAAGCAGCTCCAAGATCTATTTGTCCTTGGCTTGACTACAAAGATGCCAACAATCTGTGATTTGTCATTTTTTCCTCTCGGAGAAACTTTAATTGATCCCCAGGAAACAGGAGTGGGATGTTTCATTTCTCATTCAGCTGAAGTAGGTTTGAATTGACGCTTCACTGCAGCACTGAAATGCTCGTATGGCCATTACAAATCTCCAGCTGTTCAGGTATTTGTAATACCACTAACTACTGGGAAACAAACTCAGAGGTTAAAGCTAGAGTAGTTAACTAAAGAAGAATCCCTTTTTGAACAGAGAATTAAATCTGAAGGATCTTGTTTAGGAAAAGCTCCCATGGCTTTAGTGATAACCCTAAGGGACACTTTCCCTGAATGCAGCTTATCTTCCATATTTTGCAAGGGAAATGTAATGAAGCAGCCATATAATCTGGAGGCTAAAGTACTGATCTGAGACAAAACCTCTCTGATTTTGGAGCAGTTGTATCACATCTGCTTTCACATAGTTAGGCTGCAAGGTCTTCAGGGCAAGGACTGCCTCTGGATGCCTATACACTAAACCTAACAGAGCCCTGATGTCCGCTGAAGCCTCTTCTTGCTGATACATTAAAACTAATAAACCCTAATAGCAATTGTAAATCTTAAGTCTCTGTGCATACTCTGATGATGGGGTGGTCTTTAACCTGTTTTGCTAACAGACATATAAAAAGCTCTGATTCCTATGGCGGTATTAAAGTTGAAAAATGTGAGTCTAAATTTGTTACTGGACAATTGTATGACCTTGGGCAAGTCACTTAGTCTGAGACGTGGGAAAGAAGCAAAGCACATTCATCCAAGAGCAGCGATGAGGATCCATTAACATTATCAAATATCAGAAAGTTAAGTATCAGAACAGCTGGTTTCTATTCATTTATCATTATTAGCACCATTCTGTATGAGATTGAGGAAACTTATTGCCAATAAGGCTGAAAAGCGGAGCACGACAGTAAAACAGTAGACAAAGAATTCTTGTTCTGCAACTGTTTACTAAAACTAGATCAAATAAAATTTTTCTTACAAAATGTCTCATATCCTTCCTAACCATGACTTTTAGCTCTCAGCCATCCTTTTCCATAAAATCAACCTATCAGAGTTCAAACTGTTTACAAATTGAAACCCAGAACATTTTAAGTATATGAAACAACTCAGTGTTGCATTTCAATCCAAAGACCTCACAATGCTTGCAGAGGTGGTTAGGTAACATCTGTTTACAGCAGGGAGAGGGTCACAAGTTCTTCCCATACTTTCCAATAATGCTGAAACCATAGACCCCCCCCTGCCCCCATATTATAAAGTATCAGAGAACAAGCAATGCAAACAACGTACATGGAAGAGTGCTGTTTGCTGTTCTCAGCAGCGCTAGCGTATTCCCTCATGTGTGTCGTAATGGCTTTTTGCTGAACTAACATGAAATTGTAAGATCCTTTCCAACAGGCGTGTGTGTTTGCATAGAGAGCAGAACATGATGCAGGCCAAACACATGTTATTAATCACAGTTCCATACTACGACTACTCCCCAAAAAGGCGGACTACAGAGGCATACCCATACTTCACTTTAAACCCTGGAAAAAACAAACACGGCACAGCAACCATTACAGTATTATTACTGCTTTTGTTCTGGTGATGTAGCTAGTTGGTACAATTCTCTCTCCCTCAGGTTAAAGTTTCTGTAATAAAATCCTGCTGCTGAAGGTATATATATGAATTCTGCTGCTATTTCAGTGCCTCTTTTCTTCATCGCCTAATTTTTAATAGTACAAAACAAAAACGAGTCAGGGCAGCAAAGGCAGGTCTGAATACAGAGATTGAACATTAAACACCTTTTCATGAAGTTGCTTCTTAAAGATGGTCTTCTCAAGCAGAACAAAAAGATAATGAAAATTCATGCGGAGCCACTTACATAACACAGGTATGTCAGAAGATGTTTTTCCTCTGGCTGTGAGACTACTGACTGAGCAAAAATGACTGGCTGGTTTGGGATACAGATCTGTCTCTCACAGAAACTGCTGAAACCAAGAACATGAAGTAAGAGTGCTCCCTGACTACATTCGAACATGCTATGTCACATCAATGCACTCCTGCTGATTTGTGGAAATAATATGACAAACGAAACTAAAAAATGAGGTGACATGGCCCAGAAAGAAAATAACAGATTCACACACACACATACTTCATAGCTAAATCACCTAATAGACAATTTAAGGAACAATCAGTTTGGGTAATACGTTTGAATGATTAAACTAAAAGCAAATATCAATATAGTTAACGTAAGAATTTAGCCATATTCTATAATAGGTAGATGAGATCACTCATTTCTTTAATCTAAAACATTTTAAATCAGACTTACTGTTAAATTTAAACTTGAAATACAGGAATAGAATGAGATACAAGAATCAAACACAGACCAATTTCTGCTATTGCTTGTATTCCTGCCTTCCCACATAAGCAATCTACACTCAGTATAGTTCTAGCAGGAAATAATATAACCTCAGGACAAAAATAAGACAAACAGCTTGATTTTTGTAGGTATCAAGACATACATAAAATCTTGGTTTAATGGGACCGGCATACTCTGGCATACAGCATATATAAAAAAAAAAAGCAACCCTGCATAGAATTTCATAAAAGCATGCGGATTTCTAGGTGTACCAAATGCAGCAAGAAGCGTCAACAGTTACCCCTTCTCCAAGTAAACCTTTAAGAACAGCGAGTAAAATTACAACAACAGAAAGACATCAACTTTAAGCTAAAGATAATCACAAATTACCAAGAAAATGTTCATATTCTACCAGTGCTGCCGGATTGTTTTTCCATCTCATTTTTCTCTTCACAAAGTTTGCATGATGCATGTTAAATGAACCATCCGTAAATCCACATTTTTTCCAGCCTGTTTTGTCGTCAGCTCTCCAGGATCCTATTGTGCAATTCTCCTCCCCTCTTCCCCAAACACTTCAACTGCTGATGCAGAAGCTGGCGGCTGCTACAGCATAATGCAGTTTTCAGTAACTATGGCAGCAATAGCTCTGTGGTGAGCCTGAATGCCTTCTGCAATAAAATCTTAAGGCTCAAATAGAGAAACTCAAGTGAAAATAGCTACTGATGCCAAAAGCTGAAATTTGCCAATTTTCACAAAGAAAACATCAGTCACATTAGCATCCCCATCCTTCTGTCTGCCTAGCGTTCAAGTCCGATTTTTCTTCTACAAAT
This sequence comes from Vanellus vanellus, assembly GCF_965231255.1. Taxonomy (NCBI): domain Eukaryota; kingdom Metazoa; phylum Chordata; class Aves; order Charadriiformes; family Charadriidae; genus Vanellus; species Vanellus vanellus. Next base: position 30,847,127 of record NC_138911.1, on the reverse strand, counting down.
GATTTTTTCCAGGGGAAGAAGAGTTAATAAAGCAGAAAAAAAAGATGTTGGCAAGGCATTTTGTGCCCTTGCAAATCCCAGTGCTGAGAGCAATCACAAATCAGGGTTACAAGCCTATCCACTGATATACATCCACCCCCGCTCCGTCCTCCCCCTCCACTCGTGTCCAATCCGGGGCCCTTCCCGCAGGGCCTCAGAGCATCGCACAGCAGCAGGCACCATGCAGCTGCATGGGATCATACATCTGCTTCTGCCTAGCACAGAGGCTCAAACCTCTCCCCCGTCTCCTCCATAAAGCAAAGGAAAGAGTGATGAAGGAGACGGAAAGACACCTCCTCCAGCCTCCTGAAGCAATGCCACTCACACGGTTCAAAGCAAAAGTTAGGGGGTGGCAGGCAAGAGGTGGGAACCAGAAATCATTCAAAACAGCCAGCAGAGTCAGAAACCTTTAGAAATAAGGGACCTTTGGAAATGTACACACAGAGTAATCCCCTTCACAGTAAGTTACCATCCGATGAAGTATCCTTTGGATTTCTGGTCAGCTGGTTTTCTTAGAGAAAAAGCACACTTGTGCATTTTTTTTAGCATGCAAAACCTCATCTTTTCCTTTGCCTAAGCCCCCAAAACAACAGTAAGGCAATGACTTATTTAAGGCACTCCTTTAAATATGCTTCTAAAACAGACCTCTTTTTGGCAAGGAGTCACAGGCACAGGACGCATCCACACACTCCAGTAAAGGTCACTGCTGCCTTGCTAAATTCCAGTTCAGCTGCAACTACAATCTATCACAGGTTTTCCCCTTACGATTTCAGTTATATATAGAATCAGTTAGTTCCCCTGCTAACCCACTACACATGATTCTGCTCTAAGTTGTAGAGTTGCTGTAATTGACACAGTGCATTTCTGTGAAATGAAATATTGGAGCAGTCATTTAAGAAATGCAAAAGATTTCTTTAACTTATATTTGTAGAGCACTTTGAAATTCTCAAATAAAAGCTGTCAGTAAGAACTCAGAGTATTCTTTTTACAAATATTAGTTGGACATGTTAACTACACCTCATTAGAATAATAATTGTGTTGGGTTCTCCAGCATCAGATGCTACATCTACGGGCACTGTTTCCTTCCCAGTTCAGTAGAATTTCACACGTTCTATTAAGATGACTTTCTTTTTTCCCGGTTTAACAATGTTGTTATTTTCAAGGAAAGTGAGCTTAAACATGCTCCAAGCGGCTAAAATTAATTCAGTACACTGCTATACCACTGGACTCTAATGGAACAACTCCTGCTTTTTTTCAAGCTAGCAAGAAAACAGTATCAGGGTTTATATTTATATGCACTACAGTATTAAGGCAATGACAGGACCAAGAACTTCATTATCTACTTATTTGTGGTGATGCGATCATATGATGACTGATGCCAGTCACATGCCTCCTGTGCATTTACTGGCTGACAACAAACATCAGAAGTTTGAAGTGCTGGGACTCTTCTGAGTAGGGTGCATGAGCAAGCAGCCAAGTAAGAGTACAATGAATCACACCCCTTTTCATGGAAAGTTTCATGCCTAAACTTTTAATATTTGGGTGCAATGGTAGAAATTTCTTTTCTCTCTCATTTCTCAAAATATTTTAACATACAGTTAGAGGTTGAACTGGTAACTCAACCCATGAAAAGCAGATGGGAAGAACATCATCTTACTGACAGCATGCGAGACAAGACTAAGTAATCATTACCATAACATATATGTTCATATGCTCTGCAATAAAAAATCCAGAAGAAAGCAAAGTATTATCAGTTCCTGATTAATGAGTACTTAAACCCATGGAAGTTTAACAATTTCAGAATTGTTTTTGTGTGCAGCTGCTTTCATGCTTTTTTGCATGAATGAAGCATGTTCTGTGCTAGGACTTCCTTTTTGGACTCTTCCATAAAGCCATTTTCTTCTCACCGGAAGAGAACCAAATTTGTCCAAGGATTTTTCAATTTACTAATGAGTATTCACAGTACCTACTACTGACATCAAATTTGATATACTTTAAGGTTCTTATATATTGTAAATTGGGGCTGCTTCATCATAAACCCCACTCATGGCTTAAAAGCTGCAAATCATTTGCACGAGACAGTTTGAAGAAAGAACATGGTTGCAGAGACTTGCCTATAACTGAGCTGCAGGTACAGATTCTTGTTTCAATATGATAAAATCAAATTAAAACTTGAAGCCTAGTTTGCCTCTCTTCTTGAGGAAATTAGTGTAGCACAGGACAAAGACAAAGCTAGAGGGGCCAAAAAATTCAGCGTGATTTAGACACATTAATATTCTTACCTTAGTTCAGGACAACATTTGTTTTCTTTACAGCTTCTACATTTTTCACTGTAAAAATAGAAATAGGAAATCATAAAGATGTTCCAAAGGAAGGCAAGATAACTTCACTGAAGCCTATTATACACAGAGATGTTATTGTAATTTTCAGTAGAGGAAGACTCTAAGATGCAGATTGCTAGCAGCTGGGAGAGCATCAAAAACTATCGAGTGAGAGGGGGGAGAGAGAGACACACACATACATAGCTTGCCCTGTTCTTATATTTTCCTCTAAGCATCTCTTTCTGACAGAGGTACGACCCTGCACTGGGTGGACTTTTTACTGATGAACAATAAGCACTCCCTGTAGTCCACTTAGTCCTGTATTACTGTTTGCAAAATAACTCAGACAACCTTTTAGCACTTGACATTGACTCTTCTTCACGAAAGCTGGACATTTGAGAGACCACATACATCTCATTTTATTCTCATGTTATAGATCTTAGGCTGGATGTCTCAATCATAACCCTCTCCATGAGCAAAACTACTTGTCTGGACAGAAACATAGGCTTACTGGTTACTGTAAAGGAAGGCTGAGTGGATCAATTCAGTTTACCTTTGCCAAAAAACTATTCAAGAGAAAAAAAAGACCACTGGACTATGTAAGGTGAAAGACAACTAATATTAGATATAGTTTATAGCTTATTCCTGTAAGAGATGGACATTAATAAAAATCAAGCAAATGCAATACCATAAAGCTTTTCATTTTCACTGAAGTAACCATTTGAAGCACTCTAGATAAGTATGAGGGTAATGCTAAGCAATGTAATATACATAGTCCTATCCAAGCCATTAAGAAATTGATCAACACAAACAAATCTGCTAGCTGAACATGGTCTGGGGGAAAAAAAAAAAAAAAAAAAAAAATCAATCAGAAATGTTCTGCAGTTTTGTCAGGTTAAAAAAGGGAAAACCAAGTGCTATTCTGTGCTAAACTGTTCACAGTGCTTCAGGATTTCTGCAGGTTGTTCTAGGACCATCAACAAATTTCTGTGACAAAAGCTCTACCTCTGATGTTTATACCCATGTAACGAGCAACTCGGTATCTACTTTTGAAGGTCATTAGATGAATGCTTATTTTTAAATTCTTTGTAATTTTTACAAAGAAAATAACACCAGTGATGTGTAAAATGTACCTCAGTAAAGAAACAAAATTAAATACCATTTTGTATAGAAAGGTATCACTGCAGGAAATGAAAAGCAAATGCAGATTAGATACATTAAAGAGAACACATAGAAACACACTATCAAAGGTGGAAAGCAAGCTGTTTGACTAGAAGTATGAAGAGATGTTCAAAAGAGAGATAACATTTTATGCTCATAAAAACCAGATGAGATACTTCCTCTAGAAAGAGATAAAAGATTTCCAGTATGTTACCACACCAAAAACACTAGCAAGAAGCAGAACTACCAACAGATATGAATGAGAAGATGGCTGTTTCTTGCCTTTAACGGGTCAATTGAATGTGCCAGGCTGAGAGGAATTAAAAAAAGAGAAAGAACCCAATTACATTTAATTCTGTGATATTCCGTTTTCAATGTTATGAACTGAAACACAGAAGATATCTTAATTCATTTTCCTGACACATATTAATCACTATCTTCACTACACCAATCCTTTCCCTTTCAGAAAGGCTCTGCCATGAAAAGCATACATTAGACACTGTGAGTAGGAGCAGTTCTTCCACATTTGGGAAGCAGTATACGCCTCATTTACTGCTCAGTTAAAAAAAAAAAAAAAAGGAGAGAATCACGATGTCATAATGGCTTTCTGAGATGAAGGGCTCAATGAGGACTTGAACTAAAGGGAATTTATGAACAAACCAACCTCCTGCTTTCCACAACAAATTAGCGGGGAAAATGAATTGGTAATAATTACCTTGGTTAGATCATATCTAGAAAAGTCCATTCTATGCGCCAAAGTAAGAATATTGTAGAAATCATACATTAGCTCACAAATCAAAACAGCTATAATGCAGATTTGCAAGTGAACTGAATTACGGCTGTCTGACAGTCTCATCCGAGGCATTTTCTTGATTGTGCATCAATAAATAATTTTTCAGGTTTGTTTCTTGGATATTGTAACACTGTATATTAGTTGGCCAATGCATTTTCTCAGACACTTTTATTTGGTCACCTGAAAACATGATGGGACTCATTCTGTATACAACTTAGTTTTGTCTGAACCAAGTCCTGGTTTCAGGCATCATCCCACACGAGTAATTGTTCGTTTGTTTTAACTTACTAGTCAAGAGAAGAAAGAATATAGTGAGGAGAATGGGTGCAATTTCCATCCAAGTTGAGCCAGTCCAAAGCTCCAGAACTCAGAATGCGTGGGGTTTCATTAATCTACAAAAAATACAACATGAGAACGGGAAGAAAAGCTATCACAGCAACCCAGGAACTTCCAAGTTATCATTAAAACCGCCATTGCTAACTACTGTGTGCAATGCTGCATAATACCTCCCATGTGATTTTATAATCCCACTTACACTTCTGCTTAGTCTTTGATAATTTGCAAAATTCCTAAGTATTTGTTACTAAGTACACCTCTTCTTGTAGTTTAATGTACTGCGTTTCATTAATGAAGAAATTAACAATGAATACAAATGGAAATTAAGCCCCTTAACTACAGAAGTGAGTACAAAAGGACAGTTGAGCAGAAATAAGATGTTATTATAAGAAAATTCATTTTAAAAGGTAGATTCTTGCCAATATCATCTGGTAATATGGTTATGTCCTAAACCAGAAAATTGCTTAGGGTTTTTAGTTATATATGTCAGTCATTTTAAGAATTATCTATTTTTTTTGAAACATTATTGAACTAGCTGACCAAAAAATATCTTGCAGTAGTTAGTTCCTGAGATTAACATATCAAGAAATATTTTATCTATTTCTGATATATGCAACAATTAAGTGCTTTCAGAGTCATCAATACTCAAGCATGTAATTCCATAAATTTTCCATTTCTTCTAGTATACCTCATTTGGGATGGTGAAAAGACAGAGAAAGGAGATAAGTCAGAAAATTATCAAATGTGGAAAGATTCTTAACTGATCTTTTCACTGCAGCATTCTGCCTTTGTTTCAATCCTACCATAGCCGTGACTAGAAATAGGAAACACTAAATTATTCAAGGGATCTGCATCATCTTTTGCTAAGCACATCTGAAAGAAGCACTACTGTCCTCCCACAAAAGGTTTAGTGTCATTACAGACCATTAGATAGAGGAAATGAAGCAAGTGAATACGATGATGAGAAGAAATATCATCAGGCTTGCTTTTAAGAGGGAAAATAATTAGGAAAATCAATGAAGAATTAGGAGAGAAAAATACAGTTTTAGAACTTACTGATCTTCTTTGTCTTAAGATAGCAGCTTCTGCTGGGTGATTGAATCTAAACTTATGAGACTTGCCAAGGACAACAAGGGCCCCTGTGAACAAAAATTAGAAATCTACAGAGGCATAATTCATCAAACAGTTGGTCCCTAGACTGTTAGCAGCTTCTTAACTCCAGTATACAGACTACAGCATATACAAACTACTACAGAATAGTAAATATAAAAAAACCAAAAAAACCAACAGTTTTCTGACCATCACAGAGCAGAAGACTATTTTTAAAATTTGCCACTATGGAACAGCAGAGTTATTATTCCATAGTGACAGCATCTGAGCAAACTAATCTTGGATATCTCTGCAAACTCAACATAACAGTAAATTCCCTGTTCATATTAAAGACCAGCCTGACTTCATATCAAAAACATAACCAACCCACTGCTGGAAACTTGCTTTTACACTGTCTTTTAAAGAATCCAGATTACTGCAAACTCCCAGAAATTTATTGGTTTTTTTCATTTTAAACAACCTGAAAATATGGGAGCCAGATCCATTTCATCTGAGCTCATTCACCGTAGCTTATGACTCAGTGGCTAGTACCCTCCACATAGACACACTGTGGAAAAGTTGAAAGTAATTTCAACCATATTACACAAAGGCCAAAAAAACCTACCAGTGGTCAGCTGTCTTAGAACCAGTCTCCACCACTTTCCACAACAGTGCCTCTGACTACGTCTTCCCTTTTCAGAAGGCTACAGACTACTGCTGTCAAAAGCAGTCTTAATATTGACCTATGTCTTTATTTTACTTTCTGTGGAGTACTTAATTTATTTCTCCCAGTCTGGAAGCTCCAGCCATGGATCAAACTTTGTGGTGCTAGGTAGGAGACAGAGATGTATTTCCTAGACCTGCATGAGTTCCATAAATCCTTGTCTCTAAACTCCAGAGGTAAGTTGATTATAATGCAGCATTCACAGAAAAAGCAAGCCTTACCTTGTGACAGACGACACGATCCAGTGACTTCACATCCATTCACAGTGCAGTGTGCGCCCTGAACTGGTCGCAGTGTCACAATCCCACAGTTGTTGTCTATCATACAATGATCCCTTTCAATCCATCGTCCCTGCAAAACTACAACGTATAGATTTGTTTTATCTCATCTATTGAAGGGGTTTGCACTATTTTCCTCAGCATGAAATACCACGCACTGTTTGACACTATGATTACGTACTTCATAGCTCAGAGAACTATGTCATGTGCAGACCAAGGAGATTAAATTGTCTTCTTTGATTGATAGCAAAGTACCTAACCACAGAAAAAAATTTACTTGATTGAAAATAGTGAGATGGCTTTTTAAAAGTATTTCTGGTTCTGGAAAACTAAACGCTACTTTCTGATTTGTGAGCTGATGTACAAATTATTCTATTATGATGAATTTTCTTCTTGCTATGATATCGTTTATTGTTTATATTTAATAACCTACTGGCAGACAATAATCAAACTTAACCAAACTTAGCAGAACTAACCAAAGCTGAGATTCCACAAAGTTTCCAATTTCAGTATAAAGTTTCAGCTATCATAATTCGTAGCTCTTGAGATTGAATGTTAAAATTAAGAGTGCAAATGAAATGAAATTTAAAAAATACTCTGGATAATTTGGATTTTATATCTAAAATACTCTGTCCAAGTAGAGTTGAAAAGGTTTATCAATGGCTCATGATCACTTGTGCCACTAGTTTAGGGTAGAACATACCAAGATTTGGATGTTGGATGAAGATATTTTTAAACTCTAGGGTAGCATGTGAAAAGTGTGAATATATTCTGAAGCGATCTCAATGAAGTCAAGACCATCGAATTTTTGACCCCTTATACAAAAAATAACTGAATTATTTTAGCCAACTTAAACAATTAATCTCTTCTACTTACCTTCTTCTATATAGAAAGCTGACAAACAGAAATATTACTTAGCTATTACACATGACAAATAAAAACCTCTTGGTTTGGCCTGACCATACCATAAAATAATTTGTAATATAATTCTCTTACCAATATCTTGATCTTGGTCTGAATCACTTCTTCCAATTTTGGTTGTTCCTTCCTAAAACAAGAAAAGAAGTCATTTAAAAGTTGGTTACTGAAAGTGGATTATATATAATAATTAAAAAAGCTTTAGTATGGCATTTTAGTAAATACCCAAAATAAACAATCTCTGAATGACTGAATTGTTTAGAGCAAACTCTATCTACTACTTCATAATCCTACAGCCTACTGTCCCCCATAGTGATGCAATTACTTCTTGTCCTGTGGCTATGTCAGCTTCTCCTATTACGACTACAGTAGATGAAGTAACCCTCAGTGGATGATTTTTGGACTGTGCTTGAGACAAATATTTTGAATATGAATACAAGTTTTGATGCTTTGAACTCCTACAGCGAGACTCGTTCTTTGCAGAAATTAGATAATTCTTCTTATAAATATCCATGCAGGATGAAAGAAGCTGCAAAATGGTTATTCATTTAACTAGGCTTTTCAGATATAAAAGTAACAAAATTCCTATTTCATAAGGGAACTTTGTCATAGATTATGAATTCTTCAAACTAACTACTAAAGGAGAACTTTTTTTCCAAAACTTAAGTGACATTTATAAAAAGTCTTCCTGGTTATTATGGTATAAAGGCAAGTTCCCCAACTTGAGGAATCAATAACTTCAAATAAAAGAACTGCCTAGGAACAAAAGTCTCCAGAACAAGCAAATATAAACCATATTATGGGCCAGTGATAGAAGGGAGACAGGATTCTTATGGTACAGTACAAATTTCAATAAAACACAGTAATGTAATCAATATTATGAGAAAAAAACTATGAAAAAAGCAATGAATTCACTACCTGTCTAGTATGTTCCATTCCCAGTTCTATTTTTTTCCTTAGGAAAACAAAGCAAGATCATTTCCCACCTCTGAAGAGACACTATACTTCATTATTGTAAACAGATTAGTGAATGCACTCTAAAACGACTGTAGTGGCAACTTTCAGTCATATTAAAAGTAATTATGGTCATTAAACTACTTGATTTTTGTATTCTAATTAGAATAAGTCAAATATGCTTCCAGCTCCAAGCATATTATAGCCTAGATTTAAAGATGAAGCAAGACATAGTAATCGGAAGTCTGAATACTGGGAAAAGGGAAGCTGTACATTGCTGTAAGACGATGCAGTGATGGGCAATTATGGGTAAATCACAGTGGTTTTGTGCATTGGAAGAGAATGATTATCATTCAGTTCCTCACAGAAGTTGGCTATCTGAACCAACTAACAAAGTCCTCTGCTACAAGCCCTGCTGAGACTCCCTTGCTGGAGAGGCTGAAAGCTGGATTGGGCACAGTGTCCCTGCTTTGGAGTAATTATCAAGTTACATGTCAGCTTAACGTTCAGTGGATTCAACCACAAAACATCCATCTGGCTTGGCCCCAACTTGTAGAAAACTTATTATCCATATGGCCTTTGACTCACCCCCCCAGTCAAGTGAGTTAGCGACATGTATTTTATACAAAGTAAACCAACTCCTAAAAGGCCTCTTTATCAATTATCTTCTTGGCTAAGCAAAGAAATAGTTATTCTAATTCCAAAAGAAACTTTTTACCAATGCGCTGAAATAACTCTCTGGTAATACAGTTTAATACAGGAAAGTATATTAGAGCAGTATTGGCTCATGAAATTCACAACAGTATCCCAGTTAGTGGAATGATTCTGGGTAAGTTTAAGTACAACTAAAAATTGCAGCTGAAAGCAAGGGCACAGATAGGATACAAGCAAACTAACTCAACTTAAAGAAGAAAACAAAACAGAGCCATAACATAGGCCAGGCCCACATTGATTTCATTTTTTTCAAATGCTATTACTGAGCTAATAATTTAAATATTTATACTCTTTTTGAGTATTAAGTATTCTACCTGAAAACGTGAAAGATAGATGATTCGGATGAAATGATCGCACAACTTCACCTTAACATATCAAGGTAAATCTTCATATCTGTTGAAGTGCTTTTACATTGTTACTGTCTTCTGGCAGTGCTTCCTGACTAAGGGTAGAATTCCCAAGCTGCATTATAGAACCATAAAGAGTGAGATTGCTTTCCCCCTTTGGTTTTGGGAGTACTCTAACTTTCAAAAGCGTTTGTGAAGTACATATTTTTCTAAAACAATATTTAAAAAATCCCATATTTTTAAGCTATGCAAAATGTCGGTTAAATTATAGGGAAAACATATTTTTGTTAATGAAAGCCAGAAATAAAAAGAACAGAACCTAAGAAGGAAAAGTTCTTTAAGCATAGGCACACTATTGATTAGTGCAATTCAAGAGACTAAAATAGAGTAATGCCATGTTTATTCCACATGATCTGAAAACTGCTGCCATGACCTCTCTCTAGAAGTACAATGTAAAGTGCTGCTATATGTTGAAGCCCTGCTATGTAAGGAACTGCTAATGTTTTACCTTCTTGCTGTTCAGATGAAGGTAATAGACACCAGAGTCTAAAAGATGCAAAGCACAAAGAAAAGAAAAGGCAGCATCTAGGAGCAAAGAAAGAGGGGACAAAGATGTTAGTGTGACAGAGAGACACTAATGAATTCAGGTGACCCTTCAAACTAGGTTTCTCCATTAAAATTAATATCTTTAAATTACTTTAGGTGTTGTCAAAATTAGTATGTGAAAATATTTACTCTTTCCAAAATGGCACATAATGAAAAAAGATTTAAGTAGTAGCAATTGCTTGTAATAAATATTTAATGTTAATGTAGGATTGAGTAGTTCAAGTTGCATGTTGATCAGCACTGAACTTTATTACTAGGTCCCTAATTATTACCTGGTACAATTTCTTTGTGCTGGCACAAGAAAAATTTGTAAAGTTTCTTTCAACATGATAAAGAACAGCATGATTTCTGTTTCAAATATTTGTTGCAGCTTTTTAACAGGAAAAAAAATAATGCTGTGTCCCTACACTGTATCAAGTAGCACAAACCCTAGATTTGGATTAAGATATTTTTTTAGTAGATAGATACATGATTTTCAACCACATTTAACACATTTTTTGCTAATCATTCCTTTTATGTTAAAGTGTATCAATATTGCAGTAATTTCCATTCATTTAAACAACATTAAAAAGTTAAAGTCCAGCTTAGCACAGACTTACTAAAAACCAAACAAAAAATACCCTAAAACTATTTGACCTAGCCATGCACATCATAAGATGCAATGTGGAGTAACATGCATATGGTGTTATGAAAGTTTCTTGGTGAAAATCTTGCCTTAAACGAGCAGCTACACAACAAAACAATATCTATGAGGCTAGAATATTATCCTGGAAAATTGACACTCAAGTGGGATCACAAGTAATTAGCATTCAAGCTAAACACCTGAAATCTGCTTGGCCAGCAGCATATAGAAGTCATTGCCAAAGTGAGCTGTGCTTGTTAAAGCTTATTTTTACCTTTACTCTACACATGTAGAAGTATTCCAGTGTCAAGGATACAAGTACCAAGTAAAATCTGGACCAGCATGTCTGGTATACTTTAGGCAACATCCTTTCTGTTTACACACACACGCATGCATGCACGCACACACACACACCTGTCCTCATGCTTTGTGGACAAACTACTATTGCCTTTGCTTATGATACATTATCAAATAGTTTGCACATGCATTCATAAGAGGTCAACTTATTATTCCATATATGAATTCTTCTCCTCCTCCATTTTCACATAACCTTTTCTGCTTTTTTCCCCTCAGTTATCTGTGTCTTGTGGGCTGCAGCCTTTTTCATAGCTGTTGCTGTAATGATACCTTAACCACTCTCCATTTACAAAGAAAACAAGTGTTTTCAAATTCAACGCAAAAGTAAGGCAAGTGACAATATCTCACCCTGAGATGATACAGCACCACTCCTGTGCTGAGAATATCATCATCCATGGCCATTAGATGAGGTAAACTAGAATCTATTGTTACTCCAGCTTTTTCTTTGTTGATGTCCACACTGTATTCTTTCATGATGGCTTTCCTGTCTGTCCATTTACTTGTCCAGTCTTTGGTCAATTGCTCAATCTTAAAGAATAGGAGAGGAAACTGTTTGACTGACTAAGCAGGTTAATTTTTCTCATACATAAATTCCTTCAGAAAGAACAGGATTTTTCCCAGTTACTGGATGCAAAATTCTTTTACCAGTTGCAATGCAGGTGTATTTCTAATTGCAGTACATTTCTGTGGCAACAAAAAAATCAGGTAAAAACTATACTACCACCGAGTGAAGTAGGTTTAATCTATTGAAGACTCATCCTCCAAAATGTCAGAAAGATATATGATCATGCTAACTAGTTATTTTGCCTGTTTTTAAGCAAAACTTAAAATTAAGATCTCCAAAACCTTTCCAAGTCACCAGTGACGAAACCTTCTTAGTAATTTGGTGACTGCACAATAATTTCCTTTGATAAATTGAAGGAGTTTAATCTTAGAAGAGAGAGGCTCTGTATAATGAATTACTGTGATATATTGAGACAGCTTTCAAACAAGGAGGAGATTGTGCAGACTTAGTGATATTCAGTGGACAGTATTCCACTAAGGACACAAGACTTTCATCGCAAATTGGTAGAGAGCACCCAACATGCATTATGGATGGCAATTTCCTGCATATTCAGAGAAATCAGGAAAGGATTAGGACAAAAACATTGTCACTGTGGTTTCAGAACTATGGCAATGCTATCCCCCCAGCCCAGTGAAACAGAAGAGAGTTACAGCATCAAATAGATCATACACACCTTCATTTCATTCTGAAGAACCAGCTCAGTCAGATTTCCATCCCTGTCATCGCTCCAAGAAGGACTAGAATTCCTCTGTACAAACGACAGCCACCAAGATCTACATGTTAGTTTCCTTATTCACAACTGCCAGACATGTTCTTTCACTCTCCAGGATTTCAAGGAGGTGAACTCGGGAGAAGGAAAGACAAAATACACAGCCATTTGATGCTGACTTCTTCTAGCATGTAGCCTACATCTCCCTAGCTATTGCATGCAATTTTTTGTGAAGAACTGGTGAAAGAACAGTAACAGGGAGATACTTCTGCGTAAATAATCCTGGACTGTAGTTCCAGTCTCTCCCAGCAAAACATGCTCTCCGTGGCATGGAAAACCAAGATGCTACTATTATTCTGAAGGAGAAAAACACAAAGAGTGTCAACTGTATTGTGAGGGCTCACAGATGTTCACAACTTCTTTTGGGAGACAGAGTGTGCAGGCAGGGTGAAACCTCCAACAGACTGTTGAGGTCTACTAGTTCATTTTTTTGGGAAAGGGGATTGTAACAAGTCTGGCAGGGAAATTACATCAATGATTAATATTTTGTACTGTCTTTGTGCTTCCATATCCCTACAAATAAAATATTTCTATTTCATGGTATTTCTGGACAACAAAACCATCCAACTCCATGAAAGACAGACAAGGAAATCCTTTCTAATCATTACACGACTGCTTATACTTCAGGATTATCAATATAATGCCAGAAAAAGGAGGAATGACAGAAATGTAGCTAGCCGTGTAATCATCATGAAATCACTCAGAGAACAGTTTAATTTCCCCTCAGTTACAATAAACATGGAAAGATAAACAGATAAGATGAAAGCAAACTACTGTAGCTACCTAAAGCACCATCAGAGCTCCAGCTAGGAAGTGTTCCTACATACCAGTTCAAAGCTATTCAGCATAGTCTTCAGCCTATCAATTTCTTCTCGCAGTTCTCTGATCAGTTTTACATTTGCATCCTGAAACATTGAGACACAGATGTTGGAGAAATCATGCTTTAAAAAAATCTAGCTAAAGAAATCAATGCAGAGCTTTTCCAAGACCCAGGAGGAGAGGACAACAGGCACTCTCACAGCAGTACTCCTTGCTCCACTCTGCCAGGCCTCTGGGATATACTGCCTAGGCGTAGATGGTTCCTATGTTTGGTAGGTTCTCTTTTCACATAAACTTTGTTCTATCTTTTTTCTGAACATATACCTACCATAGGATTCTTTTCCCGTTGTGACAATAGCTGGATACCTCACTACTTTTATGGATTTACCTCGAAAATAGTCCCATCAGGTCAGAAAAAAAAGCTGTTATTTCTGTCATGCAGAGGGTTAGAGAAGACTAAGTCAGAAAGTCACCAACCGTCATATTAAAACCCCTTGCAGCTGATACACAAAGCATTTCCAGCCTGCTTGTGTGGAGGCATTTATCTCCCTTTCAGAGCCAGCAACTCTGCACAAGCAGGTTCTGGAAACCAGCTTTTTGCAGACAGTTCAGAGAAACTCTTGGAGTCACGAGTCAACTATCTCTGGGTTACCAGAGACACTTTGGCTCAGGTCAATTTGCAGTGAGGGTAAGAAAGCAGCTAGCTGAAGGGATGGAGCTAAAGGTCTAGCATGGGCTGTGCAAGGGAGTGATGGGCACACAAGTTGGGAGGCTGAGAGGCTCTATGTAACAAGAGGCCAACCCAGGAGGACAGTGTTTGCTTGCTTGTGGCCTGTCACAGAGCTGAGAACAGCTGCTGTGAAAACCAAACACACTATTGCTGCCACTAGTGATGTCTAAAAACTAGTTATAGGCACTGGTAATATGGATGCAAATTAAATTTGGGAAACCTTGGATTAGAAGGGTTTCCTTCTGCCCGAGATTTAACAGAGTATCGTTAAGAAAGCAAGTAAGTGAAGTACCTCTCTAAGATTCTATCCTTTTATCTACAGATAAAATCTTGATACACCCAGGCCAAATCACAAAAGAACACTACTAAAGTTGTAAAGTCAACCGCTCAAAGATTAGGAAATGCTGGAATTAAGACTTTTTTTGAACCTTTAATTCAGTCCTCTTAAATGGATACACTGTGATTCAGTCCTTAAGTTACATGATCACCATAGGACGGCAGCCTCACGCAGAATGCCAGGTAAAGAATGCTCAGTTAAAGAGCAGTAATTCAGGAGTTTTATATTTCTAGTGTGTGATCATAGATCTTGATTACTATGTGCTATTTGAATTTTGCTGTGAAACCAGACAAAATTATGCATTTCCCCATGGATTTTTTTTATGCCAGTTTTCGCCACTATAGTATCTACAACCTCCACAACTGCTAATCAATCTGTTTTAACAGCATGTCTTTGATTGGGACAGTTTACGTTTTTCCCTTTTGATAAATATGGACTGGGGGTTAAGGGTGGAAAATGAGGAACAAGCACAAATTGAAAGTTTGCTTTAAGCCTGTGGACTAGCATTGAACAAGAATGCTGCAGCAGGGGCAGTGACAGAATCCAGTTCCCCAAGACAGCATCAGGCTCCCCCCTTAATATCCTGCCACCTTTAACTTGTGCAGCCTGTGAAGGACCCCTACACAACTGAACAGATGAAACTGCCGTACAGTCAGAGTTCATACCTGGAACAGGCCTATTTAATGCAATGAATGAAACAGGGGTTCTGGGGCAAAAACTGTTCCCATGTATTTAAAAACTTCATCTTGCGCACTGAAAAGATGGCAAATAGAGACTACATAGGCTACCTTAGGCCTGGCGTATTAACTTTTGAATTCTTGACTTTGCAACTTTAACACAGTTCATTTAACATGTCTAAAGGAAGGGTTGCAAGGGTTATGCACTTAAAGTAACAGGTTAAATAGTAGCATATAATCCTAACGGTTCTGTAACTCTGCCAATATTTAGGATAAAGACATATGATAAACACACATATCATAAAAATTGAAAAAGGAGGAGGATTGAAACTCAATGGAAAGAGACGAAGAATATAAAATAGGTGTGAAAATCTAAATGGTTTAAGCTGCACAGGATCAAGGAAATTATTTCTGTAATATCCAGGCTCCTATTTAGTTCTCATTAACATGGGAAAAAGAGGTATGAATTTTATTCAGAGAGCAGATATATTGAATAAACCTTAAATAATGCACACAAAAAAATGGAATAAGAATGAAAAGCAGAACTCAAGGCCTCACCTCATTCACTCTGGGCTTGTTAATAATATTTTTGGCATTTGAAGCATATCTTAAGGTACTCATGGTCTCGTTGTAGCTGGAACTGGCAGGAGAGATAGCTACAGACAGAAAACAAATAGAAAACAATCACTGTTTTAAAA
Source organism: Vanellus vanellus (assembly GCF_965231255.1). Lineage (NCBI taxonomy): Eukaryota > Metazoa > Chordata > Aves > Charadriiformes > Charadriidae > Vanellus > Vanellus vanellus. The sequence continues at coordinate 30,831,273 of NC_138911.1, read as the reverse complement.
AGTAATACATTTAACCCATCAATTCTCAAAATGGTGGATTTTTTTTAGTCTTGCTTCTTTAAAAAACAAACCCAAAAGTATCCTTAGGGATATTTCATCAAGCTCACGGAGAACGTCTTCTCAAGACTGCATTTATAACTTAATAAATCACTTTAAATCAACTATGACCTTGGAAAAACTCTTAAGTTTAATATCATGCACAATCATCACGCCTTTTCCATTTCCTTGAGTATCCTATGAAGTATTTATGAAAATATTTACAAGGACAGATTCTAAGTGATACAGCTGTCTTCTCACTGCAATAGAGATGTATTTTAAGGGGGTAATGTAGTGCAAAATGTTAACAATTAATAGAAACCAAACTCACTGGCAATCATAATGGTCTTGGAGTTGCCCCCCAGACTGTCCTTCAGAAGCCAGGTGAGGATGGAGTCACGGTATGGGATGTAAGCCGGTCGCCTGGTCCCACTGATGCTGCCTGTGGAAGGACTGTCCGCATGACTGCTCTCCCCTTCACTTGTTATGGTGTTTATGCTCTGGCAGCTGCTGAACATCTGTGAATTTTGTGCTGAAGGAGAAATACCACAGAGCTCAGGAAAGGGGTGACCTTTTTCTGTCATGGCTATTTAATTTTCTCAGATGGCATTACAGTTTATGAAGACACAACACAACTGTTCTGTTCAGTCTTTTGTTGTAAATATTGATAAACATTAAGACACAGGACGTGGTGAGCGAGTCCTATGCTTTTATCACTATGCTTCAATATAAAGAACTACTGTCTTACCTAAAGTTGAGATGACAATTCCAAGTGTAACTAATGACTTGTTAATATTGGCACCTTCGGTAATTCGATCTTTACAGTAACTGGGATCAGCTCTTTCACTGTAGCACAAAAGCATGGAAAAGACAATGCAAACCAAGCAAAAATGCTTCATTATTAACATACAATCAATAAACATCCTGACATACAAGAAAACAGAAATTGCAAGCTTTGCAATTAAAAAAACATATGCTTTGAATACTTTACATTGCTCTCCGGTTCAGAAAGTCCGAACAGCCATGAGCCAAGGCCACTGGCACAAACTACTGCTAAAGACCCATGAAAACATAAATTCTAGACTGAACGGAGCAACCCAATCATAGCGGTTCTGAATTAAAAAAAAAAAAAACAACATACATTTCACAACTCTGCAATGGTAGACTGGCTTAGTGCACAAGTCTGTATATCCCCTCAGTGCTACTTTCTCTGCTCAGACAAGCATGGTGATTCATGTTCTCGAGGAAAAAAAAATGTCCTGTTCTCCAACTGTTCTGTAACTCTTCAGCACAGCTTCCATTTTTCTATTCTCTGTCACATCCAGCATAGCCACGTTTCCCACTGAATGCATAGCTAAGACCAGAGACTTAGGAACTTTTGGAACATGAAAAACATAAGCAGTGAGATACGACTATTTTCCCCTACCCATGCTAGGAAGCCAAGAGGAATATATTCCTTTTGTTTCTTCTGTCTCTTTTCAAGCTCAGATTTGATAATTCCACCAATAGCAACTGGAAAAGCCACTTAATAAGATACGGGGTTGAATGGAATTACCTTAAATGTACGCAACAGCACAGTATTGGATCTGAGGACCCAGGAATTGCCTTCCTCAATGAAATCCAATACCCAACACAGAAGAACAAATGACCGAGACAATATTCCCTCAATATTCCTTGTTATTGTATACAAAAGTCAGGCTTCTTGTTAGTTTAATGAAGTTTTAAAATATTAAATGTCATCTTTTAAGGCAGTACCACCGGCATCTTCAGAGAAAATTACTTTTTTGCCCCTCAGTATATTATTACCTGCCTGCAAGGTCCACTAAGTTGATCTTGCTTGCGATTTCAGAGGGGAGATTGTTCTCCAATATAGCCTGAAGAGAAAAATGTAAACAAGGAAGATTATTCCTTTTCATTAATTAAAAAAAAAACCAAAATAGATGTGCTCTTTTGTTTGAGACTGAGTTTTACACGACTGTCTCACTGCCTTTCTTTGTGACCTTGACCCACTGACTATGTTCAAACCATTAACTCAACAGCTTTCTCACCCAACAGAGAAACTACCCTCTTATGCTGATTTCCTCTTAAAAAAAACCCTTTACTGCCTAGCGACTGTGAAAGGGTTTCTTGTAGATCTTGCAGAGTTATTTTCCGCTAATGTATTCTAAAGGTCTTTTGTGAAACTACTGAAAAATGCCTCAAAATGTTCTGTGATTACAGGATGTTAGAAATGTGAGATAGAAAAGGTCTATTGGATCACTGAACGACTTCCCTGCCAGGGAAGGATATAATTCCTCCAGAGAAAGAGTGCATTGTTTCTGGAAGAGTACTGGATGCCAAATGCTAAAGAGATGAGCACATCTGAAAAGCTGGACAGATACAAAATTTTGGTAAGTGTTAAGCTAATGTTCTATTTCAATTAAGGATCCTAAACAAGTGTGACAAAACATAACTTCAAAAGTATTCACATGTAATTTTCACAGCATCCTAGAAGGGGTATTGCATTTCAAAGGGTTGATTAAAACTTTAAACATTTCTTTTTACAGTGAGTCCTTGGCATCACTTCTGACTATAAGCTTCCACAAAGGAACAAGAACACTTCAGTAAACACTCAACACATCAGGCAGTGTGGGAAGCGTAACACATCTGCAGTGTGATCCAAAGGAAGTAAGTAACAGCTTCCACCAAGATTATTACAAACAGCACAAAACAGTGACAAGTAAACAATGCACAACAACACATTGAACAATGCTTTTTGAGAGAGAAGAGAAAAGGAAGTTAGATTATTTTTAGCTAACCTGAGTGTAGTGGATGGTGAAGATAGCATGGGATCTGCTGCTGGCATTGTGAATATGTGTAGCTGCTGTGATTCTAGAGAGAAGAACAAACCATTCAATTACAAAGGCTTATTTCCCTGTATGCAGGGAAAGCAAAAATAATAAATACAGGAGGTAAATTAAGATGAAGGAATGTAAAACTTGGAGAATATGGTAGGCTGTATTCTTGGATCTGATCACAGACTGTTTCACAGAGGACCTGGAAGGGTGGAAACTGAGAGTCAGTTAGAGGTGTTTTCATTGACCAGTAGCACTCAGAAGAAATATCTTAAATCAGCCTTACAGCACGGGTGTAAGGTGTTGCATAAGGGTAGAATACAGCAGAGAAGTACAGCCAGCAACTGCTTCATACAGCTCATTCCCAACACCGCCGAATGTACTGGCTCAGTACATTTTCTTCATATTGTTCCCATTTTTATTTCTTGGTACTTCAAAGGATCCAAAAAGCTTCATATACCACTTCTGGGGCTCCCTTCTGTCACAGGACTGATACAGTAGTTTTAGTTAGAGGAGTCCAATGAGATTAGCCAGTCTACCCGTATGAGTACCAATGAATACTGTAATTCACTCATGTAGCACTTGCTTGGCTTTAACACGTGGAAAGACTGGTCATCCATCTCTAGCCCTCTGATCCACTGCACTCTGGCTAGCAGGTACCAGGCACAAGAGGAGGAGAAACAGCAGCACTCTCCCACTGTCTCTGTAACGTGAACTTTTGGAAATTCCACTTTCTTTGTTGTTGTTTTGATTAGACAAAGCAAAAGAAAGCAGGGCTTTGCCTAGGGCCAAAGCCAGGTCACAGGTCTTTTCCTTTGTCGCTCTTATAGCCGATAATCAAGGCAAGCTACACATGCAGTGTTTAGCATCAGTTTTGCCAAGCTCACCCTCAACAACAGCAGGCAATTTTTAGTAGTGCAGACAAGGACTGTGGAACCACGTTTTTGTTTGGAACTCAGCTGTCAGAGTACTGCAGAGACCAGTCGCAATAGAGAGCCGCAGCTGTGTGTATGCCCCTGACTGCCTGCTGCAGGAGGCCAAGGGACTCCAAGACTCTCCTCCCTGTTGCTCTCAGCTTCCTACACCTCCACAGCCACGTGAGCAAGCACTGCCAAAAGCTACAGGCAGCGTAGTGCGTCATGGTCGTAAGTGCGCCTAAGCTGAGGAAGCGGGAGAATGTGAACTAGTGTCCAGATGTTGGAAGAGGAAGACAAACAATTAGGTAAAGGGCAGAAGAAAAAACAGCTCTACAGTGGCCAGACAATATAAAGGAACAGCACTGAAGTTTATAAAGCAAAAGAGAAATAGAAAGCGCCCCAGGATTTGGAGGAGGAAGTGTTAGCACTCGCTTCTCACCTCTGACAATGCACAGGGTAATTGGAGGGCAAGTTCACATCTCAAATACTCACAACCCACGTGAGCATTTTTAAGGGAGAATGTATGTGTTAGTTTTTCATATATTCTATTTCATCATGGCACGTAGTGTACATTTTAATATTGTTAACTGTTCAAATACTATTATCTAGATTCATTGTTTGTTTTGCTTTACACAGCACCAGGGTTATGCTTTTGGAAATTTGTATTTCCTGTATTTAAAAAAAATTACTCTTAAGCATTTGAGACTAAGTCTTGCAAAGTGTCAAGAAAAAATAAAATAATAGCATTGAGAGTTACAACAAAAATAATGATTGCATGTTGAAACTTGTATTTGTTAATTTTATAATGGACAGGTGCAGCCAGAGCAGGGCTGGAGATGGCCTGATAAAACCAACCGGTAGTAAAAAGGCCTTCAGTAAACTCTGCTTGTTAGTACAGGAGCTTGCCCTTGAAAGGCACCACCCATGTTCAAGGGGAGCTTCCCCTCCTATCTTTCCTGTATAGTCCGACCTGGAGCCAACATATCACATCTGCTCCTCTCCTACCTCCAGCCATATGGGGTAATTGCAACCTGTTGCCCACATTCTTTATCCCTAAGATCTTGCTGATGTTCTTTTTGCATCATTTCCCAGACTGCAGATGTTTTAAATTAGTTTATTTGCATTTAGAATGTGGTAATAAATACTCTGCAGAATATTTCATAAAAATAAAGATTATAGGTAAATAAGAGTTTCCTGTATATTCCAAATAAGTTTTTGAAAAGTTACTCAGAAAAAGAAGTTGCTTGGTTTCATGCAAGTGACAAGGTTTGAACCTTCAGCATCACAAAAAACACACATAAAATACTGAACCTCTGATTTTGTTTTCTCCACATCTTCTATTTCCTTAACAATGACACAACTGTACGATTACACTAGTAGACAGACTGGAATTTTGTTGTTGTTTTGAAAAAGTCTCTTCTTACCATAGAGTTGCATCTATTGATTGCTACAAGCAGAAGCAGCAAAGCTTCATCCTGCTGTATATTCTTATGTTTTTGTGATAATGCAGCTTTTTATTTACTTCCCAGCATCACTGATATTCTAAAATCTTGTCCTCTCTTATGGTAAGACTTAATATCAATTTTGGGACTGTTATTTATATTTGGAGGATCATTTCAAATATAACTCTTTTGCATCACTGTAACAGCAGTTGCATTGATATCGAAGGCTCCCTGTTGAAAACATAAAAAAGTATCTAGACTAATGAGAGCTGAAATCATTGGCTTCACTGGTGTGCCAATTCCCACAGTTCTCTTGTAAGAAACAGGCATGATTTAGACTAAGAACTTAAAAAAATAGTTCTAAATCTTAAAACAAATAATTATAAAACAAATGCTTTTAGAAATTAAATAAAAATACACTATCTTTTCAGCAGTTTTAAATCACTAAGTTACACTAACAAGTGAGTTGAAAGCTATACAGTCTAAAGGGCCACGAGCAAATGGAGCAGAAAACCAAGTCTGTTTACAGCAAAATGTTTTCCTGGGACGCATTTTTTATCCCAGACAGATGGTTGAATTTTGTGGGTAAGTCAGCATGGGATCAGTTTTGAAGAAACAACTATATGAGCGCTTGTAGCCCTCATTGTGGATAATATGAGGATATGTAACATATGAGTGGTGTTCCTCAGGGGTCGGTACTGGGACCTGGACTGTTCAATATCTTTGTCAGCGACATGGACAGTGGGGTAGAGTGCACTCTCAGCAAGTTTGCCGATGATACCAAACTGTTTGGCGAGGTAGACATGCTGGAGGGGAGGGATGCCATCCAGAGGGACCTGGACAGACTGCAGAGGTGGGCCCAAGCCAACCTCATGCAGTTCAACAAGGCCAAGTGCAAGGTACTACATCTGGGTCAGGGCAATCCCAAGCACAAATACAGGATCGGCGGGGAATGGCTGGAGAGCAGCCCTGAGGACAAGGACCTGGGGGTGCTGATTGACAAGAAGCTCAACATGAGCCAGCAGTGTGCGATCACAGCCCAGAAGGCCAACCGTATCCTGGGCTGCATCAGAAGTGTGGCCAGCAGGTCAAAGGAGGTGATTCTGCCCCTCCACTCCACTCTCGTAAGACCCCACCTGGAGTACTGCATCCAGCTCTGGAGTCCCCAACACAAGAAGGACATGGACCTGCTGGAGCACATCCAGAGGAGAGCCACGAGGATGATCTGAAGGCTAGAGCACCTCTCCTATGAGGAGAGGCTGAAAGAGTTGGAGCTGTTCAGCCTGAAGAAGGCTCCGAGGAGACCTTATTATGGTCTGCCAGTAGAAGGGGGGCCTAAAGGAGAGCTGGGGAAGGACTTCTTACAAGGGCATCTAGCGATACGACAAGGGGGAATGGCTTTAAACTGGAAGAGGGCAGGTTCAGATTGAACATTAGGAAGAAGTTGTTCACTTTGAGGGTGATACAGGTTGCCCAGAGAGGCTGTTGAGGCCCCATCCCTGGAGGTGTTCAAGGCCAGGCTGGACGTGGCCTTAGGCAACCTGGTCTAGTGGGAGGTGTCCGTGCCTATGGCAGGGGGGTTGGAACTCGATGATCTTCAAGGTCCTTTCCAACCTAAACCATTCTATGATTCTATGATTACGTGTACATCGTGCAGGATCAGCAAATCTGACACCCTGTCACAACAAAGCACCGGCAACACTGTCAGTAAAATAAATCAACACATGGAGAAAGAAGTGTTAAATAAAGATGGAATGGGTTTGTTTTATTAAATACCTTTTAGCTATTCCTTCTTCCAGAAGTTCTACCACTTGCTTGTAGTCTGTAACTAAATGCTGAGTCAACCCTGTGAAAGATTTAGAAAGAGTTAAATGAGTATTTTTCTCAGGAAGTTTCAGTCAGTTTACCCAACAATTTACCCAACATCAGGACCATAACGATGTTCTGCTTGGATGCTAGTCCATTCTCCAAGCAGTCTCTCAACTAGAGTAACTATTTTATTTAAAATAAAATAAAAAATTGCAGTCCATCCTTCAGATGCAGGGACATCATATAAAAAAATGTCTTGTACTTTCGAAGTACAGAACTTTTTTCAGCTTGTCCGCAGAACAATGTATAACAAACTCCATAAGAAATTTCCAGCTATGTCACTGTGTCACTGCTACTAATTACATACAGATCCTGCAAAGAGGCTTTTTGCCATTGCCTCTGGATAATGGCTCTGCTCACGCAGCTAACAGAATTAGGAATCAACCCCTGTGAATATTTACCATTTTACTTAACTAGTCTTCAGCCTCCAACACTTGGGAGTCTTCATGCTATTTCTCCCCAGGGGGTACTCAAATAATGGTATCAAACATGTGGTGTTTTTATACCTTCTGCTTTCATGGTTTGGTGGTGGTGGTGTTTGTGTTGGTTTGTGTTTGGTTTTTTTTTTTGTTTGTTTGTTTGGTTTTTTTTATTTGATTTGATTTTTGAAGGGGGACAAAAATCCCACTGAAAACAAATGAAAGAAATGCTGCATTGCAGAGCCTGCTGTGTCGGAGTGATGGTTGTGACTAGCGGGGCCCCGGTGGAGGGCAGTGTGCTGCTGCGCTGTAGAGGCACTGCCAGCCCCTTGCAAAATGCAAATTCCAGCAGACACAAAATTAACCTCAACAGGCTTGTATTTCACATAAATCCAGTTTAATATGCCTCGTTTGCATTTTTAAGGTGATGATTAGTTATCATTTGTACTGCAGTGACTCCTAAAAAAACACCTGAGTTGTGCAGCAAACCTTTGTCATACAATACCTGGTAAAACACCCCTTTACGGAATGTTTTATCTCGGAGATGGAATCTACTTCCTGCCTCACACTGATTTAGGCTTATTTTGTTATACTGAACACCACAAAAGTGTGGATGAAGGCAGAGTACTGAAAGATGTGATTTATTTGCATCAAACAATTTATCTACTGCTAGAATGTAAGTCAAGATGAATATAAAATTCAACAAGATGGAAAAAAGTACTTCTGACATTGTCAAAAAGAATCCATCCTTACATGATAACAGCTTGCTTAACTTTAAATGAAAGCAAAATCTAAGCCAAAGATGGGAATTTAGTCCTTTAGCAAGTGATACACATAAAGGAAAAAAAAAAATACTTGTATCACCCACACTTTTAAAAAAAAAATGTAACTGTAGTGTGCATGCATGCACACTCACAAAGTATAGGATGCTTTTCAAACAAAAGCATCTCATCTGCTCTCTAGTGTCCCTTTACAATACATTCATTCCAGAAGTCATCACATTTTCCATTTGAGAAAGAGGCCCATTATTTTTCCAACAGCACTGGGATCTTCAAAGCTCAGAATATGGAAACTATTATTGTTTTCCCAGACCCTTTTTCAGGGTCTTATTTAACTGAATAAAAATCCAGTTATAAAATGGAGGCATGGAAGAAAATCTTACCTTTTTATAAGTACTGGAACAGTGAATCTAGCACAGAGTTCAAAACATTTAGTTTTTCAATAATGTAAATAAAATATTCTAAATCTTGTTTGAAAAGAAATGACAAAGTGTTCTGTCGGCTGCTAGAACAAGAAGGGTCATTTATAAGTCCTATAGAAAGATCAAAACCACTTGCTCGTCTAGAAGTCTGCCTTGGAGTAAGAAAGGATCTCCCCGAGAAATCTGTCTCAGACTAACAAAATAGATTGCATCATTTCCCGATTTAAGAGAGGCCGATTCCTTAACAGTGCAACCATCTGTGAGGGAGAAGTTTGAAATGATTCCAACCCGAAGCACTAAAACACTTTCAGCATTTTAAAGGCTACAATCTCACAGCCTTTACGTGGAAAAATGATGGGCTGGAAACTATTCAAAATACTTAAGCGTTCAGAGCTGGGACTTCCTGACTGAGCTTGCAAATGGAAAATGCATTGCCCAGAGCATCTAAGCATCCTTAAAGGGGTTACGTTTTCTGATTTTCCTCTCTGTGTGTTCTTCTTCCAGTGCTAACTGCACTCTGGATATTATTGACACCAAGCACACAACTGACAAACTAATGGTACAGTGCAGAGCTCCTGATCAAAGTCAGCAAACCATAAAATTGCTGATGGCTTGCAAGAAGTATGATGCAAATACAGATGCTAGTCCTTAACATACTGCATCTGTGGGAAATAATTGAAAATTTCTAAGCTTTGCTGATGTTCACCATTTTTATTTCTCCCATACAGCAAATTGTCTGGAAGAGGAATACAAAACAAGCTTCCCTTCTAGAAAGCTTGCTAATAATTCTGATTCAGCCATCTAGCTATTGGAAACAATATCCATGTGCTCTGATCCTGCACTGAGAGACTACATATAAAACGGCCAAAGGCTACTTTAGCATGTAGGAGGCCCTAATTACAGAGATCAGCAATTGTTGATTGCAGTAATATATTCTTGCAGTTGAGAAGGGCATTTTGTACCAGTGCTGTGACCACTTCATTTTCTTGAATTTGAAATTATTATGATCAAGCTGGCTGTACTGCTCACCTGCATTCAAAAGACCTCTGGACTTTCTCACTGCTGCTTATTTTTGATGAGAGCTAACAAGCGCAGTTCCAAAAGGAGCTATGTAATCACATCTTCTTTTTTAGTCCCCCGCTCCGAAAGACATTAGGGCTGTCTCGAGTAAAACAAACTGTTACAGTTCCTAATTGTGTAAACTGCAAATATGCATATTTATTTATTAATGCATACTTATATACACATCTAAAAAAACCCCACAACTATGTCATCTGACTGTTGCCCTAAGCCACTGACTCATCAGCCTGAAATCACTTCTGTTCACATGCTCTCAGAACAGCATCTAATTACACCCCATGATGTTTTCAGCAGAGAAATTCATTTTTCATGCATGTGATAATTTCTTCCAAAAATACAAATCACATTTATCATTAAAATTAAAATTTTTCTTATGGCATTAACACAATGATTTTTGGAGGCTGTCCTAAGATACAGAGGGAGAGAATCTTCTAAAATAAAGTACTCATACTGAATTTGCAAACATAGTCAAAGCTGGCAATTATTATTTAGGTTAATCTTTTTCCATTATCCTTTCCTCTTATTTTACAAAATCTAATCAATTGGGAACTTTTATGGGATATTTCAGAACTCTAGCATAAAATTGTTCCACTTAAACACAAGTGAAAATTTTAAGTATAAAAATCCTTATTCAAAAGTGGCAAAAAACCCAAACCAAAATAAAAAAAAAAAAACACACCACCACCCCTAACCCTGAACTACAAAAGAAGTGACAGATTTGGCCTGGAAGATTCCAGATGACGACAAAATAGTGACAAAAGGCAAGCCAGCCCATTGGCAGAAGCTATAACTTCATTTTCTTTTAAAACAAGGAAAATCCATTATCTGCAGCCAAGGAATCACTGGAGATATAAGGCCTGAGAAAAGGGATGGAAATTGCCAAGGAAGGAAGCAGTTTAAAGACCTTTTCTTGTACGGTAAATGAGCAGCTGCTAAAAGAAAATAATTAGTAACTGTACTCCACCAACAATGAAGTTCTCAGATAACAAGCAGGTAGAAAAAGAATCTTGGAAAGACCTAAATAAAGGCCAAATGTCTATGAATTTGCTTTTCAAAGAATGATAAGTTTGCCATACTAATGAGACCATCAATTCATCTATTTTCCAACTCTCCTTAAATAGGATGCTGATGTGCTGGGAAAGCACAGCTGAAATAACCAGAATGCCAGATAGTCCCTTGTGTACAGGACCATGCGATTTCAACACTTCCCACGTGCTTATTTGAAATTTTGAGAGGAGGAACTGGTAACAACTGTTGGTTGTTAGATGTACTATGACCAATACTGCAGGTGCTGGGGGAATGAGAGCTGGGAATTCCAGGCTCCATTCAATCACACGGTCAAGTCACCCTGTCTGTTGTCACATCTTGCCTTAATCTCTGAAGTGAGGATAACAGTCTGATGTGTAATGTGATAAAGAAAAAGAGAGGGAGAAAAGTGAACTAGGGAGAACAGAAGGAATTGACAAAACAGAGACAAGAACTCTATTTAAAAGACAGAACAAATCAGTATTTGATCTGATGTGACAGGACCAACAAAATTCTGCACGACATGCATTTTGCATACTAATTGCACACCCCCCAGGTGTTACTACCCACTTGGTGGCCAGCCAAGCAGTTGCAGAGTCAGTGATACCAGAGGCAACTTTGGAATTCTGCCCACTAGATATAAGGCACAATGAAAAGGAAACATATGCATTTACTTTTGAAACAAACTCAGTAATTTTTGAAACTTGCATCAGTTTGGAAAAGGCTCTTCATTCTGCTCTCCACTGTAAAGCTACTCTGTATGTTTTTGCACTGGTGCACTAATTTTGAGAGACATTCCTTTTGTTGGTTGTTGGTCAGATAAACAGAAATGTAGCAGGCAAACTTTACATCAGGAGCTAATCAATTTACAGGTACCAATGGCCAAACTCCAATTTAAAGCTATGTAAGGCACCAATCAAAATTGAAAATGAACTGGAAGTACCACAACAATGAGAGAGAAGATAAGAACTGAAATAAGACAGACAACTGAAACGGAAAAAAATACATGTGGTTTTTCTTTCCGTTTGTTCTGTGTCACCTTATTTGAAACCTATGATTCACTAGAAAACACAAAACCACCTGCTGCTGTTGCAAGTGGGAATTAAAAAGCGTGTGATGTTTTTAATCATGTAATGCACCTGTGTTACCTATCCTATGCTTTATCAGTTTAGTGAAGGAAAACAAAGCTTATCAGTTTCTCACTTGGGTAACAGATTTTAATCACTTCTCATGGCCTGGCCTGTAACATCAAACAGTTGAATTTATCTAGTTCTTTATTATTGTTATTTTGTATATATACTGCTGCCAAGGTCAGAAACAGGTATGGAGGGACCTGAGGCTGGTCTGGAGAACTCGTTTAGAGCCAACGTTGGTGGATTTCTTGATTAAGTTAAGATTTCTTTAAAGCAAAAGAAAGCAAAACACTATGGCTCACACACAACCTATGCCTGGAAACGCAAACAGAAAAGTGCAGGATATCTAGCCAGTGGGATAACAGAGGCAAAATTTTCAGTGTATTATACGTTCATATTAACAAGCCAAATATCTGAGGAAAGTAACTCTTGAAGAGTAGAAGCAATTACAATCATGCCAGGAACATATGCAAAGACACATACAGACCTAATACACGTTTACTTGAAATTCTGATGCTAGTTGTGAAGCATACTCTCACCTTGCACATAAGGTCCTGTTTCAGGGTGTTCACGGACTCGAAGTGTATAAGGTTTCTTTCTGTCTGATTGTTTTAACAAATCTCGGACACGCTCATTATAGATTTCAAGAAAACTGAAATGAAAAAAAAAAAAAGAAAGGAACATTAAATGCACGCAATTAAAAAAAGCAAAAGCATATATTTGGACAATGTAACTACCCAAATCTTACACAGATCATGATAAAGTTAATGAATTAATTTTCATTATCTCTGTTACTGCCCCTTCCCATGCAGTGCAGGTAGAAACAACTCATAGTAGCAATTTTCCAAGAAAGAAGAGGCGTTCAGTATTTTATTTAAAAATTCTTAAAATATCCTTTTTTAACACTAGTGAGTTCAAGTCCCCAGATTTCAAAACATATTGCTTCATTAGATCAATGGTAACGATGAATAAGAAAGGAATGTAGGATTATGGCTCTTAGGAGCCCACTAAAAATTTATTTCCTGTTTGTTTAACTCTTATTTCAGCTGTCAATACAAAACAGCATCCAAAGAACTATACTGAGATGGAAAACTAAAACCAACACTTTCTCATCCTTCCTCTGTGTTCTCCCCCTTGTTCCAAAATGATTATCATCTGAGAAAACAGAAACAAAATAAACTAGTCTTTATTTTGTTTGATTACAGGAACATGTTCTTGAAAGCATTCATAGCACTGCCCAAAACAGTGACACACTTACCTGACCTTTACTCTGCAAGATGCTGTCTGGTCTGAGTAATCATCTTTCCTTGAAAAGAGCCCCTGCGCACACCAGAAGTTTAGGTAAATTTTAAATCCATCAAGAAAATCTAACTGCTTAAACAAATGCAAGTGAAATAAAAAAAGAAGTACCTCACATATACGAGGTGTCAGCCCAATGGATGCCTTCAAATAATAAACAAAAAAAAATTTAAACAATATACTTGCTATCACTCTTGTAAAACTTATTTTTAAATAAAAGCCAAATTATAAGAAAAGGACAGAATCATGGTGCAGCATTAAAGTAATGACAGTATGGTGGCTTACAACACGAACCACCCTGGAACGTAGTTCAGAACAGCATGGCAATGCTCTACTACTCCAGCTGAAGCATCTTGCACGTAAAAAACTGCTGGAACTCGTGTGCTGTGTAATGTCAGCTGTCTTAGCTTCAGCTTATACCAAAAGCTATTTTAGAGCAACTTATACAGCATCGATGAGAAGTTTGGAGGCTTGGGTTAAATCCAAGAGCTGTTTGATGTAAAGATACTGGACATGCCCGTGTCAGAGGTGTTACAGTCTAGATGAAGTCAGGCCAACACTGAAACTAGCTTGACATCATAAATATTTTCTTTATTCCTTAGTCTACTTTTATTTCTTTATGCTATGGCATCACAAAACAGGCTTGGAACAACTTTATACTCTAGATTTATAAATCTGATCTCTCAGAGAGAATGGGATATGGGCTGCTAACAGTACCCAAACTAGCTGATTTAAACTTTGCCAAAATACTCTACACAGCACTGAACTAACAGTGTGTTTATGTGTGATGAACTGTTCTTAGGACATGATTGCTCACACTTCAGTGACTGCAGTGCCAACACACCCTGAGCAAGACTATAAGGCTTAGATGGAATCTGCTTGCTGAATAGCATGAAAGGGTTTTAGAAGGCACACTTGAAATGTTGTTGGGGGAGAAAGTCCAGGTTCATGAAGTGGACCACCATGGACAAAAGTTCAGTTTATACCAAACACTTGTTTCTTCCTAGTTTTGGACACTGTTTCACAGTGAATACACGTTATTAAAGATCAGGTCAAAGCAGGATTCCATTGGAGAACGAAATCACTTTATGAGCCAGAAATCTCTTGGAATTCTGCACCTGAAAATTTCCTTGGAAATAATGTTAATTTCAAGATGTATCCATACTGAATTGCTAAGATATTTTCAAAATAATGTAATACAAATACACTAGTTTGTCACCTATTAACCCCAATTTTAACAATTCTTCAGGCTTTCACGGAGTTAAGCTTGATTTTGCACAAAATGAATGGAGAATCAGGTCGTGGTTTAACAAAATCCTATTACTGATGTCCGTGGGGCAAATAAAATTTTAAAAATCCAAACTCTTGTCAAGAGCACAAACCATGCCAGAATGATCTTTTTCTTATCTTCAGGGTTTGAACAAATGTTATGCTTATTTCACCTTATAATCTGAATCCCATGGGTATAGAAAATAGTGGTCCACTAACACAAACTGTTAAATAAAATTTTTCTTTTTTAGGTGTATGTCTCACCAACAGTCCAGAATATTTATGGAGAGAGATCAAATTGCCTTGTGTTGCAGCGGAACGCAAGAAATCCTCAACTGACTCCATCAATCTGAGTACCGAGATTAAAATGCACTTTAAGTGGTCCCTGGTAGACAAAAATCTTAAAATATAACAGCTTCTGCAAATACTATTCAAATACATTCTAAAACTGGAAGCGAAGAAAGTATTAGTTCCCACAAACCAAAGGATAACTTCTGCAACAGACAAATGTCCCAAGTAGGTAATGAAGCCAGTTACAAAAGTATTCCCGTGAATTGTACCCAGTTTTATTTGTGAGAGTAATTTAATTTCAGCGTATCTCAGACTGCCAAAAAATTCCATGAGAATTAATAGTTTGTATTATCTTGACCTATATGTTTCTAAAAACAAGATCTATTCAGGGGTATAGATTTTTTTTTTGTTCTCTAACATGGCAGTAAGATTCATACATAGTAAGATGAAGGTTATCTAAAATAAATATTTACTCTATGCCATATTTTCTAGTATTTTTAGATGATGCTACACCATTTGCCTAAATGTAAAGGCTTAACTCTCATTTTATATATGTAAAAAACATATAAAATATGTGTAAGCATTCTACTCAACAAGCACCATAATCACAGTTTAAAAATAAAGCGAAGTTTCTGCTGGACATCCCATCCTCAACCCTAAGTGTAAAATGAATGGTGTAACTCACAGGTGTTCCCATCATTGTGTAAGTTTTTCCTGAACCCGTTTGTCCATATGCAAAGAGGCAGATGTTGTACCCTCTAAATGCACCTGACAACACAGAAGTGCCAAGGTCCTGGAACACCTGAAAAGACCAAAAGAACAAAACAGTCCATGAATAATACCTCCCTATAAACATTCTGCATGACTTGTGGATCTCGCAGCTTTAATAATGCCATGGGAACAAGGATCTTCACAGTATTTGTCTTTCTAATTTATCAGAGACAATGCTAAGTGCCCGGCATTCACTTGTTAGATCTTCCTCCAGACGCTCAGCATAAATTTGACAGAAAGTCATGATCAAGGCTCTTTGAGGCAAGGACATTAATAGGACCATTAGAGATCTGAATTATGGTTCAAAAGCAAAGTCAAGTCTAACCCACAACCTCCAAGCAGACCTCACCCAAGAAATACTTTTATCTGACACATTTGGTCAGTAAACGACACCACCAAAGGCTAAATCCTTTATTTTCTGTTCATGCCACATGCACAGCGACGTGCCACCTTTTGCTCATTGTAACAGAGAGCCAAGAACTGTTACCACCAAATCAGTGTCAGCCTCTAGGAGCTCCAAAGCTTACACTAGTGCCACTGTGGCTGCAGAAGTTGGACCATCACAACCAGACTACCCATACAGCAAGATCTGAACAGTCATTCCTTCTGCTTTCCCTGTTCCTTTTTTGGAGACACAGCTGCCCCACATTGTGACCATGTTCTCAGCACATCAAAGCCTTGCCACAGACCAGCTGAAAGGACACCTGGTAAGGTTTGCTAGGAAGTGCATCATGGATCAAAAGGTTCCAATAGGTAGGCTGCCAACCCCTTAGCACAGCTTTGGCCTTTCAAAAGAAATGTTACAAGTATTAATGGCTTTGCCATTCAGGTAGAAAACTAGCTAGTACACGTAGAAAGATGCATACAATTTCAGTGTTTCACTGCTCATCCACTACCAGGTCCTTTGCTTCTCCAATAGACAGGTAAATGTACTGAATCCAATATAAAAATCAATAATACAGCATATTTCATAGATATCACCACTTTACCTAAACTGCCCAGAAAAGAGATTAAAAACTCTCTCCTGAGACTTTTATTTTCAGATCATATTTCAACTCAAACTGAGACAAGATGCTAATTTCTAGCTGAAAAATCAGTAACATTCCTATTTGGCAGAATTTGGCTACTCCTGCCCCTATTTGTAAGGGTACGTGGCATATCAGAGCATCTGCTTCATTAGGATTATCAGATCAAGGGACTTTTCCATTCAAAGAGTAACAGAGAAAGTCATAAACAAAGCACATGGATACAAATGTAATAGACAAGGGATAACAAAGATAGCGACAAACTCTCCAGTCACTACTGGACGGGTCACTAAGAAACTGAAGCATAGCTTTGGAGAGGACCAACATGGACTTCATAACAAACAAGCTGGGGGAAACAAGAGGAACAGGAGGATTTGAGGTACGTGGGGCAGGGGCTCTGCAAAACTTATTAAGGAATGTTTAAGGTCAGGGGAATCAGGAAGGAGAAGGGGGTATAAAAGGGGCTAGTCCCATGTAAGCAGATCAGTACACTTGTCTGACTGAGCCCTGTGCCTAATCACCACAGTCTGTCCTATTTTCTTATTAAATCCTTTCTTGATGATCTTTCCACATAACCACGCTCTCTGTCCCATAGGTGAGTGCTATAAGGACTAGATGCCAGCAGCTGGAGGGACTGAAGTGAATTTGTGCCAGCAATGGAGTTAGAAGACCTCAGGTGATAGGGCCATGACATCAGTGGTACCAGCAAACGAAGCCAGTGAGAGTCTCAGCGTTGGTAGGCAGCATGGACATGGACCTAAGGAGCATGGGTCCAGGATGCCAGCTACTGGGGAGACTGGTTGGAGTAAATTTAGGTCAGCAACTGAAGTCAACCTCAGGCAACATGTCCCCCACAACTATGGTGCCAGCAACTGGAGCAAGTAGGAGTCTAAGTGCCAGAAATTAGAGCGGGATTGTATCACAGAGTCTAGGCCCCCAGCTCCTAGAGAACCTGGAGCGGTGTGAGGGTCTCCATCAGCAGCTGGAGAGGGGACCATGGGTCCCAGGGCCTGTGTTCCAGGTGCCAGCTACAGGGGTGGCGGAGGTGAAGCAAATGAGGGTCTCAGCATCAGCACCTGGAGCAGGGAAGCATCACCCACAGGGCCTGTGTGCCAGCTACTGGCTTGAAGGGTGGGGGGCAGAGAGAGGGCTGGAGTGCTGATACACATTAGTGTTGGAGTGTGCAATTTGCTAGCAAACTTCAAACTGGATGAGCCAGTGAACAGGAGGTCGAGAGTCCAGGCAGGAACATTAAATGGGAGTTGAGCCAATGCTGATAGTAAAGGGATTCAGAGCAGGGGTGCTTGTGAGCATAGGCACATTTGCTAGTGAGCAGCAAGCTGGACCATCAGGCAAGTAGAAGACCTGTAGAGCAGTTAAGAGGGCTCAGTGTCCAGGCAATGTTAGACAGGCAGCGAGCCCATGCTGGTATTTGAGAGATCTGCTCTCCAGACCTGGAGACCAGAGGGGTGTGTGTTTTCACTAGCAAACTTCAGTCCTGATCAGTTGGATAGGAAGAAGGGGACATGGCTGTCTATGCTTATGTATCATGTGCGTGCTGGCAGTGTTATATGTGGGTGTTGAAGGCAGTGCCTTCTGGAGCCATCTGCATAGCTGGCTGCATCAGTGTCCTGCATCCTCTGTTCTTGTCGGTGTTTGTGCTTTTGGCGTATGCACTGAGGCTCACTATGGCTTGAGCTTGCAAAGGGGAAAGCAGCTGCCCCAACCATCAATGTCGGGTGGAGAGACCTCCAGGTGGCCAGGCACATAGGGCTGGCCTCCAGGGGCTGGGCAAGAGGAATCCCCAGGTCCTGAAGTCCACAGGGGGACAGTGGCCTTATACTTCCTTTAACTGTATCAAGTTTACTATTAGGAACAACTTATCTATGGTCTTGAATAATTTGATCAAAGCCAAATGTCCAGAACATACACTGAGAACTAGTAGTTCACTTGCAGCACATCTGGCTAGTAATTCCTTACCAAGGACAATATGCCATAAACCAGCAAATTTTTATGGACAGGAAGGGAAAAAACAGTAATACTATTAGCAAAATAAATCTATGGTGCATAGTTGATGAATGAGTAAACAAATAACCATCATGCTAATGTGTCAGTTAAAAGTTATGCTGAAGAGGCCAATATACCACTTTTACCTAATAAATAAACACTGCCCAAATTAAAAAAAAAATTATCATCACACTATTTTTACAAATATCAGAATATAGAGAGACATGGATATACATTATTTGCCATCACAAATGTTTAGAATCTGTGTAAAGAACCCAAAAGTGCACAAAAAGACACAGTAAAGGCTTAAGAAATGAATAGTAGAGAAGAAAGCTTCTGAGGAGCACTTGAGAATGTCAATTTTAAGGTGACACTATGAAAGGAAAGTGCACAGTTTAAGAGAAGAGGAAAAGAGGGAAGTTTACCCCAGGGATTTTAATAGCCTGAGTGTTAGCATCAAAGGGAGCTTAAAAAAGGGCTAGGCAAAAAATTGAAGGACAGCTAAGAAAACTATACATTCAAAGCACCAGACAAAAGAAAGATAAAGAAACAGAGCAACAATTACAAAGCAGTTTCTGAACCTTGTAGGCAAGGAGGAAAAGTTGCATTTGATACATATAGTAGGGTGAAAAGGAAGTTTCTTCCTTCCAGTGGCAGAATGGCGTTATCACTAGAAACCTCTCAGAGCTATTACAAAAGCAGTGCTTCTGTTACCCACTTCAGATATGAATATTTCCTGATTCCACACCAGAACTGAGAGAACACTGTTCCTTATGCTTTCCAGTATGTACTCAATTTATAAAAAAAAGATCACAAGCAGCACTTTGTCCACGAGACTTGCTTTCCCATTTGTGGGAAAATGTAACTGCAGGGATTAGGCTGAGGGTTGGGTTTTCTGGACATTGCATATAAAAGCTTTCCAATATCTGTTTTCATATCCCTTCATCTATGGGAGCCCCACTTAAAACAGTAATTGAATAAATGTGTGAAACTGCAATTAGCTCTGGTGCTTTTATTTACTTGATCAGTGGAATTCAGCGGGTATGACTGCAATGGGATTTCTTACATGATGAAGGTCTGCAGAAATTGGCCTTGAGATCATTTTTATGACAGGTTCCAAGCTTTTGATTGCATTTGGCCACATGCAGACAGTATGCAATGTATCCCTGTACCGTCCCAGCATAGCTCCTGCTTCTGAACTGAGAATCTGTTTGTTCCAGTGATTTAGTAATAGTCGTGTTAATCTTCTAACTAAAGAGGCAGCCACAGGTAACAGCCAGAGCTGAACAGCACACTAAATTTGACCATAAGCATGCCACTGCTTTAGAGCACGGTAATAAACATAGAGCAAGCTACGTGCTAAACATGATGATGCTGATGTGTCTCCTTTCAGTAATACTGATGCACTCCCTCTAGGCTCAGTGAAGAAAGCAGTCAGCCCCATATTTACAACATCGCTATAACAGATTAATTTGTTTTTCTTCAATAAAGATATTTGGGAAAGCATCTGAGCATTAACAACAGCAATGCAAATCACTGTCACTGATTCTTGGCAGAAGTCATCAATCAACGCAGGATGTAAGACAAGTTCCTGCAATTCTCTCACAGATACTTCAGCACCCACCACCTCTCCACTGCTTCCTGCCATCCTCTCATGTCTCTTCACATCCACTCTCAGCTGTCCTTGGTCCAGAGCTGGGACACAAGATATACTGCTTTGGGGAAGACAATATGACTGACCAGTCAGAACACGGGACACTGCCAACTGCTCCAGCATCTGCCAGCTACCAGTGGAGATGCATACAAGCCTTGCACCAAATACCACTGACTGATTCTCAGCCCTGGCAGGCCACAAATAAATCCCCTGTAATTTAAATCCGTGTCGTGAACTGCATATCACACAGCCTTTTAAAAGATGGAAGAATGGCACCCTCTTCCACTTTTCTTTTGTGCTACTAAACAGTCATTGTCCTCCTCCTGCCCACTCTGCCTGCCCTCTGCATCCTAACTTCTAGAATTCTCCTCCTCTATGCACTCTCCATATTTCTACTTTGCTGCTTAGTATTCACTTAGATGTCAGAATTCCCCAAGACTGCAAAGCAAAATAGACATAACATAAATCTTGAGCCACCTAACCTGTCTGCCTAAGGCCTTCCTCTTCAGGCTGTGCTCCCATGTGAATTCTCAAGTGAACACTGAACCTTCCCTCAGTAGAGGCACCATTAGGAACTCTTCCCTACCTGGTTGGCACACAAAACTTTTAGGAACCTAATATCAGACATCTCTACTCCTTTTTCAAATTTGGTTCAAAAAACAGCCATTTTTTTTCAAGAATTATCGGGAAACATGGGATAAAAACAGGCAGCCACTGTAAAACTATTTCTTCAGAAAATCATGATAAGAGATTGCAGTTACTACCTATTCAGTAGATTACTAAGATTTCACCAGACAATTTTCCTGTAGATTCTGCCTGCTCCAGACATGCTCCAGCTCACAAGGTGACGACTTTCACTGAGATACCCAACTGGACTGCCATGGGCCAGGACATCTCTAAGCCAGAACACTTACATTCAGAGCAGAAGAAAGAGAAAGTTCCTCCTGTGTGAGTGGCTCGATGATTTTCAGCAGCTGGGAATGCAAACATAAGGAGGAAGAACAAATCTGATCTACGTTCAAGATGGCAAAGGCCAGTTCTGAAGATTGATAGAAGGCTGGGGAACAACTGGGTAAAACAACAAACACTGAGAACCAGTAATACTGAAAGGAAGGAATAAGAAGAGACTGGGACAAATAAGAGGGGCTGAATAAGAGGGTGATGGAATCAAACTGGACAGAGTTAAGGGAGGAAAGGTGGAAATAGTATCCATTGGGAACAACAAATCAGTGGGAAAGAGACTGCATTTGGAAGCCAAAGTGCAGGAAACTGTTTGGTTGATATGGAGGACAAAGAACAGGGACAAGTACGAAACACAGATGTTTGTAGATCTGGAGTCCAGAGGATAGGATTTTGGGGCAAACCGAATGGGATTAGAGCCAAAGTAGTATAAGGAAAAGGACTAAGAAATGACAGGATGTGTTATCTTGAAGTAATAGGAGCAAGGCGAGTCTGTCCACACTTCCCCTCAGAGTATCAACATTGAATAAATTCAGGAATTTTGCATGGCTCATTGTACACAGAAGTAGCCTAAAACCAGCTTGTGTACTCCGTATCAGTTTAGAAATCTGTACTTCACATGGTAGAACCTCTTACAACAGGGATAAATGCAGCCTATAGAAGCATCTTGCTTCTATGATAGTTTCCTCATTAAGAACTGTCTTTCTTTCTGAAGGTTCATAATGGATCTTTGAGAATTATTAGTTGCTCTAAGTATAATAAAACAAAAGCTTGAAAAAGTGGCAATCCTTCAGGATAGCGATGCTAGCCATGTCATCTGGACATTGAAGTTGGAATTTCAGAAGAACTGCATTTTACTTCTAGGTCTGTTATTGAAACTTCTGTACGACTGCACAATTCATTTAACATTTTAATGGTTCGATTTTCCTACAGATAAAGTAAGAACACTGATATCCATTAGCAGAAAACTGTGGGATGTTCTCATTAGTGTTAATAAAACTCCTTGTGATCTTGGCTTTAATTGCTCTGGACGTTCTAACTGAGCAAATGCTTGTGCTCGTTCTCTCTCCACATACATTGGACTCTGAAAGAAGAACATTTAACTCCAAAGTCCCAGTTAAACAAAGCTTTGTTACATTTACTCTCTATTAAATACACATGGCTACTAAGATGCTTCAATTCAAATGTTTCAAATCAGTCTTCTTTGAATTAGGCCTTGAGAGAAGATGTATTATTACAAACAAAATTGGATAACTCTGAAAACAATGTCATAATCCTATGATGATAATGAATGAGAATTTCAAAAATTATTTACTGAAATCCTGTTAAAAGCTGATTTGTACTGTTTTGTGTTTATTCTTTCTGGTAAATTACCCTCTCTTCTTTTGTGAAGATAAGTTACAATTAATTTAATTGAATATAGTCTCAATTTAGTCAGAAAAGCCTCTTTGTTTTGGTGTACTGCAGGAAAAAAAAATGGAGAAGTGAAGCACAGCAATGAATTTATGGCTTGTTTAAAAATAAAGGAGGGTAACTGAAATCAAAGCTTTTTCTGTGCTAATATCAGAGGCATTACTCCAAATGCCCATCAGCATCAACAGCTGCGGATCATACAAAAAGTACTACAATTAATCATTCTGGACATATGTACTAACATATTTCATGATATAATGGATTGAATCATGTTTTTTGTTGATCATGAGGAAAACAAAAAAAGAAAGAAAGAAAAAAGGATTCTTCTGGGATTCTTCCAAGTCTCACTTTTGAAATGAAACTTCAGGAAGATGAGGTTTTTCAAAGAACATGAGTTGGATATGGCTTCCTGCAGAGTACACGCTATTTGGCTGAGTCGACTATGCCTTCCTTGCATGGCTGCTCTACGTGATTGGCACTGTTCTGTTTGTTCCATGTAAGAATGCTTCTTTCAACAAAGCCTTAACTGGCTTTGCTATGCCTTGTTCCTGCACTTGCCCAGCAGTATCTGGTCCATATCCCATGGTGATCTGTGAAACGTTCCACAATTTATTACCTGTCAGCTGTCCTAATAGTGGAAAAAACGTGCCTGTCTGAAGAAGTTATGAGAGGGCATTAAGACAACTGTTATCATTCAAGGTCCTCTGCTGGCGTGCTCGCTACAAAGTGGCCAGGTTCCAGCTCAAATCCAACAAATCCTGAATCATACAAGTTAGCCCTCATTACAGGACTCTCAGTACAGATGAGAAAAAGGGGAAGTTTTGGTTTATAATGCAGTTAAAATGTCCTAATCATACACTCGGGCATATCAAAACGCTGTCCAAGTTGTTGCAATATGAACATATTTGGGGATGAAACTGTTAGTTGAAACTATATTAGATAAGAATCATATAGTTCAAGTAGAACAAAAGATCACTTAAACATTTCACAACCTATTTCAATGCACCATTAGAAGATACAAGAAATAGTTCAGAGAGTCTAAATATTTGCAGAACAGGTAAGTTAAGCTGCCCACTGTGAAATCTTACAAAAGAAGCTGTACAGTTGGGTACATACATTCTAACTAATTAACATACATACATTCTAACTGCATTTTAGAAGCATACAGAAAGACTGCAACAGGAATCCTGCCCTTAAGAAACCATAGTGGAACGTATGAAAAAAGAAGACTTAAGTATATATTAAGGTACAAGGCTTACCAACTCTTAAGTAGCAACCTAAGTGTTATGACTCAGTCCTTACTCAGACAAAGAATCACAGAACTTAATTTCTGAAAATGACAGTATTAGTAATTTGCTCTTGTCCATACTAGAAAACCAGACGATTTTAACTGGAATGTGTTTTTTAAAAAGATTTTAAGGTTTACAGATTTATGCACCAGGGAGGCTACTTCTATCATTCAGTTAAAAATATAATTATATTCAGTTTGATCTTATCTGTTTTCTTGATGATTTTTTGAAGCCATTTGTACAATTGATATGCTTATACTCTTTAAACATGTATAAACTTTTTCAATCCTCGTTGGTTATATTACCAGACTGAAATATAAATTGCGCTTGGGCACATCAGATATGCAATTGCTACTCATGCGAAGTTCAAAGCCTTGGGCAGTATAAGCATGAGCTGCATCACTTCATGCAAAAGTCTTAGAAGATCCTGGCCCAGCAGTGCAGAAGGACCCTGTGATCATCAATGGCTTGAATGATGTTATACCATCTTTCTGAAGCAGAGAAACAATTTCCTAAATGCATAGCTAGTACACTGGAGTACTGGTGACTTGCTCAACATCTTACTCCTCTTTCTGTCTTTACCTCTCCCTCAATTAGTATCATTTCTTTTCAGATAAGTTCTTTCACCAAACCTCCAGTGGAAATCTTGGAGTCTTACAAAATTCCGCATCACCCAAGGAAAACTACTGCTCTAGTAAAGAATAACAGACTCCAATCAAATGCTCCATAAGCCTGGGGCTGGTATTAACATCCCTGACAAATGCCTTTTAAGTGTCTATTAGATCACAGAATCATAGAATTGTTGAGGTTGGAAGAGACCTTTAAGATCATCAAGTCCAACCGTTAACCTAACCCGACAAAACCACTTCTAAGCCATGTCCCCAAGTACCACACCTACCCTTTTTTTAAACACCCCCAGGGATGCTGAATCCACCACCTCCCTGGGCAGCCTTATGTTTAATAACCCTTTCTGTGAAAAAAAAATTCCTAGTATCCAATCTAAACCGTCTGACATAACTTAAACCCATTTCCTCTCATTCTATCACTTGTCACCAGGGAGAAGAGGTCAGCCCCCACCTCTCTACAACCTCCTTTCAGGTAGTTGTAGAGAGTGATAAGGTCTCCCCTCAGCCTCCTCTTCTCCAGGCTAAACAACCCCAGTTCCCTCAGTCATTCCTCATAAGACTTGTCCTCCAGACCCCTCACCAGCTTTGTAGCTCTTCTCTGGACACGCTCCAACACCTCAATATCCTTCTTGTAGTGAGGGGCCCAAAACTGAACACAGTACTCGAGGTGGGGTCTCATCAGTGCCAAGTACAGGGGGGTGATCACTTCCCTAGTCCTGCTCACCACACTATTCCTGATACAGGCCAGGATGCCGTTGGCCTTCTTGGCCACCTGGGCACACTGCTGGCTCACATTCAGCCGGCTGTCCACCAACACCCCCAGGTCCCTTTCTGCCAGGCAGCTTTCCAGCCACTCTGCCCCAAGCCTGTAGCACTGCATGGAGTTGTTGTGACCCAAGTGCAGGACCCGACACTTGGCCTTGTTGAACTTCATACCATTGGCCTCAGCCCATCAGTCCAGCCTGTCCAGATCCCTCTGTAGGGCCATTCTACCCTCCAGCAGATCAACGCACCCGCCTAGCTTAGTGTAACCTGTGAACGTACTGAGGGTGCATTTGATCCCTTCATCATTGATAAAGACATTAAAGAGATGGTAGACTATTTAATGACAACAAATTGAATTCCTTGCCTCCCTCTTCAAATACATTAATTTTTCAAATTAAAAATGTTCTTAAATCATTTTAGGATTCTATTCTCATTCAAAATTGTTTTAAAGACAAAAAAGTAACTCTTAAAAGCACCTCAAGTCCAGCACCTTGAGTCTAGAATTACAAGGTCAAATTTACCATTGGCAATCATACCAAAATGAATGCTTCTGTGGGGGTTAAGCATGCCCGCTTCCCATCAACTTTTGCTTCTTTCCCTTTTCTCCTCTGATTTGCACATCAGCTCTTTTAATGTGGTCACTACGTATTACCTGTGAGCATCAACAGGATATTTTTAGCCAATGCTAAAACATGCTGTTTAGACCTGGACTGTAGAACTTTGAAGGCACAAACAGAAAACACTTCAAGATGAAGTCTCACTACAGTGTATGTTTTTCATATATTTATGCGAATGACAGATTCTGAGGCCATCTAAATCCTAAGAATCCAGTTTCATATAACCAAATAAATATATCAAAGACAAAATAATTTTCATATGGCATATGAGAAAAACATTAAAATGAGGACAAATTCAGGTTCTAATTGCTGTTATGTATGGAAACTGAAAAAGAAAAAGAAGTAGTCATTTAGTGCAGCCTAGTTATCACTATTGAGTTAATCTCCTATTTAAAATCAAAAACTAGAAAGACTGACTATATATTTTCTTTGGAGTCCAAATGTATTAGAGGTCAAATGAATGTGCCACTCTGCAAACAACCTCTGAAACTCTATTGGAAGTGAAAATCATGAAGTGCAAATTGCAGTCAGCTTGGAACACAAAAGTAAAAAACCCACCAAAAACTTGCAGTTTGTACGAGGTCACCCTTGATAAGAAGGTCTGGATTCACTACCCGTTTCAAAACAGAATAAAAATCAATAAAACAGAACAGACAGACACATTTTTGGGTTGTTTTTTCAAGTATACTAGAGAATTTTAACCTTTCCACGCAAACCATTTTTAAAATGACATATGAAGAATATTAACTGGAAATGTATCTTGCATTCCTAAAAGATAAAAAAATTGAAGGAGTCCAAGAAATTTCAATGAAAGCATACCATTTAGCCAAAGAAAAAATAACTAAGTGACAGATATTTTTTCTCTCTGTTGAATGAACCTTTATGAAAACAGTTTCACAGCACTAAAATAGTAAAATTCTCCCTTTTTAGAATTTGGGAGTACGCTTTGCCAATAGATTTGTGGGTAATAAGCAAAGCAACCTTTTCCACTACTAGGAGATTTATAATAGAGAAGCAATATCCTAGTCATATCCTTTCCCATTTGGACAGCAGAATCAGAAATCTTCTAAAGCTAAAAATCTCAGCTCTCTCTTTTGCTGGCTTAAAAGTCAAAATTTATAGCAGCTTTTCTACATGTTTCTTAAATAATGAGTTTTCAAGATATTGAAAAATACCCTATTTATTAGCCTGAGATTATATCACATTTAATCACTTTAGACCTGCGTGCCTGTGTATAAATACACATAGCAGACAGATGACTATATTTTTTTCTGGAATGAAAACACTTTTTTTTTTGTCTGCTAGTGCCAAGAAGAAATAAAATATGGCATGGAATACATCCAATCAGACACCATAAGTCACAGACATTTATTATTAACAGTGATGGTTTGGGACTATGTTATTTTACACTGAAATCTTTAGGTATTTAAATAGTGGAATTTTTCAGTTTTGAATTCTTCAATATGCAACTAGGACAGCTGATGACAGCAAATATATTTTTTTTACATTTTAACTGCAATAGCCTCTCTTTATTCTGTGATAATGTCCCTCATAG
Source organism: Vanellus vanellus (assembly GCF_965231255.1). Lineage (NCBI taxonomy): Eukaryota > Metazoa > Chordata > Aves > Charadriiformes > Charadriidae > Vanellus > Vanellus vanellus. Next base: position 30,803,775 of record NC_138911.1, on the reverse strand, counting down.
TAATAAATGCTTTAATTTCGAAGATAATGGGGGCATTCTATCAGAAATTAAGTTTTGACAATATGAATTTCAAAAGTATAACACTTCATTTCCTTAATCCAATCAGAACCTGAATTGCAGAAGGAAACAAAAAGCAGTGGTTTTAACCTGCAGTAAATTGTCTGTTATGCTTTGGGCTTTAATAATTTCGGAAACCGAAAGTTTTCCCAAGTCACTCAAGCCAAGTCTCACAGTAACATGGAGAAAAAAAAAAAAAAAAAAAAAAAATCCAGTAAAGGTCCAGGGACAGCATGTAATGCCAAGTTTGCAAATTTAAGGGAACAATATTGATAAATAAGGGCTTTTTTTTTTTTTTTTTTTTAAAAAAAACCTGGATAATTCCGGGTAAATAATACTTGCATTTTGCTTAGACTACAATGACCAAACTAGGACCAACTCTGACTGAGGCAGAGATGAAGGGAGGAGAAAGCGGAAAGAGTAGGAGAGAGGGAGCTACAACTTTTAGGAGTAACAAGCTAATAGACTAGTTTATCAAGCCTTATTCATACAGTAACTTTTCTTATTTGCAATTGTCTGAAATGGTCAATATTTAACATTATCATTAGGAAACTAAACTAATCTTGAAAACTTCAGAAATTTCGAAGGAGTTTATTTGGTCAAGACAAAAAAACCCAGACATGAATAAAAACTTCTGGTAATTTTTTAAAAAGTTTTTGAATAAATAAAATTGCTACTTGTTACACACATACTCCACAAACATCAACAAACAACTCACTCAAAGGAAACCACTTGTACTGTAAAACATTAGGTTAAAGTTAGAATACTAAGATAAATTCCCACACATTAATAACTAGGATAAAAAAACAGAAGAAAATTATCTGATTGCACTGCACAATTTAAAAATAGCCTTTAAAATACTGCTGATTTAATGAAAGAGGAAAAGACTGAACTTAAGTAAGACATACTGCTAACAGGAGTTTTCCACCATAGACCCAACAAATGACTTTATAAATGCTGAAAAAACTCAGTGGCTTAATTTCTGTTAAAGATATGCCATGCAAACAAGAAAATAGAAAAATGCCTCATCAGTAGATATAAAGCTTTAGAGCATCAAGAAAATTGCAGCATATGCAGGTACAAAATGAACTGACTATAAAAAAGGTGCTGTTATTTACTATGCAAACAAAATTGCTCTCAACCGATAGGTCAGGACAGTTTAAGCAACCACATAAAACATAAAAGGCTCAGTCCTGCAGTATTTGCCACCACCTCTACTATGAACTACAGGTACGCAGTATCTCATATTTGGTGTGTTTTCCTTACAGAATCTTGACTTCCTCACGCTGTTACTGTTTGGGTTATGACCAAATTCTGTTTAATTAAATTGCTGCTCCATCTCAGACAGAGCATCCAAGACCCAGATTTAAGATGATAAAATATTTCATGAAATAGAATTATACAGGACTAAATGTTTCCTGCCAAAATAATGAAAGCCTTGGTTCCAAAACCTTCACAAAATCCCAAAGATTAATTTAAATAAAAAAGGCTTCTGCAAGGAAGATGCAGGAGGATGCAAGGAAGGACTAACTGAAAAAAAAAAAAACAAAAAAAACCTAGGGGTTTGTTCCAATAACGCAAGGCTTTTTCTGCACAAGTTTTCTCTTAAAGAATATCAAACAAGTGTCAGCTAAAGGGCTTTCTCTACATGGCCAGAGAAAGCACAAGCAAAGGGAAGTGCATTATGCTGATCAGCTGCACAGAACCCTGTACTATGACATTAGGATTTATTCAGCAACATTACTTTTTGGTTTGAATGGGATAAAGAAGGGAAAGAAAAAAAAAAACCACACACACACACAAAATAAAAAGGTATTGGTTGGTTAGTTTGGGAACATTTCTCTCTTGTTAAGAGGCCACAGCTTCACAACTAGGATTACTTCTTTTCCTTCTATCTAGCCTTTTCAGTTTCTATTCCCAGTGGAACCGGAAGCAGGGGAGTGAAAGGGACGGCTTCTCTCCGGCTCAAGAAGCTTGGCCCGTGGCAGAGGCATTTGCACCAGAACTTGAGAGACAGTTCAATTTTGGCTCTGCCAACATACTTCCTGCGTGTCCTTAAATCCCTTTGTGCTTTAATTCTCCCTGTGAGAGACGACAATTGTTTCTTTGTTCATCTTATCAGCTGTAATTTTTTTTTCAGTGGAAAAACTGTCTGCTCTGTGTGATAATGTACATACACACACTATATTTAACAGCTTGAAAGTTCAATCTTGATTAGGGTATTTAGGAGGAATTGTAAAATACTAGAAAAAGTCACAGATAATATATGACAAATATATACTGTTCCTCTAGGGGATCGGAGGCAGAATCGAGAAACACTGCCTAGGCTGAGTGGTAGCTTTATATTCCTGTCATTTTATCACTGAATTATACAATTATGAAAATACACCTTATCTACTCATCAGAAGTCTATCTCATTTTGAAAAAGAAGAAAACTCTGTGCTTATCACATCAATCTAATTTATAAGTGTTCTGATAGAAATCTTGAACATTCAAAAGTGCTAAAATCACCAAAGGCACAACTCCACACACCCCTTTACCCTCTTTTTTCTTTTTATTAAATTGCTGGTATTCTGCTGCAAACACCAAACTGAAAGACCAGACAACCATTGCAAAAATTCCACCTGGTATTTTCATCTACCTGCACAAAACCACATTCTTTACAGACCCCTCTTTTCTTGCTTGACAGGGATTCATATTGTGTTATCACTGGATTATAGAAGAACAATTTAAATGCAACAGCCACACAGTCCAAACCCCACAGATATTGATAACAGTGTCAAATTCTGACTTAGCTCAGTCCAGCTACACTTGTCATAATAAAGCTTTCTACACAGGAAAAAAAAAAAACCAACAAACTTACATAAGTTTTGACTTTATTAATGAATACTTTAAGATTTACACATTATATTTTGTGGTTTATTTAAGTTTTATTCTGGTATTTCATCTACCCATCAAATCAACATACACCAATCCTATCCATTAAGGACTGAATGAAAACCCTTTCACTTCGTGAATTGTGAAGTAGATATTAGGCTCGGTAATTCTCTCCAGCAGAACAGCAAATATTTGTTAGGGAGACAATGAAAACATCCTCCATTTTTCCTCAAAAGTTAATGGTTACCAACTGTTATTATTTAAGAGGAACGACAGGAAAACGAGTTTGTCTTGGGGAGCTGTTTCTTTTTCCGATCTAAACCTGTGGATCACCTGGCAGAAGTCCAACTTCAAGCTTGAATCCTCTTTCCGTACAGTTATTCTGTAAAACAGAATCATCACAGGTGCTCTATTTTTTCCAAGATCCCTTGTTCAATCTACGTAAAACAGCCCTTACAGATACAGATACTTACATGCATATCAAAGGAAAATTCTGATCAGTTGTATAATCCTGGATCTCCTGCCTAGGCTTCAGGAATACATGCTGCTTACATTCGCAGCTGAAGAACACTCCTTTTCCGATTTTGAGCAATTCTTCCCTTCGTATGAGAACTTCTGCCATGGTACAATTGCAATAGAAGACAGGGGCGGGGTGGAGTGGGGTGTGTGTGTCAAACTGATCATGTGTTAAGAATAAATTACATATCAATAAATTAGATATGCTCAAAAAACAGAGGATTTTTGATTATGCCTACCTTCTGCAAAAGGGTGAATCACTCTTTTGCAGAAGGCAATTAAAGACTATTCTGTAGCATCATTGTTTTATCTAGCTCTTCAAAACTAGACAACAACTTCAATAAATACCCTTAGGGAAAGGAAGGAGTAAATATGTAGCTACACACAACCTGCAACACTGTGTATACAAACAACTTAATGAGCGGATGAGCAACTAAGTGTTTTTGTTTCTCTGTTGCAGGAACCTGGGGTTGTAGGTTTCAGTGCTGCTCTATCCATATGGGTGCTTGTTTGCCAGGATGCACGTCAGAGGAACAGATTTCACTTTTGTTCTGTACATCTTCACCAGGAGAATGGTAACACACTGACTTACACTAGTGCCAGCAATACACAGCAAAGGAGGATTTTTCCCTGAGTGAATTCCAGGCCAGACCATGCAAGAATGGAACCACAGGGGAAACTAAAAACTTCAGCTTTTCTAAAGGTCTATCAAAGGCTAATGTCACAGCTGGAAGAAGCAGCACAATGTTCTCTACAGTCATACTGTTTTACTCCACCAGGACCAGAAAAGGTTTTAGACATCCCACTCCCCTGGCGCAGATGTTACTTCAGGCCAGAAAAATCATGCAATTTGTCACTTTAAATGTTGTGATACCATCATTATCTGTGCCTGAATGTCTACCAGAAGTAAAAAAAAAAACCCAACAAAAAACAACCAAACACAAAACAAAATCAAAAAAGTGAGGCAGTTTTACCATTACCCTCTTAAAATGAGCAAAATAAATGTTAGGTTGTTTTGGTTGGGGTTTTCTGGTTTATAGTTTTTTTGTTGTTGTTTTTTATTTTTTTTTATTATACTGAATTATATCTCTCTTGCAATGAAAAGAGCACGGAATAAATAAGGGACTATAATGAAGTTATAAATATCCTGCATTTTCTCCCACCACTGCTAGCTCTTGGCTAGGATCCCAGGTCATTAGCGGATGTCTGTGATTTCATGTGAAAGGAAAGTAAAGAACAACAACATAAAATTAGTAAGTTTTATTGTTTAAGGCAGCAGGGACAAATATCAATTTTCAGCTGTGTCTCTGAAAATAACTGTCCATTAATTTTGTGAGAAGACAGAGTATGAAGATGGAAAAAAGATTGTTTCTTGACGTTATTATAAGGAGGTGGGAGGAAAAAGTAGTGATCCAAATTTTTCAGTAATTTAGTAAGGGCTAACAATCGTCTGTAATACTCAGACAACAGTACAATGACATTATCAAGATTAGATTTCTGCTTTTGGTATTCTCCTTTCAGGTATCAGCTAATTCAAGTTGATATTTTCGCTATTAGATCATCAGATCTTAAAATTACTACCCTGGAAAACAATTCTTAAGCATATAAAATGTACTTTCTTAGCAAAAAGCTCATTTCTCTACCTTCATACAAAAGACAGCATTGCCAAAATAAAGTAAAAATGAAGCAAAAGAGATGTTGAAACATCAACATTACTAATTTATATCAACAATTCTTTTAAAATACCAGCAGAAATTCTACAGGGCAGATTCCATTTGTAAAACTATCATCAACAACTGAATTTCACCAGTACCCAAATGTGATAAGCTTCACTTCATGCTGCTGAAATTAAATTTCCTATATTTAGCATTGTTTAATCTGTGTGAACCTTGCAAGTGGTCACAGAGTTCACCATTGCTGGGTCTCAACGGCACCTCAAATTTCAGTTTTTGACAACTGCAATTATGACAGCTGTTGCAAAGATATAAAGTAACTGTTTCAATAAAGTGTGTCTTGAGTTTCATCTACATGAATACTATATGCTAATAAAAAGCCAAATCTTCTTGAAAAACTGGAAATCCCAAAGTACTGGTTTTAAGAGTTCCACTGAAAACTGACACATAAAAAATATTCCCTGTAGGCTGTAAAAGACTTTAAAAGGCACAAAAATGCAGGAATGACAGTTACTTGAACACAGTTTCATTTTTAAACTGATTTTTCACTGTCCAAGCTCAGAACATTAAAATCAAATAAAAAGCAGCTATTACAAAATTTTCCACTTTATACTTAGTTGTATTATTAACAGCATAGGTAAGATGAGGCTTCAGATGTATTGCAATAATTTGCTTCCCATTAAGTGTACAAGTAAATGCAGTCTTATCTGCCAAGGTTGGTACTAAAGAATCTATATTTTGCCTGCAGCAATCAGTGGAAAACAAATCCTTTGACTCAAGTTGTTACAGACGTATTAAAGGAAGAACCAACTTCTGATTCTACAATACAATATAGATGAATATTCTGTTTATAATTTGGGATATTAAGCAAGCTGTAGCAGTATTTTTTGTTAATAAAGCAATTCAGATCATCTATAAACAACTCTTTTTATGTTAGTATACAAACCAGAAGTGTTGGCACTTCAAGACAGAAGTCTGCATTAAAAAGAAATTATGGCTTCATAATTGGAGGGATGAGAAGTTTTAAAGGACACTTATTAGTAATGCACAGCAGTCACTTCCACTTCTGTCTTTCACAGGAAAGAGAAAAAAAAAAAAAAGTAGATTAATGTATTCCTGCTAGTTTCAAGCAATAGACTTAGGACTAAATCTGTTTTAATCATTAGAGGTATTTTTTTTTATTGTTGCTTGTTTCCTTAAAATAAAGACATAAAAGTGCATGCCTTCTGATACGAAAGTTTGGCCAGCTTTTAGAATATATGCAGGGCTTATTGCCAAAAGAACAGCTTGAGAAACAACCCCTATCAACCCTACTTGCATACACATAGATTTCATCCCACACTTACATGAAGGCCCAAGTATCTTCATTAAGTACGGTTCACAAGGGAGGGATCTGCTATTACTATTCTCACAGGCAGGGAGACATATGATAGTAATGCTTCCACTGAATAAAGCCCCTTACAGCAATGGGACTATTTTTACACCTGTGTTTTGAAACACCTACTCAACTGCTTAGAATACTAACTGTGCAACTGACTTACATGAAAAGGATGTGAAGAAAAAAATGTACAGTTTTGTATGAATTCAGATACCACTTCAATGTTTATCAAGAAGATCAAGAACCAGAAGTGAAATCTCCAAGCAAGTTTCTTGACTTTGGTTCAGGTCTTCGAAGATTCTTGCAGCACTAAAGCTTCATGGGGTTTTTTAATTTCATAAAAAGAACGCTGTCTATAGTATGTCTCAACTCTGAGGAAAAAAAAAAAAAAAAAGTGTGGTTTGGAGCTTTACAAAATCCTCAGGAAAAGAAGTCCTTTCTAAATTTATATTGTTTTAGCAGTTTCTAGGAGAATCCACACAACAGGAGGTAATTTAAGGTCACTTATGAGTTCAGAGAGAGAGCTCTTGGCATCTTATTCTCAACAATATATTAACAACAATGTTTGCCAGGACTAGTGGTTGAGTAAATTGTTAATTCCGCTCTTTTGTCAGGCCAGTGGCCTCTGTTCATTTCCAGTTTACAAGTACTGCAGGCAGCATATTAGCAGCCAAAGGTGCAATGAGCAGTCACAGCTCACCTAATTAGAAATGTTACATTAAAAAGGCAGCAGAGACTATCAGTTTCTTCTGGTTTTGCTCCCCTAGTGATAGCAACTACTTAGGCTGGGCATAACTACTTCTTTATACTGTCCTTCTCTCTTCTCCACTTACTTCAGACCACATCAACCTCAAAACCAGGCAAGGCATGCTGTGAAGATACCTCAGTACTTCATACTACACTTTGCTAATGTAGACAGAAAGCAAAAAGCAAGCTGGTTTGCAGCACCTGTAAAACATCTAAAAAGTAGATGTAAAATACCTAAGAAATCAACCATCCCAAAACTTCCATAAAGCTAGAGGTAACACCACACATTTTCAAAAAGAAAACTGTGCAGATCTGCTATAGATCAGAGAACAAACAGGCAGCAGAACCAGGGAATTCTTATGTCCCAATTAAGGTCACATATTTCTGCATCATTACAAGCCCAGTAATAAACCAAATCTTTGGTATTACCAAGAGGAACAAAGACCCTTTGGCAGACTGTCAAAAAAAACTTCTTCATAATATTATGACAAGACATTTCCTGTGAAGACAATACTGGAGTTTCCCTCTCAGACATGATGCTTTTTGGGACAAAAAAAAAAAAAAAAAAACCAAACCCTAATAGTATTCAGAGGAACACATTTGATTGTCTAAGAAAAACAGCATAATTTTACTCATGACTAATAAAATACATGAAGGGTTTGGTTTTGGTTTTTGTTTTTTTTTTTTTTTTTTTTTTTTTTTTCTTTTTAAAATGAGACAGCAGGAAGAAATTTCATCAGCATTTAAAGTTTTTCCAAGTTGAAGATGCATTCCATTTCATTTCTTTATAAATTAAAATTTTGTAAGAGAGCATTTGTCATTTGTTTTAGTGACCAGCCGAGCCCAAACCACAACAGCTATGCAGCACATTAAAATGGCCAAGCAATGGGCAAACTAAGTGATTTGAAAAAGGACTGAAATGCAAGACACTTATGTACTTATGCCAGGTTTAAGTAACCATCCAGCCTTCTACATAAACTTTCCAATACTTTATCAATGAGGTATAAATTTTGTCACTTATACTTTGCAACTTACATTGTCAGTTCTATCCCAAAATGAGTTTACTGTATTGAGCACATGTTAAATTAATACATTTTAAATACATGTCCCTTAACTCTTTTTTAATCTATCTGTTTTACTACGACAAAATGTTTCAGAAAAAGACAGGTTCGCACACAACCTGAGGATGTACTGGAATATGACAACCTAATTATCTATATTTCTACTTCCATTATATTCTCTTTTAGATAGAGAACAGCTGCATCATTGACCTAACTAGAAATTCAGGTATTAGGGAGTACTTTTTCAGCTTCAAGAATATTGGATATAATGCCCACGTGTCAAAGTTGCTGGTGGATTTTTAGACAACCATGCTGTTTAAGACAATCATCTATCTCAATAGAATTCAACTCATGCTTTTCTCTTTCCAGCGTAACAACTTACAGCAGAAAAATCAGCTGTTTCTTACATTCAACATCTGTATAGTCTGCTCTCCTCAAACAAAAAAGGCCTCAGTGTCTGCAAATTCTTTTTTTTAAAACATAGCTGCCAGCTTCGATCAAAGCTGCACAAACAGGTCAAAGTAGCACAGTGCTCCATACAAATTTCACTTGTAACACTTCATTTTTTTATTAGTCACTCAACCATTTTTTAAAATTTAAAGCCTGGCTTGAAAAGGATTTTTAAAAGCATACTTTAAAAAAAAAAAAAAAAAAAATTATTCTATGTACATCATTGTTTCCTCCAGATTTCCTTTACCAAATAATTTCTCTTCCTGGGTCCTTTTCCTAATTTTTTAGAAATTATCTTCTGTTAAGTGTGCTTTTATCCTAAGGTATGTAACAACAGAAAAAACCTGTTCAGATTACGGAAAAATATTTTTAAATTCCATTATTTCATGCCATTATTTTAAATTACATTAATAATTTCATTATTTCAAGATGCTTCCTTATTCACTAATTTTCTTTAGGCAAAAAAAGAGTCTGAGAAATACTTCTGCATCTAACAGTAGCAAAATCAATTATCAGGAGGATGGAACAATACAGAAGGAAGGTAGAAAACTGTAGAAATTTTCAGAGATCTCTGACGTACAGATATGTTAAAGAATGTGTCCTCGTGTTCTGGGATGTGGTGTCAGGTGCCTGAATCAGTGCATAAATGTACAAAACTGCACAGTGTAGAAGGTGTGCTGTGCAGAACCAGCTCAAATGGTAAATCCATCTTTACAACAAAAGCTGTAGGGAGTCTCAAAGGCTGGCCTACAGATGTGGGGAAAGGATTTATACAGAGTCTAGCTGTAAGAAGGGCACCAGACTTTCCCAAATGTATCAGCCCCAGAATAATATTACAATGTGCATGCTGCTAGAAATCTTGTAGACAGCATATTAAAAAAAAAAAAAAAAAGTTCTTGATGCTTAGTATGAAGCATAGCCATTAAAACAAAGGTGCTACACTGTGTGCAACAAATTTCCACCCCCATAATTAACACTCCAACCCTAATCCCTCTGCTAGGAATAGAGCTCTTCAGCCTGCTCCCATCACAGCTTTAGGTCCACTGCTGGTTACACTCTGCAGGCTACCTTCTACCCCATAAAGATGCAGTTAGGTATAGTGCCAACATAAAACGTCATTTATTTTTTTCTTGTCCCACAAAGCTAGGAAGAGAGAACCAGAGGCATATGTGTGAAAAACATTCTCCCTTCTCCAAGCGATAACTTCTATTCACTTGCAAAAGCACTTCGGTATCACTTCCCCAAAAGGGCTACAAGCACTTCTGACAGGACCATGCAATTACAGCTGCAACACTAGTGATTTAAACATGCCCAGCCCATACGGCACAGAACAACCTGCGTTCATACTATCAAGTATTCTTAGCTTCCAGAGCTGGGTGGCCACACGCAAACCGCCAGTCAGGAATGGTCATGGGCCCTGCCAGTTCCTGGATTGTGCCTAGGAACTGTTACAAGCAGCACCAGCTATCCCAGCCCAAACAGTACCAGGGATGACTCTAATAATTTAGCAGTATAAATGACCAAGCTGTGGTGCTCAGAGAATATTCCCTGGCATTAAATGGGGCCATTTTATTTACTTGTACAGATACAGCCTCAGTTTGCTATGAGGAAAAAAAGTATCAACTCCAGGTTAATAAAACAAGGAGCAAAAGATGACCTGATCTCCTTCGCTCTCTCTTTCAACTCAACATGCTAATGACACTCAGTTGTAGAAAGCCACTTACGTTCATAATAAATGGAACTGAAAAAGATAACATTCCATATACTGTAATAAGCAATAAATTTATGCAAATGACATGCAGTAGGATGTGAGACAATAAAAGCATTATGCTGTACCAAGCAGTCAAACACACAGAAATGATGTAAGAGGACAACGTGAAGAGCTGCAAGCAAATTTCTGTCCTCTGAAATTTTCATATTTTCAGACTAAATGTATTTTTAAGGTGTTGGCAGTTCTTTTGAGTTTCTGCCAAATCTGAGTTCACGTTAAAAATATCAAAAGCTACTTAATCCCAGGCTTTAAATTATCTCATTCTCCATATAAAGGAATCAAGAAGGTTGTTAATTTTCTGAACGTGAGCTGAAAACGCAGTGTTAATTTCTTGATTTAGAGTTACAAGACACATTAAAAATAACTACAAGATATAACAATGATAGCTGTCAAAAAATGAAAAAGGAACAAGTAACAGCCTCAGATTGTGGACTAGAACATTTCCCAATCATTACAGAAGTGAGATGATTTTTGGCTTTAAAATGCTAACTAGCTCCACCAAAACCTTTCACTTGATTGGAATTTAAAAGTAAGTGCTGAAATATGAGAAAAACTCACTGCTTCAATGATAAATTCATATCAATTCTCTGTCTAGATCTTTAACATGATTCCACCTTCTCCTCCTATTTCAAAGCAGCTATGAGAAATGCTCTTGGTTCTAATCAAAATCAAAAGGAAAACCACAACAAAAAAGAAAAAACGACAAAAGCAAGTAGGTTTCACGTTTTGTTTAGCTAATGAAAAGGTCAGTGAATTCAGACACACATTTCAAAGCAGAACTTGTGTTCTATTAGAAAACAGGTTACAACACGCAGCAATAATATATGTATATGTATTAGTTATTCATTAACTACTCTGGCCATTACTTTCAGTCATTAAGAAACATGATGTAACTAAGGGCATCACAATAAGATAGACTGGAAAAGAAAATGGCCTTAGAGCACTGTCACTTATAGAGCAGCATGATGACTTCATGCATGACGCAGGGTAACCTGAGTTACTCACCACCAACAACAACGTTGCCTACGTACAAGAAGGTCCTGGAAATGATGTGTGAGAGGGAGTGCAGAATTCCAAAGCCCAGGTGAGGCAAGCCCAAACACATGGGTCCCAACACCAACAGATAAAGGAGCACTCTTCTGTTCTGCAGATGGAATTTGTAGATGCACCTCTCCTCTCCCAAGGGATACGTCCTTTCAGGGCACTATATAAGGAAGCACTTTTGATCATACTTCCAAGCGCTCAGGTTACGTTTATTGGTCATGTGGCAAAGTGATTATTGTGGTCTTTACTGTGAAGGTCACAGACAGCTCTGATAGTTCTTGCTTCAAAAGACTAGGAATCATCGCTCCAAAAGATTTTTGTCTTTTAAAATCCAGCAGGTAACCTCACTCTTCCACAGCAAGGATAAGAAAAAGTGTTATCCACGAAGCTTTCAACATCATTGTTCTAGCCAAAAAAAAAAAAAGTTTATCTATTCCTAAGTCTATGAGCAGTTACTCAAATCCATTTTCTGCTATCACAACAGAACACACTCAGCAAAACCTAACACAAGACAACACATCTCCTTCTGTTCTATTCTCCTTCAAAGCAATGAGTTCTTTCCTGGACATTGCTTTGCTGAAGCCCAATTTAAACATAGCTTGAAAGACCTTTTACTAAAATCAACAGATCTGGGCAAAACTTGCAAAACATTTATGGTCTCAGAAAACTTAAGCTACCGAAACAAAAGGCATAAAACACTCTTGCACCAGTAATTTGAGGTTCTCTTCTTTTTAGTCATATTCCAAATGAAACAAAATCCTGAAGAGGTGCACAGTTCTTTTTCAAAACCACATCCAAAGTACAAATATAACCTTCCTGAAAGTATGCCTACTTTAAATTGAATAAAAAATCCCCTGCAATTTTCTATCTCTGCTTCTCTCATGCTAAATAGAGAAGGCTTTTCTTACCCACTGATGCCAAGCTACCCACCTCTGTCTATGAAATAATAATAAAATTTCTTAAAAAATATCTATACAGAAAAATTAGGTAAGCCAAATTAATTAATTCTGGGCTGGATCCTCAGTTCCTTAGACTAATTTTTCAGACCTTATGTTTTATATGTAGGTCTGTCACAGGGGATGAGGCACAAACTCTATAGAGACTGACTTTTTACTTCATAAGAAAATCTGCCAATAATACTGTAAAGGCACACAATATTGATGATATAATCCATGTATACGCTCTTAAAGACGTATGTTTGTGCGGGAAAGGGATGTCTGAAAATTCGGAATGGATAACACTTGCAATAACAGTACAGCAGAAGTTGAGACTTATCTTGAAATTAACAGATGTAATTTGAAATCAAGTCAATCCTTACAGGCACAAAAAAAATCCAGGAAAACATTCATTGCCATTCAGCATCTCGGGAATATAACCTATCCAGCAAGGTTTGATTCAAATGGTCCATTCCAAGACTTATTAATCAATTATTTCATGTGACAGTGATAGAGTCTGGCAAGACAGACCTCAAAATACATTTGCCAATCTAAGATACAGAACATTACCTCCCCTGCTTCAGCTGAGAATGTCCTGACATTGTAACACTGAAGTTATAAAGAGTGAGAACATATCCGTAATAGCACGTACGTCTTAGGGTAAGGAATCCTAAGATGACACTCAGAATTTTGATTTTGATGTGCTGAGGCTACTGTAAATGTTTCTATACTGAATTAATTATATACATCTTCACTCTTTCCGATGCAATTTAGGAGCACTACCAACAGAATTTACTTTAGCAGAAAAGCCAAAGCTGAACAGAGATGTTAATTTTGCTTTTCACATATGAGCTGTCAAGGGCAGACTTTTTGTTGATTAAAACAAAAACAGAATTGGGAGTCAACATGCAGGTGGTCAGATACAGCCAAAAGGATGATTCATTCAATTTGTGCTCAAGGCCACACACACATCTCTGAGGCATATCATCTTTGTTAACAGAAAAATGTAAAAGTTAGCTACTAGTAAAGATAAGTAAATAAAGCAAGCACAAAACTAAAAAAAAAGGAAGGGCTGTTTTTTCCTATAATATAAAAAAACAATTGCTGTCCATACCAAACACTTTAATAAACAGTGATACAGGACACATGTATATTATTTAAGTTTTTCAGGCTTTAGCTGCTTACACATGCAAGTCCAAACTCATGGCTGCAACACATCAGAAACATGGCACATTTTCAGAAATAAACAAAATGGCTGTGTTGAACTCAATCACAGCTGCTGCAATAAGTGTATTTATCTCACTATTCAATGCTAGCACAGTCCTGCCCAACAAAATCTTTCATAAGCCAGCTGCCTGCTAAAACCTAATAAAACCCCAAACACATAAAATAAAACCCTCAAACCTGGCCCAGTCCCCTACTAAAAGTCTATCAGCATCCTTCCACCCAGTGACTACAGAACTTGCAGACCAACATGATTTTGGAGACTCAGTTGAAGTTCAGACTCATTTTTCAGTAATTTCAGTTCCCAGAAGACCAGTCTAACCAGAGTTATTCACACAACATTGCTAAGGTTAGTTTTTAACCTGAAGCATTTTTTCTCCAATCTTGGATGAATCTGCTACCTTGGAAGTGCCTTGAACATGACCTTCCATTCCATGTCCATTTCCGTGCTGTGGAAATACTCGCAGATGAAAAAGGGAAGCTGTTCATTAAGCACAATGAGTAAGGAATGGTCCTCATATTACATAGAAAGAAGAAAAAAAAACCAACTCACTACTTTATGAGCATGGAGGAAAGACTGTGGTGTGATGATACAGAGGAATTTAAACTGTGAATGTTCATCTACAAGCAAGAAAGAACAATAAACATCTGCATACAGCTTATCTATATAACAGATATTTTTTAAAATACATCTCCATCACTAGAAGTTAATTTAAAAAAATAATCATCCTTCCAAATAACCACATGATGTCAAGTTACTTCAGAAAGTTTGCAGGTCACCAGTACCAAGCTTTTGGTTTTACTTGTAAGACATGCAAAAATCACAAGGTTGATAGAAGTAAAGCAGATTGTGAACGGGCAGGTTCACTGCAACATGCCCAACAACTGGCAACCCAAAGAACTTGTTATTCTCTTTTTCTTCTATGTTGCGGAATGCACTTACAGATCCTTTCAATATTATTTAGTAAATTATACCGTCTGCCTATTGTAAAGAATGTGCTTTGCGCATCTAGTAAGCAACGGTGAGTGCCTATCAGAGTGAGTGAGTACAAGCACTAGCAGATTGAACAGTTAAAAAACATCTGATTTCACTGTTTGTGAAACAGTTTGATTTCCCTTAACTTCTTACCAATACTCATCTTAATCCTTTCTTGTGTACTCCTGTTTAGGCTTTATATTTGAAATGTATCTGTATTAAATGTATTTGGAGGACAAACCTTATGAGGAACGACTGAGGGATCTGGGGTCGTTTAGCCTGGAGAAGAGGAGGCTGAGGGGAGACCTTATCACCCTCTACAACTACCTGAAAGGAGGTTTTAGAGAGATGGGAGCTGACCTCTTCTCCCTGGTGACAAGTGATAGGACAAGAGGAAACGGGTTCAAGTTATGTCAGGGCAGGTTTAGATTGGATATTAGGAAGCATTTTTTCACTGAAAGGGTTATTAAACATTGGAATAAGCTGCCCAGAGAGGTGGTGGATTCACCATCCCTGGAGGTGTTTAAGAAAAGGGTAGATGAGGTGCTTAGGGACATGGTTTAGAAGTGGTGGTGTTCTTATCAGGGTAGGTTAATGGTTGGACTTGATGATCTTAAAGGTCCCTTCCAACCTCACTAATTCTATGATTCTAAATTATAGTTGCATATGAAAATATAACACAGAACCACAGAATGACTATATAATTATTTCTATCAATTAAATCAATGCCTCAGTTCTTTAAAACTAATTTTTGTCTCCCCAAAATACCATTTTTTAGTGATATGCATGGTAAATTGAAAGTCAACTTGATTCTTTTTTGTCTCCCAATAAAGCCTGCTTTGAAGTTTGCAATTATTCATGATAATTCCCAGAGAAGTTTTCTGCAAAAAGTCTTGGTATAGCCAGAAAGAATGACCTTATTTGATCCAAACTGAACGCAGCAGCTGTGTTGCTGCCAGAAAATATATAGCATGCACTCATGGTGGTTTCCCTCCCTCCACCATAATCCATTATATACTGATCCAATTATTGCACAAAAAGCCTTTTTCTTATAGCACGCTCTGCTTTTCACTTCTGTTTCACTCTGAGTTGGAGAAAAAAAATATCTTGTGGATGGAATGCTTACTGCTTTTCAAGTATTTCATGCAAAAAATGCCATTTACACCCACAGCCACTGCCTCCTTCTCTTTCTCCCTCATTTTACACCAAGACAAGGTGGGGGGGAAGGGCGGAGAGGGAGAGAGATGGAGAAAGAGAAAACAAACTGAAGGATTTTTCAAGATATTTAAATTAGAGCTTTATTATGTTATATTTTTTAAAAGTAAGCACGTATGCCAGATAACAACTTTTGAATTTGTCTTGAGAATTCTCAAGGCAATTGGAAAACTTGAATCTCACAGGGAATGCATGGAGGCATGAAAGTGTCACAAACGCAGCTTAGAAAGGAAAGGTGTCTCAGTTAAAGTTCTTCAGAAGTGCGACTGCATTTGCATAAAAAAAAAAAAAAAAAAAAAAAGAGGAGCAAGTACAGTGACTTAGTTTGCAAAGGGCTGGAAAGCATGTTGCAATCTTTTGCTTCCAAACAATACTGTTGTGTAACTTTTACATGTTAATTGAAAAAGTTTAGAAAAACAAACCAACCCCTTCAAAACAAAACAAAAAACCTAGTGCCTATTGAAGCTCTTGTATATTAAATCAAACATATTTGTTTTTTCTTCTATTTGCTTTTCAGTTACCTCCTTGTCAGAGTGTAAGAAAATCATCTGCCTGTCTTCCCCTTTCCCCAAATACTTTTCTTTGCTGGAAGTAGTATAAAACCCAACTATGCTGAGAAGGAAAATGTGATGAAAAGCAATGATGGTACTTTTAAAACAAATAAGAAATGGTAAAATCTGTTTACAGGTTTCACGTACATTCACTCACGAGCCATTAGCAACCCCCATTTCTCCCTTCAGAGCACAGAATAAAACCCAATCCCCCTAGTGAATATTTATAAACAAAGATAGAAATAATCAGATAATGTGTTTGAATGGAAAGGAGTTCTTCCCAGCACACACTTGCAATGGACAGACAGGCAGAGAACCTGTGTCACTTGTTATATACAGTTTAGAAATACACAACCTTTAATTCAACATACTGTCTTGCTTCTGAACAGTCTAGTAAAAACCCTCAATGGTTCAAGGGTACAGCAAAAATGCACCAAAAAAGGAATCGCAGTTATTCTTTCACTTAAGTTAGTAAGCCAGTGCTGAAGAATGGGGGGCGAGGAGAAGGTCAAGAAATTAGAAGCAGTTACTGACATTTGTGATAAGACTTATTTTCATACTCTTACTGCTTTCTCACTGTAAAACCATCCTGATTCGTTACAATAATACTTTTCACATGTGACATCACAGCGCAATCTCCACATACAGGGAAATCCATATGAAACCTTGAAACCAAGATTTTGGGGTTTTTGTTTTGTTTTGTTTTTTTGATAGGCAGACACTTTTCATCAAAAAGAATGTAATCTTTCAGGGGAAAAGATGCCAGAGTATATCATCACTCAGCTGTTTACAATAACCTCAGTGCACTCTCATATTTCTTAAATTTACCTCAAAGACAGTCATCTTTTTGTTTGCTCATGGCCTTTTTGGTCGAGTGCTTTTATGATTGCATCTTAGAAGGTCCAATGAGGGTCACAGCATTACTGAAAGTGATAATATTCAGAGAGACACTGAACGAATATTCATACGTGTGTAAACCAAATACACTATGCCAAACCAAAACAAAACCCTTATCAAGTCAAGCCCAGAAGCGTGAAACTCCTTGACCAACATAAATATCATTTATTTCATACTTTCGAAAGCCTGAGGTAAAAATTCTAAAGTCTATATTATGATTTCCCTTACAAACATTATCATCTCCATGCACCAAGATATAGAAACTAAGATTGAGATCTGCAAAAAATGTTTCAAGAAAACCCAGTTGGAGATTTGGATCCCACGGAAATCACTGCAAGTTGGGCACTTAACCACTCTTCTGGATTTCACTCTTTCTACCATTCAAAGCCTATTAGTCACGGGATGTATTCCTCTTATCAAAGGGAACAGATTGCTACACATCAGCTATCTATGGCAGCTGCTGTGTGTAAATACCTGCTTGTACATCCTGTGGGTCAGTCTGCCCACCACGGTTACTGTGCACGCACAATAACCGGATGGGCAGGATGGCTGGAGGGAAGCTGAGGACTGAAGCTATAACAACCAGCTACAGGAATACTTAAGGTTAGAGGAACACATGCAAGCGTTAAGAATACTCTTGTGTAGAATATTCTTAAGATTTTGTTTAACTGCGCTGGCATTAGATCAAGCTGAATTTATTTTTTTTCCAGTAGGATTTCAATGGATATTTACTTAAGTTCTACAACTGTTTTAAATATTTTCCATTGCTTGGTGGAACTAAAGCAAACTTGAGGAAAGATTCATTAAGAACTATTTTAGGTTTTACAAAGAAAGCTCAAAAGATTGAAACAGACTTTCCTATGCCAGACAAAAAAATAAATTTAAATAAGTTTAAATTTATATGTTTGCAGGACAACTATAAAGGTCTCAAAGCACCTACATATTAACTATCATATTTAACCAGGAGAATAAATCAGCAAGCCTGAATCTGCTTATAAGAATAAAAATTATAATGTGAAATATCATCACAATATCATTATCACACATTATTTTTACTGCAAAATGGAAATGTGCCATGAATATCTATTAAAGGATAATTCCATAGTTACACAATGGCCAGAGTGATAGATTTCCAACATTGTCTTCGGAAAACAATCCTGAATTACACAGAGCTTCCTGAAGACATCTATGGAAGAAAGGGGCAGGGGGAGAAGGAAGCAATACTTACTTTTACACAAAATGTCCCCCTTTAGTAAAGAAGGTTTTATATAGTACCAAACTCACCTCCCAAAAAAGCTTTAATACAAGAATGCAGGGAAACATGGTGAAACTACCTCATTGTATGCAAGCGGTAAAGCCCAGGTGCAGACACTCAGCATTCTACCTCTCCAAGACTAAACTAATTCTGCAGCACATGCCACAGGGGAAAATGAACAGTTTATCTCAAAAATGGCAGAAAAAGGAACATCACACCAGAAGTATTAAATTTTCTTGTGTGGGTTTTTTTTTTTTTTTTTTTTTTTTTTTTTTTAATTGGTTGGTTTTGGTAACTATATCTTGACAGTGATGGCTTGGAAAACCATCCCCTTGTTTACAGCCATGAAAAATGCCTGTAACAAATTGCAGAGTTAAGATCAGAAAAACCATGCAGGACCTTTTTCGCTTAAATGCCTATAGTCTTTTAGAATTTCCTTTTGTTGCTCATTTCATATTTTGCCCATCAAATGTTTTGTTCCTGTCCTGAATTAATATTTATTTGTTACCTGTTCTTTCTCTGGTCACACACAAGTTTTTGATACTCTCTTTTTTTCTCTCTACCATGTAGCCCTAGGGCCTGGTCCACCTCTCTGTACTTAGCAGGATTGAGCACATCTGCTTCCTTTCCTTGTTCCTTTAGTGTCTGGTAACTCCGGTTGATTTGGCCAGTGACTCTTCTCTTAGGATATTTCTTTATTCATCTATTCTGTTCATGCACCAACAAATCCACTTAGAAAAAAAAGTTGTCATTAAAAAGAGAAGGTAGACTCCCCTTTGGAAAGTACCGCACATCTGTAAAAGTAGATGAAAATCTCAGCTTAATATCAATGCGAAGTATTCAACTGCCCAGTAAGAAAACAAAAGCAACAGGCTCAAGGATCTGGGCCTGACCAGAGGTCCCATTGTAAAATGTAGCATTCAGCTTATTTGGAAGATGAACGTGATACTTGCAGAGATGAACTATTTTAAAAAAAAAAAATCTTACATTTTGTTAAGAATTTATGTAACTTCTAAAGGAAGACTAAGAATTCAGACCACTACTATTAGACTTCTAAATTAAACTTCTAAATTACTTAATCATCATTAGAAACACTGTATAGCTTCATATTTCACCACAGTTCAGAGGGAAATAAAGAAAACAGAACTCTGGCTGATATATAGTTCCTCAAATGTTTTAAATGAGAGAATAATCTTGAATAACAGTCAAAGACAATCCACTTGTACCTGAAACCATCTTCTGAAACCAACCACTATCCAGCCAGTTATCTCTGCTAAGAAGCTTATTTCCCAGACATCAATAGCAATAAGTTCTTCTTTCAATAGCCAAAAATCAGTTTTGTTTTTAATTTAGCAAACTTTCCTCTTTTCAGAGATATGAGGACGATTACTTATGTAATGCCAATCAAGAAAGCTTGTACATATCATTAGAAGAGAATGATTTTTTTAAATTCAGCCTTAAAAAAAAAAAAAAATGTAGACAGTAACACTTCTTAAAAAAAAAAATTATATTTTTGACTCTGTGTCAGCTTTTTGAAAGGAAAAGCACTTGCAGTTTCAGTGCTTTTAAAAATTAAAAAAAAAAATAGTAAAGGCATATAATCTGTTACATGGGCACTGCACATTTTACTAATTTGGATCAGTTCCTCTTCAGTGTACTGACTTGCAAGGTCTGTGCTCCCCAAATTAAAATGAAAAAAATGCCTTCCCATTTTTTTTAAATTAAAAAAAGGCAATAGAAAAAATAATAACATGAATGTACTAGGAAAAATAAACAAGGTGGGCAATGTGTATTCCCGTTTTGGCAAATAGAAGTAGAATACAGATGGGAGAGAAAGCACGATTTTTATAAATGGAACAATAAATTTGAACTTTTAATCCAAACATCTGAAAGTACTTATACATGTGTGATTTAAGCCTGTTACAAGTATTGTGAAGTATATGATCAAAATATACAAGGAATAAAATGCAATATGTGTAGTCATCTCTGGAATGCAAGGGACCAGAACCTAAAGTGAGCAATATTAACACCAAGAAGAAGTGGCAAGAATTATTTGGAGAACTAGATTTGTATCTTTAAAATCATATTTTTACCTATACACTACAACTTGCAGCCCTCTCACTATTGTTTTATAGTTACAGAACCCTTAACTACCGAAGAAACTGTTAGGACTTCAATTCTTATGTCCATCCAGAGGACAAACAAAGGACAGTTTACTAAAAGACATTTACAAAAATGGACCTGAAGGAAGATACTTCACTCTACTTTTCATCCTCAACCAATACACCAATCATGTATGATAACAGTTGGCAGGACATCTTCAAGGAAAAAATAATCCAAGGTCAGCTCATGAAAGAAAGCTTTTACTGGACGACAGTGTTACCAAGCCTCCTTTGGCTGCTGATAGCATCATTGCTGTAAGGAAGCTCAGAAACTTCAAGCTCAGCACTGAAGTAATGATTCAAAACATGGAATTAGTACAATAAACTTCATTCATACAGTGTAAGGAGGCAGATAAATGCACAAAAGCATGGTACAATTGCAGGATTCCAGCAGCCCTCTTCTCAAGGACATTTAAAGTATGCTTTACTGGTTCTACAATCACCAAGACAGGTAAAAACGCCAAAGAAGTCACTTGTGACTCCAGGCCTTTCAAAGCACCAGTCCATCTTTAAACGTTTCTTAACTTGTGAAAGAGGTCTATCAGACGCTCAAGAATCCAATGGTCACACGAACCAGCACTGGAAGTCAACCCCAGCAAGGAAGCTGCACTGTTTATATTGCATTTTATATTCTTTTTCAATTGCACTTGTATTTAATAACAACAAGAACAAAAAAAATACACTTTGTAGCCAATATTTATATTTTCCATTTGGCAGTTCTGATAATTTTTCATACCGAGTAAAGATAAAGCTGACTTGGCAGACTGTATTTATCGACATTTCATCTGCTAAACCATTTCAGCAAACCATACTGTCAACAGTTCCAAGAAGCACACTCCTAAGTGTATTATGAGAAAAACTAATAAAGAACATAAAATCCAAATAAGCAAGTAAGATAATATAAAGGGGGGGAGGGAACCACAAACTCAACCCATCATTTAAAGATTTGTTATTTGTAATCCCTAAAATGGAAGTTTATCTAGTGCTGAGTACTTTAGAAAGACAACTTTCTTTTTTAAACACTAAATACATACTTCCTGAGTTCCTCAAATCTCTTTCACGCTACTGCACCAAGTAGAAAACGTAGCACAATCAAAGATTTGATCTAATTTTTTGGTAAACTGCCAAATTTGATAATATTTCAAATATTGTCTCCCAAAAGTAAAATAATCCCATCCTCATCACCACTAGAAATACGTATTTCACAGGACTATCTCAGTGATAGTGATAGAAAGTGATGCTTTCTGTGAAAAACAACAAATTATACAGGTTGGAATTTCAGAAGCAATTGCACTGACAACATACAAAAATGAAATAAGATACAATTCTGAAGACAAAAGAGGAGTAAAAACTTATTTTAATGCTAACAGACATATGTAATTGTATACAAGGACAGAGAAGTCTTTGGATAGCTTTGCCACGCATGATATTTATTTATTTGTACTAGATTTAATAATACCTTCTTTATCAACAAAAAATTGCAGTTGTATCCTGTTTTAATACCAAATCCTTCAACTTTCTTTCTTAATCAAACCTTGGATCTTCAAACTAGGAGTCTCAATTAGTTATACGAGATTTCTGATGCTTTAGCAAGGAAAAGTGCTCAGAACAATATACTGTTAGTAAAATTTACTACAGTTAAAGATGTCATTACTTCACTGTTAACCCTTTCAGCAGCATCACCTCAACACTTTTCCTTTCACCTCAGAGCTTTCTCCCTCTAGGACCTGATTCCCATCCTCCCCCACCAAAATTCTCATTGCTATGCTAAAGTTCTCAGATCATCGCAATTAATAATCACTACCAAAACTGACAGATCTAATGAAGGTGTGCATCAGTTGACGAACAAAGGTATTGCAGTCCTACAGCTCCTACTTAAGGCCAAAGGACTGAGCACTGTGCTACTACAAACAAATAGAAAAAGACGGAGGCAGAAAAGAAAATGAAATTTTGTCTACCCTATGTCTCAATCTCTTCCTGTGGATGTGAATAGAAAGGACAAAACAGGATAGAAACAGAGACACAAAGAACAGGATTGCTTACCATTTCCTGAGATGCATACTTTGGATCTTCAGGATCAACTGACCAGTAGCAGTAATCAAAGCTGAAGGCCACAGTCTTTTCTCTTGAGTCCCAAGTGCCATCAAGCCTACTGTCAACCTGACAACAGAAAGAAAAAAGACAGAAAGACCAATTTACTTTGAAGCTGACCAAAAAATTAAGTATTTAAAAACTAACAGGAACTTTATCTAAGATCTGAATTGTGGAAAAGTACAAATACTTTATCCTCTTTATTCAATTTTCTTTGGTGCTGAGAGGTGGAGATGTTCATGACAGATCTGCTGAAGGGTTTTTGCTGAAGGGTTCATTTATTACAGCTAAGGTCCCCCAGGCTATATACAACAAATGCAATTTAGTGACCCTTCACAACATCTGTATTAGCAGAAAAGCTCTATATTTTTCTGTCATTTTTTGGCTTCATTGAGAACTGCATGACAGAAATGATGTTCAAAGTGAGAAAATAAAACCAATTTTCTCACTGCATACTTGAACATACAGCTCTTTTCCCCCATTTCCCTTTTGCTTTGTCATGGCTGCAAGCTAATGCTTCTGTCACCGGGACTGCACACTACAAACCTAACCTTTACGGGTTAGTAATAATGACAGTGAAGCCTTTCCAGCATAAGAGTCAGAAATGGCGACTGAAATATTAAGGGAGTCGTGTAAGTCTTTCTGTATAATCTTGCCCAACTGATTCGTAATAAAACAGATAAGCTTGTGAACAAGGAACTACATGTTGTTGTTCTGGTCATCCAAGGAGTGTAACAAGCCAAAACATTACACAAAACTAACACCATCCACATGTAATTTTGACCTAACTGGTAACTTCATTGTAACCTTGACTTCTGCAACAACATAAGCAGAAGAAAAGGTTCGTTATAATTCAGTGCCTAAACAAACCACTTCACTAATGGTCCCAAAAACCAGGGGTGACAGTCTGCCCAATTACTGGATAAAGGGCACTCTGAGCACTGAACTCTGCTACCAGACACGAGGTTTACAGGGAAAATTAATTTACAGGCCCATCTGTAGTTTTGAGGGTTTGTTGTTTTTTTTAAATGAAGAAATAGCAAAGCAAAAGAAGACAGAAATTTAAGTCAACTTTGAAGTAAAGAGGTTTCACGTATCTTAAACCCCACATGACTCTAAATGTTGTCACATTGAATTAAGTACAACCAAGGTTTCCTCTAGGCAGGATTAACACCTCAACAAGCCTACTGATCATCTTCAATAACAACATTTTCGACATGTTGCAATTCAGAGATTTTTAGGCAACTACCTTGTATTTTCTTAGGTTTTCTACTGCAATAGGCAGAAGATAGCCTGGAGCACTGCAATATGTAAAAATAAAAAAATACCCCTCCACCTCAGGAAATGCAGCCCCTGACCACAGAGGTGATGACCCTTCTGGTGAGAAGGGGTTTGCTCCAAACTACAAAGCGCACCTACCCCATATACAACAATGTGAACATTGGCATATAAATATTAATTTATACACTAACATGAATTCACCAAAGACTATCTAACCTTAGTTTATGCATAAAGCAAAATCACTCCCTTTACAAAACTCACCAATTACGAAGCCTCAAGAAAGAAAACATCCACAAGCCAGCCCTAGCATCTCCAAATAACCCTCCTCGGCCTGCTACCAGGCAGTCTGCCCCACCCCTGTGGTTTCCCCAGGCAGCCCACAGCTCCTCTTTAAACAAATAAAATGAAAAAAAAAAAAAAAAAGCCAACCCTCTAGGTCTAACGAGAATCAGCTGGACCCAGTTAGGCAGCTGCATGACCAAGGCCTCCACCTGCTGAGGGAGGCTCCCCCGACATGGCAGGCAGCCTCAGAGGCCCAGGTCCTCACAGCCCACCCTGTCACGGGGACCAAACCAGAGAGTAAGCATCTCTTTGTAGACCTTTATCACGCGTTTAAGGAGTTGGGGAAAACTACTTCAGAAAGTAGTAAGTCTCAGACCCTGCAAATACAGCCTTTGAGAAGGAAACATGCAGAAAATAAGCAACGTTTTACATCCATGAGACCTCTCATACCACTAGTATTTTTCCCCTCTTCTTTCTTTAAAAAAAGAACACTTGTAGTCATACAAAAATAAGTATAATGGAAACAAGATAAGTAGTTCAAATATTTTAATTCCATTTTTTGCCACAGTTTCTCTTCAAAACCTAATAAATTCTCTCTCTTGAACCAACAATCCAGAATAACTGGGTTGCTTGCAGATATAAAAAAAAGGAGACAAGAAATACAAAATGCATCCGTCTTTTAGGATCCCACAGTAATCGCAGTTATCCCACAGTGCATTTATTTGCCTTTCAAGCAGAAACATGTCTGACAACATAAAATTGATTTACTCCCATTCTATTAATTTAGTGAAGGACCGTATCAGTTCAAGAGTCTAAACCAGAGGGTTGATTCCCATGCACGCCAGCTCCAGAGCTTTCACAGAGGATGACAGCTACATTCAGTTTATTCTTATAGCTCTTGGTCCTTTACCAAGGCCTGAAGTGTAGCCGAACACGTTTTGCTCCATTTCATGCAAGTCAGTTCCACTCCAAGTGCAAATATGAGAGTCAGAGACACACAGGGAAAGAAACTATCCAGATGTTAGCAACAGTAAGATAAGCATAAAACCCTAAACAATTTACTAACAGCTTTGAATGATGGCATGCAGCCAGACTGCAGCAGCTTTGACAAATACAAAATATGCAGCTACATGTTATATCCCCTGTCTAAAAAAAAAAACCAAAACCCACAACCCCAAACCAAAACAACCCCTGCCACACACACTTTTGCTGCATTTATTCTATTGCTGTGCCAGTTTAAACATCTCCCTTTGATGTTTCCATTAGAATGATACAATAGCCAAGCAAGCATAGAAAAGCATCAGGGTATCAGGATCATTATTTAAGAAAGAGAAGATGACAAAAAGCATACCTTTACATTTCTGACTTTTGCCACTTTGTCATCAACTTCTACGATCACTCTTCCTCCTTCTGCACTCTCTCTGGAAACAGAACACATTCAAAAAAACATTTAAAATATAAAGACACAGAAAGATGCATGTCAAATTCGTAAAGCCCAGAAACTTGTGTGTACTTTAACAAATCGGAGATCAGAAAGAGCTATAAAACAGCTACTCATCAGACACACTGTGAGAGGAAGCAGCATTTGCAGATCAGCAGCCAGGTATCTCAATAATAAAAGAACAAAACAGGACTGCCGTCATTAAACAGTTTCCAAGAGCTTGTCCTAAATACTTTGTAAGGATTTTATTTCAAGTTTAGAGTCGTTGTTTTAAATTGTGTTTGCAAAGAAGTAGAGTGCAGCACAGGTAGACTGGCTGTGCTTTGTGGATCCATGTCACAGACCTATGAGCCACAAGTGTTGTCAAGTCTACTGTCTGATTTTTACCACATAATCCAAAGTATTATTTACTCCCCCACCGATTACTATCTCCTTTCACAAACAGCTCTAACTTCCAGGCAGCAAGTAGCCCAACATGCCTTGCCTCTGGGGTCTCTCCCCTCCAGTTCTCAGTTTTTAGCCACACTTCCCATAACAAAACAACATTTAAAACAATACCTTAGAGCACTTAAGGCTTCCACAGAGGCAATCACTGTAGCATTTGAGCTTTACAAACATAAAGAAGTTTAAAGCACATTTCTGAGCATAGTCTGTCCCTC
Organism: Vanellus vanellus; assembly: GCF_965231255.1. Lineage (NCBI taxonomy): Eukaryota > Metazoa > Chordata > Aves > Charadriiformes > Charadriidae > Vanellus > Vanellus vanellus. The sequence goes on along the minus strand of NC_138911.1, from coordinate 30,777,232 downwards.
TTTTGCAGACAGAAAATAATGCTTTACCTTAAAGTCTCTGTGCTTCACTTTACTAATTTTGAGCACCTGCCTTGAGATAGACTGAACTTAGTACTTTCTGTAACACATACGTGGCGCTTCACCTAGAAAATACAACCACAGCTCCCAGAGGTTTTAGTTAAGTGTGAGTATTCAGAAGTTCAACACACCAACAACCAGAACCCTGTGTTAGACCCCAGGAGAAAGAGGAACACTCACAGGAGAATTTGCGTTATGTACAGCTGGGTACCAAATGTGGCATTATGTACAGCTGAGTACTGAACGGAGGCCACATAAGGTTCCCTGAAGAACAAATGAAGAAGGACCAGTGCCTAAGGATAGAGTCTGTGAGTATCTAAGGTAGAAATTTGCAACTGATGTGTTTAATCTATACATGTGCAATTTCTTAAATGTTTTGAAAAGCAAGTGTTTTCCAATACAAGTAAGTTTGGGAACTTGCATGTCCACATACAAACCTCTGCCAGGTGAGCTAATGGACAAAGCTGACAGTTATCCCCTACACCAGACCAGCTATAAGAGGAAATGGGACATTTTGACAGAGAATTTCAGAAGAATTTAAGAACAGCAGAAGGCACAGAAAACTGGAGGGATCCTTTAGGAAGGAGCTTGCTTCTGTTACACACATTCTTTTCTCCATTGCCCCAGTATGATCTTGGCTCAATCCTGCTTCCTAATCCCAAGAGCATTCCCTATTTTCCATCCTACTGTTAACCCTCCAGTCCTAACACCCCAGCTACACTTCACTGAATTCCCATCCTCCTCCCCCTATACTGACACATCATCCCTTACAGGTACCTGCTATCTGTTCTCTCTGGCATCTTGTCCACCAGCCCACATTCAATTTTAGTGTCTTCAACTGCTCTGGAGATCTCAGATCCCTTCTCCTACTGCACTGTAGCTGGTTTTAGGCCAATGTCTCGGCTCCAAAGCTACGTGGTCCAACTCTCCTTGTCAGCTCTTCCAGTCTCTATCTCAAGTTTACTTGTGCACTCCACAACTGAATTGGTTTCTTCCTGGACACCAGCTGTGGTCAGCAAACAGATTATTTCGATTAAATGGGACAGAAGACCTTGCTCTCAGTTCCTGTACCCAGGCTTCAATTGTTACTTGGACAACACTAAGGTCAATTTATCAAGGCGGGGCTCAACTGATGAGTTTTTTGACTTACGGGGATGGTGCAAGAACAATTTGGTCAACACTAGAGAATACAAGCTCTGATGCACTCATAGAAAACAGATCCCTTAAAACTTTTACCTGCTATGTTCTTAGGAGCCTTCACTGAGCATATTGAAGAGTTTTAGTTGTTTAGAACTTGCGCAGAAATAGGTGGATTCAGATGGAGAATTCACCAAATGCACACCAGATTTCCAATTTTAAATCAATTGGAAATTCAAATAAAAGGTCACCCTAAGTTGCTTTTAAGTATTTTAAAACTTAATTTTCCCTTAACCTCATCTTCTGTAGAAGCTGAACTGTTCGGGACAAAGCTTAAAATTAACTACAAATATCTAGCCCAAGGCAGGTATTTATGCATGGAAGATTTCTACCTAAATGGTTGAAATCTGGGAAAGCTCTTAATAGTTTTAAATGCTAAGGTACTCTAATAAGACAACCTCAACAACAAGCAGTGCTCCCAAACCCACCTATAATAATTACATGAAACTCACTGCCTTCAGTCCACATGCACTATACACAACCCTATGAACAAATGACTTCATGCTGTGGGCTCTCAGCACCTGATGTTCTCCCAGGTCACAGTCATTATTGAAGACTCAAGATAAAGAAGAAATTCCAAACACAAAAACTTTGAAGTACAAACATTTTTCATATATATATAAGTTCATATACTTATATTTATATTCTTATATTAAAATAAATATAAAACCAGTAAGATACAACCAATACAAAATAAAATTACCACACCACCTTTTACCACAGGGTTAACATGACTCCTCACTATGCTGACAAAAGGTGTATGCGGCAGTCAAGTAGCTTTGTTCAAATCTCACACAGCAAGAAAGCCACCAGCAAAGAGGGATAGAAATAAAGTCTCTCCTTGCTCTGGGTGCAGATTCACAGCATATTTTATCTATCTTAACTGTGGGCTGTTGCTGCAAGGGGCAACTTCTCTTCTCTGCTCCAACACCCCACACGTGTTCCCACTTCTTTTCTTGCATCTGATCTAGCACCCATGCAATGGCTCAGATCAGCTGTGATCAGAAAACAAACACACCAAAATAAATAATCAAGGTGCCACAGGGCCAGCGAACCCTTCCAGAGCACGGAGCACAGTGGTGGCACGGTTGCTATGCCAAAGCAAGAGAAAGGGCAGGAACACGCAGTGGTGGGAATGGAGACCCCTCCCTTCTGCAGCAGCTTACAGCCAGACAGCATTGAGCATAAACAAAACTGGACCTGCAGCGTTCCCAGCTCTACAAACCGTACATTCAGCCTCCATGAAAACACATGTTTATTTCATTCTTCTTTTAGGTACAAACCAGAGAATTTTGGGAAAGAAAGCACAGTTTAATATATAAAGCCCAGGAGGCAAAGCAGACTCACAGCTGGTCCAGATGTTCTGACCTTAACTCCAGATTGCAAACACTACAAAAGCGCTCTCAGCAAGAACTGTGTTTGTCAGTACAATCTTACACATGTGCACCACAGTTTGCATTTGACTGATAAAACAATCAGTCATCCTTAGGAATAGGTGCTCTGCTCCACAGGTGTAAAACCTGTATTCCTCGTACCAATAAAATTGATTCCAATGTACATGAAACACATTTGACTTCCCCTGCTCAGAATTCACAGTGATTTTAATGTTTAATTTCCCCATCCTCCCTTCTTCCCCACTTGTTGAAAAAATCACGCTATGTCTGGGAAGTGCCTCTTTTCTTCTAAATTCCTTTGTACGGACAATTCATTTTCATGCAAAGACAGAGCTGTAGAAATACCACTTAATGGTACACGTCCCAGGAAAGACCTGGATCTTCTCAGACACAAAAAGTTTTAGAGAAATGCAGACCCAGCAACAGAACAGAGACACAAGTACAGAACGCAGCGGCAGGGCTGTAACGGGGAACTACAAGAGAGACCTGACAGAAGCAAAGCTGCTGTGGCAGTCCATAAAACAGGGGCAGCCCAAAGAAAAATCTCCTCATAACGTTTGCTGTTCCTATGACAAACCATTTCTGCAGCCAACATGTTGCTAATGCAACCCCAGAGGGACAACAGACACTCTGCAAGAGCTGGAAGAACGAGCCAGTGGAAAAGAATCATGGGAGGATCGAGACCCCCGAGAGGGACATTTCCACAGCTTGCTGGACCTCACTGATCCAAGTTCACACACCAAGTACAGAAGTGCAAGTAGGTATACAGAGCTGGAGGAAGAAGTGGGTGGAAAGAAAGGGGGCAGATGTTTATTTTAGACTTCATAAAATTTGCCCCACTTCTCCACCCTCTCAAATAACAGTCAGGCACTCGGAGAACAAAGGAGCTGACTCTTAAAAGTTGCCTGTTTATTTTAAAAACAGGCACATGCAGTAAAGCAAGAATATTGGAGTCATTAGCAGTAGTCATGTCATACAACAAAACAGCTTCTACAAATGCAGACCACTAAATGCTCACCAAAGTAATCAAACATACTAAAGCCAATATATACCACTCAAGTACATAAGAAATCTTAAATCATTTTTGGAAGAACTGAGTATGCATCTACTCATACAAAATTTGAAAATAACCCTACAATGTAATTGTTGCAAGTACTTATGCTTTCCTACTCATTTCCATCACCCAAGTTAACTCCGAACCCAATCCCAACCTGTACTGAGACAAGACCTCAAAAGCAGTATGGCAACACTATCAATCCCTCCCCTCTTGCAGAGATTTTTGCAGATCTGGGCAATCGTGTCAGTTCTGGTTTTTGGCACAATTCGCTTTAATCATTTTTCTAGACTTTTCTAGACAAAAAGTAGCCTTCTGTGGCCTACTGTGACAGACATTGTCACACTCTGCTTACAAACACAACCAAAAGCACACCCATAGCAAGCTTGGCAGGATGCATGCTAGCGGTCACTGCTGCTGTCTCTGGGACTCTGTCACTTCCCAGGATGTGACCCATAGCCATGATAGCCTATAAGTAAGGTACATTTACCAAATTACCTCCACTTCTACCTGGGACGCTTTGTGCCATCTAATGGCACCCTTATGAAATCACCATGCCAGCAGCTGCAGTATAATCCTGAGGCAAATCTAACCCAAGCTTTTTCTTGGTTAAAGTCCAAAGGCTTTATGGAGAAAAGCTCAGGGAGTATTCAGATTTATCTTTTCCGTTCCATTAACAGTATATTGTAAAGTGTCTCTGCCTCCTTTTTATTGGTGGCCTTGGCAGAGGTATCTTTGAGAAGCTGTCATCTTTGCACCTCCTGGGTGACTGACCTTGGCCACAGAAGCAATGAAACAAACAATGCAAGGTGTATTGTCTGTTGTGGTAGTCTTCAGACAAAATGGTTTGCCCCAGACAAAATGGGTTGAGAAGACATCTGTGCTAAGACCAAGGGTGCAATGAGAAGCGCACTAAGACTCCACGCTGGTCCATCAGAAATTGTGGAGAAGAATGTCAAAGCCTTCAGCCATTAGAGCTTCCGCATTCTACTGCCAAGTTAAGATACCTACAACCACAACTTTCCCAAACACAGCAAACACAACACCAGCATAATCTGTATCTGCATCCCTACTGATGTAAGCTCTGAAAGCCAAGAGCTTTTAACAGTATGAACAACCTCACTTTGGCTAATGCAGATGTATTTTTTTAAAGTATTAATAATAAATAAATTTACTTAAAGTTTGTTTTTAATATTTTTCATTATTTATTACTACTCAATACTGTTTTGGATATTTCTCTTTAAGTCATAATTGTTTTACTGTGTCTTGCAAAAGAGGAGTGCACACCCAGTCAGCAATCCTCCTACCAAATTCAGAACAGATGTTTATAAATAATTTAAAAATCTATATTGAAGCCAAGTACACAGAGTTCACCAAGACAGCACGCTGCTATACTAGACACGCTGCTCAAGTTATGTTTCAAGGCTAGTCCTCACTGCATAGAGCTGTATTGGCTCTGATAACAGCTAATACAATCTGATAGTCAAAAATCAGCATTCCTAGTGATCACCATCATCCTCGTGCGGCTTCCGCCTATTCTTCTTTGAAAATATTATATAGCAACAAGAATAGGAATATTTGGTGCAGAGATAAACATTTGGCATTGTCAGCGCTCTTTTCAGATACAGGCTTGCTCAAACAGCTAAAGTCTTTACTTAATCTTACCAGACTTTTGATGTATATTTTCATGAGCAAGGAGAAGCAGCACAGGAGATGGCCTCCTTCGGTCAAAGTAAGCTCTGCAATGCTGCCCACGTGATGGCACAATACAAGAGCGTTCCTGTCTGCACTATCTCTGAAGTCTTGTACTGCTAGAACAAGAGCGTCAAGGCATCTTCCTTGAGCAATCCAAGTCAGAAATACTCCTTATGACCCACCAGTGCTTTGAACAGCTGTGGAGTAACACTGCTTTCTCTTTCATACAGAGGCATTGAGGGGAGGAGGGAAAAGGAGAGTGAAAAGTCTTTTCATCTGTCATACCACCAGCATTTAAGGAAGCATGAAATAAGGAGGATTTAAAAGAAAGCTACAGGCCAGTCAGTCCAGTTTCATCCACCCTTGATTTCCCAACTGTTTACTGAGTAAGGAGACAGCGTAATTCATGGACTTTTGTATCAAAGAAATTCTGTGCAAATGCTGTGATTTCCATGCAAACCAGAATTTTGATACAGTGGTCAGTTTTCACTCCACCAGGACAGAACTTCAATCTGCAATCATAGTTAAATAAATTATCTGACACTGAATGCTCCAACGCACTGTCTTCTACTGAATGCTGCGACGCACTTCTTCCTTCTTGCTATTTCATTGCATCAAAAGTGCATAAAACCCCTTAAATTAAAAAATAGAGGTGCAAAAGTCTGTTATTTTGTTTAAAAGCTACACTACAGCTAGAAAGATGGCAGAAAAAAAAAATAAAAGTGCCCTGCTATTGAAAGTTCACATAAAGCCTCAGACTAAAACAAAAGGAAATTGGGGAAAAACCTCACATAAATTCTCTGTGCACAGTGGTGGTGTCTCACCATGCACTGCACAAAGGTCCCACAAGAGTAGCATCCCACCTCTGCACCATTCCGCAAGGGAGATGGGCAGCGATCTCTAGGCATGCAGGCATGTCATCTTACATTACTACAACTTCTCTCAGATAGAGTATGCGGACTTAAGGAAGGGAACTGCCCAGCAAAAACATGGCTCTAGCCAAGTTAATTAATGACGTTGTGCCCCATTTTTCTTTGATGCATACAAAAAAAATCTGATCCCTGCTCCAAAACATTCTGACACTCATCAAATATTTTTAGGACTTGGGAGGAAAAGTGTTCTATGAAAATGAAAAATAATAGTTGGAGGGCTTTCAAAAGCTTCTTTTGCTTTTATTGGTTCAGGACATTTTTGTAGCTGCTTTTGCACAGGCAACAAGGGAAGTGGAAGAAGAGAAGAAAAGACAGTCAGGCTCTTACTCGGGAAGTAAACTATCTTGTGCTCCTGGCTTAAACGAGTACAGGCTTAAATGAAGCATCATCATCAGTGGAATGGGTAGCGGTGGCCACTCAGGACATGCAGAGTCCTGCCCTTTAAAAAAGCTAGAAAGTCCGCCCTTTACCAAAGTTAGAAAACCTGTTTCATGTTACCTCAAGAAGAATACATTTGGGAAAGGGTACTGGTGCAGTACCCTTATAAAAACACAGATGTGACTTATGAAAACCATCTGCTAGTGACAAGTACAGACACGAAGAGAAAAGACCAGCCACCTCAATGATAGTTTACATGAAACTTTAAATAATAGACTAGGCAATGGAAAATAACTAATTTGAGAGAGAGGGGGGAGAAAAGATGTCAAGATAAACTTAAAAATAGGCTAGGTTACAAAACAGGACACACAAATATTAAAATACATTTGTTTGAGAGAGTGACCTCCTTTATAAACACAAAATTAGAATCTCAACTTTTCTTTTAAAAATCCCAGCTCTTCTGTGGGAAAAAAAGCTTGAAATCATGAGCAATGCATAAACAACGCAGCTTTTGCACATTTTCAGACAGCAACTTTTGGAGGCCTGAGACAGCTCTTTCCCACCATCAGGTACCAATCCCAAAATCCACAGCTTTTGGGACAGCATTCAACCACCATCACCTGAAGAAAGGAGCTGTCGTGTAACAGAGGGACGCAGAGCAACAACACTCACTCAGCTATCACAGTATATAAAAGTAGATAAAAACTTGCCATTTCTCTTGGTGTGAGAGGAGATGACAGCACCAAGGTAGCAAGGAATATATATCCTAAACTATACAATTGACAAGGGGGAGAAAAAACAAGGTCAGGGTAGAAGAAAAACACTTCACTATAATGTGTTCAACGGCCCGCCTTAGTCCAAATCTTAGAATAGTATGAGAAGTATCTAATAGTCCTAAGCAAGCTAAAAGGTGTATTCTGCTCTTGCATGTTACCTGTTTTCTTTTTTCTATATTTGTACCTTTTCTTTTCACAGAGACATTCTGGTCCCTTTGAAATCAAAGACAATTTTGTCATTTTCTTCAAAGAAAGCAGCATTTTGTCTTGTATTTGAAAATTACATCAATATGGAACATATGTTGAATACCTATAAAACCAAATTACACTACATCTATTTTCCAGAGAATTTTTGAATGTGATATATTTCTTGTGCTAATGTAAAATATATACAGATTTCTAAGGAAGTTATTTCCAATTACATCCAGTAAAGCAGTTAATGCAGATTATAGCAATATTCCATTAACAGAGAGCTCATTTATCCAACACACACTTGGGTCACAGAGCAAAGTTTAAGTCAGCTTAAGAAAAGTACCAAAAAGAAGAAAAGAATCCTCACATCTACTTTTAGAAATATAAAGGAAAATAAACATTCTCTCCTTGCAAATACTGCTGGGTTTTTTTTTCAAGAAAGTTAAATACAAACACTTTTTAAACACTATCCAAAAAGCAGAGAAAAGCTAACTTAAGTAGAAGTAAAAAAAATAAACTGTATGAATACTAATGATGCCAATATCTTGTGTTATCATACACTTGCACTTGCATCAAATACATTTGGAGTAGTGTATCACAACAACAGTTAGAATAAAGTAAGGTCATGTGTTGGGGGGGTTGTTTGTTTTTGAGGGTTTTTTTGTTTGTTGCTTTCTTTTTTAAGTTTATAAGTGGAAAGTCTTTTGAAATGTTAACTTAAACATCGGTGGCTCTCTTCCCCCAGAATACATTCCTCTTAACACTGGCATTGTGAAGTTTTAAGACAGAGAGAACAACTGAACAGGAATGGTTCAAAGAGTGTTTAAAACGGGCAGCACTGAGCAATTAGTCAAGAATAAACATTTTAAAAGGAATATGCTTGAGTAAATAAAACAATCACATTTGTTTTGATGGGTAAGAGGGAAAAAACCGATAGCCTCCAATCTGCTGTTTCTTTAATTTTATTTAAACAGAGCATTTAACATCTGTTATGCATAAGATTCAAAGAATGTTTTCTACAAAAGTTGTTACAAGTTATCGCTCTTGTCAGCAGTAGGCAATATTGCTCTATCTAAGTTCTTGTGGTTATACACAAGCATGTAAAACAACTAATATCACAGTCTATAAAACAGCAACAAGTCTTTACTTACAAAATAATCCTTCCTTTGACTTACCACCATGTGATTAGGAAGAACAAAGAAGGTGGACCATAGCACGGAGACTAGTTAATGAAGCTGACCCCGCAGCAGATTAATAAAGGCATACCCAGCACAAATCAACAGTGATTGACTTTGCATAACTTCCAGAATTATTTTTAAAGTCATTTTATTTTTCTGTAACTTTTCCATTAACTTTCCTTTTAAATAGAAATGAATTTTACATGTTTACATCATAACGCACCAATCAGCTGAACTCCTCCCTTACCTATTCACCGCAGCTACACCCAACGCACTGCCTAGGTCAGCCCCACACACCAAGCATGTTTCTGGAAACTGTAAGCGAGAAACTTTCGCTACTACCAGAGACAATTCTGCCCCCAGCCTTGGCCTTGCTCACGTGCATCACCGGTGTTCTTAGGAGCTCAAAGTTAACTCTCCCACCTGCTGCCATTGGAAGACTGTGCCACACAGAGCAGCAGGAATGAGGAAAACAGCTGCTGCAGTTCAGACTGTGATAGCAAACACCTGCACAGCTGGAAGTGCGGTTCCGCTTTGTCACTTGGAACGACCCAGATATTTCTTTGATGCTCTCATTTGCCAGAGTGTGGAGGACAGGCTCAGGGCTCGGGAAATAACCAGCTGGCCAGGAGGAATGCAAAGCAGAAAAAGGCAAAGGGCAGCTTTTGGGGTAATTAATCTGTTTAGCAACTCTTTCAGGTGACATGTCTATGATGTTCACAGAGGATGGGAGGGTTCATTTATGAGTTATTAAAGACACCAGGAAAGACCCTTTCAAATAAGAGCTTTTCCTTTCCCAGGCCACAGAGGCAGCTAAAAAGTGGAGAAGATACTTTCAACAGCAGAATATGTCTTCTGTTTTGCTGGGTCCTGTACAAGTAGCTCCCAAACTTCAGGGCCCAGCAGAGTACGTCAAACTCTCAAAAAGTGTCACAGGGCAACTTGCATGCCCTTGCGTCAAATTTTTAACTAACACCACTATAATTTTACAATTGAATTAAACAAACTTGCTGTGAATTATTTCACCCAGGCCTCAATCCACAATCCATGAAGGAATGCAATGTCTTCTAGTCACTGGTGCGTGCTAAAAAAAGAATCCTATAGTAATGCATGAGGCTTTCCATTGTCGTGTACAGCACTGTTTTTTTACAGTCCTTTCCCATCTTTAAGGCTACTTACGTAGCAGCTCTCAAACTACACCGTGACAAGGGAATACATCCCGGGTATGCACAAGTGAAGTGAGACCAGCTGGATGCAGAGCAGAAGTTGCAGCAGAAGTGGATCACGGAGGAGAAGGCATGAGGCTGCTGTGCTCCATCCTGGTCCCAACGATACTGTCCTGGGCACGCTGAGCGCTCCCCTCCAGAGTGCCTCCCATGCACCAACACAGCCCTCCCTTCCTCCCCCCGTATAACACATGGCTGAGGTTCACCGTAAGAGCAACCAGCAGCCACAACCAGGTACTGGAATTGTGATGGGATATCGCAGGGACAAATATTTTTGAAACTAGCAGCACATAAAAATTGGCATTGGTTTCTGCTGGCCTACGTAAGTAGTAAAAGGGCACGTCTAACGCTGCACGTGTTCCTGTAACAGACAAACACCCAACACGGCTTTCAGCGAGCTACCCAGGCAGGCGGAGAGCCCCAGACACGGTACTGAAACACTCGAAAGGTCATGTACCCTCTTTCTTAGGCAGTCACACTATTTCCAGGTCTGGAGGGTCAGATCTGCTACCACAGCACCCCGCCGCAGACCGTGGTGTTGGCATACTCCACAGCAGAAATCAAGAAAGAGAAAGAAACAGCATTCTTAGTTCACATAGTTACGTGCTCGCATTGAAAGTGTTTCCACCAACAGCTTCTGACTGTCAGCCAAAGATAACATCACACTTTCCTTACAAAAGTCTAATATCTAATAGACTAAGCATTAAGATGTCCGGAAATAAACCATAAAGGGATTTCATCAGTTCCTGGCTCCTATTTAATACCTGATTATTTACCTATCACTATAGTCAATTTATAGCACCCATTCAAGCTTCCATATTTCATTCTGATGGGGAAATGTTATTTATACAGAACAAGTATCCATGTAACCACAAAGTAACAAATCTTTTTTAGTATGTAGAATAGTAAATGTGTAATAAAGACTTTTTTAAAGCAATGTCACTCCAGGGAACACATTTGAGGGAATTTACTCCCAGGACAACGTTTTGGTGATAAAAAAATCATTTAGGCCATTACAGAATGACTGATGGCATTGTGGAGGACGTTGGCTACAAGCTATTTAAAGTTTAGGCAAAGGAAAAACTTCTGTATTCAGTATAACTGTACTCGCTTTATAACCATCAAGGATTATTTGTGCATAGGAGCTTTCTTGTCAAAGAATGCATTGTGATGGGTGCTGTACAGGCACAAAACAAAAAGACCACTCTTTGCCTTATGCTAAATAACAAGCTGCAGATGTGATTAATATGGTTTATAAAAAACTGAAACTTTAAACAGAAAGCAGGGTTTTATAAACTTCCGTATTAACATCTTTTAATATCAGAATATTCTGTAAATTTTAAGATGCAAACCCAACGTTCATCTGCCATTATAAATTAATTGAAAAAAAGCAATGAGCAAGTAAAGTTTGTATGACAGTCTAGAAACAACCAACTAACTCTCTAGTTCTAGCCTTTGCCCGCAGCTTTTCAGTTTTTGGGACTCTTAAAAAGCAAAGTTTAATATTTTTGGCTGGAACTGCGATTGTACACATTACAGTACTTCAGTTGAATTTTTTCTGTAGGAAGTTTTTCTTTTTAAAGCACCAAAGAGATTCTAGGAGCTTTGGCAACATGGGTACCTCTTAGAGGCCAATCACGGCATGTGTATGTAGAGAGGGTGAGAGGTTTGTGTGATCACAATATGGAAGTGATATAAGAAGCTGGAATAGAAAGAGCAGGCCTTTATCCTCACTGAGAGCTTTAGTCCTTTCAATGTCTATCAAGGTTACTTTAAGCCCTCATATATTTGGTATTTGCCTCAAAGTCATTACATGTGGACAATTTTGCTCAAGGCTAGAAAGCAACTTCTCACGTCAGAGCCTTCACAGAGAATATCCAATCACTTCCTTTTCCCATTTATAAAATATAAGAATCCATCTTGAAGTGCTTTTGCTGACCTCAGCTGTGGCAACACAGTACAAGCAACAAATGACCTTTGGGGTCAAATACCACAAGATTGGTGTCTGCCTCCCCATCCCATCAGTTACACAGCCACAGGCTGAGTACATAGAATTACTTAAATCTCTTCCCACACAACCCTGTGGGTTTCAACTTTCGCCTTCATACAAACATTTTTGTTTCAGCACCTGATAAGCTTCTCCCATGTGCAGGAGGCTGTCCCACCTTTCTGATCCTACCCTCCTCTCCAAACTACATTCCCTACCAAACAGCTGACCCACACTGACTATATCAAAGGTCTTCTTGTTTATCACACCTTATCTGACAGAGGTATACGCACTGTTTAATGCTATAATGATATATGCACTGTTACAGACTATTTAATGCAACCCATAAGGGAAAAAACATTAAGAGAGACATAGTGCAAAGCTCCTCACCAAGGAGCATCTGGTGAGAGGGAAGATGACACCCCTGCCAATTCAGTCTTTGGCCTCTCTTCCCCAACTGCTAAGAAACACTCATTTTAACTTATGTCTACAGGAGACCTTACTAAGTCCACTATGTAATTGCAATAGGCAGCCAAATGCTATTACAGGAGAAAGAAATATGTCATTGACTACACAATGAAATACATCGCCAAGCCAGACTTTTAAGTACTTTCAATCTCCAGTGAACTCTGCAGGACTGAAACAAAAGGGTCCTATGATCCAGATAACTTAGTATCATTACCAAATTGCCATTTAATGTTAATACTTAGCACTTGTATGTTTTTTATTTCTAGAGAGCATAATGGCAATTTATTTAACCAGTAAATGCTAAAAATGACTAACAATGTGGAAGAGAGTAAAAATCAAGGAATATCTCCAACACTAAAGCAAACACTAAAGCAATGAAAGGTTAATCTTAGCTTACTTCAATGCTGCAACTCTTCTCACAATATGCCAGTATCTATTAAAATCTGTTCCACTCATAGCTGTACAACAAATCAGAACTGTATTATCCAAAGATGGGTTTAAATGAAATTCTGGACAGAGTATTGTTTTAAATCAGTTAGCTTTGAGTTAAAGGTAAATATATAGAAAATCTGTAAATTACTTTCCACCTTTCCCTTTTCTATTAAGACTAGCAGGTTTGTTTTAGGTAGTTTTTAAATTTTATTTTATTCAACACTCTCTGGTATCTTTTCTTGAAAAAAAAAAAAGAAAAAAGAAAAAAGAAATCCATAGACAAATAAGAACTTAAGAGTCCAAAATATGCCAGTATACTGCCGGCTAAATGAGTAGGCTAGTTTTCTGGCTGGGCAACTCTTCAAGAATCATTTTCTCTACTACATGAAAGAGTTATTTATCACAGAAGTCCATGCAGTCAGAAGACAAGGTGAGGGACTCCTGCTAAAAAGGCAGGCAGCATCAAATCAAAGACTGGCCCTCCGAGCTCATACTACATTTCAAACCGTTTCTGCCTGAAGTGCTATAGCATTTCTCTAACAGGAGGCGTTACAGAAGCAGACACCGAAATTTTGGCTGTTTGCTTTTTCACTTTCTTTTCCTCCCCGAATTTCCAAAGTCTGCAAGGTTTTAATTACGTATTATACCCAAACAACACCAGAGCACTGTGCTCCTTGTTTGTGGGAGTTGTCTTCAAGCCCTCTCCCTTAGCTTTTGGGATTTCTATTGGAGCCAAGCAAGCCGGGGAGGGAGCGGAGCTGAGCGACAATGGGAATATCCGGCTCTGCCTCCCGCTGGAAAAAACAGCAACAACAGAAGGGGAAGAGAAGATTCCCTCACACTGGATGACAATTGTCCTATTTTGGGGAGCTCAGGAAGAGGGAAGCCAGCCTAACAGCTCCGGCGGGCGACTTTTCCAAGAAAACTTTCCAAGCTATGTAGTGACCCGCAGAGAGAAGCCCTGCCACTCCTCGTACCTCACCGTGAAGTCCCGTCCCCCCCCAGCACCCCGCTGTCCCCCCCTCAGCCCCAGCTAAGCCACTCCGCAGCGGCGACCCCCTCCCCGTCCCCGTCCCCGGTGACGGGACCAGCGGCACCCGATCATCCCTCGCAGCCGCCCAGCGGCCACCGGGATCTCCCCGTCCTCTGTCCCCTGTCCCCTGTCCCCTTCCCTCCGCGCCCCGCCGCACCTTTTGCTCAGAGGCCGGACCCGCACGGCCACCTTGACGTTAGCCATGGCTCGGCTCACGCCCAGCAGCCGCGGCCGCCCGCGCCCCGGCCCCGCCGCGGCGCCCCAGCGCCCGGGGAGGGGAAGGGACGGGAGAGGAGGGGACGGGGAGGAGCGGAGCCGCCCCGGAGGGGAGGGCTCGGCCCGGGCAGCCCCAGCGTGGGAGGGAGGGAGGGAGGGAAACCTCCCCGGGGGGAGAGGAGGGGTTTCGGGGAAACGTCGAGGGCCGACGGCGCGATGAGGTGGGCGCTGCCATGGAGATAAATCGTTCGGGACTACCGGGAGAAGCCAACCGGTCTCAGAAGGGAAAAAAAAAAAAAAAAAAAATCCTGTCAGTTTAATCCTTGGTAGGTTTGATGGCATTTTTTCTTCCGTAGAACGTGCAGGCAATCAGCAAGCCAGCACTGTTTAAAGTGCAAAGCACTCCGCATTTAATTAGTTCGACAGTAATTTAAGGAAGGGAGGTATCCCTTCCTTACTAGCGCTAAAGGGAAAGTCTCAAGTGTTTTAAATTCCTCTGAAAGCCTCCAATCTTTATGCGGGTTAGATTTATTGTGTAAAATAACATTTTGAAACTTGAAAGGACTATAACCGAAATCAACATCAAACAGTTGCATTGGTAAAGGTGTTGCACTTGGACTAATATAAAAACCACCAAAAGCTTCTAAAAAGCTGCTTGTAGAATATTGTCCTGCCAGCTACCACCATCATTGTGAAGCTGCGAGAGCAGGTAGCATCGGCTGCATGCATAAACAAGGTGGCAGGCTCAAGAGACAAGTCCTGTCTGTTTGGGTTTTGGGTGTTTTTTTTTTTTTTTTTGCCAACGTCATTACTCATTTTTAACTGGACTTCCTCCTGGTTTTGCATTTCAAAATATGAGAAATTAAGCTGTATCCGGGTATCACACAGGAGTGCTTTACAGTCCCTTTAAACGACTTCTGTTTAAATTGCCTTTTAACTGTACTATTTATTTGTACTTTAACTACAGTTGTCCTCAAGTGACAATTTGCCTTAAGATCCAGAAACATTAAATCTAAATGAAAAAGATACCACAATACAGAAACCTTCCAGAGTGAAGTATGGGATGGATCCTTTGGACCCAACACTGTTCCTAATTCACGACCCACCACAGAGCTGCTAAAACGAATGCCTACAAGCTGTGAATTGCCGTTTACTTCAACAGATTTATCCCTTTAATCATACTAAAGAATGAATTCGTACGTGAATGGCAAACGGTATTAGCTAAACTCTACTACCATCTCCACAGTCAACTCTCCAATAACAGATACAGTAAAAGAAGAAAATAGGCTTGACTCTTTGGGATATGGCAAACACACATACTTGTCCTCACTTCAAAGAATTACAGTGAACAAACTAACTAGAAATGTTTTCATCCTACTTCTGGAAGCATTGAATTACAACAGCTTTAATTTGCCTGGCCTAAATCATTGCTGTAAGACAATGAGAGAGAGGTTAAGCCTGTGATAGATGCGCAGGACGATGATTCCAGAAGCCTGGATTCTGTTTCTTCCCATTTCAGAGAATGTGCAAAGCATTTTCAGTAAAAATGCCAGCTCCTCCGCAACTGTGTGGAAGTCCTTCATTTGCACATCTGAAACAACAGTGATGTGGGACTTTGGACTCAAAGCCTGCAGCGACATATAGCAAGTGTTCACACAAAGATCCCATTCAAGTTTATGGGACTCAAATGCCAGTTTATATTCCCAGATCCTATCTACTAACATTCTGCTCGAGTTAATCCAAATTGTTTCTATCCTCTTAACTAGCAACACAGAAGAACATCATCTACACTAACATAGTATACTAGAGAATTGTTAAGCTATACACCTTGTCATCATCACACCCAGCAGAATGACATAGTCTACAAAAATTAAAATGGGATACTCCGAAAATTTCAAATATAGAGTAGACCAAGTGCAAGTAAGTCAGACCACTGTGCTCAACAAAGAACCAAAGATTTCTTCCTTAATTCAAGTTTTTATGCAATAATCGGATAAACTACAGAGAAATGTGTGATACTGAGCCACCTAGTGGTTACTTTCAAAAAATAAATGGCTCATTTGCAGAAATGGCCATCAACAAGTTGGATGTACGAAGAATTCAGGTAACATAAACAATACAACGGTAGAAAGGAATACATCTGCTCCACTTCCAGTTTGCTCCATATCCTGAATACAAAACTGGACATCCTCCAGAGACAACCAACCGTCCTGGTTTATAGATGTCCTGCCGGTAACATTTTACTCACAAGTCTTTCCACAATGTAAAAGTCGCTAAGCTTACAAACTGGAACAATCAATGCTTTTGCTAAGTTGTCAGTCGTACTCATGGAACAAGAGTTTTATTCTAAGAGGGGCACTGAAGATGGGGCAAGCAACAGAAAAGGAGAGACTGAAGAATATATTTATCACTATCACAGAAATGCTGTTTGCAAATGAGTAGATCTGCCAGGTATCACCAGATCCACTCCCTGCTTTCCCACATAACCACATCATAGCCATAATAAATTAACTTAAAACTCGATTAGTTTCTTGGTTGGAACTCCTAGGGAAGCACAAGCTGGGACCTAAGACTTTGCACTGTTCTTTTAATTATAGGATCTTACAACAAAATAAAAAGCAAGAGTCTGAACTCCTGAAATGTAGTGCTTTTATTGACATTTCATAATGACATACAAAATACAATGTATTATCAAGATGCTTATAAAAATTAATAGAGACACTATAGCAAGTGCATGAGAAATATCAAAACAAATTTGCACTGAAGATACAGACTCCAAGGGAATCCTGTCCAACTATTTCAAAAAGGAACTCTTTAACAGTCTTCTCAGTAGTCTGTCTTCCTGTGAGCTACTGCTCATCATCCCCCCTTTTTTTTTTTTAATTGTTGGAGAACTGTTACATAAGAACAGAAATATAAAACTACCTACAAAGTTCCTGTTGGATTAAACCACAACTATGTTGTAGTTTTCACAGGAGACTGTAAAAAGATAGTTCTTTGAATAGCTATCTTATTTGAGGAAAATGATTTGTTAGGTTAAAGATAAGCCAAAGTCCATTTCAGCAGTATTGCAGATGCTGTCAGAATACACTTCTTTTTGCAGCTCGCTCCATTTCAATATTTGCTCTCCCAGCTCCTCCAACTCTATCATGAGCATCTCTGTTTTTGTCAAAGCAGTATCCTGAAGCAGAAAAGAGTTGCATTTCATCTCTATACATCCTGTCATTCTAGCAGGACATAAGAATAACCTGAACAACCAAACAGTATTGAATTCAGAAGATTCAGTTCTTTTGCTACTCACCATATTCTTCATGACATCTGGTATCTGAGGGATGCTTCTTACGGTCTGCAAATGGCTTTCAAGCTTCTCAATGAAAGTCACAGCCTCAGC
Organism: Vanellus vanellus; assembly: GCF_965231255.1. NCBI lineage: Eukaryota > Metazoa > Chordata > Aves > Charadriiformes > Charadriidae > Vanellus > Vanellus vanellus. Next base: position 30,759,626 of record NC_138911.1, on the reverse strand, counting down.
CAACAACTCTACTACATACCTGTAACCAAGAATGATCACCCCCTACTCAAAAGTTGTGCAAAACGATGAGGGTTTTATACTTCCAAGCTCTTATTTCTTTCCCCTGTGGGTTTTCTGAGTCCTCTCCTCCAGTTTTATGTGAGTTCTTAACCATCTCGTTAACTTCTCTGCAATTATACTTCTTTTATGACTCTCAGCAACAAGTAAGGCAGGAATTACAGAAGTGAATATGTGCTTCTTCAGTAACTGGACTAGATTTTTAGACCATGAGAAGAAGGACTATATTTCTAAAACAAGTACTATGCACATCTGGGAATCGTTCACACACTTATTCTGAGCAAGTCACAGTGGAAAGGAGACACCAAATACTAAAGTAACAATTCCTACCTATGGCAAAGCATAACGAATCAAGCATATTCATAAAAATAGGTATCACTACCTTTCTCTGAATTTAGCAATGAGTAAGCTACTAGCTTTTAGCTGAGGTTCTGCTACCTTTTTTTATTTCTGTTCTTCTCAATGGAAAAGTGAATGCAAGCATGCTATTTTTACTGCCTATTAGTTCAAAAGAATTTGGACTCATGCAAACAAGAACAATTATTTTCTATACGCCTACTTGTGGAAAGCAGCCTCAATAGGCAGGCTCTCTTGACATCTGGGCTTTATCAACATCTTCCTAAGAGCTCTCTTCTCTTTCAGTACAGCTTCCAAGTGTCTGTTCATATCTTCCAAAATCTCACATTTTTTGCCTATAAAATAAATTTGCGAAGTTGAAACTATTGTCCTGCTAAAACAAGAGCAAAATTTCTTCTGGAGCAAGACAGAAAGAAAAAGACTGATCTATCGCACTGAATAGTTTAAACTCAGAAAGATATCTTTAATTAGAATGACTTTTGTTGGAGTGTATAGGACTTAATATCAGCATGCACCTCAAAGTCATAATACCTACTTTTTAGAGATACAGCTTTGCTAATTGTTTTACATTATGTACAGTTTTAAGTAAACTGTCTTTAAGATGAAACCAACTTCTTAAACTATACCATAGCATTGAAATATTATGGTATATTTGACTAGCCTAAAACAGTAGTAGCAAGCTAGAATGTTTTTAAGCATCCATCAAATCACAGTGGGAAAAGTGTGCAATAATAAAGAAATGACTACATACACTCCCAAAATACTAAAATAAAAATCCAAGTAATTTTAGGGGCATACAGATGCAGCAGAAATACATTGAGTTACTGGAAAAGCAGCAAAGTAGCACACAGGCCAAGGGAAGAAAATCAGGTTACTGATGATCTCAGAATTCCTGATTCTCCACTGACACTGGGGAGCTGACCATGCACAAAAAACTTTTTTGGAGAATGAGTTACACACAGAGTTTCTACTGAGACAGCAAAGAGTGCAAGTTCAAATAGTATGGAAGCATTCTTTAGGGACTAATAAAACACCTGCCACCTCTAACAAGCTATCCAGTGGAGACAGCTGCAATAACTTCTAGAATTACCACATACTCAAATGAAACATTAATCTGCTGATGAAGTTATTTAACACTCTTGGTTTTACTAAGGTACAACAGCACTTACCTAAGTAAAAAGGGTGAGCAATGTCTGCTGTCTCTTTCTCCAACTGCAACATTTCAGTTCGCAGTTTCTTCTACGACAATAACAACATCAAACAAAAATGCATTTTTAACATAATTACCCAAATATTGTTGACTCACTTGGGGTGGTGGGAGAAGCAGAAAGGGAGAAAGCAGGAGGATGGGGGAGAGCACATGTGTGAAAGAGTGAGTATTTGCATGAGAGTATGCTACCATGCTTTCTCGAAGTGTTTTTACTACTACATGGGTCTTTTTTGGTCAACAGGAAAAGACTGTTTAAAAACAGTGATTTACTGGGAATTTGGGCTGGAAAAGACAGATCCTGCAATTCATTCCTAAAACACAGAAACTTACATCTCCTTCAAGGCAGTTTCATAGTCTATATTCTACCAAATAACCTCTCATAGCCCCAAGTTGTTGTCTTCTAGCGAAGACTGGTTTGTGTTGGGTTTTTTTAGCTGAGGGAGAAGCTCTCTCAGGTGAACCTCCTGATTTGGTTTCTTTCCACTGATAAACCAGCACAAGAGCAGATACCTTTCTGTGGCTGAAAGAGTTCTGGTCATTTTTGGCTAGACATGAGAAGACTGAGTAAAGTACAGAAGAGGATGACATATCAGTCTCTCAGGACACAGAGAGAACTGCTGCTTTGCTTTTCTTGATCACTGGGAGGACAAAAATAAACCCGCTTCACTCATAGCATATTGAACATTTGCCAGAGAGTACTCTGTACGTGAAGCCTTTCAGCAAAGGTGGCTAAGTAGCTGCCTTACCGGCGGCTGGAAACTGTTTGTTCCTTCCGCCTGTCAATACAGGATGATGCCAGTTGTTTAACTCGTTCCCAAAAAAAGTAAACGGTGAATTTGTCCCACTGCTTTGCTGTAAGGCTTTGTAGCTGCTGGAGCCCACATTGTGTAATTTAATAAGCAGTTTTTGTACCTTTTTCTGACGCTCAGAAAACATCACAAAATATGAGCCAACAGCCAATTCAGGCAGCAGGAAATGACCGAGATTATCTCTGGCTGACCAACAAAATAAACGATCTAGCTGTCCATAAAGAAACACATTTTTGTGAATGTAGGCCAATTAGAAACTCCTATTTGTTCTTCACTTTCTTCAGAAAACTTCAGGTAACACTTCAGTCAAAGATGCAGGCTGCCATGTCTTTCCAGTTATACTGAAGACTTTTTGTTTCATAATTTTGTTCTTCTCTTTATGGCAACTCAGTCCACTGGGGAAAAAGCACCAACTGTTAAACAGCTAAACTGGCAAAAAAAACCCAAACCAAACAAATCATGAAACAATAGCACATTGCAGTTTGATATCTCACCAGGTGCCATGTATTATCTCTAAGTATTGAAGTGCTGAGCGTACACTGGCAACAGTAAAGGCTGTACCTCATTGATTTCAGCTTGAATGTTTGCCATTTTTTCCAACTGTGAGAATTTCACAAAGCACGGGTCTCTTCTACGGGTTAAATCCAACGTCTCCTGTGACAGGAAAACAGCAGGGAAAAACACAGACAAGAAGCAAGAACATATCAGGCAAATTCTCCAGATTGGCTTTTAATAGTTTAAATTAACTGTTAATCTCTTGCATTATGCAGTACAGTAAGTTTCATCTGAACAACTCACAAAACATGTGCATTATTTGGGGAAAATGAACACAAGCGAAAGTAAAATTTCTTAACAGGCAGTATGAGAGCACTCTCAACAATAGTGGCTTGCGTGCCGCTGGAACGCGCTACAGGGCATCAACACACCTTCATGTCTATACTCCAGAAAAACACACACCAGAAGGTACAGTTATTCCTAGTCAGGAAAGCTGCCGCTAGCCAAAACCGTGACAGATCCCACAATAAACAGAAAAAAAAAAAAACAACCCAAAACCAAAAAACAACCTTCTCTGCTTCAAGTAAACAAGCATTTAGGCAAACAGCAACACGGTTTAGCTCTTTCATCTCATCTGAAGACACGCAGCCGGCGCTGTAGTGGATGAGGCACTTAAAAAACCAAAACGCCCAGGTTTGCCAAGAGGCAGGTCGAGCGTGAAGCCCTGCACCCGCAGCCCGGGCACACCCGAAGGACGGGTGAGCAACGCTGCCACCGCAGCACCCGACCCACGGCCCCTCCAACCCTTCACCGCGGGCACTTTTTGTTACGCCCTGACTTCCCCCGCGGCCGCCATTTTGCGCGGTGGGCTCCAGCCCCCCCCCCCGCCCCGGGCCGTTACCTGGCTCACGACCCCCGCCTCCAGGCACCGCGCCAGCAGGACGGCCGCTGCCGTGGGCTGCTCCGCCTCCCAGGGCCTGGGGGTGGCCGCAGAGCCCCTCTGTTCCTCACCGCCCTCCGGCCTCAGCTCCAGCCGCCTGCGGGGCCCGTGACTGGCGGCGGCGGCGGCGGCTGCTGCCGCCACCACCACCACCTCAGCTCCAGAGGCCCACGACCGGCGGCCGCTGCTGGAGCCGGGTGCGGACGCTCCGCCATGCTGGGTGTCCTGCAAGCCCGGGCACCTGGTGGTAGCCATTACCGGCGGGTAGGCGGCCGCCACCTTGGGCGTGACAGGAAGGGGCGTTGACGCGAGTCCGGTTCCGGGGGAGCCGGTAAGGGCTCTTGGAGCGTCGGTTGTCGGAGGTGGAGTGCAGGGGAGGGTGTGAGGGGCTCTGCCGCCTGTACAGGTAGGTTGGGCCGGGCTGGGCCGCTCCCGCCGGAGTGAGTGCTGGGCTCTGGGGCTGAGGGCCAAGCCGCTCTGAGGGGACCAGAGCAGCCGGGGTGGGGGTGAGGTGGGGGGACCGGGGCCTGCCGAGGGTCTTGCTGGCCTCTTTCTAGCCGTGGCGGCAGGGAGCGCTGCTTGTCTTGGGCTCCTCGTCCCGGGTGGGTTGACGTGCTGTGTTAGGCTTTATTCTCCACCTCTGGGCTGCAAACCTGACACTAATCCTCTGGCCTGTAACCCGGCCTACTTTGTCCTGAGGATTAAACCCTGCTGGAGTTACGGGAGATGGATGTCGTGTGTCTGCATCTAGAGTCGCAGCAAAGGAGTTAAGTCTCTAAATGAAGTAAATGTTTCCAAAAAAGCAAATAAAAGCATAGTACTGACAGCAGGTCAGCGCTGGTAGATGCCACTAAAATCACGGCCAGTCTTTGTGGAGAATCTTCTTACATGACTGGGCCCTGAAAGAGGCGAAATGTGGGAAGTATGCAATTTTTCCACTTAGTTTTAACTATACTTGTTGCATCATTTCAATATTCAAGCTACTATAACAAAGGCACCTCAAACTAGGGAAATCTTTTAAGTTCTGGGTTTTAGTTATGGTGGAGATGAAAACGCAGCAGTGAAACAGTTCAGTATGTTGAAATGCCTGTGTTGAAGACAGTAGATGTGAAATGACTTTTTACATTTGCTTTATCAGAGACGCTTGGGATTGCAGTTCTGTGGCACAGAATAACTGCAAGAAACTGGCTGAGACTTTTCACTCAAACTCTGTACATTTGACAGAGAACTGTTAAGCATGGGAAATAGTGCATTAAAAGCCCACCTGGAGACAGCACAGAAAACTGGTGTGTTTCAGCTAACGGGAAAGGGACTTACAGAGGTAATGTAACTGTAGGGGAATATGGCTCTGTGTGTGCATGACTGACACTTTTGGAGAGAAATTACTACTTCATTGTGATAATGCACTGCATACATGTATTTCTCATAAATAGTGATGGATAATATTATTTCAAGATTTATCTTTTTTTCCTTTTCATAGTGCAAATTTTTGGTTGCACTGTCTTCTGATTGAGAATTTATCTGTCAGGGCACTTGTATGCTTATGAGCCTATGCTTTAGAGTGTACGTATGTTCAAGAAGTACTAGTTATGATGTTGTGCTTTTTTAAAAAAGGGCTGTAAACTTGAGAGAAAAATGTAAATTTTATAACCATTTTGTTACTTAGAAAAATACTCCACAATTTGTCAAGTTTAAATACTTATGCTGCATTTAATTGTAGTCATATGAATAGTTTGTACAGGCTGTTCACTGGGCTGCAAGAATCTTGAAGTTTATTGTATTGGAAATTGTCTTGACTTTGACTTAACTGCAGAAAAATACAGAATGTCCTGGAACCATAAGTTGAGGAACAATTCACAGGATAGCCAAAATAACTTTTCCAAGACTTTTCTGAAGTATATTCTTCCACTATCCTACCTTCTCTCTTTCCTTTTCCTCTGCCAAACTAAAGGAGACTCAAAACTACTGGCCTAGTGACCAGGACTTGCTGATGGTGATTGTCAGGTTTTTCTTTTTTTCAGCTGAGTGGCAAGTGCAGATTAAAGTGGTACAGTATGTAAATAAGAATAAGGGAAATTGTTTATATATTTATTTCAAAATGAAAGCGAGAGAAAAATTTCCCAATCCTACTCTACTAAAATATAGAGTTGTTAACTAGCTGTAGAATATTTTTAAATGGCAGGTATATTTAAGAGAAACACAAGAGGACTAAAACATAATTGAGCTTGTGTCATGGTATACTTCCTTCTCCCTTTTAAATTTAAATTCTTTGGCTTAAAAACTACTCTTCCTAGATGTTAGACTGTCTCCTTTATATCTCTTTTCCCTTCCTCACATGAAAAAATATATTTAAAAATAGGTATTAAGCAAATTCTCCAACTTAGCTGTACATTGTAGTGATTGGACATTGTGATACAAGTTTCAATTAAAATTTTAAGCTGTGTACTTGAACATTCAGAATTGTACCTACTACTTAAATGCTTTATCTTTTTTCTGCCCCATAGTTTCCTGAAGATCTTCAGAAGCTAACAAGCAACTTAAGGACCATAGACTTGTCAAACAACAAAATCGAGCTCTTGCCACCGCTCATTGGAAAATTTTCCTTTTTGAAGAGCCTTGCTCTAAACAACAACAAACTGAGTATGCCTGATAATTAATATCTCCACAGGTTTTTAAAATAATAACCTGACTTATCTGATCAGAAACTGAATTTAATGATTTAACTCTCACAGGATGTAAATGGGGAGTTTAGTCACCTAAACTGAAATCTTTGGAATTCATGTACAGGAAAAAAAAACCCAAACCCATAAATTCTTCAAAACTAGTTGCCAACTTAGTTGTGTTATCAGTTTTACAATGACATGTAAGTACTTAAAGCCATAACGTTTCTGTGCTGTCACTTGTCTGATCTGAAGGTTTAACGGTGTCAGGTGGTTTAGTACTTACATAGAGTACCGGTGATGAAGATGATCTGTAGAAAATGTTGCTGGCCATTCAATGGTGGTTACTGTTTCTGTTGGACAAGCTTCCAACTTTAAGGAAAAATTAGGATGAGGTGAAGAAACTAATTTTTTAATGTGTTAATTGTGTATTATCTGCCTTTTTGAAAAACAAATGTAGTTTACAAACCTCTGACTCTATAGTGCACTCAGGAGTGCTACAGGTTATGCACTTGTGTAGGTAGAACGAGGGATGAATGAACGCCAGCAGAGCTTACCTGGTGAGGTTTATATGCTGGTATGATAACAGTATGAATTATCTGAGAACTTACTTTTGAGTGAGTTGTGTAATACCTTTAAAGGGCTGCAGCAGACCTGAAGCTGTGAACTGTGTGGTATTTCAAATGTCACAGAATATATTAGCAAAGTGGTTAGTAAGGAGTATAACTGATAGGCTAAAATCCTCTGAGAGTAGTGTTTTCAGCCTGTGATTTGAGGGTCTGCCTCGTCTGCAGATCACTTCTAAGATATTTATGGGGAGATGGTTAAAAAGCATGTGTTGTCAGTGGGCTTAAGTTTCTGTGCAGGGATCTGTGCCTCCAAGGGAAAGCAGGGAGGAATCCTGTGAGAAATTACTGTAATACAGCACTGTTTTCCATGCAGAAGCTTATTTGAATCAAATGGATATGAATGTTTACTGCTTTTTGTTTAGATCATCTCTTTGTTCTGTCATTTATTTCTAGCTGCTTTACCTGAGGAGCTATGTAAACTGAAAAAACTGGAAACGCTACACTTGAATGGCAATCACTTGAGGCAGTTACCAGCTGCGTTTGGACAACTTTCAGCTCTCAAAACCCTGAGCCTTTCTGGAAACCAGCTTCGGACTGTGCCTACACAACTCTGTGGTCTTCGCCACTTGGATGTGGTAGATCTTTCCAAAAACCAGATCCAAAATGTGCCCGACACTGTGGGAGAATTGCAGGCTATCGAACTCAATTTGAATCAGAATCAGGTCTGGTAACAGATATTATGGGCATGTAGATTTAGGACATTGTTTATCTTGGACTTAGTACATCCACAGAACACAAGCTGAGACCATCAAAACTTTATAGCTAAAAGACATCTCCTGGACACAACAGAAATGAGAGAGATCATAACTAGAGTTTATGTACTGATACATCCAACTGCCTGATTTGACTAACTAACAAATCCTGAATTTAGTTTACAGAAAATTATTTGAACAGTTCTTGAATAGGAATCTGATAAACAGATATGTAGGTTGCCTGTCATCATGGAAGAAAAAAAAGTTACTTGGATTTTTGATCATTATTGTTGCTTATGCATTGTTGTTAATTAGTTACTGTTAATGTAGTTTATATTTACAACATGGTAATGGTTCCCTATTAGCCTGAAACAAATTACTTTAAGTAATCTTGGATCACTAACATTTTAATCATGTTTCTCTTTGGTTTTTTTTATTTCTGCCAGATTTCCCAGATCTCGGTGCAGATCTCCCACTGTCCGCGCCTCAAAGTCTTGCGTTTAGAAGAAAACTGTCTAGAACTCAGCATGCTTCCTCAGAGTATCCTCAGTGATTCCCAGATCTCACTGCTTGCAGTAGAAGGCAACCTCTTTGAAATCAAGAAACTCAGAGAACTGGAAGGTTATGACAAGGTTTGTGTCTTTTTTTTTTTTTTCCTAAATCTTTTTTTTTTTTTTTTTTTTTAAAGAAGCTTCTGGTGAAATCCTTAGCCAGTACTGCCTCAGAATACTAAGCTGTTATGCTGGTGGAATAAAGCACAGTCTATTGGTGTTGTCACTGCTACTGGATTTGTAACTAACCTCTAAAAAGAATTTCAAGGATTCTTCAAAGATTAACTTTCTTGTAGGATTCAAGATCAGTCTTCTTTCATCAGCATCATTTGAAGCGTAGCTAATGATAACAGGTGTGTATCTTCACTTGGATGGGATAAAAAATAACGGATGCTTCCTATTATATAGCATTCTGACAGGGTTAACCTTAGTTCATCTTTAACACTTGAGATTTGACTGCTCAGCACTGTGAGGACTTTCTAGAACATTAATCTGAATTACAGCAAATGGCAGAAAAAATTCTGTTTGTTTTTTGTTTGAAATTAAAGCTGTAATGGTTATGTCTGGGAAATAAAATATGCTTTAGAGGCAGAGTGCTTTTGAGTCTGAGAGCAGAAGCTTAGGTGCTTTCAACAGTAATGAATCTTGTATTAATTTCTGAATTTTTTTTTTGTTTTCTTTGTAGTACATGGAACGATTTACAGCTACAAAGAAGAAGTTTGCATGATCATTATTCTGACTCTCTGTATTCCCCGTAAGAAGAGTTAGTGACTGAAGCACCTACTTCACTGACATAAACCAAGGCTGATGAAAGTAGATGATCAGAGCACTCCTCCTCTAGTAGTCTGATACGGTCTGTTAAGGCCACATTGAATAAACTTGAACGAGAGAACATGGGTATTGAACTGATGAACCTGCCCAGGGGCCAGTTTTGATTTTTGTGCCACTATAGCTTTTAACACAATACATGTTCTCCTTTGTCAGGGCTTGTTCTTTCACAGAGAAAGGGAATGAGCGTTTCAAAGTTGCCAGCTCCCTTTTGTCAGGAAGCTGGCTGTTGATTTGTAAGAGGATTATTTCTTCTGGAAACATTTTTCCATGATAGCACATGGAAGTTCTACCACCAAAGCAGATCTGAAACATTGTATGTCTTGCAGTAAGCACTATTCTACAGATAACTTTACAGGTGAGGGTTTAGTTTATAACCCGTATAATTTTTTTTATGAAGCACAAATAGTTGTGGCTACATTAAGTGTTTTATTAACTGCTTCTGGTAAACAAATCATATTTTACTGTACAGGCTTTCTTCTCCCATAAGCAAGAATTGCACTACAGTCCACTTCTGCTTGAGCTGTGTTAAATAAAAATGAGGTTCATATTCCATGTATTCAGTAAAAATGTATATTGCTGGAAAATACTCTGTACACAAGGAATCAGTGCAAGGATATTGTAATGCTGAACGTTGTAGTTGTGAGCCTGCTGCTGCTGCCTTACTACCAAAAACACCTAGAAAGAGCTAAAAATGTATGCAATTATGTAACTTATACTGAAAAGGAAAATGTACTTGTTTATTTTAGTAAATAATTTTCAAAAAAATCAGTTCAAGTTTATTTGGTGTAACTGCTGCTGTTGTCACTTTTAGAAGTAGTACCAAGCTATCACTGAAAGCCATCACTTAGCTACCTGGTTCCATCAGTTGTTGATAACAGCTATACTTCAACTGCTTTGAGAACACAGAGGATTTGAATATGGCAACACTGTAGTAGCAATTGAGTTACTAGGTACTGCATGCTCAAAACGGTGAGGTCGGAGCTGTACTAAGTACACTTCTTGGCAAGGTAAGCATGGAGGCATCTATTCCTGGTGAGACTGTCTTATGTTAACTACTGTTCTGTACTTAAGCTCTCCTGCATGAGACAAAGAAAGGCGTTTGGACAGCAAACTCCTTAAAGTTGCTAGTGTAATTATTAAAGGTATTCAACATCTTATGCCATCTGCAGTTAAGAAAAATGAAGTGATTTCAGAGCCAAACTTTTTCCTCAATATAACCACTGTGATTAAGAGTAGCAATAAGCAATTCTTTTATAAGATGCTCAGAAGAGGTGTCTAGTTCCCTGACCCCGTTGCTGTCTTATTTCAATTCTTACATAGTAATACCTGTTCTATTATGTAACTTAGTCTTATAATACTGTTCTGTACATTTCAGCACCATATGTAATTGTAGTAGACTTTAGTGGGAATTTCTCATTTTCCCTTCTCACCACCCCCACTCTACAACAAGTGAAGCAATGTTATTTCCATGCATCATTACACTTGCAGGTTTTTAGTCCTGGAATTACTGAGGTAGAAAAGCGTTACCCTAGTTAACAATATAAGCCTTTCATGTATTTTGTGTCAGATGTATTTTACTCGTGCTCCAATTTTCCATTGCTGCAAGATATGCTTTTCATCCATTTATTCAATCAACATTTAGATAGCGCGTTGCTGTTTCAAGTGTGGCAAAGGTGAATTAGCAACTGCAAGTCACTGCATTGGGTAAACGGCAAATTGTTTCACCGTGTAGCCTTCACAGAGGCAAGTCCTACAAGTTACTGCCCAAGCACCACATGCTGCAGTTCATGCTATAGCTACCCAGTGTTAAGAGGCTTAATTCATCTTTCATCAAGGCATAGGCTAGCATGAATTTACCAGTTATCATCCATTTAAGTGTACCCATGAGGTACATGCTGCATGCTCAGAAGAGTTACATATACTCTGAGAAGTAATTCTTCCAAGCCATTCCCAGATAGGCTATTCTGTTGCAGCTCAAAAGTGCCGCAAGTCCACACAAGTCTGTATTTCCCCTCCACCTCCCCCCTGCCCCCAAGAACATTCTGGGTATCTGAGGCTCAAGCATCAGAAATTACAAGTGAAATTGCATTGGCAGTAGGTTGAATCACTAGATTTCACCTCCTGGACTAGTATTTGTTTGGCATCTGTTACCAATACTTGACTGGAAAGTTTAAGTTATGTTACTTAGTTCCTTTATTGTCCAGAAGTATAGTCACATGTCAAATCGCAGTCTTCCAAAGAAGAGATGGACACATCTCATAGTTTGAAGTTAGGTGATGTTGATTATGCTGGGATGAAAACTGGAGTGTTAAAAAAAAAAAATCACAATATTCCTCTCTTCCCAACCACACCCATTCCTTTGTTAGCATTAAGGTTTCTGTGAAATAAAAATAGAAGGGAAACTTCCTAGCTGCATAGCAGCAACTAGTTCTGCCAAGTTTTTCAAGGACAGGAAACTAAACAAAGACATTTCTAAGAGAAAATAGTTTTAGAACACATTCAGTTATAAAAGTATGTATTTTTTTTGTGCACAATATATAGTTTAACAATCAATCAAAAGCAGAAACTGTAAACCTTCATTCTTAATTGCATTCAGAAATACAAAGATGTACAAGTGTTGATTCCATCCCATAGATACGCAAATTAAGCATCTATTCTATAGACAACAGTAAGACAATCCAAGAAGCAGACTGTTGTTCACTAACATAAAGGCACCAACTCCTACACAGATTTGGCTCTTGCTGCATCAGAAAATAGTATCAATACTCCACTAATACTCAAGCTTAGAGTCTCAGAATTTATTGCCTTGTGTGGTACTCATTGCAATATTTAAATTCTTTCACAGCATTCTCTCAGCCAACTTGCTAATTTGTTGTTAGAGCTCAGGGGAGTCAAGAACATGGACTGGTAATGGCAAGGGAGAAATACATTCCAATGTTTGGAATGTCCAGATGCTACAGAGAAGGTTTGCACTGTTGTAAGCAGAGTAAGGTAACCACTTTAGTCTTCTGTTCCAGGAGACAATCATAATTAAATAATGTATACTTTGCTTTCACAACCAGCAGCAAATATTCCCTCAGTTAACCTGAAGTTCACAAGAAGGAAAAAAAAAAAAAGCATACAAATCCCCTATGCTTTCCCATGCAAGTGGCTGTTAAAAACACAAGTAGCAAAGAAGTACTTTTAAGAACATTGCATAAGAAATTTCTAAGCACATAATCTTAATTTAATAATGGGGTAGATAACAAGCTTTTAAAATTCATTAGCTTTCCAACAATTACTGGAAGCCAAACAGAAGCCTATTGAAGTGTCCAGTCCCCTAAAAATGACTTGACTTTATTCACATAAGACAGTCTACCACTGGACTATTTATTACATGCAGCAGCTCCATCCTTTGGTCAGCTGTTTTTTTTTTGTGGTGGTTTCCCCCCCCCCTCAGCCCCCCCCTTTAAATATCAAGTTGTCCTGGGAGTGAACCAAGAATATACCAGTAATACTGATTGGAATTCTACTAAAACCAAAAGAAAACACTTTGTCTTACACTTCAGCAGATTAGTGTCATCTCTCTAGCCCTGGGATTCATTATTAGTGGCTACTTGTGGACTGTCCTTCCAAAAAAATACCCCATAATGCTATTAGTTTTAATTATTCCTCCAATCGATTTGGTTTGAAGATTTTTGTCATCCAACATTAAGTATCACAGGTTAGTCCAAAGCATCATTTCCACTTTTAAAACAGGCATAATATATTGCTGGGTGGAATTAAAATTATACAGGTCACTTGCAAAAAAAAAAAAAAAAAATTCAAGAAAACCCCGGGAATAATCAGATTATATTACAGTAAAACCAAAATGTTTTTCTTCTTCATAGGAAGACAGCTTTACCTCACCTGGTCAGAAACTCCTCTATTCTGCAACAGAACAGCAACATTTTAGTTGCAACTTGGACATGTGATATTTCTACTTGCCAGTCCCAAAGTCTGCAATAATAAACCAGTCATAAACCTATTTAGAACTAGTTTATTTAGAACTAGCACACAATTCTTAAATAGGTACTGCTTCCTCCAGACCTGTGACAAAGAAGTTTCATAATAAGCTTCCCTGTTTTCAGTAGGTTTAAGAAGCTCCCCCAAAGTCACTGCTGAGAGCAAACTCAGCGCCAGATCTCAGTCATTGTTTTGCACTGGAGAAAGGCATAAACCAAGCTCCAGTGAAAACTGGATAAAATAGAATCTGACACTGGATGCGATAAAGCTGCATGCTTTTCTACTTGGTTTCTTCCAGTTAAGATGCACCACTAAACCACTTAAAAGTTAACTTTTTGAAGAGGGGCATAAAATTTTCCATCAAATAAATACTTTAGGGAGATAGCTTTATTTTCTTCTACTCACATGTGCATGGCATTTAGATCAGGTATATATACACACAACAGATATTACCAGAACAACGCAGCATGATTTCCCAGTCATGGCCTCCAAACCAATGTCAATTTACAGTAAAGAAACAGAAACCTGTGTAACCCTCCAGTTACCTTTACCTTAAAGTTCATGTGGTTAAGAAGTGTTTTAAATCCCTTAACCCACAAGTAGTAAGTAGTGGGCCTCTTCAATTCTGTAATCCACAAACTTGACCCCAAACCAATCACGTGGTTTGGACTGTAAAACATGGTTAGCCTGCTGGAGATACAAGTCAGACAATATTCACCAAGTCCCTATTTTAGTGAAGACACTCAACTTATGAGGTATTTCAAACAGTGCAAAGTGCCCTCTCCAACTTCCCACAACTGTGAATTTGGGTTACCCTGCTTGTTCAACTTCAATAAAGGACTATTTTAGGTGCAGGAAAAAAAAAAAAAAAAAAAAAAAAAAAAGAGACTGGGAGGGGGAATAAAACATGCAAGGAGATTCTCAAAGCCGTAACACTTTTAGCCCTGAGCAGTTTAAAGAAAGTGAAGGCAGATGAGTAGGAGGAAGTTATGTTGGCTGCTTTCTCAGAGTCAAGGCCACATTTACAAGAAGCAATAAAAAAATAAAAGAAAGTTAATCCCTACAGAAAGGGTAATGCTTCTTTTTTCCCAGCCCCTCTTATTTCAGAATAGGAGAAGTTTCACAGATCCATGAATATGGTGGCTTGCAGCTGGAGAGACAGTGTCATTGAACAATGACAGCAGGCTTTAATTGTCAATTAGTTTCTTGGCTCTGATGTTGGCTTGCTCAATGCGTTCCCTGTTTGTATCAGCCTGAAAGAGAAATTTATAGATAATTTGCAGACTTCATGGAAAACAATTAAAAAATTCAAACTGACATGAACTTTTGAATTGCAGGTTATTATCATTGTGGGAGACAGAAGGGGAGCAACTTTTATAAGCTGGGAGAGTTATCAGCAGAAAAAGATTAATTTAAATATCCTGAGATAGGTTGCCAGTCTCAAAGCCAGGAATTGCACTTTCATTTTTACTGCTGTTTCATAAAGCAATACTAACTTGTTTACATCATATTTTAAGAGTTAGTAAGACTTGATCAGCAAGATTTATTCCAACCACCAAAATGAAAGAGCATCAGGCCAAAACAGGTGCCTGAAACTACCAGAAACACTATTGCTAAAACCAGTAATTCCCATTTGCAGTTAATTTGACCGGGCAATTTTCAGTCCACTTTATAAGATGTAAGAATGCCACACCTAATTTTAAACTCAGATTAAATTTTCTAGTGTTCTTTAAAATGTTTGACTTTTTACTTGATAACCACCTCAGATCTGCAGTTACAGAACAGTGAAAGACAATTAAAGCATCCTTCATAAGATCACGTTGATTGGTCTTATTAATACCACAGCCCCTAAATTACTAGACAAAATTGAGATGCTGACATAGGTACAACCAGCATTTATGTCAGGCTACCTCTGTATATTGAGAAAATTCTGCTCCTCTTGCTTTTAACCCTACTTGGCATTTTGGTGATATCTAACTTCCCATTTTGTCTTCATGCTGTAATTTTACAGCAATTGGTATTCACTTCTGCTTTTTAAAAGTCTTTAATAGACACTATTCATTAAAGCTTTCATTTCCTTTCTTACCAGGATGCCTGTAAAAGAACTTCTATTGATTTCAGAATATAGGGACTTATAAAATACAACTGAGTTCCTTAATAAGTTGCCCCCCAACATATTTATATACTACTCATCTGTTTTAGAAAGTTAATATAATAATGACTAACTTCCTGTGCCGAGTAGGGCAGGCCATGTCCCTATGCACCTACAAAACCTGTTACTCCAAAGTCTCCCCAGCCCCAATATTAACCTGTCCACAAGAATTAGGGCAATGAATTACCTGTGTTGTATTTTATGTTCAATGATTATAGTAACTTTTCAGGAATTCCAGAAGAATCTTGCTAGTGTTAAAAATACCTACTCCCTACCACATATGAGACTCCCTGCAAGCAACAATCCCCCAGTTATACCTCCAGTAAATGTCTCTGCTCTTTTGATCCAGTCAAGTTTAGTTGTTTTCAGAGTAAGCAGTGACCTGTGCTGTATTTTCAGGTTTCCTGACACTCCGAAGTATTTGAATTTTCAACTATGTACCCAAACACCAAGATATATCTCTTGTTCAAATCACTACAAGCTAGAGGATGGTATAATCTTAAGGCATATTTACTGCAAATACAGATAGATAGGACAGTAAGCCCTTTCCTTATAACTTCTCAGTAACAACCTCTAAGCTGAAGGCAGACAACACCCTGGACACTTACCTTTACATTTATCCTGTCTATTTGTTTATTCTGGGCATCAATCTCATTGCCCATATCCAGGGCCATGTTTTTCAAATTCCCAAGAATGTTTCCCACTTGAGCAAGATTTTCATCCATTTCATCTTCTCTGGCATCATTTGTTATCCTGTTCAAGTAATTAAAACAATGTTTCCAAGAATCAAGAACTTGCTTTTCCCTACCCTGAATTTACTTTAATAGAAATTGTTTGTTGCACAGTTATCTGACAGGCAATGTATTCAAGTGAGTTTTTCTCCTTTTAAAATTCCATGCATTTCAAGCACGCAGCTCACCAAAAAAAGGTGCTAAGCTAGCTGCTATTACAAAAATGGCTTAGAATTTAAACTTCCTTTGGTAGCTGTTATTTTAAGACACACATTTGTCTCAAATATACTTTATGACAATAAAAGTCCTTGATATTTTTCAGTCATCTCAGTAACTTGAGCACTAAGCTCTATAGTCCTCACATCCAGAAAGAGACTGATAATACCACCACTGCAATAAAAATGAGTGTGCAAGATGAACACTACAATACTGAAAGCAAGGTGTCTGCCATCTCCTCCTCTCCAAGCAGTAATGATTCCTCCAAGCAGTAGTAAAAAGCTTACTATTTAGCCAGTTCACCTAAAATGCCTCTGCAAGAAGCTGACAACTGGTAAATTAGGATTTCTGCATTTGAGATTGCGAAATATGAAGCAAACCTTGTAATATATCCACCACTTGGTCCTCCAGAAGTCTGAGGCTGCTGCCGATTTATACTTCTTGGTTGCATGGATATCACATGATCTGCTGAGTTCTCCGTTCCATCTCCCCAAGTCGCTCTGTATGCCTTGCTTGCCTCAAAGTTCTTCGTCCTACACCATAAAAATAAGAAATCTGAACTGCTACATCAGAAATATGGCTTCCTGACTGAAGTTCTGTATTAATCTAGCATTTTCAGAAACATTTGTCTTGTGCCTTAAAGGGATTAGATTTTGTGTAGACAAAACCTTGTCTATGCAATGCAGTTACTTATATCAGGATAGTACAAACATAACTGAGTTACTCTAGAGACAGTGATTAACTTGGTCTTAAGCTTTAATACAAGCACAGTAGTTTCCTTAAAGTAATATACTTTACCAGAAGAGGGGAGGCTTATGACAGCAACAGGAAAGCTTACACTGTCATAAGATAAAGTTGCTTTTACAACAGGAGTTAGTCTAGAGTCAGGATTAGTTACTTTTCAGGGAAGGAATAGCAATGAAAGAAAAAACCTTCCTCAAATACAACTAGCTACACTATGCAAGAAAACCATTAATCTCTACTGGTTTATTTCTCAAACATTTTCTGTTGCCAAGTTTGTTGTTGTTTTGTTTGTTTTGTTGTTTTTTTTTTTTTTAAAGTTAATGTTTCTCATTAATTTTGATGATGAAATAACAGTAATCATGTTTCAATAGCTCCTTCATTCTGCAATTCAATTGTATTAACTTAATTAAAGGAACAAACCAATTTACCATTACACTTTTACCATATAATTCAGAAGAGAAAAAAAATAAAGAAAGCACACTGACACGAAGCAGTCTCAAGAATCACAGACGCACAAAAGCAAGAAGGGAATAAAAATATAATAGAAAAATAACTGATCTAAATCGGGGTAATTTCTCATGAACCCTAAAGAACATATTTTGAGAAGAATAGTCTCATGTCCACCTTGTTTGCTGGCATTTTCAGGTTTAAACTAGATAATCCAGACTCCACCACCCTCTTTCTGCTTCTTTAAAAGCCTGTGAAGGGAAGTCTTTCACTACATCTACATTTACAGTTACAGGTAATAAATTTTTATATCTAAAGTGCCTTTCAGTAGCCCAGATTTTCTCATTGGGAGAGGTGTGAAATTAGCTCTGATGAAGAAATATTCCCCTCATTCTTCTGGCATTTATGTAATCGAAATGGGAAGTTGTATTTCATAGGTCAGATACTATGAAAAGGGAAACTACATCAAGGGAAAGAAATGGAATAATTTTATCTCCGTTCATAATGGAACTGTTGTACCCTGCAGAACCCTAAGGAAACCTAGTCAGTTCTAGCTCCTTGTGGATACACAGACTTGGAGATCTCTTAGGTTTACTGCAACTAGATTGAGCATTATATTTTAATCTCATTCATACTAAAGCCGCAACAGTGGGAGAGCTTGTAATGCTTCTGGATTAGCAAAATATTAGGTGCCAGAGGTAACTGAGGAATTTATTGAACAGAATCAAGTGGCCTGAAAACTACTTGCATATCTGAAGTAGACAGCTAGAAACAGAATTGTTGCTCAAATTAAGCACAGTTAAGAACAAAGCTTCTCACCACCTGATTTTTAAGAGCTGTTTTTCAAATTCACATTCATGGTTTCCAATTCATGCTTTTCAAATACATTCACTTTTCTCATGCTTCATTTCTGTAAGAGTAAGGCAATTTATACAACTTGCCAAACCACCAAGGGCTCAAGCAGTTGTTCATTTCCACATTAATACACTCTATAGTAATTGACATTTTCCATTCACATCAGTATTACAACACATCAGTCACAAGGAGACCTGCATGCAGACAACGTGCACATGCAAGCACAAATCTAACAGAAGCAGCACTTCAGACAGCTGGTTAAATGTACATCAGCACTAATAAGACTGACCTTGTCCTAAAATCCGCTTTCACCAGTTAAGTGAATACAGCTTCTTATCCTAGTCTTCATTTTTAGAAAGCAAGAGTTAGTGTTAGGAGAGAACAGAGAAGAAAGAATAGTAAAGACCAGCAAACGGGTAAATTATTAGTACGTATATTATATTAGAGTACTGCCAGTATTTTGTGTTTTCACAAAGCTTTTATAAACAATCTAAGCCTAGGAGAAATGAGAAAAGCAGTATTTATTTCAGCAAGTGTTCTGATTTAGCCTTATGCAAAAAATGAAAAGTTTTGGAGATAACCGATTGACAAGTAACTCTGATAGAAAAATTGATGTACCAGTAGATATATGACAGACATCCAGTTTCTTCTTCCTCATTGCCCTCTACTTATCTAGTAGATTTTTCTGCACATCACTGCCCATTCTTGTATACAACTTATTGTTTCTTTTATTGTTAACCATATATTTGGAGTGCCAGAAGAGTTCATAAATTTTGAGCTTACTTAGTGTCAATAAGCTGCTTGGCTTCGGTGAAATAAGACTGTCAACTACAGAAAACAAAGACTGAGTGTATCAAAATGCTCAAAGTCCATCAGCTTGATAAAACCGTTATAAAACAGTAAGCACACCTATCCAGAGGTCAGGACAGAACTATCTGCCTTTTCAAGATACTAAAACTCTAAGACTTTCAGCCTTAGAAGCCACATTCATATCTATCCTAAATGATCCTCAAAGTATTATTTTTATATATATATAAAGTAGACTCAGCTACTCCAAGGAATTTTAATCTAGATTTCTGCTACCTCTCAATAGCATGAGCAAAAAACCCCTTACCATTCAAAAGACCTAAAAATGAACACACACACACACTATTCACTTCAGCGGTCACACTCTTAAAAATAACTTATTTATCCTTCACTTGGAAGAATTATGATCACATATAATTCACACAAATCAAATTGATACTTTGCTGCTTAAATATAAAGCTAGCACACCTCCAAAAAATAAATATTGTTTTCCTTATAATACTGATTCCTGATCATCGTTTAGGCGTTTAGAAGTACAAATCAAGTGCTATACAAAAAGATTAGATTCCTTCTTTCTCCAAAAGAGAAGTTTTCTCGCTTTTAAGTTAATACAAAAATACTTTTGTGAAAAAGTGATTTTCGCAGTCAAATTTCTAGAAGACAGGCACTTATGTATAGCTATTTGCATTGCAATTTGGTCTCATCTGTATGGACACTGATAGTATTCTACTAAATATAAACTTTAAGGAGATTAGGGCACAATTGTGCAGGACGTTATACAGCAGTTATGTTTGCAGTGAAAAAAGCACAATATATGGTTAGATGCAAGTAAGCTTCAACTACTCATACAATTTTAAAAGGGTGCAGCTCTACAAACCAAAACAGTTGACTTTGCTAGAAATTCAGCATGTTTTAATTAGCTCTTTTATTACAGACCATCTCCCAGTACAGTAGCTATTGGGAATATTCTAGAACTTCAGACCCAAGTACCAATTTAACTGACCTGTTACAAGGACAGACACAGAGCCCACAACATTTGTTGAGCTCTGTCAGTGTCTTCTCAGCTTCTCTCATATCCTTATTTATCTGGTCCATGCCTTCTTCTATGCGATTTAGTTGTTCTAGAAGGGAAACAAATAACCTGAATAAACACAGACTGGAGGAAGGTGGGGGTGGGATATTAACATTTCTTTCAAGCAGAAACTTAAAAGTTTCAGTTCTATCTTTATGCCAAGATTAATGCCTTCTGGGATTTTATTTTTTGAATTTTAAGCAAGATATTCAGTGATAAGTTTTGTTTACTACATTAAAAATATTTTCCCTATCCTTAGAGCAGCACTTCTGTTGCTGCTTTTAGAATAAATGCAGTTACATATGGTGAAAGGAACAGCACGGCTGTATTATATTTTATCTATCATGGTCTCTCAACTACTTTAAAACCTCTTTTAAACACTACAAACAGCTGGAAATAACCAATTAGCAAATCTCATTTTCACATAAGTAGTCTTTAATAAGCCTTTAGTTTCAGCAACAACTCTTGAATGTAATTCTTTTTCTTGCAGCCATAAAATTGATTTTTAGTGTCAGAGAGGAAGAAGGAAAAACTCACCTCCCTGTTCATCCAGCATGGTGATAGTTTTGATGCCAACATCCTGGGACTGCAGAAATAAGTTTATTTGCAGATATAAAACCACATTTCAATACATCAGTGCAAAATCAGAAGGTTTCTATAGTAGATTTAATAAGACAGCCAAGTTCATATTAAAATGCTGTCCTAGGAATAACTTCTGTGGTAAAGCTATGTTAAATTTCGAATTAGATCCTATGTTAGGCTGATAATAATCTCACCTGTTAACCTATCTCTATTAGTGTTTTTCCTGGTGAGGTGTTTTACATTACAACAAGATGATAATTTATTGTAATACTCAGCTTGAACTATGACAATGTCAAGCTAAAAGAGTAAACATAGCTGTGCCTTGCTTCAAAAAGCAGCATTTAGTTCATTCTTTATCCCTACACTCTTCAATAGGGCTGACAAGGCCTTTAGTCCTGGAAGCCAGAGTAAAAGAACGCAAAATAAAGCCTGCAAAACCATTCTTGAGAATTCAGCAGAAGAGATCAGGAAGAAAATAGCCCATCACTAGTTTTAGAACCAAGCAAAAGAAAACAGCAATGAGGAATACGCCACAGTATAGCTCCTTGCTGGCTCAAAGTCTTGAATCTAGCATGCA
Source organism: Vanellus vanellus (assembly GCF_965231255.1). Taxonomy (NCBI): domain Eukaryota; kingdom Metazoa; phylum Chordata; class Aves; order Charadriiformes; family Charadriidae; genus Vanellus; species Vanellus vanellus. Next base: position 30,738,228 of record NC_138911.1, on the reverse strand, counting down.
AGTTGCACCTATGCTTTACTGTAAATTAGCAGCGTAGAACTGCCTATGGTAGGAGTTATTTTAGCTTCTATGAATCAAACTATGATACCAAGAGAAATTACATTGGCTCATGATGTGTTCGAGAGGTATTCATTAGGCTACGCCGATTCAAATGCCTCACTGGTAACAGTAGTAGCTGCAGTTCCACAGCAGCCTGCTACCATCTGGACAGCGAGTACAGGCTCTAAAGCAGTAGTGACCAAACACTTTAGGGTCCTTATTCAGTGGATTATTTTTTAGTGTTCTCACACTGACAATAAGTGTCTTAAGTCTTCAGCACTAAAAGTCTCAGCATTAGCTTTGAAAGGCATTACTGTTTAGTCTCTGGATTCCCATTTGTCTATATTGCATATCCAAATACTAGCAAAATTGTCCTGATGAATCAGTTAAGCTTTAAGTCTACCACAGCTGACTATCAGCCATCTTATCTTACTCCCTACCAACAGGATGCTCTATATTTTTTTTTGAAATTACAGCATCAAATGTAAACTTTCAGTCATTTTTACAATGGGGCATGCAAGCAGTAACAGTGTAGAACAGATTCCACATACAATATCACCTAGATAAACCCAAAACAGATTTGTTTCTAGTCATGTGTTTCAATGGTGTTAAGAGTTTCATCATCGTACTTCACTATCTTTTGTAGATACTACATTTGTTCAGAACTAAAAGCAGCCCTACCCTCTATTAACCCACCCAACTGAGCCCTACACTCCTCAAAGCAGGACGTTTTCACACTGTTCACAGGCAAAGTGAGCTAAAAGACAAATGGAAGATATGAGAAACAAGTGATGCAGCAGCCAAAGTCATAACTGGCCACCACAGAAGACTTTTTGTAACTTACCTGTAGCGTTTGCAGATTAGGCCATTTTGCTTAAGAGGAAAATAGGTAAAAAGGATATAGATCTTCCTGTGATCTGACTTGACATACGTGAAAAACATTAGGTTTAAAGTCATTCTAACTCTACCACTGAATTAAACTAGCAACTTTAATATTGAGAAAGACAAAAACAGTGATTAAGATCACTTTGTAAACGTTAACAAGCTGCTGCTTATACTTAAATTAATAAATCCACAGGGAATTCAAAAGCTTTTCCTTACCTCAATGGCCAAGCCAAGAATCCTCCTTGTGCTTTCCAAAGACTAGAAAGAATTTTAAAATGAGTGCATTAACAGTGTATATCAGTGTCTGAAAGTCTTCTTTACCAGTTCATTGCAGTAAAGCAACTAGTATACAAAGTTCCATCAGCCTGTCTGTACATAATACACACTACAACACAGTCATAGTGGCAGCATACTAGTTTATTTTCAGTAGCTAGTAAACTGTTGGGTTTTAGTACTTGCTAGTACATTGTTTATCCCATTGGAAAGTCACTATAAAAGGAAAAATATATTCAAATGAATTTTAGTTAAATAAAAAAGTCAACATGATTAAGAATAGCATAGATACCTAGCCTGCATTGTCTCAGTAATCAGGACTGGGTGATCTACTCTGTCAAGTAGGTAGCTTTACAATTCAGAAGTTTAAATTCTTCCTTAATTTTAGGAGTAGCCTTCAGTCCAGTATTTACCAAGTAAAGTGCGAGTATGAAGATATACCCTTGCAGAATCACTACCCTAGACTGTCCTGTCTTTATTTTTAAAGGATATTGTAATCTTGGCAGGTAAGTCCTGTAATCCCCAATGGCTTCCTATAAGCTTTACCTCATCAGTGACCTGGTTGGCCCTCAGCTGAATTTCTTCAGGTGATAGTTCAGCCATGATGAGGAACTATTACTTGTAAGTAATCACGTTAAAGAGAATCTTCCCCCTGTAATAAGAGACACCAGGTAAGCATCAAAATTACCCTTTTATCAGTATTTTGACTTGCAATTAGAAGACGGTTGAAATGTAAAGACTTTCATTCTTTGATTCTGTTTAATACAACACCCGGTTAGGACTATAAGGCACTAAAAAAATTATTCAGCTGGTATGACATAACTGAGGAGCTAAAAGAAATGCAGGAACAATCAGTATGTGAAATAGTTTCCTTTCCAAGATTTGGCTTCCTAAACATTTTTGGAAAATTCTATTGTTAGTTTAAGGTAAAAAAAAATAATCAGGAAATGAAGTCTTAAAATAAAGAGCTTCTCCATGTTCAAAAAGCACACTGGTTTACCCAGTAATCCAGAAAGAAATTAAGGCATTTGAGTTACTAGAGTAAGGTTTAAGTATTCCTCCCCTTCCCTTTGAAGGGTTTCAACAGACAGTCAGAAATAGGGGAAACGTTTTCACAGACCAAGCACCACCTAAAATGATTCCAGTAACACTCTGGAAGTAGTTCTTCTTATGGTATGGTGAATCCCTCAAATGCAAAAGGATCTGCAAAAGTTTCAAATGGTATGTTTGCAAGTCTAGCAAAGGTTTCCAAATCTACCTTTCTCATAATAAAGGCAGGATCAAGATTTTCGTAACTGAAGTCCCAACACACCATGACTTAACTTTTGCTATAAACAGAAGATATATTTTTGCCTGAAGAGACAAGAGGAAAAAGCAAGCCCGTCAATAAGCGTGTCCTTATCAGAGCAAGGCTTTTTAGAGCTAAGAACCCACATTTTTGTTGGATGAATGGTAGTAAAGCTGGCACTCTTAGCAATAGGAAAACAGACCTCCCAGGCAATAAAGAGTTTAATAAGGTAGCACATAAGCTGAGCAATAAGAGGACTTTTTAAAATTAGTTTTCCCCTAAATTTTAGATTAATCCTTGCTCTTTCACATGAGTAGCTTCCAATTAAGTTTACGTTAGCCATTGAGATCACTGAAATGTCCTGCCTGACTAACATAACTATGTTCCATTTTTCCCCTACAAGATTAGTATTTTAGAAGACATAACGTTAGTAACTGCTCCTAGAAGGGCAAATTCACGCACATTCACTCAGCTAGAGAATGGATGCTGTTCACAGCTCTTTGCAGGAAGTGTGCATACCTCTGAGCGCAAATTGAAATCAAGACACCATTACAGCTGAAATGCTGAAGTATTCTCTAAACTCTAAAGCAAGTCTGGTCTTTAGCACCTAACATGCCTCCTCAGCCTAAGACTATGGCTCTAGGAGGTTTTTCTAAGTAGCTGTCAACACAAGGTATTTTTTGCCATGGTTTAAAAAAAAAAAAAAGATAAAATCAGACATTCTCACACAGGCCTCCAATAGCTCTAATAGCTCAGCTTGTAGTAGTCCAATTCAGCTACATAAACCTGGGAATGAAAAGCTGATTAAGTTCCTTTCATGAAGTTTATTTAGGGCAGCTCAGTCCCAACTCTGAATTTGGGAATACCCTTCAAGCTGGTTTGCACAGCTAAGGACCAGTAAAGCCAAGACAGGGAGGAAAGGAGCTATTTTCACTGAATTAGATTAAGCACAGGAAAGCGACACCAAGCTGGTTCTTTGGGTGAAGATCTCACATTTACTTAATATTCAGAAACAGGATGAAATTTCAACTTTATAGTAGCACTGAACAAGCAATATATGGGTTACTGTAATTGTTGCAGGTTTGGTCAGCCTTTCTCAACTTTGGGTGCCACAGTCAGATAATTCTGCAGCTTGGAGCCATAAAACAAATCTCATCTTGGACAGCAAAAGGGATATCGCATCCCCACCCTATGAATACAACAGCTTCCCAAGAATCCAATTGTAATTGTATAACAGGGCCAGAAATGCAGCTGTATTCCCAGAGCAAGCCGGAGATTTATTTTTCAGCAGCCCTGGTGTCCTGCTTCCTTTTGCAGCTGTGCATACAGGCTACCCTGACAAGAGGGTAAGAGGAACAACAGGACAACAAGAGGACAAGAGGAAACGGCCTCAAGTTATGCCAGGGTAGGTTTAGATTGGATATTAGGAAAAAGTTATTCACAGAAAGGGCTGTTAAGCATTGGAACAGGCTGCCCAGGGAAGTGGTAGAATCACCATCTCTGCGGGTATTTAAAAGACAGGTAGAAATGGTGCTTAGGAACATGGTTTAGTGGTGGTTTTGGCAGTTTTAGGTTGTGGTTAGACTTGATGATTTTAAAGGTCCCTTCCAACCTAGACAATTCTGTGATTCTACCCAGGAGTTCACATACCAGCATAAGCAGAATTGCTGGCCATATGATGTAACCCTAGCTCAGAAGGTGTCTTTGAGTTACCCAAGAGCCATACTGCAGCCAATGCTATGCACTACAACACCAATTTCTTTGCTTTTGAGGCAAGGGCATGACAATAATATTCTCAAGCATGCATAAGAAGGATTTGTTTATAAAATAAGTCTCTAATGGGTAATAAGACTCTTATCTTTGAACAGATGTTTGCAAATACATTATACTACTACATCCACATAAAGAAAGCACCCAAAATCTGAAGAAAGAATGTATACATTATCAGGCCAGATATTGAATTTTGCGTTTTATTCAATACTGCCAGAATGTTGTCCTGTGCTAGTAGGACTGCACATTCACGTAGAAGCCATTGAAAAACAAACCAGCAATGAGACTGAAAAAGGAGAAGGAAGGAGACAGTCAGCACTTCCAACTCCCAAGCTAGTAATTCCTGGTGGTACAGTTTGGAAGGTAACATATTACTGGAAGCTGACAGTCATGAATTAGCTTCAGGACTGAAGCTCACATAGACTACACTAAATTCACCCTGGGCTGACAACTGTGATATATTAATATAAGTCCTATGAAAGATAATGCCATGTTGAAATATGATAGTACTTACATGAAGAGACATAGCAATTACATAAAGCAGCTCCTTCGTGTACTATTAGCTATCAAACTATCCCCCTAATCTTTGTCCTATTTATGTTAGCTCACTGAGGAACTAGCAATTCATTATTTGACAAATAAGTTAGTAGTAACACACTAAACAGAAAGTGTCTGAAGTTGTACCTGATGCCAGACAACAGCTTGAAAACACAAGCACTTGCCACCAAATCTACCAGTGCTGACAGATAAGCTTTGCGTTCTCCTAGCTTCCTCACAGCTTCCTGAACAAGTCCACTGCCAGACAGCAAGACGTTCAACAGAGACCACAGCACTCCTCCCACTTTCCCCCTAAATCAATGGTATTTAGTCTTAAAACTGTTTAGTAATTGACCTAACACTGAAGAAATCCAGCTGCAAGATATGAAGGAAGAAATCCTTCTACATAGCAGACATCCATAATACAGAGCAAAAAAGTTCATTCCAGAATTCCTCAAAGCTGAGGTATGCTCATATCTGGACACTCGTAGTGTTTAGCCTCTTGTGACATGAAAACATGATCTAAAGTGTTAGTTCATATGCTCAATTCACAACTGCTAGGATAACTGACCTATGTGGGAGGAAGCTAAATAAAACTACTCAGAACACTTGGTTAAGAGACAAGTGTTCTGACAATCTTTTATCACAGATAAGGTACAGCTACTTGCTGATCTTTTCTGATCATTTCTTGAGGTCTTATGTCACTGCAAACAGTGACAGAATATTTCTTCCTCTAGTGTTCCCAGCAAGCTTACCCACCTTCACTTTTCAGCCTTTGCCATTAGAGCTATGTAAAACAAGATAGCAGTTCCTTCTTAAGATAGGCTTAAGAAAGCACGCTTTTTGAATTGGTTGGATTATAACGTTTGTTTAAAGCTGAATATCCAAACCCGATGCATTAGACTCCAAAAAGGCAGTTTTATTCCCATTAGTTTGTACAACTGAGTTGGCCAGCATTGCTTTTATAAACACACATACAACCTGCACAGTAGCTCCGCAGCAGAAGTTACTGCCATGAGGCAGAATAGAGAGAGACATTGCCTAGGCAGTTACAAAAGGACTTCTCACCACACAGCATTTTATAACATCCAAAAAAGCATACAGGAGTAATTGAGAAGAAACCAAACATTTCCCAAAAAGCCTGTTCCTAAAGATGGAGATACATACTTGAGAGCTGCATGTCTAATTGGAGTAGCTGGACCATAGCAGGTGACTGTATTGCAAGATATCTCTACAGAAGATGTTAGAACACCCAAGATGAGGCCATTTGTATTGAAATAATAGCTTGACTATTCCAACAGAACACCATATACAAACATAAGGAGAAGATACTCATCCCCCCATCTTTCTGCCTAGGAACCATAAAGCACCCATTGAGGTATCCAGCTCTTAAGTTAATGGTATATGACAAAATTATTTTATATCCAAGACATTAAGGTTCCTCAATAAAGACAAAAATATTCAGGGAGAAAATACTTGATATGGTTAAAGTGTTCCTGGCATGTATTTTTATTCTAATGTAAGATTTGCTAAGGCAAAAAATTTATTTTTATATCAACGCTTCTTTGCTTTCCCTGCCCCAACATTTTTAAAATCTTAGCCACAAAGTAACCAAAGGAAAAAAGACGACAGCCTACAAAGAGACTTCATAATAATATTACAAGATTCTGCTATTTTATTTTCTCTCTAGAGTGGTAAGTTTTAAACAAGAAACTAATGTGCCTAAGTACAAAGTAGAACTCCTTTAAAGAAGGATGTAATGTCAGCTGTATTTACTTTTTGTTATCAAGAAGTACTCTGCAGTATTTACTCAGTTACCAGACTGCAAGGATTAAACACATTTCAGTGCAACTCCCCCTCTAGCCCTTGCACAGGAAAACCTGGCACCTACAGACTATGTAGAAATAAGCTTGCTACAATAATATATTTTCTTGAAGTAATGAGCCTCATGAAACTTTTCTACCCGGAAACTTAGACTACAACATATTCCTCAACTATCAGTGCCTTACTCAAAGGAAGATTCATCATGAAACAAGAGCAGCAAGGAAATAAATGCAGGGCCTGCCGATCATAAGAATCTGTCTTGTCTGCTATGTTTTATTGTGGAGATTGTGAGTGCAGAAAAAGTTATTTGAAATTCCAGTTTCAAGCAAAAGCTTTAGATAAGACGTTATCTCTTCACAAGACTTCATGCTGTGCTAAGCCATCCTATAAGCTCACTATTATAATGACTATTAAAACCACGATATTACTGCCCAAGCCAGTTGAGCATGGATTAGACTTAAGTTACTTCTATCCCTTGAACAAGAGATAAGTGAAATAAATTCTTGTCTGCACATACTTCCCCCCCGCCCCTTATTATGCATTTATTCATGGCTCCAAAAACCCTGAAAAACCTTCAATTCACTTTCCTATGTAAAATTGTTAGGTTGGAGAAGGCTGAGGAAAAGACACAGCAAAGGTGATCTTACAGAACTGTTTAAGACCTCAAGGTGTTTCCTGCAAAAAAAATGAGGGACACTACAGGCACTTTCGGTCTGGTTTTAGCATGACATCAGACCCATTCAAAGCATCATTGGCTTAGAGATCTTAATTTGGTTAGTCAACTCACCCGTATAGCAGCTGAAGCATTTTAGCAGGTTCTTTGTTTTGAAAAAACTGAAGGTGACGTAGATTGATGTGAGCTATGGCTATGTCTACATTAGCAGTAGGGTAATCCCACGAGAGTACAGTGCAAATTTTTGTTTAGGGAAAGTACCACTCACATTACCACAGATGAGGTGGATAAGTCACAAGTATTTAATCAGAGTTCTGCCTAAACCACAATTACTGAATTGAGAACTAACGCCTGCCAAGCCATAACTTTCATAAGACTGAGTACAATAGGAGCAAATCCAGTATTAGTAATATATGTGCAGACAGTAGGTCGCTGTGGGTAAGTCTCCAGGTTTAAATTTTCTGCTTGTGATCAGGAAGTTAAAACAGTATCATTTTATCTAACAGCAGCTCTCTGGCTGGGATTCCCTGACAATAGGCACATTCAGGGAAAAAATAAAGCATTTGAATGGACAGAGTCTCAAGATCAAAGTACTGTTTTATGCAGCCAGCTACAACATAGTCATCTTTGCCACCCATCTTCCCAGAGCACACAGTAAAAAATTAACATGAAATCTTCTTTTGTTGTCTCTGTCATTGGTCTAAGATACTCCTCTGCGCAACCATGTTTTTTTCTTACAAGTGTCTTCTTTTTCATTCACAATTACTTGTAAACTGGATGCCAGCTATTTATGCCAACACTCTGTTTCCAATGCAAACAAGTTTCAAAAGCCATTACAACAGTGAGGTTTATAGTCTTTTCAAGGGTTTTTCAATCCCAATAATCTTCAGAGGCTTATAAGACACTTCCAAGGTAGTAAAGCTATAGTAGGCAATTTACATGCTGTTTGAATATGCTTTTCAGCACTAGCTGAGAAGCAATTCTAAGGCTTATTAGCTCTAGAAAAAAAGAAAATTTACTCCCTTCTTTTACAACAGTCATGGCATATTCAGGCTGTGCTATCCAAAGCACTCAAAAACCGTAGGAACTTTTCATCTTGCTGATCTTTGTGAATTTAAACCAACTGCAGGGCACCACAAGGCCTAATAAAGTGCTTGCTTAAACTGCAATTACGCAGTCTGCATCTGGAGAGGACTGTCATCTACCTGGACCTGCACAAAGTGTTTGACACTGTCCCACACAATATCCTGGTCTCTAAATTGAGAGACATGGATTTGACAAATGGACCACTCGATGGATAAAGAACTGGCTGGATACTTGTACTCAAAGAGTTGCAGTCAACAGCTCAATGTCCAAGTGGAGAGCAATGACGAGTGGCGTTCCTCAGGGGTTGGTACTGGGACCTGGACTGTTCACCATCTTTGTCAGCGACATGGACAGTGGGGTCGAGTGCACTCTCAGCAAGTTTGCCGATGATACCAAACTGTTTGGCGAGGTAGACATGCTGGAGGGGAGGGATGCCATCCAGAGGGACCTGGACAGGCTGCAGAGTTGGGCCCAAGCCAACCTCATGCAGTTCAACAAGGCCAAGTGCAAGGTACTACATCTGGGTCGGGGCAATCCCAAGCACAAACACAGGATCGGTGGGGAATGGATTGAGACCAGACCTGAGGAGAAGGACCTGGGGGTGCTGACTGATGAGAAGCTCAACATGAGCCAGCAGTGCGCAATCGCAGCCCAGGTGGCCAACCGTATCCTGGGCTGCATCAAAAGAAGTGTGGCCAGCAGGTCAAAGGAGGTGATTCCGCCCCTCTACTCCGCTCTCGTAGGACCTCACCTGGAGTACTGCATCCAGCTCTGGAGTCCCCAACACAAGAAGGACATGGACCTGCTGGAGCACATCCAGAGGAGAGCCACGAGGATGATCTGAGGGCTGGAGCTCCTCTCCTGTGAGGAGAGGCTGAAAGAGTTGGGGCTGTTCAGTCTGGAGAAGAGAAGGCTCCAGGGAGATCTTATTGCGGCCTGCCAGTACCTAAAGGGGGCCTACAGGAGAGCTGGGGAAGGACTTCTTACAAGGGTATCTAGTGATAGGATGAGGGGAAATGGCTTTAAACTGGAAGAGGGCAGGTTTAGATTGAACATTAGGAAGAAGTTGTTCACTTTGAGGGTGGTAAGGCACTGGAACAGGTTGCCCAGAGAGGTTGTTGAGGCCCCATCCCTGGAGGTGTTCAAGGCCAGGCTGGACGTGGCCTTGGGCAACCTGGTCTAGTGGGAGGTGTCCCTGCCTATGGCAGGGGGGTTGGAACTCAACGATCTTCAAGGTCCTTTCCAACCTAAGCCATCCTATGATTCTATGATTCTGTGAATGATCATAAGATTTGTCCTGCATCTCTGGCTGACATGCAGCCATTTTGTGCCTCTGACAGAGTGAATGCCTTTCAGAAACTTGTCATACATCTGTCACATTTACTAAATATCGTGAATTAATTCCCTGCTCACCATCTGGGGGTCCTCTACTTGAACCTAACCCCTTTTCTATCAAGTTATGCATCTAATCAATATCATATAATTTTCTTCCTCCTTCACTGATTAGTCTAAACTAGAAGTTAAGCAGAAACGTTTCCTTTTTTTGCTGTTAAAGATATTTTGATATCATCAGTAACACGCAGCAGGCTGTGCCTTGGTGCCTCGTTCCATAAATGGAGAGTAAGTAAGAGGTCTACAATTTCCTTGTGAGTAGGAAGTAAAGTGAGAGAAGAAGAAACCAGTGTAAATACTTTTGGCCATGGAAGACTATAGCTGTGAGACCTGAAAGTTGTTATAAGACTATCTCTTTAATGCCAAACCCATAAGGTTTAAGTCTGCCTTCTAGAATAATTTATTTCTATCTCTCTCTCTCTCTCAGAAGACCTATTTCCAAGCTGCGAAGAAAAACCACGTAACTTCTACAAAGTGTTCTAGCAAGACTCCATGCTTGCATCTTCATGTTGTTTTCCTCTTTAAAATCTAGTGAAAGTTTTTGGCAGTCAGGAACTAACTGTAGCATAGTTGAGTGGAAAACTTTCATACACATGTCCTAGTTACTCATTTTTATAGAGTCACGATATGAAAGAATTCTACCTTTTCTATTTCCAAATAGCCATATTTGACTACCTCTACGTTTCAGATAAATCAGAAAGAAATACTTGTACTTTATCCTTTTAACGTAAACCACTAGTAATACCACCAAAGTATTAAACCTTAAAATCCTACAATTCCCAGTTCACAAGTTCTTTCCTTGGATGTTTCATATACATACCGGGCAAGACATTTTAAACAATAGCTACTAACCAATAAATCTAAAAGTGCGATTGAGAAATGCAGCCGATGCCTCCTTTTGGGTAATCTTACCACAAAGCTAGGAACTCAGAGATGACACAACCCTGCTATTGCAGCAACCGACTGAAAGCCAGTATCTCATGAGCTACACTTTTAGCCATCAGTGTATTGGCACAGCCTCAGGTGATTATGGATGCTCTCTCAGTTCTTTCTCTTGTGAAGCAAGCTGTTGCCCTCCCCCAAAAGATGAAAAAATCCATGAAACAATATTCTCAGAAAAATGTAAATGTTAATTATGAAATTCCTGTGCATTATTGAAAAGATTAAAAGTTAGACAGTTTATAAATTAGGTGGCTTTGTATTGAGAGTTGGAGGTTTTTTTGTTCTTTCAAGTTCTTATCACTAATGTAGGAGGAGTTGGGGTTTTTTTTTTAAACCCTTCCTTAACATAAACAGTTATCTTATTTGTTAGCTGAAATTCAGCCCAGCTAATGCAGGGTGGTACAAGGCATCAGCAGCAGAATGTACTTCCCCATACGATTATGCCTACAAGATAAATGAATAAAGCATCTGTGATCCTGGGGGAAGAGGCCAGGACCTAAGAACAAGACACTACTCTGCATGCTTCCTGCTTTCTCTTATCAGCTTCCTGAACACACTGCACAGAGGCGATAGCACAAAGAATAGGCGCTAGCAATGCCACCTCCTCTGTGCAGTGTGTTCAGTTCTATACTCATCTCCACAATTCATTTTTATCCCTGGAAAAGCCTCGTGATACCGCCTCCAAATTAGTTATTGGCCAACACAAATTAACCATCAACCCTAGATCCACATACAGACAGTAACAGATTCCATTTTTTCTAATGACACAAACTGTGCCATATAAAAAGCTACTTCAAAAAATGTAGACCAGCAGAGGTCAGACACAGATTGGTTACTAGACTACCAATAAGCAATTGATTGCTCAAGTCAATGAATCAAGCAAGTGACATCCCAGGAGGCTTTTCCTTTGACCCTAAGCACCTTTCTACATACCCGTTCCCTTTGCAGCACAGAATCAGGTTTGTTCACGAAGGAGAAGTAAAGCAACACCCAGCTGCTTAGTTCTGAACACCAAGCATCTACTGCCCTTTTTAAGAGGCTGAAAAAGAGGAAGGTAAATAGCTAAAGAAGTTGCATAATGAAATTTCTGAAGTTTCTTTAGCTCATTTGCTCAGGTTGTCAAATCATGTGTGCGTATTTGATAACCTTCATTGTATGAAACAGAAATGAAAGTGAAAAAGGGAAAAAAAAAAAAGTGAAAAATAAAAATGAGTCCTCACTAGCTGCCCAGAAGTGCCAAGGACATCAAGATGTATGATTAAGAGAAGTACAGGTTACTTTCGATGTTTATCGTTTACTTCGTACCACGACAGCATCTTACCAATTTCGTCTAAAGGCAGCGGGACGTCACGCAAGCTAAGCAAGGCGTAGCAAAAGGAGGCCTTTCTCCTTTTCCCTCCTAACAGCTCAATTCAAGGGCTCTCATCAAGCGAGTAATGACCACCTCGACGCCCCTCGTAGGGGAGGGCCGGGCGAGGCCTCCCAGCACACCAGGGCACGGCTGCGGCTGAGGCGGGGACTGGCAGGGCCCCCCCGGGCCCGCACCAGACCGCCCCGCTACCCCACAGCTGAGGCAGGGCGGCACCCGCCGGGCTCCCGCGAAGGCCCCCGCGGTGCGGAGCCGAGCCCGCCCCGCCCGGGGCGCTACGCGGCAGGAAGGCGCCCGCAGACCGGATCCCCTTAGCCAGCTGCCCCGCCCGGGCGCGGAGAACCGACAAGCCCCGGCCACCGCACACCTACCGGCACCACCGCCGCCGCCGCCTCCGAGTCGAGCTGTGCCGCCGCCGAGCCGCCCCTTTAAGAGCCCATGTCCCGCCTGTCCCCGGTGCAGAGCGGCGACCCGCGAGAGCGTCACTGCCCGTCCTCCGGAAGCGGGAACCGGCACCGCCCGCCACACCCAACATGGCGGCGCAAGGCAGACGCCCCCGCGGGCAGCCTGTGTACACTCAACATGGCACCAGGCGAGCGCTTCTGCGCATGCGCCTGGGGTGAATGTGCTATGGGTGGCGGTTCCGCGGTCCGCCCTTGCTGACTGCAGCTGCGTTAACAAATAGGGCAGCACAGAAATAGCCCTGTTTATGTCAGTGGGGCTCTTCTCCGGGTCAGTAACTCTCCATTAGAAAGCAGTGTGTCAGCCCCTCTTCTGCTACCAGAGAACGAGGCTGGAAAGGGAAAGCCGCCATTCGGAAGCACAGACCTTGTTGTCTCTTGCAGCTGAGACTGGCTAGCCTTTCCTGAGGCGCCTTCCTTCTCAGGCGTGGATAACTTCTCCCCTGTCCAGGCTGCCGTTCGGATGCCGTACCTGCTGCCAGGCTGCTCACCCGGAGCGGTGCCGGCAGCTCTCGCAGCATCAAGGCCGGCAGCAGCTCACGTGGCCCTTTGAGCCTGTCCCTCTTCCAGTGACACCGCTGGGACCTCGCAACCGGGCCTCGGTTTCCCTTCTCTCGGGGTGCTCGGAGCCCCCTTGGGCTTCCTAAAAAGGCCCGGTGGGTTAAGGCTCACTGCACACCGCACAGCCAGGGCCGGAGCACACGCACTTGTCCTCCCGTCCTTCAAATCGCTGCCGGAGCAGATTTTCCATGCGCAGCCGCCCTGGCCCAGCACGACGGCGGCGGCAGTGGCTTCCCGTCGCTGAGGTACCGGCGGTCTTCACTGCCTGCTTTTTAGAGCGGCGGCATGTGGCATTACTTGTGTTTATAGCGCTATACTTACAGGCGATAATAACGGTTTCTTATCATTATCGATTGGTAAGTGCCCTCAATGGGCAAGCAAGTACAACTGCCCGCGCCGGGGAGTCCGCCCGTACTCCCCTGCCCAGCTCTCCCGCCGCCAGGACTACGTTTCCCGGCAGGCACCACGGCGGCGCAGGCGCACCTCCCGGCGTGCAGCGCGGCCGCCTTCCCCCTGCCGCATTGGCTGTGCTGGGCGGTTGGCCCCGCCCCGCCGTGCGCCGCGGGTCTCTGTGGGGTCGGCCCGGCGCTGGTGCCGTGAGGGTGCTGGGCTGTGGGGCAGGCGGCGGCCGGGTCTCCTCGGTGCCGGCAGGGGAATGGGTTTCCGGGCCGCTGGCCTGGCGAGGGGTGCGATGTGTGAGTACCGGGGGTGGCTGGAGGGGTGGGGGAGCAGAGGGCCGGGGGAGCTCTGTGTTAACTGTGGGGTTGATGGGGGGTCGCTCCGGCTCTGGCGGAGGGGGCCGTCTAGGGAGGGGAGCGGGGCAGGCCCGGCCTAGAGGGGCTGTGGCCCGGCGTCTTGCCCTGGGGCAGGCATATGTTTTGTTTTGCGTTGTGAGCATCCTTTATTGCTGGAGTGATACTTGAACTTTGTTATCCGGTTAAATACAAGCTTTGTTAGAGCAGGTGCTCTGTTGCAGATATGTAGCTGTCGTGCTGTCTCTGCATGCCTGCCAGAAGCATCCAGTGCCGAAGCGTGGCTTTGGGTACAGAGTTGCTTGGTTACCTTCCTCATAACATACAGCTAGAAACTGCCCTAGTGACAGCATGTATGAATGTGGTGATAAAAGTGGCATTGATGATTAAAATTTATATTTCAGTATACTTTATTGATAGTGGTTTGATAATAGTGGTCTTGCGAGTGTTCACCTTCTATCCCACCACTTCTGAAGTGCAGCTTTAAAGAGGTCTGTAGAACAAACGAGTTCTGAGGAGTGACCTGTGAGAGAAGAAGATTGAGGTTTGAGGGACTTAGTTTTCAGCGTGAGTTCCTGGGGCTGCTTTTCCTACATCTCTGCTGGTTATTTCTGTTCTTTTGTCATTTAATACTTTCAGTCAAGCCTCAATTACTATATTAAACTAACTGACTTTTTCTGAAATGATAGATCCTAGTCTAAATAACACTTAAGACTTAAAATAATTTGGTTAATAGTTTTGCTGAACTTTGAAATTATCTCACCGGTTAGGACTGCAATATTTGGGATGAATATTGCAGGTTCTTCGGGGCAACGCAGCATGGCTTTGTAACTTCTTACCTTGGAAAACAGATTCCTATCCTGAAGTCTCTTCTGTTAAAGGCAACTGTATTTCTTTTTTTCTTTTTAGTCCTTGCTTTACTTCAGTTGAACTAGCAGTAAAAGGCAACTGCATTTGCATCACCATGTGTGTTTCACTATTGACTGGTTTTTATTTTTTTTTGTCTGTGTTCGTAAAGTTTGCTAAATAGGTGCTATGTTCTAGTGTTTTCAGTTCAGAACAAATAATTGTTTTTAGCCAAACTATGTTAGTCTGTTACCTGAGTCACTGTGACCAAGCTTCAGGTAACTTCTAGCCCATATGTCCGAGAATGCCACATGTTTGAAGAGATGTCAGCTAAATGCATCTTAATTTATGCAGGGCTGTGATATCCAGTACAAAGAATAACAACGGCTGCTATCCTATAAATACATAATCTAAGTTGTGTACAGGCATGCTAAGACTTGTAGTTAACTTCATCTAGGTAAAATGAAGGTATTTTTCCACTTTATTGCGTAAAGACAAAATTCATAAGATAGCTAGAATCAGATTTAAATTTGGTCGGATTCAATTTAAATTGATAGATTTTTTTTTAACATCTGGTAATCATCTTCCCTGAACTCTGCCACCAGATGGTGTCATAAGATTTGAGATGTCATCTGACTCAACCTGATTATAGCAAATAGAGGATACTATGCATTACAAATAACTTCTTTGTTTTTGTAAAAATGTTTTCCATATTTGTAGTGTAAGGGATTTTTCTCATCTAGTCCTAGACTATTTAACACTTTAATCCCAAGTTGACAGAGCCCCTAAAGTTCAGCCCTGGGACAAACTGCCTGTCTTACAGAGGTATAAGAATTCAGACAGACCCCTGTATTTCTATTGCCTGGTCATTAATGACTACTCTCTTAATGTTTAGGATCCTTAACTTGAATTTACTTGGCAGCAAAGCTCCACACACTGACGTGTGACCTGACTACCTTGGTTTGAGTGCCTCAGATAACTCTCCAGTGACTCTTAATGCTCTGTAGTGACTGTATAAATGGAAAAACCCTGATGACTGAATGCTCTCCTATGTGCTCCCTTGCATCTATGTAGATCCTTCTTTGGGAATCTGTGTCATTTTGCCAAGGCCAGGTACCTGCTTCTGTGGAACTGCAGTAGATGGGATGTATAGAGTAGTCTGTTTTGATTTGGTTTCTGAGTGGTTGTTCTTAACTTCCAATAAAGAGACATAGTATGCATACCTTTGAAGGGTATTATGAGCTTAAATACCCTAGGAAGGGGAAAAAAGATACAGCCAAATTTTACAGAAATAAGCGTAAAATTAAGTGGCAGGTATTTCTGTCATTCTTATAAGGGTCTGTTTGTTGAAGGGTCTGTTTGTTAAAGTGACTCAAGGTTATCATAATAAGCTGATGTGAATTCTTTTGTAAGTCACACAGAAATATCTAAATCAGGTAGGTTATCTGTCCCACATATTGTGGATCACTATGTTGCTTTTTAATAAGACTTAATTGTCTTAAGACTTAATAAGTCTTAATAAGACTTATTAAATAACTTAATAAATCTCAATCACTAGCAATTATGTTTGAGGCTGAAACGGTAGTAGGGGTATAAAGAATGCCCCTCTCCAAAGGGTGCTGATAGGTGTCTTAGTTGGAGTACTGTGTCCAGTTTTGGTCATTTTTTAAGAACATTGTGAGCTATTTGGAAAGAGGAACGGGAATTTTGAGGAAAACATTCAAAGAAAAAGTTTGCATACGTCTAAACCCAAACTGGGAATATAGGGGAAAACAAAAGCTTTCCAGCTATGTGGATTTTAGGTGTCCTAAATGACAGCATACAGCAATGGTGCTGAGCAGCTCTCCATTCCAATTAGGACAGTGTATTTCCCTCAATCTTCCGGTGCGTAAAAAGCCGTCACAAGCAAGATAACAATAAGGCATTTACTTTCACTAGGGAGGAATTATCATCTCAGTTTGCAGCAAGGAAAACTTAGTTTGGATATTAGGAAATTATTAGCACTGCTTATGTATAGGAAATTAGAAGATGCAGTTTGATTGTGACTTAAGGTGTATATATTATTCTGGTCTGTACCCCATTCTTAGACTTACTTGCAGTAAAAATAGGTATCAATGAAAAGTCTGTGTTCATGCCAGGTGTTCCGGTGCCTGCACCGGTCTGTTTGTTTAAGGTATTTCTCTACAGTCTCCTTATCTCCGATATACCTTCCCTGTGTATTGTAAAAAGCCATCCGTACTCATGGGATAGGATGCAGACAGTTTCTGCAAGATGTCTTGTAGGCTAGTTAGTGGAGTCAACTTTATTGCTTTTAACAGGAACTTAAAGAACTTTGATCTATGAAATAACTCTTCTCCTGGCTCAATGTCAAAATAGTTAAGCACTCAGACGCCCAGTTATAACATTTGCTGCGCAGTGGTGCCCTTTCAGTGCTGAGGGGTCTAGAGTAGCCTCAGTCTGTCATGAGGATGAAGTTAAATCTTGGAAAGCAGGGAGGAATTCACCTTAAAAGTCTTACTTCTGGTACAAGTATTTTAAATATTGGGCTGTAATACAGTTATCTGCTTTGCTACTTTAAAGAAACCCCTGTGACTACAAAGTAGTTTGTACACTGCATGGTAGTATGCTACAGGACAATAATGCTGTTAGTCATGATTTAACTTTAGTAAGTTCTTAAGTTTCTGGCTGTTGATCAAGTTAGGTTGCACAGATCAGCATCTCAGTAGAAAAGTTAAAGTGCTTCCCACATATGCCCGTAAGTAATGTTGAGGTAATTGGTGAAGTTACAGTCTAGCAAGGGGATGCGTACTGAATTCGGATGCCTCAAGGGCAATGAATCTGAGAAGGAAAGATAGTCTTTGAATGTAGGTGCTTTATTCCACATAAATTCTGCTCGAGGTGATGAGATTTGGGTATAGGCTTCAGTCTTGTTATGATGAATTGTTTTTGTACGGCATTCTCACAGCGGTACAGGACTTTGATGTTTGGAGCAGTGTGTAATACAGGGAAACGGTTTTATAGTCATAAAACTTTTCCCTGAGAAAATATCTCTATTACTAGGCTTTACTAAGTCATTGTTTGGTTAGATTAACAATCATCATTGCTTTGTAACATTTGTTTATCACAACAGTTGGTTGAATACAGCTTTCAAAGGCCTATGTGGGGTTCTCCAGGTTTTCCTGTGAAAAGGCCGGGCTTCTTGCAGATTAGCAAAATAAGATATGCTGATAATCACACTGCTTATGGTCTAGTCTAGCAGTGGTTGTTGAAGTGCTTTCCAGGGCCACTTCCATTCCCAATTCTTCTGAGCAAGAGGCTTCTCTCCAAGTCAAAACGACTTTGTGTCCACCACTTCCTCCCATCAACCAACTAAAGATTTCATAAATGTACTTTGTGGTGAGTTGCTTCTTTCCTCTCTGCTCTCCTCTCTTTTCCCATGTCTGGCAGCTGTATTACTGTTCTACAGCTCAGCTAGGATGAGTGCAGGAAGTAAGTCACTAAAGCAAAGGGAACGACATCCCTGTGAGAAGCTGAGGAGCATGTTGCTGCAGAGCATTCTGCCGCAGTGAACTGCTAGACTCCCATTCTTGTCAAGTGTAGAGTTTCCACTGCTGTCTGTATGGACGTGCAGGATTTAGGCAGGTCTTTACACAGACCAGCACTGCTGAGCTCTTTGAGGCCTCCTGAGGATTTCTAGGCAGCTGGAATGCCGGGCTGCCCGCCCCACTGCATGGCACTTGTGGCTTTATATAGTCAGAGAGTTCTGTAACAGATTTAACCTTGACATAGATTTTTAATGTATGTTATCCGGTAAGGTTGAATAACTGTGGACAAATGGATGTTGTAGCAGGAAGTAGTCTAATGCCTTATTTTCTTTGTAGTCTATTTTTACTTGTGAGAAGTGTTCTCCAAAATCTCTGTAGCAGACTTGCTTAAGTTAATTAAAACTCTGTGGTGTTTTCAAGCTCTGGGCCCGTGCAGCCTATGGGCAAGTTGCATTTACATCAAGTACTTGTAATATGCATCTCTTCACTTTAAAACAAAGACTAAAAATCACCCACTGAACAGTTACATTTCCTCAAAATATAAAGTTGTTGTAACATCTCATTTGTTTTGAAGGCTTTACATTTTGCTGTTGACATATTTTTCTTTTTTTATATGGTAGTGGGTTCTTTTTGGCAAAACGTTATCTTTGCTTGCAGTTTGATGCTCATTTTTTTTTACCATTAATCCCCCATAAGAGATAATTTTCTATGCTATGCAGCAAGCTGGTGATTTCAAAAGCACAAACTGTTAAATCTGAAGGTTGTTTGGTGTTTGAACTATGGGATTTTTTTTGTTAAGAATTCAAATATGCCTGCATTTATGTAGAGAAAGCTATGTTTCTGAGGTTTCTTGGTATGAGAGTTTTGTGATTGAACAGATCAGTGTGTGATGAAATGAAATGCCATTACTGACTACATGGCTCAAAAGCTGTCTGGTTCTTGTCGTTGTTGCATAGTGAATACCTTGAATTTATAATGCTTTTCAAAGTACTTCATGAAAGTTCTGTTAAAGTGAAATTGAAGTACTTCAATAAAGTGAGGCTGGGGTTTCCTAGCAGGATTTGGGAGAAAGCTAAGGATGAAGGAAAGTGGTTTATCTCTATGTAGACAGTAAGTCAAGTGGTGATCTGGAAATAGAACACGGGTCTGTCTTTTCCCTGTCCATGTAGCATCTACTAAATCTCTGTCCTTCTGAGTCCTTGTCTCTAAAGGCTTCTCTCTCTGGAGGTGAAAGTTTCACTTTTCATAGTGACATCCAATAGCATTTGAATTCCATTAGTATTTTTAGTACTCTCATAATTAATGAGCAGTGGGTTGGGCAGTTAGCCTAAAACTCTTCCTGTAATCATGTATAGTTACTATATGTTTTAATTTGCCCAAACAGGTGTAATGTTAGCTTTAGTTGTGAAAGCTCTTTAATGTTATGTGCTAACTGGTGTGAGCAAGTCACCATACTTTACTGGCCTGCTTTTCCTGATTTAAGTCCCACGCTGCTGTTTCACTCTTGTGCAGAATGAATTCTGTAAATAGTTGAGTAATCTTGAACAAGATCCTGAACACATGTAGGGAGTATACTGCTAAACTACAAAGTAGTGCTCATGAAGAATGTTGGGGGAGTAGGGAATATTTTAATGCAAAGGAAATACTGAAATTGGTGCAGGGATTAGCACCCTTCCTTTTGAGGAGTAACTTCATACTAATCACATTAAAACAGCTCTCTCGTATTGGGGAGGCATCTAAACCTTTGTCACTTGCGTATAATCATAAATAATTCTCTTAGCTCTGTTGTGTTGCTGCTGCACAGATCTGTTTATAAACAGCATGTTGATGATGTGCTCCTATACTCGCCTCATAACCTACTGGAAAACCATGAGGCTGAAATATCTCATTTTCTATCTTTACTCATAGAATGGTTTAGGTTGGAAAGGACCCTGAAGATCATCGAGTTCCAACTCCCTTGCTATAGGCAGGGACACCTCCCACTAGATCAGGTTGCTCAAAGCCCCATCCAGCCTGGCCTTAAACACCTCCAGGGATGGAGCTTCCACAACTTCTCTGGGCAACCTGTTCCAGTGCCTTACCACCCTCAGAGTAAAAAATTTCTTCCTAATATCTAATCTAAATCTACCCTCTACCAGTTTAAAACCGTTCCCTTCATCCTATCACTACATGCCCTTGTAAAAAGTCCTTCCCAGCTCTCCTGTAGGCCCCCTTTAGGTACTGGAAGGCTGCTATAAGGTCTCCCCAGACCCTTCTCTTCTCCAGGCTGACCAACCTCAACTCTTTCAGCTTCTCCTCATAGGAGAGGTACTTCATCCCTCTGATCATCTTCGTGGTTTTCCTCTGGACCTGCTCCAACAGGTCCGTGTCTTTCCTGTGTTGGGGACTCCAGAGCTGGATGCAGTACTCCAGATGGGGTCTCACCAGAGTAGAGGCCAAGAATCACCTCCCTTGAATTGCTGGCCACACTTCTGATGCAGCTCAGGATACGGTTGGCCTTCTGGGCTGCAGTCACACATTGCCGGCTCGTGTTGAGCTTCTTGTCAGTCAGCACCCCCAGGTTCTTCTCCTCAGGTCTGGTCTCAATCCATTGCCCGCTGAGCCTGTATTTGTGCTTGGGATTGCCCTGACCCAGATGTAGTACCTTGCACTTGGCCTTGTTGAACTCCATGAGGTTGGCTTGGGCCCAACTCTGCAGCCTGTCCAGGTCCCTCTGGATGGCATCCCTCCCCTCCAACATGTCTACCTCACCAAACAGCTTGGTGTCATTGGCAAACTTGCAGAGGGTGCACTCAGTCCCACTGTCCATGTCACCAACAAAGATGTTTAACAGCACCGGGCCCGGTACTGACTGGCTTAAATTTTCTGTAGCTGCCGTCTCAGTTTAAATATGTTTAAAAATAAGTTATACTCTTTATATATGGTTTCAAATGATTGTAAAACACTTTGTTCCAAAACTTCTGTGTTCTGACCTTCCATGAAGGCAGGTGCTTTTGCACACACATCACTGATATATAAATTTATATGGCCTGTATGACCTAAGCTAGTGCAAAGTTCTGAATGACCTTCTACCTTTGTGGGGAATGCTTTGTCAAAACAAATAGCTGTTACTAATGATTCAAGTACATCAGGTGCCCATGTGATAAAGCTAGAGAATGCATATTTAAACAATATCAGGTATTTCTATGAGATCAAGAATGGCACTCTAGGAATGCTAGATGGGGAACATAAGAAGATGATTGAATCTCCTGTTGTGTGTTAAGCGTGTTTGTTTCGGTGTGTTGATGTGGATTTTTTTAGGGAAGAAACTAAAGGTGAATGGGCTGTTCAGCTCTCAGTTCCTTCCCCTTTAGGCTGGACAGATGCTGGTGCGTATGTTAACTGTAAATGGACATGCAAATCTGGAGGAAAGGAGTTATTTGTCAAAAAACCAATTTGGACAGTGGACAATGTTATGGCTTGATGAACCCACTACAATTTATTGTCAGTCAGACAATTATTCTATCACCAGATGACCTCTCCTCACCCAGGAAAGGGAATGGGGAAAAAACAAGGAAATCTGAGGGTTGAAATATAAACAGATTTAAGAGAATAAGACTAAATAATTGACATTAATAATGCTAAAGAACCAATATTGATTCCGATACCAATATAAAATATACAAGGATTATACTCGACCAATTCTATCAGTAGGAAGCTGTGTACTCCCAGCAGCGGACATCAAATGTCCGACACTGCGAGTGCTATGGCTTTGGGAGGAAGGGAAGGCCTTGGGGGTCTGGCACCAGGGCAAGAAGTTCTCTGGATTGCAGGCGTCATAAAAGAGAAGAGAAACGCTGCAGCAAACTTTCTAATTTATATTGAATGTGATGTTCGTGGTATGAAATAATCCTGTTGGCCAGCTTGGATGAAGTGCCCGGGTCTTGCTCCTCTTCATCCCTGCACCTGGCTAACTTGAAAACACTGAGACCTTGAAACCCACATACCATGGCTGTCTATAAAGTAAATATTTTCACAAATTCAGACACTATGGTCTTCTAAAAGTGCAGTTTTCCCTAGCATTAGAAGAGACCTTAGTGGAAAGTAAAATTACTGAAAGAGAAATTAATCCCGTGTCACTCAAACCAGGACAGACAGTACCATTGAATGTCAGAGCTGCTTTAATTCTAGGTAATCTGTACTTGGTAAAAATCCAATTCTTGCCCTTTGCACACAGCTTCTGGTACTGGTCAGTACCAGATTTGGAGGGTTCGATGCCTCTGATACAGAAGGTTGATGGTAAATAATTAAAATTAAATTTGTAGAGTAAGCTGTGGAGATGCTCTATTGAAGAAGGCTCTTGTAGGTTAAGTTTGATGGTATTAGCTAAATTATCTCTGAAGTTGACTAAAATAGCAAAGCTTGGAAGGATTTGTCTTTTTGTGTGGAGATATAAAAATGCCTAATAGTAAAAAGATACATTTCTTTCCCCTTTAGGGTAAGGAACAGCCTCTGCTGAGTCAATAAAATGTTACTATAATGCTTGATCATTCTGCATTTTAGTCTTTTAAGAGAAAGAAAAGGGCAAAGGTTATACCCTGTTACTTATGCAGATATGTCTGTCTTTGTATTGTAGCCTAGACTGTTATGTACCTCTCTAATTTAATTGTTCTCCTAATGAATCTAACGATGAGAAAACAGATACAGCATTTAATTTGACCTGTTGCTGTGTTCATTTGCTTATATGCCAGTC
Source organism: Vanellus vanellus (assembly GCF_965231255.1). Taxonomy (NCBI): domain Eukaryota; kingdom Metazoa; phylum Chordata; class Aves; order Charadriiformes; family Charadriidae; genus Vanellus; species Vanellus vanellus. The sequence goes on along the minus strand of NC_138911.1, from coordinate 30,715,253 downwards.
TTAAGTAGATCAGTGTTAAAATGTCTAATCTTCTGGTGCAAAGGTTTGAATAATCTTGTACTGTTGGGAATAATTAATGAAAATTAATAGCTTTTATTAATGATTCACATACATAAGGTGCCCATGTACAGCTTGGTGTTAGAGAATGTATCTTAAAATGCTGTCCAAATTGTTTATTTCAGTACATGCATATATACAGTTCTTACGGAGGTTAATGGGAAAAATGCTGAGTTTAAATCACTCTAGGCTTTATTTTATGGTGACTAAATGGATCAATAAACCTTGAAGACTGACAGTCTTTGATGTGATGAGTGGCCTTCGTTTCATTTTACTAGAGCCTTATAAATCTCTTAATTGTGCTGACCTGTATACCAAAATAGACCTGAGTTTGCCCTGCTTGGTTTCCCCAATTTCTTCTCTCCCTCTCATAATCCTAGTTGAAAAGTATTTTGTTAATCTGATTTGAGTAGCTGAGGGGATTCCTACAGGACTCTTTGCTTGTAGAATGAGTGCCATGTCTTGGAGGACAAGGTAAAAAAATGAAAGAAAGGGAAGGCTACTTTTTATTATCGCTGGTTTAGATGACTATTCAAAACTACCTTATCTTTTTTTGAAGAATATTGACTATGCACAAGAGGTATGTATTCTCTTAAAGAAACTCAGCACAAGTGTTTTCATGAATAGTAACTTATTTTTACTTTCCTTACTAAAACAGATTAATGAAAAAAAAAAAGTAATCCTGAATGTTGGTTCTTTAAATATTTTTATTTGCAGGTATGGGATAAGATCTTTCCAGACTAATAAGCATGGTTCGAGAACGAAAATGTATATTATGTCACATTGTGTACAACTCAAAAAAGGTAAATAATTAATGCTTTACATCTATCGGTAGATACTAATATGAAATGTGTGTAAGAAATGCTTCCATTTTAAAGTTGTGCAAAGTATGATGATTTTTTCCCTCTAACAGGAATATTACTGATGTAGGTCTTTCACAAATCAAATAATATATTTGTATGTGTTTTAGAGTATCTTTCTTGAAATGAGCTGTGCAGCATGCTTGATTCTGAATGTTAAGAATATTGAAGTTTGCGTTTTTTTATGTTGTTGTATAAAGATAATAAAGTGAAAAGCACTCAAACTCATTTGGCTATAAATTGTGCTATGTTAAGAGTAATGTAATACACATTTTTTTTTATTCCTTTTGGGAAATCTGTGTTTCTGTATGGAAGGAGAATGTGGAATTACGCAGCACAGCACATTGTTTCATTAATGTATGAAGTTGGTGTGTATCTTCTGTGTACTGCATATCATGCAAAGCCTGCATTGAAACTGGGCGTTTCTTAATGGACCCTCGTATAATGCTTAGCCACATGGCACATGGATATTTTGCAAGTACCAATGTGTTAATTCACACAGCTCTTCAGGGTTGATGTTGCTTCCCCTTTGCAGATGGGATTGCAAGGACTGAGGAGGATAGTGATTAGTATCTGTTCTTTGAAGATTTTCAAATGCTTCAAATCTTTTGAACTGCTTCCTTTTGCTGAATTATGAATCATAGAATCATAGGGTTGGAAGGGACCTCTGGAGATCATATAGTCCAACCCCCCTGCCAGAGCAGGGACACCTTAGAGCAGGTTGCACAGGAACGCGTCCAGGCGGGTTTTGAATATCTCCAGAGATGGAGACTCCACCACCTCCCTGGGCAGCCTGTTCCAGTGCTCTACCACCCTGAAGGTAAAGAAGTTCCTCCTCATGTTTAGATGGAACTTCCTATACTCAAGTTTGTGCCCGTTACCTCTTGTCCTGTCACTGGGCACCACCGAAAAGAGCCTGGCCCCATCCTCCTGGCACCCACCCTTTAAGTATTTATAAGCATGGATCAGGTCCCCCCTCAACTGTCTTTTTTCCAGACTAAAGAGACCCAATTCCCTCAGTCTTTCTTCATAAGAGAGGTGTTCCAGTCCCCTAATCATCTTGGTAGCCCTATGCTGCACCCTCTCCAGCAGTTCCCTGTCCTTCTTGAGCTGGGGAGCCCAGAACTGGACACAGTACTGCAGGTGCGGCCTCACCAAGGCAGAGTAGAGGGGGAGGATGACCTCCCTCGACCTGCTGGCCACACTCTTCTTGATGCACCCCAGGATGCCATTGGCCTTCTTGGCCGCCAGGGCACATTGCTGGCTCGTGGTCATCCTGTTGTCCACCAGGACTCCCAGGTCTCTTTCTACAGAGCTGCTCTCCAGCAGGTCAGCCCCCAACCTGTACTGCTGCATGGGGTTATTCCTCCCCAGGTGCAGCACCCTACAATACATATTCTTTCTCTTCCAGCGGCTGTCTTTGATTAGCAATTAATTACACTACCACTGCAGTTCATGGATCAAGTTTGCTGTAAACAACAAACTGACATGTTATGTACATCTTGGTTGCTGAAGTGCATCTGTAGCAGAGTAAAATAGTACGTGATGATGAAATTACAGCTGTGTCATAATACAAATACAGAGAGACTGCTCAGATTGAACAGGACAACAGTGTTTTAAGTACAGTGATTCTGGAGAGTGGTATCAATGAGACTTTTAATAAAAATTACGATCAAAAGTAATTTGTCAGAAATCAGTCTAATAAGCTTTGCTGCATGCACTCCTGTTTGTCTGTCTCCTGGAATTCTGCTCCCCTACTGTTGAATTCTAATGACTCATGTATGTCCTTCCTCAGGAAAGGTAATGTTACACGACTTCCTGAGAGTGTGACTACTTGTGCTTTCATGGTCATAGGAACAGGAATGGCAACTGCTACAGCCCTAGAGGAGTAGAGTACACCTTTCTGCAAGGCAGGAGAGTTCTCAGAAGTGAGCTTTTCAAATATGATACACCATTTTTGTTTTGGTTTGACCAATTTTACTTTTTTCCCCATGTTGAAGGAGATGGAAGAACACATGAGAAGCATGCTTCACCACAGAGAACTTGAAAACCTGAAAGGAAGGTATGAGAACAATCTTGCATCCTTCCTCTCTGTGCAGTTTGTATGTCACTGTTTGGAAGAACTCACATCCTATTTCCCATACAAACTGAATTGCACAATTTAGTTTTATGCATCACTTAGTTGCATGCCTTGTGATAAAGCTGGCAATGGACATATTCTCTTAATGTCAAGCTCAGGAGGCAAACAGTGATGTCGAAGAAAGCTCTCCTGTATTTCTTGGACTGCAGTGAAATAAAATCAAACCCCATGGTTTTTAGGACTTGGCAGTTTTATACTTGGTTTCTTGGAAACACTACAATTCTGCTTTTGGCAGAATTATGAACACTGGCATTTTCCTTTTTGAAATGTTTTTTTAAAAGCTCGCAATGATGTAGAAACGTTTGTTGATCTTTTAAACCACTGTGAAAAGACTGATACCTTGGATGTAAAGTCTGCATCTGCTTGAGTGACTGTCTTGTCCTCTGGCCACCCTGCTCCAGTTGTTTGGTTAAGGGACCTAACCGTGGTGGATAGTGTTTTCCTTCTGGTTTCCTTGGTTTCATTTGCAACCTTTGGAAAGCAGGAGGAGGGAGTTAGGGGGGTATTCAAATATCATTCTCATAATATGGAATCAGGGTGTAACCAGAGTGCACTTAGAAGTGCTTTTAGGTGTATGGGTTTTGAGGTAGCCAGAGAGATCAGGTAGTCTGCACTTAAGTATGTGACCTACAGACTAATTTTTAATCATCTTGCCACACAAACTTTTTATGGAAATAGCAAGTCTCTTTTAAACTCTTTTAAAAGACTAAGAAGTGATCCTCTTTCAACTCAATCAATGTGGAACACTCTTGCCAATGTAGTTAAGTTGTGCCAGGTTGAATTCTAGTAAAACTCTTAAACTGTTGTGTTTTATTATGTTTCAAACCTCGAGGAACTTTGCAATTTATTTCTCTTCAGTAACTTTTTATATACAAAGCATACATATAGTTGCAGAAAAGTGTACATTTGGAGTAGAAGCTTCTATTACATGTGCCACAGCTGAAGACATTTGTTTGAGCCAGCTGTATAGTATTTTATACTACTGTTGTGTATAATTGCGAAGTATTGCTGTAGTTCATCTAAATCAGCAACCTAATATGTTTTTAGGTTAAGACTTCCAGAAAATCTGTAGCATATGCGTATGCCCACTTATATCTACTAACATTTCAAATTGTCTCTCTAAAATAGAAAATAACCCTTATTGCAGGACAATAAGTAAAAAGATACTGCTTACCTCGAAGCGCATATTAACTGTCAGTAAATAACCTCTATTGTCTGATTTCTACTTCCATTTAATGTTTGATTAATTTGTCCAGGGCTTCACAACAGGTTAGTAATCTGGGATAAGAACTTCTGTTTTCAGAATCTCTGTCATCAGCCTGTCTAGGCAGCAGTAGTGTTAAAATATATTGGAAAGAAAATTAAATAATCATTCCCTCTTGAAATTAAATTTGTTTTAGTGGGATTCAGAAAATCTTCAAGTCATACAGATTAACAAAGTTGTGTCACAGTGAGAAAATGTGTGAAAGCAGCTTCTTGGAAGCTATTTCATTTTTTTTCAAGTAAAAATTGCTTTGTAGTAATGATGGAGGGCATAAAAATGATAAATTCCTCACATTCCCCACCCTCTTCTTTCTTTCCTCTGCCGTCACCATCCCTTGCTCAGCCCTATGCTTCTTGGGATTTTTTTTGTTTTGTTCTGAATTCAGCTACTTACTTAAAAAGAAAAGAAAGCAAAACAAAAAAAACCCCAGATCATTTTGTTTTCTTCTCTGCAGTGCCCCACACAACTGGGTTTTGGGACCTAGGAACGTTCTGAAAACACACCCAGAAGCAAGCACATCGTGCTATTCAATATCTGCCCTGTTGGGCGTGAAAAGGATTTGTTCAGTTACTGAACAGCTGGGAAGGGATTGCTCAGAAACCAGAATGTCCTTAGCACTAGATGCTGATTTAAGGCTTTTGGTCAGCTATTTGTAGAGCATTTCTGTTCTGGACTTTCTTATTCTGACAATGGTTCTGAGATTCTTGCCATAGAAAGTGGTGAGGATTACACCTTAAAATTTCACATATCTTGGCATCTTATTTTTGGCCTCCTAAGTTAATATGTTTTTTTAGTTCATGACTCTTGAAGGTAACAGTAATTTCTAGAAGTTACATGTTTTAAGGCTCTTCTCTTCTTGAAGTCTTACTCCATGTGATATAACAAGTCAAGTACAAAGCTTTAGAGGTTGTTTTTGTTTTGTGTTTTAAATTGAAAGTGAAATATTGCTCTTGTACAAGGGACATTGAGTCTGCCATCTGAAGTACACATACAGTAAATAAAACTCTTGGATATTTTCATACGGAGAATACTTTTGTCCTGTTTATTTCAAACTGCTTTTGGCCTTCTTGTTGAACAACTAAGATTGTGTGGTGTTCCTGTATGGTGGGGAAATGTGTAGACACGATCGGTGTGTGTCTTGAAGCATGCCCAATTCTGGCTGATACCACTGGGGGTAGGGGAAAGAAAGAAGTGGAGGAAATCCAAATTCCCTGAAGTGTAACTATCTCAATTCATCTTCAATTAAAGCAGTTGTTTGTATAGGAAAAAATAGTGTTTTTTTTTCTTTAGATTCATATAGATTAGGAGCAGGACAGAGAATTGTAGTCGCTACCCACTCAGGTCTTTTCTTTCCAGACTACCCGTTGGTACAAGAACCTTAGCTTAGTAACTAGTAACTCACAAGTTAGAAGTGATAGAAACAGGTTCTTTGTCCTTAGGCCAGCTGCTAACTCACTGGCTTTGTCCAAAGTAAGTAAAACTTTGCGGTTATTTATTATAAAGTGTACAAATGAGGATGATGAAAGTTTTATGAAAGAATTGAAATGTGGGTCCTATGAAGGATTTGGATTGTTCTCTTAAAACCTACTTAGTGCCACTGAGGTACGTTTCTCGTTAAGTGTCCCTATGACTCAAGTGGAACATTATGTAAAAAGAGCACCTTTTTCAGCAAGAAGCTGGCTTCCTATTTGCAGTTTGCCTTGCATGATGACATAAGTTAAAAATAAATTCTATTGGCAATGCATAGCTGTGCCATTTCTGAGTGTGGAGAGGATTCTTCCGATAGCGTTAGGAAAAACTGCTGATTGTATTTGGTTGTCTTTGGGTTAATGAGATAGCCAATATATAGTATCTGAGCTTTGAATATTTATTAGTGAAGTGTGCAAAATGAAGCACGCTCCTCTCTGGAAAACACAGGCTAAATTTGTAAGCTACTGACTTTGGAAATGAAATTCATCCAAATGTTTCATCTGAAATTAGGCTGCAAAAAAAAAATGTAAAAAGTGTAATTTTTATGAATTACTCTGTTTGAAATAAAACCATCTCTATCTGTGCCTGAATGACTGTGTTAGTTAAATATCTCAACTATGTTAGTTAGGAAACCCACAGATTTCTAGGATAAATAAAGCACAGCTGCTGACACTCCACTGGGCACTCCAGTAAGGATGTTGGCTTAATGTCTTGAGTGAAGGTGCATCTTTTGATCTTTTTCTTGTTTTATTTTTAACTTTTCTCTAAAGAACAGGGATTCATGTTTCCCATTTTTTTGACCCCAGTCATGTACTGTGTGTTGGTATTATAATGCTGCTGTTACAAGACTTTGGTCCCAAGTGCGCCACAGGGGTATGTAGATCTACTTTAATGAATTAAATGGCAAAATTGAAGAAAGCCTTGTGGAGGCAGGCAGTGAGTCCTAACTTGGTCCCACTGAGCTATTTGCAGTGGACTATGCTCTCATTAAGTTTTTCCTTACTTTTTTTAACTGGTGAACATATTTTCCTTGTTTGTTATTAACAACATTTCATTAACAGTGGAGTATTGAAAGGGTGAGGAGAACAAATAAGGTATTTTTAGAAATCTGAATTTCTTTTTTAAAAAAAAAAGGTAAAAAAAATTCGCAACCTTAATCCAGTATTCGCTGAAACATGAGTAAAGCCATTTGTCTGACACAGCTGTCCACTTCCTCCAGCTGAAATAATTTCTGTATTTTTTAAGATAAGGCCTCTAAAGTAGAAAGCAGACCTCATGCACACTTGAACCAAATAAAGTACAGTGAACTGAAGACACCCTCCCATCACTCGCTGTGCTGTGGAGTCTTTGGATTCCAGGCCACAGTCTCAGCTGTCCCAGTTTAGGTTCTGTTGTGTCAGGATTGGCTGTATCCATGTACTGCCTCCTCCCTTTTCTAAATTTCACTGGGGGAAGGCTCAAGGCAAGGATTAAATGTAGAAGCTGTCACCAGGCTTCCCCAGTGCAGCTGGCACCATGGATGGGCTTCAGAGCAGCTCCTGCTAGCTCTGTAAGCCTTCCACTCTGCCTCTTCGCTCACTATGTTTCCTCTGAAAAGATTTTGAGTACAACAATTCAAGAAGAATTTCTCCCCCCAGTTAATGCAGCCTTATTACCAAGTCTTTTACCTCTTGATTGTTGGAAAAAAATCTTTTAAAAACTGACCATCAAAAAACTAGACCTTGAAAGAAAAAGCCAGAGAATTCAAGTAACTTAAACATACTGAGCAAAACCTAGTTGCCTTGAACGCGAGCACATTCAGAGGAAACAAAGTAAGACCAGAGATACCTGCCATGCCTGTTGGCAGAGTTGAAAGTCCACCCTCTGCCTCTCTTCCTAGGGACAGCAACCATGAATGCCAGGTGTGCAGGGTGACACTGGTGGGTTTGTCAGCATATGCCAAGCACATCTCCAGCCAGCTGCACAAAGACAATGTTGATGCCCACGACAGAAAAGAGGAAGAGAAAGAAGAGGCAGAAGAAGAATACCTTGACAAAGAACTCATTCAACTAATCAAGCAAAGGAAGGAACAGAATCGGTGAGTTTTCCTTTCTCCTCGTAGGTCATAGAATTGCTTTTAACACAGTTGGGATACGCTCCTAAGGCTTAGGTAATGGCTCATGAAATGTAAACTGCCTGTAGCCAGTGTGCCTGTTATGAGAACAATCTAAGACACCTATGTAGATATTGTAGTTTCAACCTGTAAATGGGATTCTGCTGAACGTTCTTGTTGTATTGATCTGCTACTAGTAAGGAAGTAAACTATTCTCCATTATGGATAAAAACAGTCCCCAGTGTGGAATCTTGTGTTTTGAGAGCCCTAATGTTTTTATTTCAGTATTTGATACCCGTTTAACCGAAAGGCTTAATAAATGTGGCAGTAGTGCTAATACTGTTTGGGGCAGGGGGCGTCTGTAGGAACCTGACCTTTTAGAAACTGTTGCTGAACATGCTTTGTTATAAAACTTTAATCTGTTTTTAAAATTAATTGGATTGTTCTGTCAATGTCGTATTGATATCCCATAATCCTTGAATGAAATTTCTTACCTCTTTTATCTTACTGCTTACCACTAGCTGAACATAATTCTAGTGAAATGGAAGGCTGCAGAGAGTAATAAGTGCTGCCTTTTATCTTTCATGTGACTCTGCAAGTGTGCATTGCTAATATGATGTTCCAGTTGGGAATATATTGTTTGAATAGATTTATGGCGTGGCAATGGTATTAAAGAGGCATATGATTTTTGAAAGGAGCTCTTGCTTGCTGTGGCTAGAAATTTCAGTTAGCGTCTCCAACTGCACAAATCTGTGGAGATTATCTGATTTTGACACCATTCTGTCATACTAGGGTGTCCCTGTACTGCATAACGGTTGTGTTTTCATATTGGTCAATGTAGGTAGCAACGATGCCACTTTTTCTGCTTTTGTGGTAAAGGAGTGATGCTGTCAATACAGTGGTATTGTGAGGTAACTAAAATCTTAGAAAATCTCTCTCAGCTGGATGCCAGTTTGGAAGGAGAGGGGAAAAAAAAAAAAAGTATGTGGATTAAGTTACTAATACAGAAAATTGTTTCCATTAGATCACAATGTAGTTGAGTCAGCTCCTAGAACTTACAGTATCACTTAGACATCGTTTCTTTGAATTCTTGTCTTAAGCTCTCTGTACCTTACGCAGTAGGCCATTTCCCATTAGAGAGTAATTATTTGTGCATCTTTTAGTAAAACTGGAATGTGTTGAAGACGTGTTGAAGGGTGGTACAATATGAATTTTCAATTTACTCAAATTGATTGTTTTTGAGCAGTAGTGTGAAAGTTTCCTGTCTTGCTTGGCCGGGGATCTAAACTGAATGTATTCCTGTAATGTCAGAAAGAAGCATTTCTGTAATCGTTTTTTTTTGGAAAACTTTTATTAAAACTCATTTGATAGAATAAATACTTAGAACGTTTAGACTGCTGACCCTGGGAATAGCTGTCAGTGTTAAGGTAGCATTTATCTTTAAATGTACATGTGGTAATTTACCACGTGTTCATGATTAGTTGCCAAGCGCAAGTACTATCCAAAGGGCAGTAGATAGTGCTTCTGGGAGGCTCATACGGACTCAGCATTGCATGCTGTGGATTGTTGGAATCTGTTGGTTAAAATAAGACAAAATATTTTTGTGTTCGAGGTACAACTTCTGCGGATGTTTTACATCTGTGTCTTAACTTAAGCTTTATAAACTGAGACCTGATCTCAATTGTTTTCTCCAATAAGTAGAATAACCATCTAACACCAGAAGAATAGTCTTCAGAAAAAATAATCATCTCTCTACTAATGAATTTTTTGTCTATCAAGATCACTCAAATTACAAAGATTATACAACAGAAAGAAGCTTTCTTTTTGTTTATTTCTTATTAGTCCAATAACTAGTAAATAGAAAGGAATATTCTTTTCTGAGTGAAACAGAAATATTTAAGAATTGAACTGACCCTGCACCAAATCAGTTGTTCTTGTAAGAGACATTTTGAAATATCATGTTTAAGTAAAGGTACACCATTAGTTTTGAAAGTCAAACACTACAGAAGCTTGAACAGTAAAGCAGCTAAATAAGTTATCTCTATTTCTTTTTATTTAAAAAAAGAAGTGTTTTCTTCCCAGTGCAAATAAAATGCATGAGGCTTGCCTGCTGTTTGATTTCAGTAGATTGGCATCAGAATTTAGGTTTTTCTCAATTGTTTTACAGGCAAGCTGAACCAAGCTGTGTAAACCCAGAATTAGAATGTGATGATAGGAGATCACAGAGAAGGAGAGAAGAAAGAGCTACTTACAAAGAAAGAGAAGCTTATGATCAGTCATCGTGGCATCATCATAATGCATCACAAAGGGACTGGAAGTGGGAAAAGGATGATTATATTAGTCCTAGACAAGGCAAATTTTCACACTCTCAGAGGAACCTTAATATAAACAGACATTCAGGTGGCCCAAGGGGACGCTCTGGGTGGCACCAAAATGTTTCAGGAGGCTCTTCAAATCGTCATAACTATGGGAATTCTGGAAATGTTTGGCATCCAAGTGGGCGGGGAGGAGGAACATCAAATTGGCATCACAGTGCCAGGGAGAGAAATTCTACTTGGCACTCAGAAGGAACAGGTCATTTTTCCAGCTGGAATTCCAAGACTTATGGAGGAAACTGGAAATCTGGTCCTCATGGTACAAATGGCTGGAATTTTGGAAGCTCAGGAGATACGTATTCGTTAGAGCCAATTAAATATAATAAGGAAAGATATGCATGGCAGCGGCAGGAGAAAGATATTGATGTTCTGCCATACAGAGATCGAAAAAATAGGAGTGACTCACTTGATTTTACTAGTGATAAACTTCCTTCTGAGGGGGCATTGGATTTTTGTACATCAAAGCAACCAGAAAGCAAAGCTTCAAGAGCCAGTGGAAAAAGTGGCAGTCCTTCCAGAGATAAAATATATCGCTGGACTCCCTACCCATCCCAGAAAGCTGCAGAGCAGCAACCACGATCTGAAGATACTGTTTCTAAAACTCCAGATAAAGTAGATTCTGTATTTATGCCTCTTACTGATTCATCAATGAAAGGGAAAACTTGTGAACCCAACGTTAGCCTTTCAAAACTTAAAAAACAGGAATCATCTTCCCCTTCTAATGTAACCTCAGATCACCTTGATTCTTGCAAGGTAATGAAAGGTTGTTCCAGTTGTGAAAAGCCTGAGAAAGATGATGGCAGAAGTAGTAGGATGCCATCACTGAAATCCCCTCTTCTGAATATCACAGATAGGAAGTTATCTTCCCCAAAGCAAGACACAAACAGTCTTTTAAAAAATGTCAAGCTTCTGTTATCCTCAGCTAGTGGTAAAGAGGAGAATTATTTGAATGCACTAAACTTGGAAACAAACAGTTTCTCCTCCTGTTCGTCAAAGCTGCATGGTGCATGTGCTGGTAACTTACAAGACAACAAAGATGTGCTTGGTAGCGGTCTTGGAGAGTCTGTTAATAACTTAAGTGAAGCAGAGCAAAAACCCAAAGATGTTCAGTCCAACCATTCCTTGCAAAATGCTCCCTTGAGTTCTTGCAAGGATACAAGTGACCAATATAAGGAAAAAAATGGGAAAACATTGCCAAAGAATGAGTTCAGATTAGATTCATTAGAAGATGTGAGTGATGATGATTTAACAGAAAGTGAGAAGTCAGAAGCAAAAGTTGAAAAGTTGGGTTCTTCTACTAGTTCTTGTTTACCCTGTGACACTCCAGAAGGTAAACCTGCCACCTCTGAGAAGGAAGATGCTGAAAAGCCGGCTGCTTCAAGTACTGCTTCTGCTGATCTAAAAGATTACACGTTTCAGAGGGAGTCCACAGTTTCTCCGTTGAGCAGTCGGGACCATCTGCATGTGGATTTGAAAACCTCCTCACAGGATGGAGAAGGAGATGAAGAGCATGTCAAGTCACATGACCACTTTGAAATGGAAGGTTTTGAAAATCCTTCAGATCATGAGCTGCAAAAAGGAGGAAGCCAGTCACTAGGCCTCCTTATTCCTGATTTAAGCAAACTTGGCCTCCCTGCCTCTCTGCAAAGAGACTTGACAAGACATATTAGTCTGAAGAGCAAAGTCGGGACACATCTTCCAGAGCCCAATCTCAATAATGCACGGCGCATTAGGAATGTGAGCGGCCATCGGAGAAGTGAGACTGAGAAGGAGTCGGGGCTTAAACCCACCCTCAGGCAGATTCTTAGTGCTTCCCGGCGAAATGTAAACTGGGATCAAGTCATCCAGCAGATAACCAAGAAGAAACAGGAACTTGGCAAAGGTTTACCAAGGTTGGTAGCTTTCAGATTTAACCGTGTGTGTGTGTGTGTATGTGTGTGTGTGTTGAGGGGGGAGGGTGTTTTTCTCCAAATCTGAAGCGAATTCCAGAATCCTGAAACTACGACTTCAGAACGAAACTTGCTATGCCACAATCTTTTGTGTATATAAATAATTTTGAGATTTTATGATTTGTTGCTGATCTGGATGTCTATCCATAGATAATTAATAGTAGTCTGCTGCTCAGAAAAGATTCTAATCAATTCATAATTGTTACTCAATATCTGAATATGGACGCTAGCAATATTTTTGCTTTTCAAGTTCTAGTAAGTGGAAGAATGCAAAAGTGCAATCAGGATGTGAACAAAGCTGAAACAGTTGCTTATTTCTTCATTTATTCAGGGCTACAAGAAATGATTGCATTGCTGCAAGCAGAATAAATGCTCCCTCTTCATTTGTTAGTCTTTTAATCTGGTACAGAGTTTAGTTTTGTGTTTAGAGGAAGAAAATACTTCACTTTTGAAATTTTCTTTAAACCTGAAGTTTTTGAAATGTCTTGAGAAGATGTCATATTTTCTTACTCCAAGCTTGGTTTGGAATAATTATAATGACATGGTTTCTGACTTGAAAATCATGCTGTCAGTTCTTAGCCAATAAATCTCATTTTGTGATACGCAAAAGATATTCCATTGCCAGATGAGACAGAAAACACAGGGTAATGAGTTGCCAGATCTCTTAAAACAGTAATGTGCAGTTGGGGAAGGGAGAGGCTTTTTTCTAGATTTAGCTGGCTTGTTACATGTGTATTTATTTTTCTTTTTATCTTGTTAAAGGTTTGGCATAGAAATGGTGCCTCTTGTTCAAAATGAGCAAGAGGGTCTAGAACTCGGTGGAGAATCTGATCTGTCTGCTCTGGAAGGATTCCAGTGGGAAGGGATTTCCTTAGCAGTGCCTGGCTCAGCCAGAAAACGTAGCTTTTCTGAAAGCAGTGTCATTGCAGACAGAAATCCTTCTGCTTATAGCTTCTTCAGTGAACAAGCCAAAACAAAAGAAAGTGGGCAAAGGCAAGTAATTGCAGCCAGCCACTCGCATCACATAACATCTGGGTGTGAGGCAAGCACTGACATTGAGGTTGACTTGAAACGGAAGACGTCTTCTCTTCCTTTGTCACCATTTATGTCTGAAAGAACTGAGACTAGTGGAAGGAGACACAGTCTACAGGCCACCTCTGAGGTCACAGGCCTCCCAAAACAAGACCAGGAGAGCCCAGAGAAGAGAACACCTCTTCTTGAAAAACAAAACGTACTAGAAATCTCAGAAGAAAATCGTCCAGCTTCAAATAATGCTTCACTTCTTGCAGTATCTAATAACATAGATGCAGCTACAGACAGTAGCTGCACATCTGGTACTGAGCAGAATGACAGCCAAGGAATTGGAAAGAAACGAAGAGCAACAGGAGTAAGTGTGCAATTTTGTCCAGCTTTGGTGTGCTAAAAAATGTTTTTTTTTTTTTCCCTGTCAATGGCCATTCAACCTTCAATGATCTCTGCAAAGAGGACTTTCTCCGTTTGATTGTCTTGTACATTGATAGCCTCAAACTAATTTGCTTGTTTGACTTAGTTTTCTTTAAGAATCTTTTCCATTTCTGCCTTCCTAGTGCAGGACTTCTGCTTAATCTTTTTTTAATTAGTAGGAACGGCAAATGCTCTTTAATTTTGATTTGGTAACTGTCATGCTATGCTGGTAAATGAGAGCTATTAAAATATTTCCATGGAAGTACTTCGTGTTGTAGCAAGGATCTTGGTGTTTCAAAACCTAAATGGAAGGTAGGCTGTAGCAGAAATTTGTTTTCCTTAGATGTTCCTGGATTTATGGTCAAGCAAGGAAAGACAACCCTTTTTATAAAATTATATACTTAAAATTATATACTTAAATATGAATTTGTTTCACTGCCCTGTCTTGGACTTACCCAAAGGAGGAAAAAAAAGTGTTTCTGATCAAAGTCCTCAAAATGGTTTTGTTATATACAGAAAGCGATAGGTTTAAGTCCTCATTGATTTAATCCTCTAGACCTTCGACTAAAACCATAGAGCATAAAATCTGACCCAAGTTTGGTCTTAAACATCGGAGCAAGTAGAAGGCTGTTGGCTTATTTAATATTTCTTCCTAGTTGAGATGAAAACATGGCAATCGCTTTATTGCACTCCTTTTAAGGCAGAGGGAGGGACGAGTTATACAAGAATGTGCAAAATTATTTGAATATTCTTCTCTGTGGGTACAAGTAATGCTTGAAAAGACAGTGGATGTTTGACCTTTTGATTTAGGCAAAATTGCTTTTGTAACTTATGTTAAGAAATGATTTTACTTGCAGGAAGGATCTTCTCCTGAAATCCCTAGTCTAGAAAGAAAGAATAAGAGAAGAAAAATCAAAGGTAAAAAAGGTGAGCGTATATCATACATATATGCATCTGGTACAGAGGTTATAAATACCTAGTCGTATTTTGACTTGGCTAAAATGGTAGTTCCTTAATGTTACTTTGGTGCTTCTTGGGCTCTTACTGAAGGTCATGGGGTGGACTGCTCTCAGGTCTGCAACACATTCTTCTTTGAAGAGTCCCATTTAATTTGTCAGAAGTTATTTCTAAGAGAAGACTTTGTGCCTCCTTTCTGCCTGCAGTTCATGTTCCCGGTTGCACGGATGGGGCCTTTGCATTCCCCTGCTCAGGGAGGAGAGGTTTGTTGCCTCTTCAGATGAAGTTCTGAGGGGAGAAGCACCCATCACTCCCTTCTGATTCAGCCATGCAGCTTTCCCTTTCTAATTCTGTGTGGTCTTACCAGAAAACTTGCAGTCTGCATAGCTTGGGCTGTGTTCTGTTTTTGACATCTCCAGCAATACTTTTTATTTTTTGACTCCTCTTTCCCTGTCCTTAACAGAAGTGAATGTAGAATGCCTCATTCCTTCCTGCTCCTGACCAAAGAAAACTTTTATTCTGGCATTAGATAAGTCTTTTTCAAACATGCCTAACACATCCACATCACTGCCCGTCACAATTAACCATCTGTGTTTTAGGGAGAATGTTTTCTTTGGGAACTAAATGATTACATCACTGTCTGGGAGCTTTGGGGTCCAGAAGATAGCTTTCAAATGTTCCATTTCTCCTTTTTTAATTATTTATTTATATTAAGTTGTTTGGAATGCAGGGCAATTAATATGGATCTTCTTGTGGGAACTAATATTTCACTACTTGAAAAGGTGGGCTTTTTTATCAGCTTCTGTCTTCATTGACTAGTTTCTCTTATGGAGAATAATGACACATTCAACTTAGTAAAATCTCTCTTTCCCATTACTTTGCTTCAGCAGCATTGTTATTGTAGTAAATCTACTAAAGTAAACTATAACCTGAATGAAACTAAGCAGTGCTCAATCTGAAACTTAATTTGCTTGGAGAATCTCCCTCTGTAATGCCAGAAGACTTTAGAAAGGAGTATAGGAGGATCACTGAGTACAGTGCTCAGATACTCTTTCTCAAGAGATTACAATCATGAGTCTCACGGCCCAAAATCATCCTGGTTAGTAAATGATTTTTTTATCATTGGCTTCTTTTTCTCTTAAGCTGCCTTTCCTTGGCCTCTGAATTAACTGAATAATTTAAATATTGTTTAGCTTAATTTGCCTTTGCCTTTTTGATTACACTGGTGGAAAGTGTGTATTTGTACTTTATGTACAGGTATACTTCAACAAAAAGTCTTTGTGGAAGAGAATGACTTTGTTCAACTAAATTAAATTAGTACTGGCAAAGCTATGATGGAAAAAAGGTTACTAGAGTCAAGGTTGAGATCCTGTAAAGAGGAAAACTTAACTTTTCTTTCAAGCAGAGTGACTATTCCTGTGCATAGGTATTCCTTTTCAGCTTCTTATATGACTATTGATGCTTGACCTAATTTATGTGATTTCTACATTCTGAGGTGGTAGTATTTTTTGATATATGTAATGTATTTTAATGTATTGTAAAGTACAATTATACTCTACATTTTGTTTCTTTATCAGAACAATCTCAGGTAGACCAGTTGCTGGCTATTTCGTTGAGGGAAGAAGAGTTAAGCAAGTCCCTGCACAGCGTGGACAGCAGTCTCTTGCAGGCTAGGGCTGCCCTGCAGGCTGCCTACGTTGAGGTTCAACGGTTCCTTGTGTTAAAGCAACAGGTAACAGTGGGCTTGTAAGACTATCCGAACTAGAAGTTAGCAGCCTGAAAAAAAATACCTTAAGTAGGACTGATTTAAATCACAACTGTTTTGCAGATAACCATGGAAATGAGTACACTGAGAAGTCAGAGAATCCAGATCTTGCAGGGGCTACAAGGTACGAGATATCATAAAACTACAACAATGGAATGCTGACTCATATTCTTTGAGCTCAGCATCTTGTAAAAATAGCATTTAACTTGAATTTGGTCGTTTAAAATGTGCAATAAAATTGTAGGCTTTAAATATTGAAGTCTTTATTGTTCAAGTGTGAGCTGTTGTCTTTGCTAGTGCCATCTAGTGGCTTTTTTTTTACCAATTTTTCTTTTCCTTGTCTGTGTGTCCACAAAAAATGAGCTCTTGGCTCCTCTAAATTTTATTGTAAAGTGTGAACACTTTTCTTCTGTATTTTTTTCTCTCCTCTTTTGCCATTAGAAACATATGAACCTTCTGAACTGTCAGAGCAACTTTCCTGCAGTGTCCTAAGTGAGAGAAGAAATAACAAATCTCAGATGGCAGCTGACTTAATTCCTGCAGGCTCCTTTCTGCCCCTTTTGGACACTTTATCTTCTTCTGTACCTCCACTGGGAGCTTCTGTTCATGTAAATACACCGTCACCATTCCAGTCTTCTGGCATCACACCTACTGCTCCTTCTGACTCCTCAGTACAAGTTAAACGAGAACCTATGTCTCCAAAAGGCTCAGAAGAAAATGTGAATTCTGTACTCCAGAGCCCTCCATGTGCTTCACGAGCAGACGAGGTGGAGCAGAAGAATGGTATGTGTGGCTTCTCTTTGTATTAAGAGAACTAGCTTTAAGAAAATAAGCAATTTTTTTTTTTCTGGAAGAATGTAAACTGTGTCTAAAACCAACAACCTGTTGTGCAGGGGTGAACTCCCTTTAACTTCTGTAGGACTTTGTCAACTTAATAGTCTTAGAAACTGGGACTTTCCTTACAACACATCCAAATGAATTCCACATTTTTGAAATCGTTAATCACATGCAAATTGTAGTCATGTGCACCTACAGGTTTCTAGTTTACTTTAAAAACAGAAAAAACATGGATTCGCAGGTTACATCCTCTCAGAATAATTCAGTTAAGGTTTGGGTGTTGCTTTTTTTTTTTTGTATTAAAATCTCCCCTGTAATTTTTGTCTTCTACTCCGCATCATTTAATGGGGATTGGTAGCTGAAAACCTACCTGCAAAGGAAAAATGCATGCCTGAAGATCTTTTTAAAAAGATTAAGACCAACTACATTAAGAGTATTCTGTGTTCTTCTTGGGTCCTGCTGGATAAACACAAAGAATATAATTTGTGGTATTAAAAATAGCATAGCAATCTGTCTTCTACCCCTCTCCATCTCTTAAATCCCACTGTTTTGGAGATGCTGGTTAAATTTAATAACCTCATTCAAAGTTCGTGCAATCTTATTTGTGATTTCAGTAAACAATTTGCTGTAAGAAGGACATTAGGCACTGCTCACTAATGTGAGTGAGTAGGAGAGGGCTACCAGTGAAGGTATGTGTTCATGTGGCGATTGAAATGCATGGACTCCAATATGCAGGATCGAAGTCAGCTTTATTAAGCAAGTGTGCTCTTTATGTACTTTTCTACCAAGCCCAGTAATTTTCTACTTTACTTGTCTACACCATCGCGTACTCTAAAAGATCACATTGCCACCAGAAAGGGAATCTCTCCTCCTTGTGAGCAGCACCTCCTTAACTAGGGAGTTGCTTCACACAGTGCTGCAGCTGCTTATTCCTCCCTATTAGTTCTACCACGCTTAACCCTTCTTTTGCCTCAGTCCCCACATGTTCACTTTTGTATGGAGGAGAAAACTGCTGAATTAACTGAACTACTGATGTGAGAGCTACTGCTTCAGAAAAATGAGCTGTAGCTGAAATTGCTAACTCTTAATTTAGGCGGTTTAAAACCTCTAAAACTCATGTACTGTGGTCCTCGGTCAAAGGCTTAAATGCTGTTGGTACTTTCCACTGCAACTTGCTACTGTGACTGAAGGTACAAAGCGAAGGTTAAAAGCTCAATCATCCTTTACTTTCCTAAGAGTGTGTGGAGTCAAGCAGGGTGACTCTAGTGACTGTTGTTTGTCTGCCATAACTCTGTCATTTACCCAAACCCTTAACTTAGATCATTTGAGATAAATGTTCATAAGTAAGGTCCTTGTGGAAGGTAAATTTAGCCAACACAATTTTTTTTTCCTTCAACTGAAGTGGAAAATACTATTGGAAAAAGCCATGCTGTTCTACTTTTATAAGTGTATGTTTTCCTCAAGCACAAGATAAGTGTTGGCTGAATTGAAGCTTAGACCTGTAAATACAAGAATTTGAAGGGTTTTTTACCTTTTTTCAGTTTGCTTCAGATGCAGAATTCTGTATAAATAGTTCTTTTTGTGCTTTTTTAGGCACCATTGCATTTCCTGTATTCCACTGTGTTATGTTACATTAATACATTATTCTGAATTGTGCTTCATTTCTTTTTGGAGGATTTGACAAGAATTATGAAGCTCTAGGGGTAAAGTAAACTCAGGGCTGAGGTTGAAGAATCAACTTTTGTGTTTGCTTGCATTGTTAAGACTTAGATTGTAGGAAAACACTACCTTTCGCTCGCTTTCCTATTTTTATTGGCGTATGCCATTCTGTTATATTTAAACATTAATGAAGAGAGGTGCCATTTGTCATTTTTCTTTAATGTTAGAGTTGGAGAATTCAGAATAAAGATTTAGTGATCACTAGCTGCAGTGGCATAAAGTGTCTTGCTTGCAGAATCTTCAGGCTTTTTTGATGTCTGTGCAGGCGCGACAGAAGCTAAAGAGATTTTTTTGATTTTTTTTTCTCATAACAACCTTCAATGTATAGCTGTATTTATCAGTTAAATAATTATTTTTAAAATGACATCATCACATTAGCATATTTTTCAGTTTCCTACAAACTTATTTTTGACATATTAAAAGCAAGAATGTTCTCTTGATGTATGTTTGTCAAATTAATGTGGTTTTCATATTGATCAGGTTCTATATATGTGCTACATTTTAAATGAGTGTCTGCCATCAAATGAATTTTGTAATTTGAGGGGAAAATCAGCATTTACCATCAGGTAAATTCTGTAATTTGGCAGAAAGGAATTCTCTCTGAGGGCAGGCTATCTGCTTTTTGGGGGTTGAACATCTGGCTTGTCAGCTTCCCTAGGAGGTCAGCTCAGCCTTGCTTTGAAGGAGCTGATTGCATTTGCAATTCTGTTTTCTTGTGATATCCTGGTGATTTCCTACTTCCTTTTCTAACACCTGCAGTACTACAGGCCCTGAGAATTAATAACTTTTGGGTTTAGAAATTTCAGTTTAAGTTGCTGGTTACCCCTTTTTTCGTGTTTTATTTTTAAGTGACCAAGTTCCTTCCCTCCCCCTTCCTGTGGGAAACGAGGGACGCATGATGTTAGAGGTGTATTCAGAATCTAAGGGTTTGTGTGCCTTCTCCCCAGTATAATTCAACACAGTAACTATTTAAACCTCATTTAAGCATTAATTTCTTCTGTATAAAGGGTTTTCTAACAGGTTACAGCTGTGTATGACAGTTATGGGTCAGAGGAATCCATTGGTTTACTTTAAATATGATATACCTTACACTGTCAGCATGGTTCTAATTTTATCTTGGAAATTCCCATCTGAGGAAGCTGTGGGGTGAGATGTTCACATTTAAGCTGCCTCTAGTTGGATGTGTAATTCTGGAGCATCAAATTTGTACTGTGATGTGTTAAACAGTCCAACAGCTTTGTGTAAGCATTGCTGGTTTCTAAGAGACTGAAGCAGGGAAACGTTTCAAATTCAGCCAGCTTCCTATTTGCATTGAGGGATCCCACCCAATAAATGCAGTGAACTTGAAACATCCTGTTCTGGATTATAGTTATTGCAAATGCAACCAGGGAATTTTAGGGTGTGGGAAACACAGCTGTGAGGTGCTGGCTGTGCTCTTAGCCTGTCTCCGTTGAGAGGTTGGATTCATTTGTTCATATTGGCTTCAAATTAAAATGACAGGGAGAGTGTTTTCCCTATCACTTAGTCCACCACAAATGAACTAAAAAGCTTACCCTGATGGCTTACAGTGCTGCCATTCCCGGGACAGAAGCTACAATACTGCAGAGTGGGTTGTGCAGGACTCATCTACCTTGAGTTAGGTCTAAGTAACTTGGTAGAAATAATTAATGTAGATGGGTTAAGCACAAGGTCTTCAAACTATGTCACTGAGCAGTTAAGATGTATTAGGCATGCATTGCTTAATACCAGTCCTACAGCAGTGGTGACAGCTGGTAAGGGAACACACAGTGAAGGCTGGTAGCATCTTAAGCCAACAATGTAGGATTCACCAAAGGTTGTTTCTCAGAACTTTAAAATCACGTAGTCAGCCAGCAACTTGAATGATCGCAGAATCACAGAATGGTAGGGGTTTGAAGGGACCTTCAGAGATCATCTAGTCCAACCCCCCTGCCAAAGCAGGTTCACGTAGAGCAGGTTCCACAGGAATGCATCCAGGCGGGTTTTGAATATCTCCAGAGAAGGTGCTCCACAACCTCTCTGGGAAGCCTGTTCCAGTGCTCTGCCACCCTCAAAGGAAAGAAGTTTTTCAGTCATGTTGAGATGGAATTTCCTGTGTTTCAGGTTGTTCCCATTGCCCCTTGTCCTGTTGCCAGGCACCACTGAAATGAGTCGGGCCCCATCCTCTTGACACCCGCCCTCTAGATATTTATAAGCATAGATAAGATCTCTCAGTCTTCTCCAGGCTAAACTGACCCAGGTTTCTCAGCCTTTCCTCATAAGAGAGTTGCTGCATTCCCTTGATCATCTTTGTAGCCCTCCGCTAGACACTCCCCAGTAGTTCCCTGTCCTTCTTGAACTGTGGGGCCCAGAACTGGACACAGTACTCCAGGTGCGGCCTCACCAGGACAGAGTAGAGGGGGACGATGACCTCCCTCGACCTGCTGGCCACCCTCTTTTTAATGCACCCCAGGATACCATTGGCCTTCTTGGCCACAAGGGCATGTTGCTGCCTCATAGTCAACTTGTTGTCCACCAGGACTCCCAGGTCTCTCTCTGCAGAGCTGCTTTCCAGCAGGTCAGACCCTAACCTGTACCGGTATATGGGGTTATTCCTCTCCAGATGCAGTACCCTACACTTGCCCTTGTTGAATTTCATTAGGTTCCTCTTCGCCCAACTCTCTAGCCTGTTCAGGTCTCGCTGGATGGCAGCACAGCCTTCTGGCGTGTCAACCACTCCTTCCAGTTCTGTGTCATCAAACTTGCCAAGGGTACACTCTGTCCCTTCATCCAGGTCATTGATGAATATATTGAACACGACTGGACTCAGTACTGACCCCTGGGGAACATTGCTAGTTACAGGCCTCCAACTAGACTCTGCCCCACTGATCACAATCCTCTGAGCTCTGCCATTCAGCCAGTTCTCAATCCACCCCAATGTCCACTTATCTAACCCACACTTCCTAAGCTTACCTATGTGGATTTTATGGGAGACTATGTCAAAAGCCTTGCTAAAGTCAAGATAGACAACATCCACTGCTCTCCCCTCATCCACCCAGCCAGTCATTTCATCATAGAAGGTAATTGGATTGGTCAAACATGACTTCCCCTTGGTGAATCCATGTTGACCACTCTCGATAACCTTCTTTTTCTCTACATGCTTTGAGATGACATCCAGGATGAGCTGTTCCATCACCTTTCCAGGGATGGAGGTGAGGCTGATTGGCCTGTAGTTTCCTGGGTTCTCCTTCTTGCCCTTTTTGAAGACTGGTGTGACTTTAGCTTTCCTTCAGTCCTCAGGCAGCTCTCCTGTTCTCCGTGACCTTTCAAAAATGATGGATGCATCAAAAATGGTGCGCCCCATACCTTTGCTTCTGTGTACACAGGTAAATGTTTTATTCCCAGCTGTGTTTTTTAAAGGCTGCATAGTTGACTGAAATAGCAGATCTGCATGTGCACATAGCTTTCAACATGTAGGTATATGTACTTTATATGCACAATTAAGTATAAACTAAAAATGCAGGGAAAGCAATTTTACATAAATATTTTTTGCTGTATGGATGGAATATAACACTAGTCTGTTTTCTTCAGAAGAGACCATCCAGAAAACTCCAGTGTATCCAGTTATCTCTGCAACCATATCCCTATCAGACCTGGCAGCTTGTTTCCAACACACTAATCAAGATGTTCGCAAGCCTGCTGCGGACAGGGGAAAGGCTGGACTTCCTGAGAACCCTTCTCATTCACTGTCTGTTTTCAGCAAGAGAGAAGCAAACGATACAGTGACTGAAAGGTTTTTACTGGATCATTGTAGCACTTCTCTTCCAAAGCATTCAGTCCTTCTAGAAATGCCGATGGATAAAACCCCCAAATTGTCTGCAGAACTGTCCGAGCAACAGACGCCAACCACTGTAGTTCCAGCAGAGAAAGGAAACAGGAGGAGGAGAAAGTTAAGGAAGAAGAAAACTCTGAGGGCAGCCCATGTGCCAGAGAACAGTGATACGGAACAGGATATAATTGACTCTAAGCCTGTCCGGAAAGTCAAGGGTGGAAAGGTTCCTAAAGGAGAAAAAGTTACTACATCCACTTCTCCAAGACAGGAGAATGGAGCTACTGCTCTAACAGCAAGAAACAAAGATGAGAATGACAGTGATGCTTCTCTAGAACTAGTGGAAGTTCCTGCGCCCCAGTGTGAGGTCGTTGACATTGGTTCATCAGAGTCAGGAGATGAGAAACCAGACAGTCCATCAAAGAGGGATTCACGCAGCTCTGTGGATCAAGCAGTCCTAGAGGCATCTTGCTCTGGTTATGATGAAGTGAGCTCTACCAGTGAGATTGGCACAAATTATAGCAATGATGGAAAAAGAAGGTGAGATTGTGGTAGGTCTCTCAAAAGTAAAAGCATTAAACAATACTCATAAGAGGACTCTTTTTTTTTTTTATTTTATTTTCCTATTCAGAAAGTCTTAAAACATCAGTAACTTTTAATTTCATTCAGGAATGAAATAAGAGGGAAAATGAGAATTGAATTTGCTTTTTTGGTCCAACAAATTAATGTGTCTCTTTAACTACTAATTTTGCTAGTACAAGAACAAGGCTGCCCTCCAAGGAACGTTTGTTTATAAGCTTATCTATTACAGCCTATTTGCTACTAAGTGCAGTGTCTTGTATTCTGGAGTATTACTTACACCAGTATTTTGTCTGAAAATTAACGTGCAAAGTCCAATCTCGCTACTCTTTATTTTTGTATTACAGCGTGGCTGAGACGCAGACTTCCATATCATCACTAAGAGGATCAAAGAACTCATCAGGTATATCTTTTAAGCTTTTCTTCTGATACTGTGTATAGTATCTTGCAGGACATTGAGTTAAGTCTTGATCAGACTGCTTCCAGAGGAGAATTTTGCCCTGAAGATAAAATCCTGCACTGAAAACTGAAGTGGGAAGTGATGCATACCCATGTCATCCCTCATTGAATGCTTTTTGCCTTGATCCCTCCATATCCCCCTGCCCCCTCCCACACAAACACTTATGCTCCACAGTCTCCGTAGAGCTGTAGGACAAACAATAATACAATCCTTTTTCTATTTTAAAGATCTTTCTGGACTTAACATCGTATAAAGGTCTTTCTGGCGTTTTGTATTGCCTTTTGCCATGTACAGGCTCCAGCTGGCACAATGAAATCTGACTTTTAAGTTGCTAAGCTCACAAAATAGTTCTGCTGTTTGGGGATACAAAAACCAGTCGTGTGTTTGCTTGAGTGTGTTCACATAATCAAAGTACATGTATCTCTGTCCTACAGAAGTGTCTTCGGAGCCAGGTGATGATGAAGAACCTACAGAGGGAAACTTTGAGGGACACCTAGCTGCAGTGAATGCTATTCAGATTTTTGGGAATTTGTTGTATACCTGCTCAGCAGACAAAACTGTTTGTGCCTACAATCTGGTTGTAAGTAAGGCTGTGGGAATGGTGTTCCATTAATTGTAGTCACAAGGTTGCAATTCTGTTTTTCTGAAGCATTACTATGTAGTTAAAGAAGCAGCTGCTTTTTCAAGCACTTGTTTTTCTTTGTTTTGTTTTGGTTTTTGTATTCTTTCCTTCAAACCTCTCTTCTCCCCCTCCCCAACCCCTTCACCCTATGGGAGGGGTAAGGAGAGAGAGATTGCTGCACGTGTCTTGCCTTTTTTAGCTGTCCTATCCTACTCTGTCAGGCACACATCCCAAGAGACAATATGAGCCTTTGTGTTGACAGACCCTATGCTTTCCTTTTTAGAGCAGGAAGTGTGTGGCCATCTTTGAAGGACATACATCAAAAGTGAACTGCCTCCTGGTCACACAGACAAATGGGAAGAATGCTGCACTCTACACTGGCTCAAGCGACCACACTATCAACTGTTACAATATCAAGGTACTCAAACTCTGCGTTGGTACATGTACTGCTTTTTGATGAGAACGTTTCTTTGCAAATATAAATGAAAAGAGCCTTTTAAACTCATATAATCTGGACATGAGCCCCACTTTATACCTCATTAGAGTGGAGCAGGAAAACAACTCAACTAAATAGAAAACCGTGAAGTGATTTACTACCCTAATCTTTTGGCTAGCTTGTCAGCAGAAGTTTTGCCAGAACAGGATGATGGGATCCTGAATGCTGGAAACACCAAAGCGTAGGATGATTGTCTGGCCGTGAATATTGTATTTGTCTTGCTGTATTTCTAACTGCATTGCTTATGGAAGGCACTGCTCTCTTTGTAGAACATCTATAGAGGAACAGGTGTTTATTATTCTAAGGGCAAGTGGAAGAGCAGACTGAGACTTCCCGAAGCTGGACTTTAAAGGAAGGCTTGTCCAATCC
This sequence comes from Vanellus vanellus, assembly GCF_965231255.1. Taxonomy (NCBI): domain Eukaryota; kingdom Metazoa; phylum Chordata; class Aves; order Charadriiformes; family Charadriidae; genus Vanellus; species Vanellus vanellus. The sequence goes on along the minus strand of NC_138911.1, from coordinate 30,689,973 downwards.
ATGGCTTGATGGACTAGAAAGCGAATATCTGCTTCAAGGGGCAAACTGCCACAGGTTTTTGACTCAACCTGATGATTCATGGCATTTCCCTTTGGGGGACTTCATGGGGATTCCTCAAACTCAAGCATGTAACAGGGTGTTTTTCATATATATATATATATAGTCTGTAGTCTAAACTTATGTATACATTAGAGGTTGTGACACGAATAAAGCTTTCAGGTTTATAACTGGTTACTGAAGTACAGTAAAGTCTCAAAGATGGGAGTGAGTTGATTAAAACCAGTGCCAAACTGCCATGTGGTACCAGACTTTCAGATGTTTTTCTCCAGCTCTGTTGGTTCAGAAAATGCAAGTTGTAGGTAGAAATCATCGTTCACTTCAGGCTTTTTTCCCTGAATTGTTTTCAGTTAATGAAAAGCTTTAAATACTTCTTTCTGTTGCCAGACCAGAGAGTGCATGGTACAGTTTAAATTGGAAGATCGAGTGCTCTGTTTACACAGTAGATGGCGGATCCTTTATGCAGGCCTTGCAAACGGCACTGTGGTTACTTTCAGCATAAAGGTTAGTTTGTTTAAATATTGGCACCTAAAAGCCTGTTGCGATGCTCTTTCTCTCCACTTTGTGTTTCTTTCCATTCTTTCTCTTGAGTAGTGAGTGTATTTGTAATTTAAGTATTTTGGTATAAATGATCACTGTTGGCCCCTTTTGGTCTTTTATTTTGTCAGTGCACGAAGCTGACCCATCTCCCCCTCACTCCAGTTACCTTTCTCTTAATTGCTGTATTGTTGTCACATTTTTCCATAAGGTTCCACCTGGCCTACCAGTCATGTGTTGTGAGACCTTTTTGACATAGTTGATTATTTGTGAATCCTCCTTTTTTGCTCATCAGAGTACTGGGAGAAGCTTAAATGCGTTGCTGGTTTTGCCTGCTCCATTTGCAGTTATAGAAGAGACTCATTCACATGGTTTTCTGGCAAAGAGGCTTAATCAGCAGTTCCCATGATATTTAAAAATGAATAAAAATAATTATTTAAATAAATTATTTTTCTGATTATTCTTTTCATTGATCCTAGACTAATTTCTCAGATTTATCCTTACAAATTTATTCTGTTTTGCGTTTTTCTCGTAACACTACTTCCTCTCATTGTTCTAACTTGGAAAGAGGATTTACTGGACCTTTGCTACATAATATTTTTTTTAAAGATAGAAGATTGAAGCCAAACATGAGTTATTTCCTTGATTTGGAAAGTTAGTTGTTAAGATTCAACTCTTACACACTGCTGAAATGGTGTGTTATTAAACTGAAATCAGATGCTATAACAAGTACAACACAAAAACGACTCGGTGGTCTAGTCAGTGTCATAGCAATTTTTTAATTCTTAAAAACCATTTTTTCCTCCCCTAACAGAACAACAAGCAGGTTGATACCTTTGAGTGCCATGGCCCTAGAGCAGTGAGCTGTCTAGCCACAGCTCAGGAGGGAGCACGCAAGTTGTTGGTAGTGGGCTCCTACGACTGCACCATCAGCGTGCGAGATGCGCGGAACGGGCTGCTTCTCAGAACTCTGGAAGGTCACAGCAAGACTATACTCTGCATGAAGGCAAGTGTCTCTGCAAATGTGTTTTTGACAAAGAATGCTTAAAATGGTGTGGTTTTTCTTTTTCTTCCTCATCTAATAGTGAGCAGATTGTGGTAGGAAATAGAGGATTTCTCGACTTTAAATGATAAAACCTGAGTAATTTGGTAGGAAAATTGTCTCTGGCTGGCTGCCATATTTCATGTTCCCAGCAAAATTGTTGGGGGTGTGTGCGTAGGAAGCATGTTTATTTCATGTGGTTAGAAGACTGGGGGGATCTTGAAATGTGAGTTTGCCAACAGAGGGAAAGTTGGGGAAAAGCTGAAGTTAGTCTTCACACACACAGATTGTACAAACCTCAGAGGAAACTGGAAAAAATGCAACTCTAGAGAAGTATTCTTCTTTTTTAATAGAAGAATCACTATCACATATTTACAGGTTTCTGGCTACTGAGATTACAAGATGGAACATATGCTTGTCTGACTGCTTTGCTGTGACCACTATCATGTAACAGATAGGGGGTGACTTCCATAAATTGTATTTGTCACTTTAGATATTATGGTGCAGTGGCACAGCCTTCTTTGGTCTGTGGACTATCCTAGTCCTGCTTGCGTGACAGCATACTGTGGTCCCTTCTTGATCCATGATGGATCTGTTGAGCATCCTTTCTAGATTAGTACTTATCGAGAGCACCATCTTTCTCATGTGACCAGAATAGAAGTGCACAGTGCCTCCAATATTTCCAGGAAACAGCAGACTTTGCTGTGCGTTTGTAGAGCAGCAATCTGCATTCAGTTTGCTTGGTCCCTGATCTGCTGCTGAGCTGTCCCTGAGAATAGTCCATAGATAGGATGAGTTAGCCTGGTGGGATGCAAGTTAACAGCTTCTAATGTCAATTGTGAAGTGTCAAAAGTCATCGTTAGGATAGCATTGTACATTTTCTAGCTCTGATCTGAAGAACTCAGCGTGTGCTTTTTTTCATACTCTCTGTTAATTTTAAGACTGTCAAATTTAGGAAATATTACAGTGCAACTTTAAACTCAACAGTGTCTTAATATTTTGCTTGTTTATTTGCGTATCTATTACAAAAATAAAACTATTCTTTGGTGTTTTGTCTTTTTTTATTTTTCTGGTAAGGTTGTGAATGATCTGGTATTCAGTGGCTCCAGTGATCAGTCTGTCCATGCCCACAACATTCATGTAAGTCTCATACAAACTTGAACGTAGGAAGTTCCATCTAAACATGAGAAGGAACTTCTTTACTTGAGGGTGGCAGAGCACTGGAACAGGCTGCCCAGAGAGAGGTGGTGGAGTCTCCCACACTGGAGACATTCAAAACTGGCCTGGACGCCGTCCTGTGCAACCTGCTGTAGGTGACTCTGCCCTGGCAGGGGGGTTGGACTAGATGATCTCCAGAGGTCCCTTCCAACCCTGACCATTCTGTGATTCTGTGATATATAAAGTTGGAATGACTTTTGCTATTAAGGCAGTGAATTCCTGTGCTATAAAGTCAGTATTTCCAGAATTTTTGAGTGACTGGTAGGGCAGAATAGCTTCCAAAAAGGGAAGTCACATGACTTTGTTAATGTGACTATGCACTGTAGCTAACTAAGGAGGGATGCAGAGGATAAAATACCTTGGGAAACAAAAACATGCTCACTCTGGTAATATGATATGCAGTGCCTTTTTATCTGGGAATCTTGCTTTTGCAAATATTACTACAGTGCTGATAATGTGGAAAGGATTCAGAGCAAAGCCATGTGAGGTATTCTGGTGGGGGAAGAGTTTCTTTATTACAAGAAAAAGTTGAGGAACGCAAAACAGCGTTCTAAACTAGCTAGTTCAAAAGCTGTTATACCGTTGTGAAAGCTTTGTCTCTAGCCTGCCGCTCTCTTCCTCTTTTATACCATCTTTCCCTTGTGCTAGCGGGAGCATTCATGTAGCTATACAATAAGTTAGATTAAGAAACTTATCAGCAGTAAATTTTAATTGACCAGAAAAATTGTATATTTCTGTGTATTTAACTAAATTTGCTCACTGATCCTTGTGGCTGCATAAATACTGCTAGTACTAATAGCACAGTACTAGTTGCTGGATGGGGGGGCACATGTAACTAAAGACAGGAAGAGGAGAAGTAGGCACTTTCCATAGTGGCATGTATTTCTGCTGTACTGGAATGGCTCTGTGTTAACATGGGCAAAGAAGAGGGTAAGTAATATTTGATCGTAATCTAGAAGTGCCTGCACAGGAAATGGGTGTTTCCATTTTTTGAGTTGTGAGCATTGAAACTAATTACCCTATCTAGGTTAGATAAAACTGTTTTGTTTAATTGTTTTTAAAAAACAAACAACAACCAAACACCTATTTGCCTTTGCTTTTTCTTGACACAGACTGGAGAGCTGGTACGGATCTATAAAGGCCATAACCATGCAGTAACGGTTGTTAACATTCTTGGGAAAGTGATGGTGACAGCATGTCTGGATAAATTTGTTCGTGTTTATGAACTACAGGTAAGAAATTAGGTGGTCACTAATGACATTTACCTAATATGTGTTAATTAACGATTTTGAAGTCAAATAGAAGTCAGTTTCGTGCTTACTGGTCTCTGGCCCATCCCTCTCTTTCCTGTCATTCAGAATATATAGTTGTCTCACCAGCCAAAATACGCGGGTTTTAAAGAATATAACCTAAAACGCTTTTTTAGAACATGACAGCTCATAAAAGCAGGGAAATATTAGTTTTGTCTGCTTGAAAGAGGAAGTGCTTAGACAGAAAGACTCACAGAAGTAGTGTAAACTAAAGTGAGCTTTCATTGTGGCTATGAAGTTTGGAATCCACCAGGGCAGTTTAGTTGCCACCCAGGAAACTGCTCTTGGAATCCTTGTCATTTGCATGTCTGTGAAAAATGGCTATTAACTGTCATGCTACTAAATGTCTGTTTCTTTTTCTTTCAAGTCGCACGACCGCTTGCAAGTCTATGGAGGCCACACAGATATGATCATGTGTATGACCATCCATAAAAGCATGGTAACTTCCTTCTTTTCATGGGCCTCAAAGAGATGGTTATAATTTCCACAAGCATATACAAGACAGTTTACATTTTTTAGATAATGAAATCAACCTGCTGACTGACTAAAGCAGAGGAACTTAGAAATGTCAGCCAAAAAATGGAGTTGCTATAACAGTTTTGTATTTATGTAATGTTATTGTCTGGGGGAGAATTATCTTCTAGCTTATTGTAGTCTTAAAACAATAGTTTTGTTTACAGTCATGATTGCAAGGAAGAGTATAGAAATAGTAAAATACTCCCTCTTTTAAAGCATCAATCCTGTTTGAATTTTACTCAAGCCAGTCACACAGATACTAGAGGTTTGACTGTGGGTGAAGTTTTTCTCTGGCAACCTTTGATAGACCCTCAACAAAGGTACGCAATTGATTTAGGTGCACAGATTTCTTCACGCACCTGCCCTACAAGACAGGTTTCAGAAGCACTTCTGCATAAATAATTTGCTCCAAATAGTCATTAGAAGCATTATTTGTCTGCACGTGTAGAAATTTGTGGGCAAACTTTCTTTCAGATTTTAAAATAAGAGGTATAGAGATATAGTAATGTCTGTAATAACAGAAGAATCAAGTCTAACAGAACTGATCTCCTACTAATTGGAATACACACTGCCCAAGCTTTACTTCTCATGTGAGTGAGGTGGAGAGCTAAGTGCCCTCGGGGTTTGTGCTTAGAGTCTGAGGCTTGAACCTCTGGTTTGGCAATAGTCTGGTTTGGGTATGCTCAAATCAAAGAAGTGTTCAAATGAGAAGCTTAGCGTGGAGTGAAAGATTGTAATTTTCTGTAGTAGTCTTTAGTAGGGTGTAGTCAAACAAAGCAGATTGGCCGTTATATCCAAGTGATGAATTTCCAAGAGACACAAAGACTTGATGTCACAGTTTGGGCCAGACTGGCCAATGAATAACAAATAAAATCTTCAGATTGCAGATTTTTCTGTATTATGCAAGGACTTTTTTGATAATGAATGTTCTTTGTGGAATTACGAGTGTCTGACACGCTTTTCTTTCCAAAACACAATTTTGTGCAGAGCATTTGCCTAGCAAAAGTGTTTTTTAAGATGTCATTTTGCCTACCTTCTCAGGACCTGCATCAGTCTTCTCTTTCTGAAATTTTTATGTTCTTCCTCACCCTTCCTCTCCATCCCTTTTTGATGTACATATAACTGGTTAAGTCCTGGAAATATATTCAACTTAACATTTACAACTAAATTTTTTTTTTTCACTTCACTGGATAGTAACATTATATTTTAAAGTTTTCTGAACTTCTCCACACCTGAAAGTATCAACAGTAGAAGTTATGGAAACATTTTTTTATTCATTAGTAGGTTTTTGTAAGCTGTGAATGCAAACCTGAAAGGAATTAGCTCAGACCCATTTTTTAAACTTGAAGCCTTGCATGTTGGTATCTTACTGTTGTTCATCTAATATACTCTACACTGAAGCCTCTTTCAAAATTGTTATTCCCAGCTTGCTTATCCATAAATGTTTCATTTACAGATCTACACTGGATGTTATGATGGCAGCGTCAGAGCTGTGAGACTTAATCTGATGCAAAATTATCGTTGCTGGGTAATGAGCAAAATGTTTTTAGCATTCCTTTGTTATAGTTTTAGAGTGATTTTATGGGGGTGGTCACTTCTCAGTCTTGGATAGCTTGATCTTTAATTTTTAATAATTTAATAATATTTTTTAAATGTATATGTACATTTTAAATGCAAGCATATATCACTAGTTCCTTTTTTCGTGGTCTTTAGTATATGTGTATGCTTTGGGGCAAGTCAGTAGTAGCATCTTAAATTATTTTTTTCCTGGCAATTTTTAGAAAGTGACATTTAACTGTTTAAAAACAAAAACTTCAGCTGAATGATGTACAAAAGCAGATTTACTCTGCTAAATAAGTTTAATTAAATTCCCAATGACTCTGTCTCGGGTAAGCTTAAATCTTGTAAAGGCTTAGTTCCTCTCTTCTTCGTGCTGTTATTGCTGATGGTCTAAGCTTGTCTAGAGGCAAAAAAAAAATCCGTAAATCTGTAATTAAAGGAATAGAGACCACTGAGAATGGAAGTGGGATAAGAAGGTTAAAAAGTTACAGGAGGCGGCATGCATGTGAACAGTCTTGGTAGAATATTGTTAAGTTGCACAAATAAAGGCATTAGCTAAAATTCTTTTTCCCTGTCTTATTCTGGCATGTTTTTTCTCCCAGTGGCATGGATGTTCTCTGATCTTTGGAGTTGTGGACCATCTGAAACAACACTTGCTAACTGACCACACCAACCCAAATTTTCAGACCCTAAAATGTCGTTGGAAGAACTGTGATGCTTTCTTTACTTCCAGGAAAGGCTCCAAGCAGGTATGTGGTTGAACTAACGTGTTTGTATTTGGTACATACTATAACCCCAATTATGGGATTTGGTCCTGTTTCTCTTAAAAATTGTTCAATTCTTCTAGTCTTAACAAGCTTAACTGCATAGAGTTGCAGTCACACAAGGCTAACAGGGTTTCAGCCTGTGACAGATGAAGAGTGCAGCTAAGTGTGATAAGCTGAGATATGGTCCATTCAAAACAGTTTGGTCCTAAAATAGTAAATTTCTTGAAATATTAGAAGAAATTCTGGTAACTATACTCAAGATGTTATTAACATTTTGTAGGAAAAAATTATTTTTAAGATGAACAAACATCAGTCTTGAAACAGATTTTTATCTTAATTTTTATCCATCACTGCCCCCCTTCATTGTTCTGGATGCTGATGCTGTTTCTTTTTCATGCGGGATTGGGTTTGCTTACAGTCTTTAAAGAAGTATAATGCATAAATTTCTGAATAGATGTTAGCACAGATGGGGGAAAAAATGAAGGCATAAGGGTTAGATGCCAGTTGGGATTAAGTGATGTGGAAGGGGCTGGGGGGTGGGTGGAAGGAGGGTTTTTACCTGTAGACTGATTGGTAAAATGGACATTTTACTCCTTGGCAATATATTTTGAATGCTTTTTAAAATGCGTAATGGAAGGAGGTTTCTTTGAGAACTGAGAAACAGAAATAGAATCCTTATTTCTCTTTAAGCACTGGCTTCGGATATGATGTATTTATTTGATACACCCTTCCAGTCAGAAAGGAGGCTGGATTTTATTTGCCTTGAATTATGTGGTATGTGAGGCACTATATATGTGATTTAATAGCTTGGCATTGATTTTTTTATTATTAATATTATTTTAATTTTTTTCTTAGAAGCTTTAAGCCAAAAAATGTATATGAATGCCACTTTCACTGAGTCTTCAAGAATCTTTTGCAAAGTTTTTTTATGATGAAGATGATTATTATTATCTGACTTCTCTGGTTCTTTTCTAGGATGCTGTAGGACACATTGAAAGACATGCTGAGGATGACAGCAGGATTGACTCATGAAGCTTTTCACCTCCCACATTGGGAAGTAATTTTATATGTCAGAATTATTCCAAATAGCATCAATTTCTTACTCCAGTCTTTCCTTTTTCTTTTCCCACTACAAATGCGAAAACAGAGTGGGGCTGAAATGCCTTGCTACAGGGACTGCAGGTTGTGTTGCACTCTGTAGAAATAAGGCTGGTGAATTAAGACTTGGCCCAAATGGAAGATTCTTGCAAGTTTTTAATTCAATGACAGATAAGAATATTCCCTCCTCTTGTCTGCCTTGTTTTTTTTGTTGTTTGTTTTTTTCTGTTTGTTTGGGTTTTTGGTTTTGGTTTGGAAAGTCCAGAGGGGTGTTGAGAACCTAAATTACAATAGGTGCTGGTGTTTGCAAACTCAGCTTGAAGCCTGTTAAGTGTCTAAGACATGTCTGGTTTTATGTTGTATTCAATTTTTTTAGATGATTTTAATAAAATTCTGCAAACCAGAATATCACAAATCCTAACAGTGTAACCTGAATATCCCGTGTACATTTTGACTTTCTTCATAAAAAGAAAAAGATATTTTATGGAGAACTGGAATAAATTAATTTTTTTAATGTTAATTGTAACTTATTTTTTATTCCTTGTGTAAAAGTTGCTGAAACTGGCGCAATATATACAGTGACATACTGCCCTAAATACTATACCTCCTGAGGTATTTTGTTTATTTAAAGGAAAGCAGTTGTTTCTTGAGAGGTATGCCAGTAGCAGCAGAACACCCAGAACGGTGGTTCCACTCATGTGCTTTGCAATCTTAGTCTTTTTAAATATAGGTCCTTTTGTACAGGAAAGAAGTAAGTGGTGTCAGCGTTTGTTTTAATTAAGTACCAGCATAACCACTGCTGTCTTGATACAACCCCGTAGTTGGATTCCTGTTTTTAATTGGAATCTTAGTGACTGACCTTTGCAGTCCTGTATCTTCATGGCATAGCAAACAAAGAGAAATGCAAAGGCACTGGCGAAGTGCATCAACTTAGGTACTGTTTTGTTTCTGTGGTGAACTGGCTTAATTGGCTTGGGCTATATCAAGCTCGTAAAAACTCAACTGGAAAGGGTGGAGCAGGATTTTAAAGCATTTTAAAGTCTAAAGTTCTCAAGCAGAAGCTGAGGATACAAAATGCATATCGCATGTAAAAGTCTTGTTTCTACTAATGCACAGAAGGTACCACAGAGGAGCCAGTGCAGAGGGGAATACTTTCTACTTGTCAGAGTTCCTCTGCAGGTGTCCTTGGGGTGGACAATTTTATCCGTTAAGTTCAGTGAAATGTACTTCTTGCGTTTGCGATCCTCTCACCCATAATGACAGTCATTTAGCAAAGAGCTCTCTTAAACAATGAGACTAACATAGCAAGGAGCTTTGTGTTCTCTTTTGCCTAACTTGCTGCTCAGGGTAAAAAAAGCTGTAACAGAAGGTAAAGACAGCCCAATGTCAAAACTGAGCTGCTTGTAAATGAACCCAGTGCTTTTCAAACAAATTGAATGCACTGGTTTTACTGGGCGTGTCTTTCACCACTACCTTGAGGCTTGGTATGCCAACCATAGACCAACAGTTTTATTGCCTCGTTCTTTGACTATGAAGAAGCCTTTTTAGGCCAAGAAAATTATTGAGAAAAGCCCGTGGATGTTCCACTGCCATCAAATCAAGGAACTCCAGGGCCTTCTCTGAAGCACATTATTTTTGTATTGTCTTAGCAGACAAGTGTAATTTCAATGTAGTTGCTTGACGTTGATGATTTTTTTGTGAGAGACAGGAGTAAAATAGGAATGAGGTGCAGTAGCATCCTGATTCAAAGACATGGGAATCTCTGAGGTTCCAGTGCTTTTGGGGTGATTTGTTTGGGTTTTTTTATTAAGCTGTTTGTGGACAGGAAAAAAAACACAATATATGGCTCAGACCCCAGGCTGTTTTGAGGGGGTTTTGTTTTTTGGGGTGTGTTTTGTGGTTTTGGTTTTTCTTTTCCCTTTCTTTCTGTGGTCTGAGGATGGAGCAATTCAAGAGAGAATCAAGTTCAGGGAAATCTCTGAACAGTATAAATGTTTTCTGAGGCAGACTCTATTGTTCTAGAGCCTCTGAGAGTATTTGGGTTTTTTTCATCACCTAAAAGCAGAATACTGCGTAATACTTCAACCATTTCCAAAATTATCGATGTTCAAGAGTTTTTGAGGTTTTTTTGAACCGCAGTGAGGAAGCGTGGAAAAGTGTGGGATAAACAATGTGAATATCTCAAGCCGTCCTTCATGGACCATGCTTGAGGTGAAGGTGTGGAGGTGTGTGTCCTGAGGACAAGCATGCGGAGTGATTGTAGCATTCTGAAAAATGGTGTGTTAAGAGTAGATTTTGTTACTTCTTCCTTGTTACTTCTTCAGCTGTTTTCAGGAACGTGTAAAGATCTCTTTCACTAGGTGTTGCAACAAACACAGTAATTACACTTTAATTGCATTCCTGATTGCTTGTTGGGTTTATCTTTTCTAATTGGTGGAAGCAGACTTCCTTTTCTCATAGTCCATGGTATTTCCTTATCTGTCCTTGAAAAGTCTGAAATCCAGCGTTGGCTTTAGCAGTGGTGTCTTTTGCTACTTTGTAGGTCATTTCAGATATATTGTAAGAATCTTAAAATGGGTAAAAGGCAGGAAAATAGCAGAGCTGCACGAGTGTTTATAAAATTTTGCTTCACAAATTAAAAAAAAAAGAAAAACAAAAGGAAGTTGCTCTGGGGTTCTGAGGAAAATGCTGTGCTGCTTTGTCCTGAGGATATCCTAAGAGGACTTGCTATGAAGTTGTTGTGCAGCTGTGGAAATCCCCTGGTTTCTCTGGAGTCCTTTAGGGAGGTTTCCTACTTGTTCAGCTGGAATTTGGTGCAGCTTTTGCTGTTGGCTGTTCACTTCTTCCAGAGGCAATTGCAGAAAAGAGATGCCAAATTAATGCATTGGCTTACTAGCCATTAATGAGATTCTTGCCGGTCTTGCAACTTAGGGTGTTGACTCCTCATACGCCTCCAGTTGAAGAGTGTAATAACTTTGGAAGGCGGACTATTTGTGAAATTTAATGGACTAATATTTGCATGAAAAGCAGTACTGCACACCTGAAGCCTGGTTCAGGACTATTTTTGTTTTCAGTTTGTTTTTTATGCAAGTAAAAAGTTGCGGGTGGAAGAGTGTGTAGAGTGAAGGTTTATTTTGGGGTTAGCTGCGTTTATTTTATTAGTCCAATGTTAAATAATGAGCTCTGGTCTTGCTATATGGCTCACTACGTACAACAGGCCCTCCGGAGGGCAGGCCACCATTTTCGTTTTAGCAGGACTGACGTTGCGCCTGTTAAGCTATGAGCCTCCTCAGCGGACAGAAAGTGCTCAGAGGCATTGTGCGCTTTTGCGATATAAAGAATGGGTCAGGCACTACTGAAACCAGTTATATCATTCTCTTCAAAAGGATGAGGATTTGTTGCACCATAGGCATACCAAGTCCTGCCCCAGCTCCAAAAGGAGGGTGTGAGTAGCATAAAACGGTCACTTAAAGTTCACATACGCCGCAAAACTTAACCTTCCCCAACCTCAATAGCCTCACATGTATTGGTCTGTATTCGTTGTTCCTTTTTCCTTCAAATCACAAGGGAAAATAACAGCTCACTGGCAGTGCAAAATACTCTGTGGCCCTAACGCTGCTGCTTCTGTCTGTGGAAGGAGCCAGAGGGAAAACTGCTGCATCCATTGGTACGAAGATGCATTAAATATCCCAGCTTCTGCTTGTCTTGTGTCACTTACTTGTGTGGATTGCAGACTTTAAATGTATTATCAGCACATGAGCTGACACCTGCAAAACAGCAGGAGTTTGGCTGTGCAGTGTGTTTGAAGTAGTGCAGTTCTTAATGCACATTTTCAAACTGTACAATAATGCCAGATCAAGGTAAACGATAACTGCAAACGTGTGATAAACTGTAGCTTCCCAGAAACAAAAGCGTGGTGTTGAAAAATACTTTTCCCTTCTTTTTGAATTAAAACACAAGTGCAGGTGAATTTTGGTTTTGAGGCTTGTATGGTACTATCATTCAAACAGTCTAAGTTGTCCAGAGTTGCAGAGTATGTGAGGAAGGATAAGGAAACGGTTTCAGCTACTGTTTGTAAAATATTTAATAGTGAAAGTAAAGAGCAAACTGTGTAGGTATATATTGTTATATGCGCCTGCCAGCTTCTCTAATTTCATTTTGCTGTAAGAGTTAAACAGTCTTTTTGAAGAATAGAAGTGGAATAAAACAACGTGATTGAATATTTAATAATTTAAGCTGTGTAGAACATGTGCACAGATTGACCTTGGTTTTCTTCTTTCACTTTGGTACAAAGCTGTGAGCGTAATAACGAAACTTTACACAGCAAAAGAAGAAAAAAAAGAAGTAAAATAAAAGTTCTTTATATTGTTATGGTTTGTCAGTCTGATTCTTCTTTGTTTTGAATAGAATGATTATTTCACAGGATTCGGTAGAATTTGACTTGGTTCTGGATTTTTTTCCTCTAAGAGGGTTGGGTAAAATCAGACAGGCCACTTTGAAGCTCCAGCACTGGCAGGAATGTTGCAAGTTTTTGCTCCCAGTGTGCAGGAATCTCAGACCTGGGTGCTTGGCAGGGAAGATGGAAACTGTCCGCCCAGCTGGTGCCGCAATGATGACGTACTGACTCGCTTGCTCCATGGCCTGTTGCAAAGGGCAGTTCTCTAGAGCTTGGGTCGTTCACTCACCAGGACTTCAAGGATTGGTTTTGAGTTGCCAGTCAAAAATCCTGATTTTGATCTTTTGACTGACAGATTTTGGTTTTCTCTGAACACCCTAACCAAGAGCATCTCTGCCATCTTTTTGTATGGAAAATAATAGCTTAGTGGAGAGAGCACATGGCTGGAACCCAGGGCTCCAACTGTTCCAGTCATCTTAAAAATTGGATTTGGGTTAGAACAAAAATTGCATTTAAAGAAGAATAACTCTTCTTTAGATGAACTGTAGATTTTCTTACTCTTTCAGAGTAAGTTACAGTGCAGGACAACATTAGAAACTTTATAGTCAAAAGGCTTTCTGTTTCTTAGTAACCTTTCAGTTAAACGTGCGACTTACCAGACTAACTTTGAGTGGATGCTACAATTTGTTTTTACAATTTTGCTTTACAGTAGTGGATTGCTTTGTTACATTTCACCAGTACAGAACTAATTAGAAGGTTCTTCTGACAGAGTCTGGTCTCTTCATACCTCTTCTTGCACATTTTCCATCCATTTTTATGTTGATCAACAATTCACCAGTTCTGAAAAGCTGACATCCTTAAAGCTGGTAATGATGGGGCTCTCAAACTCAAGTGCTTTTTTATTTTTAGTGCATTCAAGGAGGGAACTGGCAAATGTTTGAGGTATTAAGCTGATTTCACACTTGCCATAAAACTCCAAATGTTGCTGTACCTTCAGGAGAATGACAGAAGTGTGCTCAGTGTTTCATCCTCCTCTGTTCTTTCAAAATAAAAACAAAACCCAGCCCTAAACATTAGGCCAAAATCCAGTTGATTTTATTTTTGGTTCAATTAAACTAATTGTACTTACACATTCTAATAATCTTCCCAAAGTGGTCATGCTAACATAGTGTCCTGTTTCTGCTACAAGTCACCTCTTACAACAAAGACATACATAATACTTTCAGAAAACAGGACCTGGGGCAGAGGGAAGTGTGTGTGTAAATATGTATATTTGTATGTATAAGGGGTTTTCTGTCTTGAATGGCAAACAGCTTTCTCAATGTTACAGAGAACGCAGTTACAATTTAAAAAAATTAAAACGTCCAATGTGTAACTAAGATACTGAGACCAAATTGCTCAGTTCTGCTACTTTTGCTGAGGCACTAGACCAAGCTGTACCTAAGTCTTGCGGTCTGTTATGCCTTACTTTCCACGTTTCTGGCATAGCGGAGAACCAACCTGCACAGCCACATTTATAACAATATAAGTGACTGGGATGCGTAATAGTAATAGAATCTAGCACAATTGCCTCATGTGAAATACTCAGTCAATACTATGAAGAGGCTGAAATGATAGTATCAGAAGCAGGACAAAGAGTTAATGACTAATTACAAGGTGGTAGTAAACACCTCTGACTTTCACAGTTCAAATACAGTCCCAGTTTTGCCTGGCTCGAGGGAAGACTTTTCCAGTTGTCAGCATAAGCAGAATAAGGATGTCTTTACCATGCAGAAAAAGCTTAATTCAGTCATAAATAAATTAATCCTTGTTGCACGAAGGAAAATGTCAGGAAGTTATAAAAGTAGTTACAGAATAGACTGGTCTGCCTACTGGAGTACGGTTGTCTCTTTTTCCAAGGGATTTTTCCCATGCGCTGTTTATCTCGTTGAGTGAAGCATGTAATTAGGAAATGCTCTTGTTTGCACTTGGGGATGAATGGAGCTAATTACTCAAAACAGACATCTTGATCGTTTCCTTGATGAAGGTGGGCACTGGCTCCGGCGTTACGCGTACATCGTGAGCTGCAGCCACTGAAAGAAGAGTTAGAATTAAATAATGAAAAACTTGTTGGCATCCTCCAACAAACTGTATTGAGACACCACCATCTCTGTAGCTGGAAGGCAGCTTGCTGGTACTTAGCATGAAGCCCACTGGTAGTGGGGAACTTTGTCTCAGGCTTCTTGCTTCTATTCCTCCTTCCCTTGCAAAAAGTGAAGGGTTTTTTTTCTGTGGTCTCCCTAGCAGAAGACATGCTTTTAAGTTGAAACTTTCTAAGTCTTCTTAATAAGATTTAAAAAAAAGTAAAGAACTATGTTAAACCCCATTATCAGTTAACATCTTTAAACTAAAGTATGTTTGATTTTAATTGCCTAATTAAAAAAAAAAAAAAAACTTAAAGTTTTTTTGAAGTACTTTAAAGATGGTATGAAGAGTCTGCAGCTGTGCCCTTCAGCAACAACTGGAGTCTTACAGAGCAGCTGTTGCTGGCAAATCCTGGATACAGGTGTTTTCTGTGTAAAATAGGTAGCAAAATTTTTAGGAGGTTTTGTGGACTCTTACCACTTGGATGACAATTTCAGACCAACTCTCATAGGTTCCCTTGAGAATGTGTGCAATGAATAATACAACTAAAATTTCGTATTGTGACTTTGTGTTAGAAATACTGGCATAAACCTGTTTACCTCCAGGACATTGAGCTTAATGATGCCGTCTCCATCTTTATCAAAGGCGTGGAATGCTCCTAAAGCAAGGAAACAAAAGTGTACAGAGTAGATAAGGTTACTGTGTGTGTAAAGATGATCCCAGATAGGAAACCAAATTGTGCCCCTGCTGTGTTGTGCAAACTTGTGCAGATATTTACTTAGGTGGTCAGCAAATATTTCTGCCATGTTTTTCCTTATCTAGTTGGATCAATGGGCCAAGGCCAATGCTGTGAGATTCAACAAGGCCAAGTGCTGGGTCCTGCACTTGGGTCACGACAACCCCATGCAGCACTACAGGCTTGGGGCAGAGTGGCTGGAAAGCAGCCAGGCAGAGAGGGACCTGGGAGTGTTGGTGGACAGCCGGCTGAATATGAGCCAGCAGTGTGCCCAGGTGGCCAAGAAGACCAACAGCATCTTGGCCTGTATCAGGAATAGCGTGGCCAGCAGGACTAGGGAGGTACTCGGTGCTGGTGAGGCTGCACCTCAAATACTGTGTTCAGTTTTGGGGCCCTCATTACAAGAAAGACATTGAGATTCTGGAGCATGTCCAGAGAAGAGCAACAAAGCTGGTGAGTCTGGAGAACAAGTCGTCTGAGGAGCAGCTGAGGGAACTGGGGTTGTTTAGTTTGGAGAAAAGGAGGCTGAGGGGAGACCTTATCACTCTACAACTACCTGAAAGGAGGTTGTAGTGAGGTGGGGGTCAGTCTCTCCTCGCAAGTAACAAGCAATAGGACAAGAGGAAATGGCCTCACGTTGCACAAGGGGAGGATTAGATTGGATATTAAGAGAAATTTCTTCACCAAAAGAGTTGTCAAGCATTGGAACAGGCTGCCCAGGGAAGTGGTTGAATCACCATCCCTGGAGGTATTTAAAAGATGTGTAGATGTGGTGCTTAGGGATGTTTTTTAGTGGTGGTTTTAGGATTCTATCAGTGTTACGGTAATGGTTGGACTCAATGATCTTCAAGGTCTCTTCCAACCTAGACGATTCTATGATTCTATTCTATAATACACAGAGAAATGCAATGGCTTATTTTCTTTTGTGTTCGTATGGGATGGCTGTCATATTTTAGATTCCTTAAGCACATAAATTATTAAAAGTATGTGTAGGCAGTAGTGCTTTGAGTATGGCAGTGTGTCTGGGGGGTGAGGAGGGGAAGCAGCGCAGTAAAACTGGGGCAGCCACTCACTGAACATGGCGTCCAGGCGCACGAAGCAGCAGATGAAGCTGTCAAAGTCGATGTTCATGTTCTTGTCGGCGTAGCGCATGGTGATGATGTCGTAGAGCTGGTTGTTCAGCCGAAACCCTGCAGAGGACCAGAAATGGGTCACAGCTGGGCTGTGGCCAGGGAGAAGCGCTGGTGCTGGTCAGGCCTCCAGTTTGGCCATAGGCACTTCTCAGGAAATGATGTAAAGCTCTAAGGAGCTTCCTTGTGTCCAGCTGCTTTCTTAAAACAGGAGTAACATTCTGAAATTATGATTTGGGAGGGGCAGTAGCACGTGAGTTACCGCACGCTGTAAGTATGAAGAGGAGAGGTCTACACCAAAGAATTTGCAGCTTAGCTGAGCCTGATGAGAGCAAAGCAGCAGAAACTGGGCGACAGAAATATAGGAGGAAGTTGCTATGAAAACAAAATTACATGATGGTCAAAAAATAGATAAGGAGGTAATTTCTCCGTGCGGCGTTGCCAAACTGCGGCACTGACTGCTGCAGCGTGTGCCCATGCTTCACAAAGGGTCTGTTGTGATTTGGGTGCTGCTGGTGGTTGGCTAAATGCGAGGTCAGGCCCAGCCTACCCGCTCTAAGACTGAGACATTTTTATTGCAAAATGTGTTCTTAGTTCTCATGTCAGGGCAGGAGGTATTTAAATAATTATTTTTTTTACATTGACAACTTTCCTGGTGAGAACAGAAACCTGGAAAATAAGAACGACCTCCATTTCTACTGCAGCGGGAGTCCAAATCCAGGTGTAGTTTTGTCCTAGGATTGGATCACTGATGTTTTGTAAAGTGCAAGATAGCCATCTGTTTCTGTTCCTTCAGGAACTGGTAAGTGATGCACCAAAATACTACTGAAGATAAAGTCACTGAAACCATCACATTTAGGTTCATAGCGATGCTACAGATTTCCTGATTAAAGAAGCCGTCTTACTCCCATAGAGAAACAGCAGCTGGTAAAGACATTTGCAGGGGGAGGACCGTACACCAATGTGCTTGAGACAAAAAGCAAGAAAAGTCAAAAGCCTCTCTTTGCAGGATGAGTTTCATTAACTGCAACTTTTGCAAAAATGCTTTCTGCTTGCTGCGCAGGTGGAAGAGGAGACTGAGCCCGCAGTGGCTTAGTGCCACTAAGAGACATGAGCAGGACTTGAGAAACGTCCATCCAATTGCCTCTGACATTAACCTGCTCTGCCTCGGCTTCAGTGCCTGTACACTTGGGTTGGAGGTTTTCAGCTGTTCTTTGATTGTTACTTACACAAATGTAAAGAATCCACAGCTTAAATGAAATCAAATGTCTTCAGTGCTGCCTGGTGCCCCTGAAGAGCAGGACCCCGAGTGGGAGATCCTTAAGACAGCAGAGCATCATTCATAGGAAAGTTTAAAGAGCTGAAGAGATCTGTTTGGTTAGCAAGACATACAAGACTTTCCATTTGGATATTTGAGAAACTCTGTTGAGGGAAAAAAGGATTTTTCAATTTCTGTAGTGTATCTTTTTAAAAGGCTGCACTGCGTTCCTGATTTTACCCTGTGATAGACCAACCAAAATAAGGTTTCTTTGGCTGTTGGGCATTGAACACTGGGCAAAGTACCTGCATCGTTGACTGCATTGCGCATCTCGTAGCTGTTAATGGTTCCCGAATGATCCGTGTCGTAATGCTTGAAAATTTTCTGGGGGAAAAAAAAAATATAGATATATAAATACACAACAGAAATAAAAGCTGGTACTTCTGTTGAACACTCCCACTGAGTGGGTACGGGATATGTGCCTCAGGCGCTTGGAGGCTTTGCCATTTGCCTTATACTGCTGCTGCTGGTGGTGCTGGGCAGTCTGCGTTGTTACCACAGAGCTCCTCTCACTCACAAAGTAGAATAATTTAGATCCGTGCTGTGAGAAGCAAACAGCTCTCCCCTAGAGACTCTCTTTGTTTGACTTGAGTGTACCCTGTTAATCCTCTCTCTTGATTGTCCTAATTAAGCTATTTGCCACACCTTATTCTAGTTCCCATCACCCTCCTCCTCCAATTTGTATGCCTCCGTGCTACTCTCATGAGGGAAGTCCTTACACGTGTGCTGGAGCTGCAGAGATTCAGGCTATTTGCTTAGGCTGTGAGTAGGATGAGGAGAGATGTTACTTTTCTTTTTAGAAGCTAATTTGCAATATTTTAGCTTTTCTTATTGTTGTAGTGCATGTAGAGAGGTCTGGTTTTCCTTCACAAGCTTTTGAGCTGCAGAAGCTGTGATGATCAGCGCTGCGGATACCAGCAATACCTGCCAGCTTTTGATCTTGTCCCAGAGGTGTCGAAACTCATCGAAGTTTATCTTCCCTGAGCCGTCTGTCTGGGATGCAAACATTCAGGTAAAATAACCCACAATATTTTTATGAGAAAATAATTAAGTCTGCAGCTACTGGTGAAGGGATGAATGTGAAATTGAGTTCAGGATCGCCTCAGCATTAAGAGCTGGCCGAGCTGTGCAGTAAAACATTTGTGACCATTTTGGCTATCGTGCGTAGTATTTTGTTTCAGGAGTGTGAAGTACTATTTGCACTTGTATAGAAGCAAACATCTGGTACAGGAGAGAGGCTTGCTTCTGGAGCTATTATAAAGTACACGAGCAGGATGTTTTAGTGGGCTCTTCCCAAATACCTCCAAATGTGAAGCTTACTCAACATGTTTAAGAGAACTGAGCTTTATCCTAGAATGAAGCTCTGTCTACCTTGCTTAAAATGAATTGAGAACTAAGCAAAATGTTGACAAAGCCATTTACAAAAATGTGTTTATGCTCCAACTATTATGGCTTTGGGTTGTAGTTACAATTTTGTTCTGGTTGTGTTTGAGTGTGCGTATGTTCTCTCAAAATCACGTGTTACGTCAAATAGGAAAACCGAGTGCTGTTGTATCAGAGATAATCCCATATGGCATCTTGTAGTGTGTTTGATTATACTTGCTGTGAGACAATTTCTGTATGTGTTGCATGCTAAACACACAGTGGAATCTATAATAGATATAAACTTAAAGAGAGAAACATAGTAAATTTGTTGGCAATAAGTGTAGTTATGTTGAGTTGGTTTGAAAAAAAAAATAAAAATCATGCTTTAGTACATAAGCTGGTCAGTCACTGTTACCTATGGAAGGATATCATACTGACTGACTTATTCTGTAGTTTTCTGTTTTGACATATTTTCATCTACCACCTATGGTACTGTTGCGATGACTGGAGTTAAGATGTGGCAAACCAGGAATGCCGTGTTATCTGACTACAGACTGTAGTCCTCTTCTGCTTCCCTGGCTTGTGTGCATGTAGCGGTGGGAAATACAACCCAAGTGGACTAGTGTGGTATGAAGCACTCCTCTTTCACCAGAAAAGGATACATCCATTAAAGCAATCATGCTGCGGCAGGATTCCAGTTCAAATCCTTCTGTCTTGAGGTCCTTATCTGAAATAAATGATCCCAGGTGAAAACAGATCATGCAAGTCATGCTTCCTCTTAGGTGGAACTCTACTCAAAGTAGAAGCCCAACCTACTCCCTTCATCCAGTAAGAAATGAATAGTAAAGAAATCTGAAAAGACTCTAATGTTATTGCTTGTGAATTAGAGATGACTCTTTCTTGACCTGTTATATACACTAAAAACCTCTGGAAAACTTTAAACTAACTTCCAGGTAACTAAGCAAGCCCAGGGTCTGTAGCCTAATGTTTTTCTAAACAGGGAGAAACGCCTCCCTCTCCATTAGAATTTTTTTTTTTTAAGGGTATTTGCAGACTGCTAGGAATGCGGTATTATCCCGTGTGGTGCTTCCAATGAACTTCTGCTCATTTCAGCCTTATTGGTACTTGATTGCTCCTAGAGAGCACCTCTATGAAAAGTTCAGCTTGCTGAAGTCTCGGATGCAAAGTCTGTGGAAGTGTAACTAGGACATTTGTGAGTTTGAAAGCATAAATAGCTTTTAGAGTGCAACTCGGGGGTGGAGGGTTACATTATATTACAGATTTCTTTGTCCAGGGTTACTGAAAAACATGCTCAAACTCACGTTTTTTTACGACGTTATTGAGAACATTCCTGAGTTCTTCAGCATTGATCTCCATGTCCTGGTGGGAAATGTGGTGAGAATATAAAGAATGTTGTAATTAGTTAATAAACAGATCGCTTTATGGATGGATATGCTATAAGTATGAAGCCTTTTCAGTATGGCATATATATGCTTCAAGCTAGAGTGTGTTCTAGTTCGTATAAACATTGGTCCAAATCTTTCTTGAGGCTGCAGTACAAGGTAGGTCTAAAGTTACCATATAGTGCTTATTAAACTACAACTAGAATAACGACCAGGAATTTCAAGCCATTGTATAAGCCCAAGAGCAAAATGCGAAAATCCATGTAACCCATTTACAGCCTCTCAATTTATGCAGTTCTTTGGTCTGTTTTACTTTTAACTTCTCTCATTAAGCATGTACTGGAGAGCATTGTATTTCTAACTTGTCTGTACATGCTATGAAAAACAGCATCACGTAGTAGTGATAGAAGTAAAAGCCTGAATTTAAATAAAGCTCCCTTGTGCACAATGGGAATAACTTGTATGTACATATGAGGATAGCTGTATACTTAATTGGATTTTGATTTGATTTTGCTTAGCTTCAGATGTCAAAGGAAATTTGATGGAAGGAAATTCAAAGGAAATTTTACAAGTCAGTATTATGAATTTGTGAAGCAGTTGATTTAGGCGCTGTTGTGGCGAGGCTGCTTTGATGGCAGAGAAAGGGATCGGTTGCATACTCACATCCCCCGCAATCTGTCGGAAAATATTCCTGAACTGTTTTTCCTCTTCACTCCCCTCACGAGCTTTTGCTGAAGGACGCTGAAAAGAGACAACCACGGAAGAGTCGGAACCTTAGCCCAGCAGGGAAGGGAAGGGGGCTGTGGGGCTCACATGCCCTCATGTGAAGGAGCCTCTTACTGAATCTGGAGCTCTTTGGAGGAACAGGTCATCCTCCTGGTCCTTTCCCCCTTTTTTGGTTAAGTGTGTTCCTTGGCAAAACTGTTGAGTACACACTTCATCCCATTGCTCTCCTTTCTTTTGGAAGGAGCCTAAATGATTACTTTCACTGACAGATGTTTATCTTCTCACTTTTTCTTTCAAAACATTGCGAAGGAGAAGTTTGGAGCAGAAGAGGCATATCTGCTCCGTAGCCCCCAGTAGGCTAGGAATTGACCAGAGGGACTGGGGCTTGAGAGCTCTTTGTAATAGGGGGGCCGCCCTTGCTGGGGACAAGTAGCACATGAGACAGTGTCGGTTTCATCGTTTTCCTCTGTCTCGGACACATGCAAAGAGCAAGCCTGATCTCTGAGACTGATACTGGAAAAGGAAGCTATGTGTTACTTTTTCCCCCTGTAATTGTTAAATTACAGGAATTACGTGTAAGAAAGTAAAGTGAATTTCTTGGCTTAGTTCTTACTTTTGATTGTCTAAATGGCTCCCACTTCGCCACCTGCATGCTCTGGCAGTCACGCAGCAGATCAGCATGTTCCCTGTAAGCAGACACTCAAGCCATGCCTCCAGACCCAGCCAGCCTGGGGACAGGATCTGGCTGTCACATCTCACGTCCCTCACCCATCTGCCGGCAGAAACTCTGGATTCACTACCCTGTTTTCATCCTCTCCAGCAGTGAGAAAAAGGAGGAGCGGTGGAGGAGCTCCTGGGTTTACTCATCCTTTTCTCCTATGACCACGGGGACTGGTATAGGGATGTGTAATCCGTAACGGGGAGAGGCTGTGATCATGTCCAGGAGCTCCTGAAGCCCCTCAGGTGCAATTTGCACATGTGCTCTGTGTCAAGCGGGTACCGCTTCAAGGAGCTGAGCAAGAGTGGATTGAACTGAGCTGCTGGTGGGGAAGGGACCTCTCACAGGCAGGATCCTTGTATGAGAGCGCAACCCGGAGTTGTTTTCAAGCAACTAAATCCTCCAGCACAGGTGTTAAATAACTGTGAAATGGTATCTGTTCACTCATGCTCTTTAAATCCACATAAACCAGATGCAAGTTATGCTAAGATTTGATGAAAAGCTGTTAAGTATCTCAGGACACTTCTTTGCCCCATTCCTGTGCTCTCCCCCGCTGCGCTCTCCTGCTAGCCGGACCAAACCCTGTTTCCCCCCTTTCCACTTGCTGCAGAAACCTTTTTCTCGTCTACGTGGGTTTTTTCACCATCTTTGCCAGCATCTTCATCTGCTGTCAGCTCCTTATTGCTGTTTGCTCTGTCGGAAACAAAGATGATAGGCTAGAAGAAGAAAGAAGACAGCAAAAGAGAAGTGGAAATTACACAAGAAATAGTAGAAAGGAAAATATTTCGTGACAACCACTCTGTGGTAAAGCGCATGCAGCAGCGGCTCCCACCCCTGAGAGCCTGACTGGAGACGCCAGAGCCGGAAAGGAAAGAAAAGAAGATGAAGGAAAAAACCAAACTTCCGAAGTTACTGCTCTTCTCATGCTAAAAAGCAAGCTGCAAAAGTCTTTTTCCAAAAGAGTGCAATCTCTGGCTTCTAGCTTTCCTGGTCAGAAAGACAGTAATGGTTTATATGTACCTTCCCCCCCTTTTTTAAGCAAAATAAGCCTCCCAGATTCTCAATTCTCAGTTAACCTGATGAACTTGCCCCTCTCTGTGAAGGAGAGTAGCAATGAAATCAATCTGAAACCTACACAGAAAAGGAGTATTTGTATAGGAGCTTTCTCTCTATTAATTGTTGAAGCGTTCAGCTGTAAGCAGCCACATGCAATTGTTCTGTTTTAGTTTATTTAAAACAAGGAAAGCCGCAACAAGGTGCAAATATGTTACCCTAGAGTATCAACTGCAATTGGCCTGTCTGGAGATTAAAATGCCTGATTACATTTTCAAGGTCCTAAATGTGTTGTGTAGGATCAAAAGGAGAATCCTGGACTTGGGTGAGGAGAAACTTCAGGAAAGAGGAGTAGCTGCATTAGGCAACAGAAAGCAAATGTGAGGGCACGTGTCTGGAGAAAGGGGTGCTTTGCACTAGAAAGGGGTGTCAGGCTGCCTGCGGAGGGGCAGGAAGGACAGGCAGTTAAAGCAACCCAGAGGATTGAGCTTATAAAGCTGAAAAGTTTCTGCTACCCTTCTGCAACCCCCCTGAATGGGAGGGGTATATGATACTAATGCTATTTCATTAGATTTTAGGGCAGGAAGACAATCTCTGCTGCCTGCAAATGGCCTCTTTTCCAGTGCCCTTCAGTAACTAGATGAGTTTCCAGATGCAGAGAAATCATAATGATACCAAGGAAAGCTGCTCCTGCTGCATGCAATTGCACATGCTCTTTGCCTTGCTGGCACTCGGCACATTGCACAAGTACCCACCTTGCCCTTTTTCTTCTTCTGTATAAAAAGAGGCAAAATTAAAAAAAAAAAAAAAAGTGTTTTTAAACAGAATTATAGATTTTACCCAGATTATGCAGAGCTGATGGTACAGTTTGTTTTTTTTTCTCTTGCCCTTTCTCACATTTATTTTTCTCATTCCTACATTCATAAAATTTTTTCCCATTTCCTATATTCCTACAGTTTTCAAATCTCCAAAAATGAGGGGAAAAAGCACCCACCAAGAAATTGCATACTGAAGGACAGAAATTGCACAAACCATAGTAAAACAGTATCCCATCTCATTTGGGACTTTGTCTGCTTGAATAAAATCTCTGTTGTACCTTTAGCTCTGACTATTCCTTTTCTTTTTCCCAACACTTCAGTGCAGCGGAGATCAGATTTCTGTGCCCCCAGACCAATGCTATCTGAAGTGGCAATTACATTCCACCAGATCTGGACAGATATTTTGTTATCGTGACAGCAAACAAAAGGAGAACACTTCTGAGCAAGGTTTGATGGAGCTCAATTCTGTGCAAGAGCATTTCCACTGATTTTTTTTTCAAGACTAATTGTATTGTTAGCTCTAGTATATTCCCACAAAGATGTGTAAAACCCCAGGCTGAAGAGTTAGAGCTCGTTGTGGATGCTAGTTTGAATCACAGTGTCATCAGAATCCCTTTCCAGAAAGCATGCACTTCAAAGTAAGGTACTTTTTTCTTTATTAGATGAGATGCCAATTTCACAAACAAAAGATCTTGGAGTACAGAGCTAGGCCTCCCCTGGTAAACAAATAATCTCCATTGATGGAGGCAAAGGCAACGCTTAGCATCCAGCTTCTTTATGCCAGGAGCAGATTTCAAATCTGGCAAAAGATGTCAGTCTGGCCACATTAGAAAGTAGCATATACAAAGCAAGTGTTAATAGAGGTATCTTGATGAGAAAATGTGGGAATTTATGCTAAAGGAGCCGTCATGTGGCTGCAAATGGTTTCCTGCTGTAGGTTTCCCTAGATGTGATGCTATTCCTCTCCCTGCCCCTATTCATGTACAAAAGAGGTCCAGGACAGTACTTACCGATGGACGCTCTGCCTCAATCATGTTTTCAGCCTCCCTAGAAGAAAGCAGAAAGCAAATAAATCAGGAAAGTGAATGTTCCCAACAGTGCTTGTTTCTGTAGCTGGTTTGTAAGGACCCACTTGAACTTTCCAAACAGCCAGTGGTGCGGGCTGGCTTCCAAGCGTTACAGCTGCGTGTTCTAGACATAGCTTTTTCCCCAGTTTGAGCTGAGCATCCCAAGTACCACTTGCAGGAGGGCTGCTGCCTGGTTAACCCCTCGAAAGAGCCTTTGATAACGCTGAACTTTGGCAGCCGGGAGTAAAACAGAAGCTGTTTGGCCTAAGTGGAGTGACACTACCTGCAATTTGCTGAGCTCTGGGAAACCAGTTGAAGAGCAGGATGGAAAAGAAATAACTACCTACTTCTGTGTTTCATTCGTGACTGACATTAGATCTGGTTCAATGATCTATCTGGTCAAAACTTCAGCCAGTGGCATATTAGCAATAAAACCCAGACAGGTTCATTTTCATTATTTAAAAGGGCTAATGGTATGTTTACAAAGGATATGCTGCAAGTAGTAAGTTTCTGCAAAGACAATTCACAGCAGGCTTTTGTTAGACTCTACAAGAAGCTCAGGGAAATGAGTTAGCAGCTTGGATTTCCTAATGAGGTTAAGAAAATTAAAAGCAGGGTGTAGCAAACTGGGAACGTCACTAAAGCAGAGTAGCGAGCTCACCTCCACCCTCATGGCCAGATAAATGGATCTGCAACTTACTCTGAAAGACTTCTTTTCTCTGAGAAGACCCTCAGGATGAATTCTCCTTCCTGGTGGGGTTCGTATGTTGATGGGATCACCACATACTCGCTGGGAGGTAACCGGAAGCGCTCGGAGATTTCTCGCATGTTTATATAGGTCTTACTTCTAGCTTTGGAGGCATTGTAGAGGAAAAAATCCTTTTGCAAGTGGTGCTTAGTACCATGCATCTGCAGAACAAATGAATCAATTTGTGTTCAAGGAAGTCTCACCTGTTCCCCAGGTGGCTTGTCATGAGGGTGGCGCATGGTTGGGACAGAAAACACAAACGAAGCAGCAGCTTAGCAAGGCAGGGCGCTGACGCGGGGTGCTAGCTGGTAACAGATACAGTCTGTCACCTTAAAGTTGCTACTGGCTGGGTCTGGTTGGCTTCTAAGGGCTGCTCCAGAGCCCACCTGCAGTGTTGGCTGACCTTTGATGTGTAGGCACTTTTATCTGACTGTTTTGTTGGATGCTGAAGTTGTGTTTAACCAAAGTTCAGTTACTTTCCTTGGAGGGTGGCATGGGAAGGAATGGTATATGCAAACTCTTACATGCAGTGTGGTAAGGTGGAGGTGCTTTCAGCGGAAACATGTCCTTGCCTGGACAAAACATGAATTCTGTATCTGCTAAATAAACATGATAATCAAATGTTGCATTGGTTCAAATACGAACATTAACTCAAGAATTGTGGGCTAAGAACACTTGCAGGCTGTTTGCTGCAGAAATAACCACCTGTAAAATAGTCAGCAAAGACAACATTCAGACTTTCATCTTCATGTTTTCGAGGTAAGACAGCCTTCTGGTGAGCTTGTTTGCAAAACCTGTGATGTCAATGATTCAGCTACCGGCAAGCTCAGAAAAACTTAATCCGTGTACTTTTAATACGTTTTCTTCAATGGCTGAAAATACCATTGATTTTTCCAAACAAATTCTAAGACTATAGAGGAAACTCTGTGGCTGCAGGATATAGGCCATTGGCAGTATTTGCAGGAGGAATTTGAAGAGTTTCAGGGTAGTTCTGCATGGAGTGTGATGGCAAAATGCTCGCTGGCGCTGCTGCCTGCAGCCCAGATTCGCTGACCGGCCGTGCAGCCATGGCCAGGTCTCATCCAGAATAGAATTGGAGGGCTGAGGAAAAGGTGCAAGTGAAAATGGGGTGCGTGTGAGGAGGAGCTAAAAATTACTCACAAAATGTTACTAATAAACACTCGAAGCAGAAAGGTTAGCAGTTTCACTTCTGTTACATCCCTGAAAACAAACGTGACTGGATCGTTTCCTGCTGACTTACAGACAGGCACAACAGTAACACTAGCTGTGAGTATACACCAAGATGTCAATCTGCCTCCGTTCTGCTCATACCTCTTTGGGCACCTTAGGGAGAAACAAAGAGAAGAAACAGTCAGAGCTGCCAGGTGAGTCCGCTTGTTTATAGATCACCCAGAAGGGTGTTCACATAGATTTCTGGGGACACAGCCAGTAATTAAAATGCCCCAAGTTACATAAATATTCTAAGCAATTTCTCTCCCCCTTT
Organism: Vanellus vanellus; assembly: GCF_965231255.1. Classification (NCBI taxonomy): domain Eukaryota; kingdom Metazoa; phylum Chordata; class Aves; order Charadriiformes; family Charadriidae; genus Vanellus; species Vanellus vanellus. The sequence goes on along the minus strand of NC_138911.1, from coordinate 30,662,762 downwards.
CTATATTTCTTGGGATCTCCGCGAGACCCACCAAGATCTGAACTAAATATGTTTATGCAAGGGACTGAGCAAATTGACTTCATGAAGTCGATAGCAGGGACAGAGGTTAATCACTATGTATGCGTCTGGGATGTCTTATTCCTTTTTTTACATAATTCTGCCAAAGAAATGTTTAGTCTCAGCAAGAAAGAATGAGAGGGAGTTTGAAGAATGTACGGGAAAGAATATATCAAATTCTGGCACTATAAAAGCCTAAAGAGTATGTTACTTATAGATGGGGTAAACCCTGAGGTTACTATGGTCTGAATGGTTACAAAGCCTTGAATTTCCTTCCTCTCTTCCCTGAGTTCCTTGCGAAGTAAAAATTACAGTTCAGGTAATCGGGCTGATTGATTCAGTGACTCTCTTGGTAAATGTATACTGTCAGAATTTGCGACCGCGGTGCGAAGAACAAAGTCTAGTGCTGGTACCTCGTAGATGGCAAAGCCAATGGTGTACAGGTTGGCTCCAAGCTTGCGTTCTTTCCTCCTGTTTTTCTGCATCAGTGCAACGAGGAAGCTGCAGATAACCTCTTCATCCTCAGGATCATCATCTTCCTCCAGGAGCTTCAAGCGATACTGGGGATTGGTCCAAAATGTATCTGTGAAATCCCACCAACAACCCAAACCAAATATGAAAAGCTTCAGTTTTCTAATGATAACCATGATCAAAGAGAACTTTTAAGTTCCCTGCCTGTGGCTCCTGAAGGAACGGTTAGAATTGGGCTAATACGTATATATTTTTTTATGTGTTTTTTTTTTTTTTTTACGTAGTTTTAAAAAGACTGCACAGCAAAGGAGGATATAAAATGAAGAATTGGCATCTGACAAACTTCCAAAGCACCTAAAGCTATCAGAAAGTGGACTTCCCAAGTGAAATCTAACAGAGTGAAACTGATTTTTTTTTTTTTTTTTTTTTTTTCTCTTACTTGGGGCACTGTGAAGTATTTGAACAATGACTGATCTTTGCCAAGCCTGCCTTTTGGGCTTACGAGGTCCTTTCACAAACATAGCAACAGAAGATTTCCAGCTACAAAATCACGTGCCTCATCCACTGAGGAAGCAAGGCTTTACCTATGGCTGAGCACTGATCAGGCTGTGGTATGACTTAGTCTGTGGGATCTAATATGGTCCCCATCAAAGAGGCTGTATCTCTTAAGACCCATTGCTCACCTGGATAATTGCGGCAGCCTCCAGCTGAGCAGCCTCTCACCCAGCGCCCTTCGTTGACTGACACAGTCCAGGTCTGGAGTTTATCTGCTTCCAGAGTATCAGGTGTGAGGTTACAGATCTCAAGTTTTGTGAAGTGCCTCATGAAATCTTCAAATGATATCCTGGAGGAATTGAGGGGAAACTGAACCCAAATAGATTTACATGGTGGGTGGTTGTCTGAAAGATCCTGGTGAGGTGGAGGAGGGTGACCCTTGTTACTGCCACTATTAGGGCAAGTTTGTGGGGGGAGCACCATGATTTCCTAATGCATTTGGCCTGCTGGTTGGTCAATTAACACAGGTACTGCTACAAATTGGAGGAAACTGTGCTGCGAGGATGGTACAGAGGAAGGGTGATGGAGAGCTTGTGGAAGTGTGGCATAATTAGAGGGACTGTGCTGGTGGCACTCAGTAACCCTGGTGGGAGAATAAGGGGATTGCAGAGAGGGTTTATTGGGAATATGAAAGGGAACAGGGACTGCTGCAACAGTTTTAGCCTATTTAGGTAGTGCAGTGTGAATAATTTTTGCTATAGCTGCATATCTGCTAAAGAAACGCAGGTTTTTGACAGATTCTCACCAGAACTCCCCATCCTCCACGATCTTGTGCTGCAGACGGATTTTCTCTGCTTCGTTAATGAAATTCCACTCGTCTGACCTTCAAAGGAGTAAACAAGTTAGACTACAATTTGTAATACAGTTTTCATTAAAATGTCTACTCTTTACTGTAAGCCTTGTAGACTGGAAAGTCAAGAGTCATCTTGCTACATCCATGTAATTTTTCCTTTGTCAGCCTTGCAACCGTTTGTTCTCAATGCTACCCTCCTCTCCACATGCCCAAATCAAAGAGCCATTGCCTTACTCCTCTCTGCCTTCTCTTCAGATATCCTCTTAGCAGCTCTCAAAAAATCTGCTGAACTGTGTTCATTTTATTTATCTTGAAGACAAAAGTGTTTGCAGACTCTCACTGCTGGAGTAGCTATTTAAATTCCTTTCAGTAGAAGGTAATGAGAAACTTTATCCAAACTTGCTCAGGTACTGACCTCTTGCTTCATCCAGTTCTTCCATAACTTAAAAGATTTTTTCTACTGTCACACCTTGTTTTGAAAATGGACATTGCTGAACTTGCTAGACAGTAAAATCAGATTGACTGTGCCATTAGACTGGGTGCTCTCTTAATTTCCATTGATTGAAGCCCCTCTTAACATCTTTTCTAGATACTCTTTTCTTTTTACAGCTTCAGCTAAGCACTCAAGTATGATCAACTTCAAAGTTCATGTGTCAAAGTCACAGCAAAGACAATTCAGATACCTCATCATTAGATGTTAGGGTCATGCACAAACTGCATAAGGGCAAATAAAGCTGCAATTTATTTTTTTTTTCAAATCACGTGAAGCTCCTTTTTACTCACTTGTCACTCCAAGGTCCATTCCATTCCACCTGCCCCCAGGGGTTTCTTAGCCTTACCAGACGTAGCTTTTCCCCTTTAAATATTGTCTAATTGAAAAAGAAGGCAACAAGAATGGACTGAGAGTAGGTTCAAAAGGAAACGTTCTGCCTGTCAAATCGTTGATACCAGTTCCTCCAGTGATGGTGCTTTCCTGGGCCATCGCCCAGCCTGACCTGCTTGGGGTGAGGGCGGGAAGGCTGTAAGACCAGGAGGTGGCCAACTGTGGCCACCTTTGCCCAGACACGCCATGGTGGAATATCCATTGCCCCAGAAAGCTGGAACCTGGACAGGTTTGTTTCTCCACAAAGCTTTCATTTATTTAAATATAAAGTTTATTCCCTTAGCTCATCATTTGTTTTCTTTTTTTTTTCCCCTTCATAGATGTGCTGACATCCATGACTCTAGCTCCCCATAGCTGGAGTAAAGGGACCATACGTACCTCTTCCACAGCAGTGACAGAGTAGGCATGACCTTTGACCAGCCCACAAGACATCCGTGTTTCGTATTGCATTGGCACTATGGTCTGTTAAACACAAGATAAAAACTTGTAAGAGTCATGCAAAGCTTAGCTAGCTGCTGTGAGTCAGCTATTGCCACCCAGGGCTTTTGGAGGGAGGAGGACACTGTTCAGGTGACAGGGGTTTTTCTCTCGTTCTCTTCTTTGTGTTATCTAAGGTGGCCAAGCTTAGTGCCCACAGAATTAGCGTTGTTGGCTAGAAAGGAGTGAAGCATGAACTAAAATAGCAAAATGTTAATAATATCAATTGGAAAGGGCATTTTGTGATTTACTGTTTCCCTTTGTGTAGGTTACTGCTTTTTGCACTCAGAACATGCTTTTTATATATATATATAGATAGATGTATCGTGCTTAATCAAAATAATTAGATTTTCTATTAGTAGGACTATTCAGCCCTTTCTGGGATAGTATGATCTTGTATGGCTCAGTAAGGTTATTACATATTAACTGGCAACATCAGAGCAGATCAACACCTAGAAGAATGCTTCCATCTTTACACATGGCTGCAATCTTACCACAATGACATTTAAACACCCTATTTAATACACTGTTCCAACCAACTTCACTATTTTTTTTTTTAATTTCCTGTGGAGATGTACATTTTATTCCACAATTATTAAAATTCTCGTGTTTGAATTTTTTTCCAACTGACATTGAGGAAGGGTATCACTTTCTTCAGCGATGTGTTGCTCAGGTGTACGTGCATTTGCTGTCTTGGTAATCAACTGTTAGTTTGTCTGATGTATTTTTATTTGTAAACTTCAGAATGGTCTTTATCTGGGAGATAAATAATTGAGAGGAAGATGGCAGGTGCACACAGTCTGCTGTGTTTGTAGGGGAGATCACTGAGAACGGTGGGAAGGGAAATCCCTGCTATGCACGTGTGGACTATGTGTGAAACCTCCCCTCCTCCATTGTGTCTGTCACTGAGAGATGACCGCAAGGCCCTGCCAGTAACTCTGCCATCCCTTTTTGAGGGCATGAGAAAGGCAGGGCTGGAAATGAAGAATTAGTAAGGTCACACAGATACATTCTCAGCTTGCACTTATAACCTCGTGTCTATTTCCTTTTTTCTTCATTTCTACTCATGTTGTCGCTCCTTCCTCTCTTGTCTATTTCAGAATATTAACTTCTGCTGGTGCCCTGGGCCACTTCTCTAAAGTGCTTCTGAAGTCTGCACTATCTGCCTCTTTCCAGCAGGAATCATCATTTTCTTTTCTGGTGATGGCTCAGGAGTGTGTAATAGCCAACAGCAAAATGGCTGCTGGAACAGCAACTACAGAGAGTTTTCCAAACTGCTTTGAGTAAGCAGTCACCGGGGAGGAAGTTCCCCCCCAAAACATGGGTGATTTGGGCAGCCACGCTTGCAAAACAAGGCAGTCATGCTGGGCTTTCCCAAAGAATTACACCATGTCAGTCTTTTAGGAAGACTAAATATGGATGTCAGAAGAGGAAAAATCAGCTATTTCTTCTGCAAATGCAGAAGACAGTTTGTGCAACCTAAAGTTTTAGGTGATGTAATTGGGGTGGTGGTTGTTTTTTTTTTTCCCTCTATAAAGTGAGGGATGTAATTTCATTGTCATGGAAATGCAGGTCCCTAAAGGGCAAGATATGACAGCTGTTCCTCTACAGATTTGGAAGCTTTTAAGTTTCCCAATATGGGATTTTCCTTTCACGGTTTTAACATCTCTCTGTCTATTTTGCTAGATACTTAGGTATGCTGGAGGTACTTTGTATTTTATCACACGGGTAAAACTTCACACATTCTTCATTTTCGTTGTTACGCATTTTAAATGAGGAACTTAAAGGCAGTAATCTAACAGGAGCACCCAGAGAGCAGATTCCCCTCCGTTGCTGGTCAGAGCTCCATACCACCCTCTGTCTCAAAATAAGTTCACAAGGAGCTTTTGTGCCTGGAATGACAGCTGTGCACGGCTTGCTTGTTCTTTCTTTCATACCCTCTCCACACTTGGCGATCTTGTTCCATTCTAGTATTTTAATTTTCTTGCTCTCTCCATCCTTTGCAAGTGAGGTAGTTTATAAAATCCACTAATCGTGTCCGGTTCCCAAATTCAATAACCAATGTGCCACTTTCACATATTTGATGTGATTTTGCTCTCCATTTCTACTGTACGGGTAAGTATAGAAATTATAAGCCTTTGCCTCAGTATCAGCAAAGCCCTCTAGTATCAGGATTTCAGTCCTTTCAAACGCAGCAACTTTAATACATATGTCAAATAGCATCCATAAGAGCAGGTCTTTAGTGTTGGGATAACTCAGTAAATCCAAACAAGGATTTAAAAGCATAGATGATGTTTTCTCTAACTGTTCTGTCTGTAAGTAAAAGCGCTGCGAAGCAAACTGCTTCTGGAAACATACGAACCCAGGCTGGCCTCTCGTCTGTCCCTTGGTAGTCTACAGTGGAGTGAGTCATCTGCGCGTTTTCTAGATTCTTCACCATTCGAGCAATCAGTTCCCCAATGTCACTCCGAGGAGCTGATCCGTAGGAAAAGCCTAGGTTATCCTGGTACAGAGAATGGGAGAAAAGTGTCACACAGAAAGATGAGGCAGGGAGAGAGAAGAGAAATGATACAAGAAAGATGAGTGGTAAAAGATAGCCTAGCTAACTTCTCTCTCACTCCACGCTAGATGGTCCACGCTTATCTACAGTGGTTGATAGCACTGCTTGTTCTTCTGCCTTTACTGCAACTTCATACTCCATAATGGTTATTGAAGCTCATTTTGGTGCTTTCACTTTTAAAATAACCACAGTAAATGAAGACAACTGAGGGGTTGATTTCCCAAGCATTTGCACACTTAGCACATTTGACATGAAGATTTGTGTCTTAAGAGAGTTGTGGCACCCCCCTACTAACCTCATTTTACTGGGCAAGGCCACTGAGGGTGGGACACTCTGGTTTTACTGTTCGCACCCCTTCTCCCCACCTGCGTGTTCTGCTTCTGTTCATTTCCCTTTTGGCGCTTGCTATTTGCTAATAGGTGGTGTCTAATGGAGATTACTCCATCTCTTAGAAATGGATGTTCGCTATATGGACTAAACCAAGTAGTTCCAAAAGGTGGCATATATTTAATTATAGATGGAGGGGTCCTCTCCTCTATCATTTCTTATGGCTCATCTGCAAAGTTCATATGGACTCACATCAATGGAGCTGGCCATGAGGGATCCTCTGTCAATAGCATGTTTCATGATTTTATAGATATCTTTAGGGGCATCCTTTATCTCGTAGAACTCTGTGACTCCTCCAGTGAAGTCCTCCATGGCTTCAGTGGTGTTGCCTCCTTTCAAAGCTTCATATGACCCATGGAGTCTTGGAAAGAGAAAAAAAAATAAGATTCTCTTTTACACAGATACCTATATATTTACACTTGTGTGTGTGTATAAATAAAGATATGTAAACACACATACTTAAGAAAAACACAAACCATCTGTTTGGTAACCCTCAAGTTAAAAGTTTTAAAACATGCCACCTGCACACATCAAAAAAAAAAAAAAAAAATGTTGAGAATCAAGTGTAGACCTCTGAATGAGCAGCAAACCCCCTAGAAAATATGCTTTACCCCATCCCCGATTCTGAGGCATGAGGATCTATGAGAAATGGCACTGGTATGTTCAGAGCCTCTCTACATGCTCATTATCGGTCCTGTATGCAATGGTTTAGTGGTTTGACCACATCCCCAGCCACAAGCCTCGGTAGGGACCCCATCACAGTCTGGTAGGTCATTTTACTTTGCATAGGCCTTTTCCAGGAGGGCGCTCCAGAACTCGTTGCGCTGGGAGGACTTGGTAAAGACCAGCTGGTTGTTGTACGTGGGTAAGCAGTCATCGATGACAACATCCACCCAGTCTCCATAGCGCCAGAACTGAATAAAGGCAAAAAGGAAAAAAAAAACACTCTGAGTTGACTTGGTGCAGGGAGGGGAAACCTGGCTGAAAGGCAGGCCGAGAGAGGAGAAACGTGGAAATTAACTGCTTCATAACGTGGCAAAAAGTGATGGCCGTTGGGAGGGAGGCAGCTGGACTGAATACCCCTGGGCAACACATGCGGGCTAGTGAGAGGTCCCTCAAGGGAAGCCAAGGGAATTAGGGAAAGCAGTCAATCTTTTTCTGAATAAGCGGTTCTTCAATAACTTGTTTTTGACGGAGGCCAGCTGCTTGTGGGCCTAAAAATAGATGCTCTTGCCAACTACCCGCGTGCCTGTGCTGGCTGTGGTGCTGCATCTGAGCAGCCAGGCAGGACCGGGCACCTGTTGCTATCCCTTACACGCAGGACATCACAACCTGCAAACACTTCCTTGGTGGGTTAATACTCCCTAATTCCCTGTATAGGCTGGCCTTTCTGTGACCGCCCTGTTGGAACAATTTAGGGCGAGGCAATTCAATCTCTCTTCCTTTCCCGCTGTCGCTTACACGTCCAAAGGGTGGAGAAGTGAAAGGGAAGAGCGCGCTGACAGCTGAGTGCTCTCTTGGGTAAATACAGTTACGTCTGCTTCCCGCTAGACGGAGGGACTCACCTGGAAGTGAAAGATGCCAGCATAGTTTTGTATAAAGGACTGGTCGTGTGGTATGACTCTGCAGAGCAGTTTTTTATTCAGCGTCAGGCAAGCAATGGCAGCTAGGAACCAGCAGTCACCTGAAAGTGAGCAGAAGCAGCAGACAAAATGAAGGGACAGAGCAACTGGAATCAAAGGGAAAACCTGAGATACTGCAAAGTGACAACGTTAATTCGCAGTAGAGCGTGCCATCGTCGCCTTTCGGGAGAGGGCTCTTCTCCATGTGTTCTGTAGTACTTTAGCACTTTATTTATTTGTGCTCTGGAAATGCTCATTGGCATCATTCATGGCTAGGTACATGCCTGTTAAACAGATGTTCCCCACAATTTAGAAAAAGCCTAAAATCTGATGAGCGCTGTTGCCTGTGTTAAGATTTCCCTGTCCCACATGAACTCCTATCTGATTTCCCGTGTTAGTTTTCCCTCCAAGCTCAGGGCAGAGACCAGCTGAGAAATAACTCTCTCCCAGGCAGACATCTGTACAGCTGAGGCTCAGTCTCACATTTTCATGTTCTGGTCTCAGGAAAACCCACTGTCCCAGTCATCGTTCTCTGGGGCCTCTTTCCTGCTTCATTGCTCCGATGCCTTTTCCTCTTTTTGAATCTGTGTCTGTGCTGTTGTAAACACTGTCCCCTTTAGCATTTTTCAGTTCCTCCTTCAGACTCTTGCACAAGATTGCTGCCTCTGTAGGAGCTCTGGGCAAGTGACTTTCTCCCATAGTACTTCTGTGTTCAGCAAAGGATGCCTCAACCCTTAATTAAAACCTCCTAGCTGCTATTGTAAGAGAGGTTATAGGCTAAGCTGGCCTGAGCAGTGTGAATTAGTGGGGTGAGAGAATTGCACGAGGTAGTAAAAACTAAAACTGACTGCAGGGAGTTGTAAAAGAAATTTATGAAACTGGTGGAGGGATAAAACATAGAAATACATAGATGTATATATTTTGGAAAGCCAACTCTATACATACTTCCTTGCTAGCAGCTGGTGTAGTGCTATGCTTTGGATTTGGGATGAGAATAGTGTTGGTAGCGCGCAAGTGGTTTTGGTGGTTGTTAAGCAGTCAAAGTCTTTTCTGCTCCTCACACTGCCCCACCAGCGAGTAGACTGGGAGGGCACAAACAGTTGGGAGGGGACACAGCTGGGACAGCTGACCCCAACTGACCAAAGGGATATTCCATACCATCTGACGTCATGCTCAGTATATAAAGCTAGGGGAAGAAGAAGGAAGGGGGGGACGTTTGGAGTTATGGCATTTGTCTTCCCAAGTAACTGTTATACGTGATGGAGCCCTGCTTCCCTGGAGATGGCTGAACACCTGCCTGCTGATGGGAAGTAGTGAATGAATTCCTTGGTTTCCTTTGCTTGCACGCACAGCTTTTGCTTTACTTATAAAACTGTCTTTATCTCAACCCACGAGTTTTCTCACTTTTATTATTCTGCATTTTACTCTTCTGATTGTCTCCCCCATCCCACCGGGTGGAAGTGAGCGAGCGGCTGCGTGGTGCCTAGTTGCTTGTTGGGGTTAAACCATGACAGTCACCTATTTCCCTGTAGGAAGGATGTGGGGTCAACTGTGAACAGGAGTTTTCTAAACTATCCAATGTTCAGCAGAACTCAAAAAGGTAAACAATGCTATAAGTAGTTGAGGAAGAAATGGAAGACAAAAGAGAGAATATATTATGCACATGAATTCATTTGTGTCCACAGCTTGGAAACTCTGAAGTTCTTGTCACTTCAAAAAAAAAAAGGCAACAGGTTTTTTTGTTTGTTTGTTTTTAAAAAAGGACTGGGAAGGTGAGGACAGTCACAAGCACAGAAATTAAATGAAAAGATTAACACATATTAGAATGCATTAGCTTAGGAGGAAGGTCGCAGGAGAAGTTATAGAACCATGAAAGATATGGCAAAGCTGAGTGGGGAATGACTGTACAAAGCAGTGCAGATGAGTGCCACGTAGATGACTGTTGCAGAGGCATCACTTGTACCTAAGTAGAAGCTCTGTATATCAAAGTCTCTTTGAGCATCTGAAAAATTCTTCAGTATAGGGGTTGTCCTTGAGTACAAGGTACACTTAGCTGGAGGCCTTCAGTAGATCCTGTATGGAAATAACAGGACTAAAAACCTGAAAAAATACAAGAGTAGCTGACCAGATTTTTCTCTCAGTCAAATAACTCCTTCTCTTTACCTCTTATTCTCATCTTAACATTTATTGTTCATCCTCAAATCCTGAGAGAAAGGCCAAGTGGTGCTTTGTAACACACTCATGATATTAATTCATGAAAAGCAAAATACCCTGCAAAGCATCCTTTGCTTAAAGTTCTTGCCTAGATTGCTACTAGGCAGACATCAATGATTTGCTATATAGAGAAGGAGTCAGTAGATGTGTAGCGGTATACTGAAACAGAGGATTTCAAATGTCACCTTGGAAGCAAAAGAAAATTGAGAGCAGAGTTATGACGCAGACTTTAAAAAGTGGTGGGCTGAAGTAAGAATTTCCTACCTAATTCTCCTTGGCAGATATCTGTTCTGTTGGCTCCACCAATGATAAACCGTGGATTCTCACAGATTTCCTGCAAAATATAAACACATGGGTGAGCAGGAAAAACATGCATTATGATACCTGTTTGCCACAGAAATAAAGGCTGGTTTAGGGCAATGTTTTCCTGTAAGAGAGTTTGTGGATATCAAAATCTCTTGCAGAGTTTTCAGCAGGAGAGTTTCACTACGGAAATGTTTTAGAATCTGGATATTCCAGACTTCAGGCAGAGATTTCTCCAAACTCCTGGTCTACAGGGTTTAGTAGGTAGCCTGGGGGGCGTCCTCTGTAGAGTTAAAATGAGGAGAATAGGGAAAAATATTTTTTCCATACAATGAAAAAAGAAACACTGGAGGAGAGAGGAGAGCCGGTAGGTGGAAAGAACATCAGGGGACCAGATTAAATTCTTTAAAAGTGACTGCAGGTTTAAGGCGTCCAATTTGCAGTACCTAACGTGCTGAGGTATTAATAGGGTTGAAGAGTACGTTTCATTAGGAATGAACCCCAGTAATACTCCTCTTTGAAATTTGCTCAGTATCAGATATTTAATTCTCAGGAATAATCAGTTGCTGGTTAAGAGATTTTACTCTTTTCATCATGTTGCAGTATTTAATGGCCAATGCTGTATTCAGAAATGTAATAAATATCATCTGTCCCCAAGGACAGGAAGCTCTTCTTTTGTCCTGCACTTAGGACAATGTATTAGGTTTGTCAGTATTTACACTAGTACAGAATGGACACAAGATGCTGTACAGGTATAAATAATTAAGAAATTGCTGTAGGAAAGAAAGAACTATGCAGGAACTACCAGCAAATGGAGGTGGGACTGTTGCAGGGTTACACAGAACCTCTTCCATATAGGACAAAGAACCACAGGATATAGGAAAGCCAAGGGAAGAAATAGGTACAACCTGTACTATAGAGACAAAAAAAGTCCCTGCTTTATGCCATCACTCATACTCAAATGCTTGGTATGGGGAAGAAAAGGAAGACACCTAACTTTTGGACCCATCTCTTGTGAGGGTAAGGTATTGCAACCTGAGGACCACTTCAATGAGCAGCTGCAAATGGGGAAGAAGACAAAGTGTAGTCCAGGAACCAAATTTGCTGAAAGATGGCAGGGCTGGGGTGAGAAGGAGAAAAAGAAAACAACTGACAATTGCTTGTGTGGCAGTACAAGCAGCTTTTTTCTCATGTCATCAGCGTAGCCCTGGATTTTCCCAGACTCATGTTTCAGGTCTGGTAGTTTCACTTGGCTTGAGCCCACTTTTTTGCTCCTTCCCAGTAATCAGCAGAGTTGCTTTGATGTAAATATTTGGATTAGTCATATAGCCAGAGAGACCAGCTTCCAGCTCCCCGCAGCAGTCACCTTATTCTCCTCGAGGGAGGGAATAGAGGGATTGTCCTGTTATTTTGGGCCTCGGTCAGCTGTCCTGGGGTCTAGTTCCATCAAGGCAGCTGTTTGACATGCCTTCATGCTTTCCTCCCCCCACTTGCTCTGTTGAAAATATTCTTCCTCACGTTGCTGTGGTGCTCTCCTGAAAACTAGCGGTGACATGCCAGGTTTTCATATTGTGTTTTTTTTCAGCCTCTATTACTGTATTTTAACTTGATCCTACTCCTATTGAAGTATCAAGATCTGAAATCCAGCTGTGTTTTAGATGAAGGCAGTTAGATGCTGCCTAAATGTTTCCAAATATTAAACGTACAGTGATGATTGTTCCTCAGAGCAACTTATTGAATCATGGACTTGTTTGCATTGGAGGATGGTTGGTAAAGGAATGCAAAGGAGGGAATCATACAATTGTCACATGGACTGATTTAGCTATGACAGAAATGCTTTTCTTGCATTTCTTTATGGTGGCCAGGTGCGTTTAGTACATTGTAGATATGCTTTTAATATTGTATTACTCTAGTTCATCTCCAGCTGTGCTAGTTGTGCTGAGTACAGCCAAAGTTACAGGGAAAGGCTGCAAGGTCTTCCAAGGCTGATGAAAAGTACTTAGTCAGCAGAGTGAGACGACCTGGTGTGCAGGTGGCAGGTCTGTCCTTCCAGTCCCCCTGGCTGAGCAAGGGATTGCTCTTCATGTCTTCAGTCAAGTTATTGCAGAGAATCCCAATAGGCCACAGTTCACTGATGTGATGATTCATCTAGAAAGAGCCTCTTCCGATCCGAGTGCCTCAGACTGCCTTGGTACTATCCAAAGGACCTTTGTTTTCACTGGGTTGATTCAGTTCAGACTGTAACTTCATTACAAAGAGTCAAAGTTAAAGCAAGGGAGACAGAAAATCCTAGGAAAAACCCCTTAGCACTGCATGCTGCTTTCTGGGCAGAGCATACTTATGACTCAGTTGGAAAAGAGCACTGGAAAATGCAAAGGCAGCACGCAAGTGCCAAAAATGTCATTTGACCTTTGTTATATTTTCATTAGCTTTTCTTCTGTGTCAGGAAAAATCCTCCAGTCAGCTTATACTGTTGCGTCAAAAGGCATTCATTCCTTTAAAAACCTGCTGTTAGTAAACTATGGAATTCTAAGTAAATTCCCTAAACTGCTCCTATCAAGTAGAGGAAGCATCTTCTTTGGCTCTGCCTAAGACAATCTGTAGCCCCGTCCTTCTCCCTTGGCCTCTCACGGCCTAGACCATGCTATTAAATTGCTGTGCTGCAAACTTCAAGGCAGACTTTGACGTTGTCAGACACCAAGCTGGTTTTAGAATTTCAGAGTTGGATTACCCTCATTTGAAAGTCCTGCCTTGGTGGCACTAAATGCTGTCTTTGCTTTGTGGTACCGCCTGCAGAGGCACACACTTTGTGATTATTAAATTCAAGCAGCTTCACACCTGTGCAGCAGATGATCTGACTGGTTCCTTTTCATTCTATGCAAAATCCACTAGTCTGCTGACTTGATTTCATTTGCATTCACTATGAAAAGAAAGCTCCTCCTGCTGGTTTTCTTGGCTATGGAGAGGATCAACATAGGGAAGTCATTGAATCTGGAGGTTAATGCTGTGACCTCCTGGATCTGAGCACAGAGAGTGACAATAGTGCATTTGAAGGCACAGTGTCATGGCAGAGCTTTCCTATTCATGTCCTAGTGTCATTAGATTGAAACAGGACTACAGCAGGACCTCTCGATACTCTGCATTATGTTATAGTACAGACTTTTTCTCAGCTCTCAAAGATCGGTCACCTCATCCCTGCTCTCAGCTGACAGAAGCTCCCAAAGGCAGCAGAGGCATGGGAGGCTGAGGCTGTCAAGAAAGCTGAGCACAGCCCGTCCCTGGGCTGGATATGACCTGGTGCAGGTGAGGATGGCTCTTTGGGCTTCTCTTCCCTTCCATGGGTGAGCAAAGGATTTAATATTATGCATCAACTGAGGGGGATTTTCTTTCCCCTCTATGGACCTAAACCACGCTCACACATACTCTGAAGAGAAACACTGGGTGGATCCTGCAGTCTTTACTCAGGGAAACTCTCAGGGCTGCCACTTGGCTTTTGGCCAAATTGGGTATTAGGTGGTCTGCTCTGCGCATTCATGTCACAGCACGGCAGTCACTAGCTGGGTAGAATTACAGGGGCCTTCTCGCCGCCCCCATGCCAAGGCTCACAGCTGCCCAGCGTGGCCGCCGTCCTTCTGACGGTAAGGCACAAGAATGGTCCCTGTGCCCTCGCTGCCCTCGCAGTGGCACAGGGCAATCATTTTGGGAGGCGGTGGAGGAGGACCTGACCTCCAGAAGAGCCTGACGCATAAAAGCATGGAGTAGCCCTGGGGCTGGGATGCTGGACACCTCTCACCACATCAGTAATGGATTGCAGGAGCCCTGAGGAAAAGGCCGAGTCACAGGACGGCCATTGCCAGGGGAAGCGTAGAGAGCCCAGGTCCTGGCAGCCCACACGTGGGAGGGGGAGTTGCCCACGCAGGGCTCAGTGGGCACCTCAGCTCAGAGCTGGGCATCGGGAGAGTGCCATCCATATGGCTGACTGGCTCTGTGGAGTCCTTGTTAAATCCCGGGTGCAAAAGTTGACTCAGAGCCTTTCCGTATGTCAGCACAGTATGCTGAGAACTACAGTGGAGAAGCACTATTCAGCTGAGGAATGGTACTATCGTCAATAATCAAATAACACCATCATCAATAACCAAATACCACCATCATCAATAACCTCAAATTGTACTTGGAGCTTGCAGAAAAACTTGCACTCAACAATCCCATGTCAACTCATGTCATCGCAAATAATGCTCGTTTAAGCCCAGCGTTAATCTTTTGTGTATATTATGTTCTCATACATTGATCTCATGTGGGTGGGGGGAGCTTGGAGACAAATTGGTTAGGTGGCATGACTAAGGTGACACAGGAAGCCAGAGGCAGTCAGGAACAGGTTGCCTATTTCTCAGGTCTCTGTTTTAACTGAGATCTTAGAGCACGTTTATCCCTTGTTTATTTGCTGCTTCTGGGGGCATGTGGCATATACAATATCCTATAGAAATCAGGGAAAGGATTTAGAGCCAAGCCAGTGTTAGGATACTCTCTCAGGACTTCTGAACTGTCTGGTATTTTGTTTTCTTTTAGAATACATTATCAAGTCTGATTCAATTCAAGTTTGACCTGAATTTCAAAGCGATTAAAAATTACCACTTTAAGACTATCGTTTACAAGCTAGTCACTTTCTTTGCCAAAAAAATGCCATTGCAATTTAATAAGAACAGAAGTTGTCTGTATCTTTATAGATTATTACAAAACATGGCCTGTGGAGTCAAATCTTTGCATCTAGTGCTTCAATGATTCCTTTGATCTTTTATCAAAACGCTCTTTAGCCCACTATTATTACTTCATATTAATTTGACTTTATGATGTTCTGTTAATATGTCTGTCTATTGTGGCTATTTGCGTACATACTATTATTGGGCAAGTCCTCCTCCCAGTGCTATATAACCTACAGTTTCAGAGTCCAGTGAAGCAAAGTCCTGGGTCAATTGAGATCAGCACCAATAAATACAGTTCTTTTGCATCAGCGCCCAAGAGAAGTCTCGCTTCGCAGTTGTGGTACAATGACAACATGGGGGGATACATTATAAAAGCAGAAAGCCTTAAATGTGAGTCTCTCCTCTTTGGGGGCATGCTAGGTACAGCAGTGACCTGAATTACAGGGTTTGTTTTAAAACAAACGCACACATTTGCAACAGAAGGCACAGGCCTGGGGCGTCCCCAGAGGACAGCCATCTCTATCGGGGTCAGGACCGACTGGACCCATGATCCCACCGCACACCAGTAGTCGGCAGGCGCAGACTGCAGCGCTCTGGATCTCCTGCCTCTGCTCTACCTGCAGCTGGCACCACAGATACATCAGGCGTGAACACTTGTGTCAAAAGATCGCAAATAGCTTTAGTTCTGATGTTTAGGTCCTATTTTGAGTCTTTCTACAATCCTCAGCATGCTGCGTGAATAATAAGTATAGAACTCCAAAGCCTATTTGTTAATGAGTGGCTTAGAGAAATATCTTTGGGATAGAGGCCCTGAAGCCTGAACCTTCCCCAAACCAAAGGCTTGGTCTGTGCATGCTCAAATATATTAGACCAGTGGGAGGTTACACTGTGCTTTTTTTTTTTTTTTTTTTTTTATGCTTTGATGTTTTCTCACATGCACACCAGCAATCTGTCTGCCCCAGGGTGCTGCCACTCATCCGCTGTACCGCTATATGGCTTTCCCCTCTGTAGAAATAGGGGAAATCCCATCCCTTGAAGACGATTGACTTGTGGCTGCATTTAACTCGTTCACACACATTTCCAGGAGCTGATGCAGCTGTGGTGATGACGAAGGAATGACAGAGCGCATACGGACAGGGCACGGCAAACAGGGGAGTCACGGTGCCCCCCCCATGTTGCCCACACTGTTGTGACAGCGGCACATGGCCTTCCCCTGCGTCTGTAACAGCTACCTGCGAGGGTACCTCCTGCTACTCAAATCTGGAAGAGGCGGCCAAAACCCGCCAGAGAGAGGGAGCTGGGAAAGCTCCTCAGAACCACGTCCTCGCTGCTGGACAGAGACGGCACAGGCTGAGGCAGCGCCCCAGGGCTGCCTTGCCGGAGGGTAGCAGCCGCCCAGCATGAATGACAGGGAAAGAGGAGAACTCCTCCTGTGTAGGATGGGGAATCAATTGGGAATTGAGGGAGACTCAGGGTGGGAAAGTAGAGGAAGATTGGCTGGGGAATGCCCACAAGACAGGAAAAATAAACAGGATTAGTAGGCAGGAGTGGGTCCTCACAGTGATAACAACACTCGCATTCATGGTAAGTGGATAATATGCTAAGCAACTTTTCTAAGTTGGCTAAGCAATGTTGGGAACAAACAACTGAATAAAAGCATGTTTCAGACCATAACCTGCCTTTTTTTCTTTTTTTCCCCCACAGATTAGGAAACCAGCAGAATGCTAAAGTAAAGTTGTAAGTGAAATAAGGTAGTGTTTAAAAATTAAGCCTCAGCAAACCCAGTAACTTGTAGCAGAATGAGGAGAATTTTTCTTTGGTAGTTTCAGACATGAAAATCGCTAGCAAAGCATGCAAGAAGAAAATGAAATTCCGTATTTCTTTTTCTACATATTTTGTTCCATCTCTTACTTTGTTTCATTTTGGTTTATTGTATTTTAGTCATTATATACAACTCTCTGAGCTTCCACAGCCCTAGTTAGTTCTTCCAGGAGAGCCCTAAGGAAATATATTTCCAGCTTATTCCCCCTGCCTCCCCCGACACACACTTTCTGCAAAAATGTCAGCTCAGGGTGAATACTTCAATTTACAGAAAGTAAAAGGCACTCAGCAAACATGTTACTTACATGAGGTCTTTTCCATTCAAACTTGATGGGTATTTTCTGGCTGTAGAAGAGGGAGGATTCATTTGGTGGGAAATCAGGATCTTCATAGAGGATGTTCTTCTCCAGGCACTTCTTGTGAAGCTCTTCATAGGTCTTCTCCTTTACTCTGATAATGGGCTGGTTGCGACTTATAATGGCAGAATAAATTCCCCCTGTGCCCCCACCCGCACCCTCAGTTGTAGTGCTAAGAGTAGCGCTGGGAACTGACCCAGCACCTGTCTTCTGAGCCACCGCTGCATTTATGGCGGACGGCATCGGAATCAGGCTTAAAGCAAATGTGAAAGAAAGCAAGACCTTGCAAACTGGAAGGAAATTCAAGAAAAGAGGAAGTTGCTGGGTAAACCGCTTTTTCTATCCGTTGAAAGTCTCCTAGTCAAATTTGCAAGCAACAAAATTCTTTGTGGTTGAGCACGTTGTGCATCCTCCCACAGGGCAGTATTTTGTCATAAGAAACTGGAATTTATTCCTCAATGTGGACCAAGATAATCTGTTGGCTAACTCCTATGCCCGAGTTGTAGTATCAACAGCATGTGTGTGTGCCTGTCCTGTGCGTATAAGCGCCCAGAAGGGACAAGCTTTAACCCGTGAAATCTAAAAATAACTACAGGCAAAGAGTGACAGAGATGGAAAGTGAGAGGGAGGGGGTTAGTGAGTTGGTGTCAGTCTTCTGCGCAGCTTGTGCTGAGGCCAGGCATGTTCCTGGGACAGGCTCCATGTGTAGGCTGACTGCTGGTGCGAGCAGCTCATCTTTTCCTTAAGTAGAGAGAACGGTGAAACTGGAAGCTAAACTCCTGCTGGTTTGGGAACGTACTTATGAGGTACTGCCAGCCAATAAGCTAGTCCTGACACTCCTGAAGGAACTGCTGTACTTGACTTGTTGTTTCTACCTTTTGCTGCAGAAAAGATATGTAGAGATTTTTACTAGTAGAGTGGTTTATCTGAAGACACGCTCC
Source organism: Vanellus vanellus (assembly GCF_965231255.1). Classification (NCBI taxonomy): domain Eukaryota; kingdom Metazoa; phylum Chordata; class Aves; order Charadriiformes; family Charadriidae; genus Vanellus; species Vanellus vanellus. Next base: position 30,644,622 of record NC_138911.1, on the reverse strand, counting down.
TAATGGTGAAAAAGGTAATTATTTATGCCACTGAGGTCAGGTCAATACCTGCCAGCTGGGTTGGCCTCCTCTAGGAAGCAGACCGCCAGCACTAAGATTCGTCTGGTGATAGCTACCTACCATGTAAAAAGTACCTTTTCATATCAGGGCAGAAATACTTATAAGGGGACCAGTGTGGAAACTGGGCTATTCTCTGTGTGTTAAGGATATACCGATCTTAGAGGAGATGTCTGACTTTGCAAATTTATTTTGTCACACAACAGTGGGATACGGGGCAAATTCAGTCTCCATGAAAGAAAATCTAAACACGTTGCTCTTTTCTATAATTCAGTTCTTTAAAAGGTGACATTGTTTATGTGTCAAGAAAAGCCATCTAACAAACATCTTGATTTTTCTTTGATTGGGAAGTCTTAAATCACACGATGACATCAGTGTTATTTTTGCCTAATGACACTAGTCTCTGGATTCTGGCTCATGTACATATCGCTGACCTTCTGCCCTAGTACTATGGTGTTTTATGAAGCCCTGATTCTTTCTTTCTGAGCCATTTGCTTGGTTTACACATTTCAAATCAACAGTATAATGGGCAACCTCTACACCTCATTAAAAAAAATTCACTAGGGGAACTTTTAAAGAAGGTAATATAGTTGGCAAACTTGACTAACCTCTGGGAGTATTAATCCTCAGTCTGGTGGCCTAAATCCTGTTAATTTTATCATGAATGCAAGCCTTCTTGCACCAACAGGGCAATCAGAAAGGACAGATTCAAGTGATTATGGAAACAGGAATGCGATTGCTTCAGGATGGATTGTCCAGATGCAGAATTGATGACTTCCTCATTACATTTAGGTGCAAGGATTGGAGGGCTCATACTTGACATTACTTTGCAGGACAGCTTGGCAGAGCCATGTGTCACTCTTTCCAGGATATTTCAAGAGCAATGCAAGTAGTGTGATGCAAGACCCTCTCACTGCACAGCTTCAGCAAAAATGCTCATTTTGGAGCTTCTGCATATGTTCTTTCTTTCATATACTCCCCTGTTGCCCAATACAAAACTTCATCTGTTGTGTCTTGTACAGAGAGCTCTGTTTAGGGAAGAATATCAGTAGCACAGGTGTGGCATTTGACAAACTCCTTGTGGGCTGCTGGGGAGGATCAAGTGAAGGATTAGCAGTATTTTATTTTCTTTCCTTGGGATGGTCAGTAAGTGTGAGGGTATGACCTGCTGCTACTGCTACAGCTAACAGTTCAGCTAGTGCCTGCATAGGGAATGGCAGGTAGACATGCACTTCTCAATTCTAGCCCAATGTTGCTCTTTATGGATGTTCAGGAGTATTATGTGGTTATACCTATTCAAAAAACAGCTTCTTTTCTTATTTTTTACTGGACAGATGGTTTTGTTATGTAGGTCTCTTTTGTGAGAAACAGCAGTTGCTAGTAAAAAATAACCGGTGTCGTTAAAGAAACACAAGTTACCATAGAAAAGAATGGATGTCCTGTCTGCTACAAACAGCAAAACAAACCCTTTGTCCTTTAGGAATTAAACCACCTTTTGCAATGGAATTTTTTGCAAGCAGAAGTACCCCAATAGCTGACCTGTTCAGACAGAGCAAAAGTGAACTACATGGACGACAATCTTTCTATTTAATTTTGATGAAGTTTTATCTCCAGTTGTTTTCACTAATTGAATTCAATTACTATTTTGTAAAGCTATACTATAAATTTATTTCTTCATTTATGGCATAAATATGTGGAAGAGTACGTGAATTGCTAAAAATATCAATGTAAATTATATTCTTTGAAATTTATTTCCTCAGATCTAAAGACACAACTGCTAAAATATTCAGCAACTAATTCCTATTGAAATCCATATAAGTTAGGCACTTCATACCACTGAAAATTTGACCCATGAGTATATACTATAGTGCAGATATCATAATGAGGGCCGGAGTATAGAAGCTAGTCATTCACTTTAACCAGAGGACCTTGGAAGAATACTTAGTAATGATTCTCAACAGTACAAAGAAGGTTGGAAGGAATAAGGCACGTAACTTGCTTCACTGTTACTTTATTTCACTTTCCAACTTCAGAAATACCAGTTAAAACATTTCATTAAAATGCTCCAGACAATAATTATATCCTGTCAGAAGCTCCGCTATGCTTAAACATAAGAAGCAATTGTCAATTAAAGCTTAGAAGCTGTTAAAAAAATAGGGTCTGTCTCAAAAATAGGGTCCGTCTCTCTTCTCACAGATGTAAAAATCTATTTGCTACTGTTCTACCTGGATTAACTTGTCTGCATTAAGTGCTGCCAGTTCCTGGACCGGAGGCTCACTCAGTCTGCTAGAAGGGGCTGACGAACAGCTCTGCAGAATAAAAAGGAACCTAAGAGTCTGGTGGGGAACAAACTTCACTTGGTATACAAGAGTGGAGTAGGCACAGTTTACTCTCACATTTGCTGTTCCCAGAAATCCACTCTGCAGAGGACAAACAGCAGCAGGTGGGAATGACTGACCAAGCACAGGGAAGACTTAGTAAGGAGAGTAGGGAACAACGTACAAATGGATGGTTACGTTACCTTTAGTTGGCAAAAATGTTGACCATCCTCCCTTTCCTAAGAGTTAATTTACTGATGTTTTTAGAAAATACTTCCTCATCTTGCTTAAAGAAATTAAGTTAATTTTGCCTTTTATATCCACAAAAACTGATGGCATGTTCAGATTTGATTCAAAGCAGAACCGGTTTTAAAAATAATGTAGTTGATAACTGTAGCAAATGGAAAGGGCAAACAACTTGAGCCATGGAGCAATGGTAGTTTGTGAAAAGAGGTGGCTGATATGGAAAGGGCTGTGGGAACAGGCAGGATGTAGAGGATGTGGGACTCAGGATGTCTCCTAGTTTTGAAAGAGATGACAGCATCAGGACACACCAGTTCTGTTTACAGAGATGGTGGGAAAAGGAGGCAAGGGAACATTAGGGTGAGTTGTAAGAGAACTGGGGAATAAGCACGAAGTGGGATGACTAAATGGAGAATTAATCCCATTAAAATGAAAAACTTCCTTCATAAATACCAAGCTCAAATCTCAGCCCCAGGTATTAAAGACTGCATGAGAAATTACTAAAGTTTGTAAAGGAAGTCAAACCACGGCAAGAGTTGGAAGATGTGGAGGAGCAGAGCTCTCCATAAGCAGAGCTGCTTCACTAGGCTGCCTTAACAAATAACATTCAATCATCCAAAAACGCCAATTCTTTCCTAAAAAAAGACTTCTTTTTTTTAAGTAGTACTCACAGAGACAGGGGAGCAATAACATGGATAACGTTTGTGCGTGAGTCTAGCTGCTCCCCTAAGCCAGTATTGCACTTACACAGACCTGTGCCTTTTCAAAATTCAAATACCAGTTTCAAAGCCAGCTATTGGAGAGAATTACTGTCTTTCACTATCGCACAACTGACTGGCACAACCCACTCAAATCCTACCTTCGGTGCCTGAGCTGTTTGGCCCACCTGTTGTTCACTTTCCTGTACAGACTGCCTGATTTTGCATTGTCATAAGGAGTGGAAAGGGCAAGTGTCTGTAATCATGCTGGGTGGCTCGTTCTGGGTTTGTTTTCACAAGGCAGTTTGCAGGCAGAACTACGATGATAACCTCTGCGTCTGGCATATCTACTGATGCTGCTTGTCAAACTGGCCCAGATCTGCTCTTCTCAAGTATTCCAGTCTCTGTATAGTGGGATTTCCAAATACTTACATTAAACCCTATGCTGACGAGCCACAATCTCACCCTATCAATTTATGACTTTTTTTTGGTGCAAGTGAAGGCAGAACTCAATTTTAATGCCTAACTGAAGCTAGCCTGGAGCAGATAGTATTTAGCTTTTTTCCCCAAAGATACAATCCTAGGGCTATTACTTTTGCTGAATAGAAGAGCTATCCAAGAAAAATTGTAGGAAATGTTAGTTTGGGGTGTAGGTGGGAAATACGTTCCTCGATTTGATTGGATCCAAGTGAGCGTTTTAAGTTCTACCAACTTATTTCCCCTCAACTTCTCAATGAATTCTCTGAAGAAGCTGTGTCTCCTTTCAGTTGATGCAAATCTCCCAGTCAGCATCTACACTCAGGGCTAAATTTTCCAGCGTCAGAGCAGAGGTCTTCATATCATATGTGAAAATCACTTCTTTTTCTTTCCCATCTGGACAGGACAAGAGAGTTTACTATAAGATTTAAGAAGAACCCTTCTGAAACAGTTACATATGACTCCCTCCAGTTTTTAATTAAGGCTGTCCCTGCCACTGGTGGAAAAGATTGATTAAAAAAAGAAATAGGAGTCAAATCTGCCCAGTATACACATAAGAATGTAGCAGAATTTGAAAAACTATTTCTTTTTTTCTGACCTTTCAAACTATGGTACATCAAACTATGGAACTATTCAAGGATTTTTCTGAAAAAAATAACCCTTGTTTCAGCATAGGTTTTCTTCCACACATCCTAAAGTCCTCGAGATTGACAGCTGGAGGCAGAAAGTCCCTGTCCACACGATTCCCAAAGTGAAGGGACACGCTTGGAAAGCAGCCAGAAATTATAAGGCCTTTCTCTAGATGCCATTGCCTATCCATTTGGGAACCCTCACAGCTTCTAGAGATCCCCACATAGTCAGGAACTCCAAATGCTTTTGAATGAGCAAGAGAACATAAAGGTAATTCTGGTTTTGTCTGTAAGTTTCCCGTTCTAGACTAGGCAGGCTTACAGATTCAAGCAAATGGTCCTTCATTTGAAATTCTATCTCTGGTCATATTCTGTGCAGGACAAAGTTATCTGAACTTGTTAATTCTGAACCACTTTTACTGATGTATCTATTGCCTTACAAAGTAAGCGTTCTTTAATTATGCATGTAACATTAGTGGTGAGTAGCTGCTGGCTCCTTTCTGTCCTTGATATCGAAAAAGCAACAAATAAAACTAAACAAAGATGCTCCCTACGCTAGAACGCTTCCTTTATAGAGCTGTCAGTTTGCCACCTCTGGGGAATGACAGCAGTGCAATGGTATTTTAAATAATGTTAGTAAAATGGAAGTCAGTTCATTACCCTTGGAACAGGCTGTCACAAAAGTGGGTTGCTGTCCAAATCCCAGAATTATCACTCGTTCAACCACACACGTAGTGTGGTATTGTCCGCTTTCATCTGTGCAGCTGAAAAAAGAAAATTATTTCATATACATTAGTTTCTGTCCATCAGTAAAAGTTCAGCATCATAGAGAAAGTACTACTTCAGTATCACCCTGAAAGTTCCTTATACTGCTTTCCTTTCCTCTATTTACCTTTCTCCTGAAACAAGTAAAACTTTCTCCCGTTATCAGCTAATTTTTTACTGCATAGCAGATTTCACAAAGTTAGGGAAAAAAAAACCTTTGGGAAGATATTTTGTGGCAAAAAGCGTGGCTTTGACAACCAAAAAGGTTGGGGATTTTTAGTAAATGGTAGTTAAAACTCCTAAGTATAAATGTAAAGCTAATTTTAACATTTGTCAAGTAAGATGTTTCAGTCTGAGGCAGAGTTATCTTTCATTTTGTAACTAATTTAAATCAAAATGAAGGTTTCCTTTCCAGAGTGAACAGAATGTTGTATCATTCATCTCAAAATGACTTTTTTTCCAGCTTCTAGATTTGCTAGTGATTTAGCAACATTCTTATTTTCCATCCTGAATTTTTAAGCTTTTCAGATTTTGTGTCCCAGATAAAGAGATTTGAAGCATACTTTTAAATACATTATCCAAGCTAGTCTACAGTTTTGCTCTGTGTTAAATTTTATAGTTTTAGGACCTCATATTTTTGAACCCTGAAGGAATAAAGAAATGCCTGTAAAATCAGACACTGATTTATTTATGCATTTATGCACTGCACAGCCCCATGGGCAACATAACTCAATAGTAAAAGTGTCATAGTGGCATATTTAGGATGTCTTTCCTTGCAAACAGCTATGGATATTTTTGGCTTTTAGGTTGTTTCACTCAACCTTTGCAGCTTGTGTCCCCTCATGCTTCCTTTCAAATGCTTTTCTTGTATATTTTACCATACTAATATATAAGGTGTGCTTGCTGATGAATTTTGGAGACTACACATAATGGTGTCTGTTTGTTGTTCCCACATAGAACCATAGAATATCTCAAGCTGAAAGGACTGATAAGGATCATCGAGTCCAAATCCCTGCTCCTCGCAGGACTACCTACAACTAAATTGTATGACTAACAGCATTGTCCAGACATTCCTTGAACTCTGACAGGCTTGGTGCTGTGACCACTTCCCTGAGGAGCCTGTTTCAGTGACCAACTACCCTCTCAGTGAAGATCTTAGAAAATTACATCTTAGAAAAAAAACTCCAGGTGTTGCCTATTTGCAAATATCCCAGTTTCTGTCCTTTTGTCTCTCTGATAGGCTTTACTCTTGCTGATGACTTTCTTTGCATTTGAGTAAATATATAGAATCTGTAGATTTGACTAGACTGAAACAATGAGACAACTTAGTATTTCATGTGTTGCTGCCCTTAGACTTAGGCAGAACATTGTTTACGTCTGCAGTTTTATAACAGATTCTGCATGCTCTCGGACTTCACTAAGCAATAGATGAGACTGATACTTCTACATCTGTAAGAAGGCTTCATGAACTAGAAAAGGCATTTCCAATGACAGCCTGTGGGTGGCTTTTGTCCATAACTGCTGTTACCTGGAAGACAGAATGTTCTTGTGGAAGGTGAATTTCTGATACAGGAACTGCTTCTTGTGGAGATATTGAAATGAATGCCCATCATCTAGGAAGAGCTCACCTATTGCACAGGCCTGTGAAACACACCAGATGGAGTACAAATTAACAGCAGCTTCTAGTGCTGGACAAAGAAACTAAAAATGTCTCACTATATGTTATGCTTCATAGTGAAGGGTGTGTGTTTATTTTTCTTTATCGACTTGTACCCCTGGAAGGCTCAGGGAGTCCAGCTCTGAGATTGCTTTGAAGACTTGGATGTGGTTTTGTAAACTGATGTGGGTGCCAGGTGTCACCTTGTTTATTAGAAAAGACAGTTGTGGGAAGTTCTCTCTCTGTGTCCAAGAGGAAGTTTGAGGCCTGCTTATTCTCTGCTCCTTCCTCCAAGGAACTAGAGGAGGGCTGAGAAAGGTCAGAAAAATGTTCTGCCTCTGCTATACTGAGATAGTCTCATTTTAAGGGAACAGAGGGAGGGAGGTGGGACCCCTCCCAAAGTGGAGGAGAAGCCATTGGGCATACAGATGCAGATACCATTCTGCTGACTGAACAGGTATCAAGGACCTTAAAAGGTCAGATGGAATAAAAGGCAACTTTGTAAAGGGACTGGCATCTCAGAGTACCTCTGTGTCTAGGGCCACGCGGAGTTCGTAAGAAATATCTATCATCCATTCAGTGGATTTTCCAGCCATGGTCTTCAGGGGTATCACAGTGCCCCCCCGCTGGAATACAGGAATCTGCAAAAAACAAAGCCAGGGTAGAAAGGTTCATATACTCTGATCATATAATTTTAACTTGGAACTGGGATAACTGAAGCTTGCTTTCATCAAAGCTCAAAACAAGCTTTTATCACAAGTACATAAACTATTCAACTAACAATGGGAATAGTAGTAATCTTCCTGTATGTGTACAAGCGAAGTATATTTGCTTGGAGAAGTCACCCTTACATCATCTCACTTTTCTCTACCACCAGGACATATTAGTGTTCTATCTAACAACAAAGGAGATGGGATTTTCTTGTATACAAAAGCTATTTTACATTACATTCCTACAAGAAAATTGAAATGTCACTCTTCTGATTTTGAATGTTGACAAAACAAAAGCCTATTTGGTTTTTTTTTCTGCTCAATGGAAGTAGTATTTTAAAACAAAAACATACATTCTCCAGTGTTACTGGGATCTTCAAGGTGCCTGGATTTTCCATTTGTTTAAATTTTCTGAAATCATACCAAATCTAGGAAAAATGAAAAAAGAATGAGCATGACATTTGGCATGATCTATTCCCTCTGTAGATGCAGTTGCTCTTCTGCTTAACCTTCCTGTCATTATTCCTAACAACCTATTTGATGTACAAGAAATAGCATTGACTTTTTAAACCGAATGACCTTCTGGATAGAAAGAATAAACACTCATTCCTGGAGCACAAAAATAAGCTGATCTATTTTACAGTTTGCATAAAATCTTCCATGTCTATGCATCTGGAAATGCAAAACAATGAAATATCTCTCTTTTTTTTTTTTTTTTTTTAATCTAGAAATGCTGAATTCTAGAATAAGCAGATTTATATTGAAGTGAAAATTAACAACAAAGTTGCTAATAACAGGTCACAAAAGAGAGCTACATCTGAAACTTCCCATGCACCACACTTGCCAGCAGGTTTAACTGCTTTAAGTGTGCCAGACAGACAATTCCCACAGATATCTTGATAAAAATATTTTTCTTAACTTGTTTGGAGAGCCTAGTCTGTTTTTCTCCTTATATTGAGAAGAATTCTAAGTTTTCTCAGATGCATTAATGGAGTCAGAAGTCTCTGTATGGTCCCACACGCTCCCCTTTGCTGCTGTCTTTCCTCTCATTCCTCTCTCGAGTCTCGGGCTTTCCCCTAGGAACTATTTTCCTCAAATTCCTTCCCTTCCTCCACCTCTCAGCTGCTGCAGCCAAATGGTCTTTGTAGGAGTCAATCACAGTGCCATCCTGTGGATAAATAATTTTACTTCAGAAAGGAACTGATCTCTGTACACGTCAAAGTCTTTGCTACATACATCCCAGGCTACCGAGCATGGTATTTCCTTCTTATAATTTTCCCTCCCCACAACTTCCCTCTGCTTTCCTTATGACCTTTCTTTAAAGATCCCTTTTCTTCTCTGTAAAAGAGAAGTTTAATGCAAAGAGAAACATAAAAAAAACAGAATTGACAATTTAGTGAAGCTGGTTTTTTGTGTTCCATGAGAAGCAGCAAGCCTTGAGGGGAGATTTAAATTACAGGAGACCTGAAATTTGTGCAGCAGCTCTCGGAAAAGCAAGAAAATAAATATACTGTGAGCCAAGCATACGAGGTATCAAGATGGAAGGAAGGTTCAGCGTGGCACAGAATGGCTGGCCAGCACTTGGCACAGTGGCAGTTATGAGATGGGGAGCTGGAACGTTGCTGTATAAAATACTTCTTTGGACTGAACAGCCGAGTGGCTTCATATTCATCCTCACCTCCTCTGACCCTGGAAGGAGAACGCTCACTGCCTTGGCCTCTCGCTCCGTGACTGGATGCACCAATAAAGCGTTTCCTGGAGAAAAACATAAACATGGCTGTGGTCCTTAAAGCTGTATCTCACTGGAGTGGAAGGTGTGTGCTCTGGGGTTGGCAGCCTCCCATAGCCATTTTTAGGGGCTTGCTCGGGCACACCATGTGTTTAGGTTAACTTTCCCCTGGAAAAAAAAAGCATATGTAGGGAGCCGATGGCTGCTTGGATCTTCTTCTGTTATGGCACTGGGATGCAGTTGGGCTCCATTGTATACCCACCAGCTTGGAGGCACTTCTGGGTCCCTCATAGTCTAAGAGATGACTTCCTGTTTGCTCTTTGGTTGAACAAAAAAATACACTTTTCTAACCAAAAGAGTGGAAGACAGGAATGTCCTTGTAAAAAAGATCTGCTTAAGCTTATCCACTGGGGATGGTTCTTCTTTACTCCTAAAAAAAATACGTTCATGTATATAGACTGTACAGTTTGATAAACGTCTTCCCTCCTTGCCCACTGGTGATGAAGCTGAACTCCCAGAGTCCTCTGAAATGCTCTGCTTCACCACACTTAGCTTTGTCGCTGTGTCTTGCCTACCTTCGTCAGACTTTTGCAAGAGAAGTGAATGGCCCTTCATTTGAAAGCCATTAGTTGGCACTCTCGAGCCCAGAGGTAACAAAAAAATAATGAAAAGCAACATTCCCTTCCCATTCTCTCTTCTTCCCTTATAGGCTGAATGTGCTTTACACCAACACACTCATCTCTTAAGCTTAATTTCTGAGAAAACTGACTTTAGCAGCCAGCCATATCAGAGTAAAAACCAATCAGTTTTGGATGGTCGTCGTTTGCTCCTGTCATTTTTGAAGCAGACTGTGGTCTTAGATGCTACAGCGATCTTCCATGTTTCAGGTCAAAACAGACCATGTTTTTTCAAAGTGACTAGTGAGATTGAACTCAGTTTTTGCATCTCATATGACCCCTATTTTCATGGTGCTGTTAAAACTGGGTCCCTTAAAGAGGTCTCAAGTTCTGTTTTCATTTACAGTATAATTTTTAAAAGTCTTGGGTAGAGTTTTCCTGTTTTGTGTTTGTCACATGAGACTTTATCACCTCAAAAATATTTAACTCAAATTTCAGAGAATGAGAAGACACCTGCTTACCCAGCATGTACTCATTTTCCACACCAAAAGTCTCTATTTCCCCTGGGAATTCTATCCAGAGAGGCCTGTAGAAATAAAGATAGTGAGAGTCAGTTAGTTGCTCCTCTCCCACCAGTCTGTTCAAGACCTTCTGGCATTTTCAGGCTCCATTTTCTCCCTCTCTTTGCAAGATACAGCTATCAAGAACTGAAGGGAGGGCCTTAAAGTACCCCCTTTCAGTTGCTGAGGAGTTCCCAGTACAACATGGTCTAAGACACTCCAATATACCTATGGCTTGGCCTCCTGCCTTCTTCCTTACAAACTTGCACTACATATACCTTCCTTCTAGCAAAGGAGAGATGGATGAGCCTTTCTGTCACAGTCTACCAGTGATGCTGACACCTGATGAACTGGTCTCTGCAGCACAGTCCTTCCTGTTCTCAGCAGCTCACCACTGTTTTTACAGTGTGTCTCCTCCTGGTCATGACTGAAAAACCTGCACCAGAAGTTCAATTTCAGTCTTTCTCAAAAAGGGGTAATGCGATAACCATCTGGTTATGGAACAGGAGTTGTATATTTAAAGTTGTGTATTTAAAGAGATTATGACAGTAATAGCTCATTCAGAGACAGGGTCTGGGTTTCGTTACACAAAAAGCCTGGCTAACCTGCTTACTCGTAGGCATCTATTTGTTTGCTGCAGCCCTGCTGTTTATGCGCTTGCTAATGAGATACATTTTCCACCCTGCTTCTCTCAGTGTAAAAAATAACATGCTTCCTCTCTAATTCTGTACCTACTGCAGCCAATTTAAAATAATCAAAGTTTTATTTAATATTGTGGGCAGTGCACACGTCAACATAAGCTTCATTTCAAGGAAGACAGAAACCCACTATGTCAGTGCGTACAACATGTGCCTAAACGTGTGCAGACAGATGTTCACACTGTAATGCAAATCATCTTCAAAACTCAAACCACTCAACCCTCTTCAAACAGACCTTTATGTTTTTAAAACTTAGGAGATGCATTGTATTTGCAAAACAATAAGTAAAGGTAAATGTGGTGCAGAATGAGAGTTCTAGGGCAACCTCAACACCAGAGAGATTAATGACATTCATCTCTTGCAGAAAGGATTGTTGCGTTCAGTTCCACCGAGACACTTTCTTTGAGGTTAGAGAGCAGCAGAGCAAAAGTTTATTTTCTAATTTTGTTTCTGTTCTAGATCATTAGATTCTCTACTAAAAGAAAAATTATAAGAAATACTGCAGAGATAAATGATCAAATTATCAATATGAAATAAGCTTTTATAACAGTAACAATTCAGCAGTAACAAGTATTTTCATGAGGGGGAAAATGGTTTTAGGTCATCGAGTTCTGAGTCTGTTAAGCACTGTTTTAAGTGTGGGTTGGAATAGTACATAATGTTCTTTATCACAAGGAGAAGTTTGGATTCCACAGTACTTTAAAAACATATTTAAAGGTTGTGCAGTGTTTACTGAATTAGTGTGTTCCAGGTGTCATTTGGAAAAAAACCCCAAATATATTCTTTTCCTCTAAGAACCCTACCAAAACTTGCAGACTGCATGAAAATATAATCTAATAATTTTTGTGTGTTTCTTCTTTTTTAATATTTAAATAAGTAATCAAAAAAGTAAGAGAAGGTAATTTAACTTCCCTCCTCCAAGTTGAACATAATCACTAAACCTCCTGACTTATGCTCTTACCTCATAACCGGTTCAGCCGCTGTGTGTGCCCGATAGAACAGTGTGTATAAGTATGGCAGGAGGACGTAGCGCTCTCTAATGGCTTCCCTGATGATCTGGGTGTTCTTCTCCCCAAAGAGCCACGGTTCTCGCCGTTTGCTCTCCATGTTAGAATGACCTCTGAAGAAGGGCTGGTAGGCTCCAGCCTGATACCAGCGAACAAGTAATTCTGGTTCTGGATCTCCAATAAACCCTCCCACATCAGCTAGATATTGCGCAGACAAATAAAAATACACGTTTTTGGAAATTATTCTGAAAAATGTGAAGTACTCCTCTAATAAACATTCCAAGTGTATAAATCCATGCATTTCACAGCGTGCGCTTGCAGTTCTGCTGTTGGGCAGCTGCTTGTCCAAATAAGAGTGGTGTAACAAGTTATCCTTTAATAAAAATCTCAAGAAAGCTTTCTAAGCGAGTGTTTTCCCCAGTGACAAAGGACTGCCACAGTGATGCTACGGAACACCACCTGAGGACCACTGCTCCAGATGGGATGCAAACACTATATAAGAGTTAGTGGAGAACTGATGGTGAGAACCAGGCTTCTGAAACCAGATTAATCTGTGAAACTGCCTGGAAATGCACTGGACTGTTGAGCTTTCCACCATCTATGCTGAAGTCTATCTTGGGATACAGGCTTGTTGGCACCAGCGATTCACGCGTAGTGAGCCACTCCAGCTAAACACCTTACCTCCACAGAATGAAATCCCTGCCATGCTGATGGTGAGAAGCATTGGAATGGATATTTTCAAGTAACCCCACTCTGCCGTGTTGTCTCCAGTCCACACTGCCCCTGGAAATACCCAGTTTCAGCGTTACACAGGAAAGTTGGGGGTATGCTTCAGCTTACGCTTGCAGTTAAGGAAAGAAGACAAAAATGGTCATGAACTGCTGGTGAACTGCTGTTCATTGAAACTTTTTTTCCTCTATACACTCATGCTCCTGAAACATGCAATAAAAGCAGGCAGTGGTTTGTCACAGGACACAGGTATTTTTTCTGCCTTTAACTTGTACCCACTTTGTCAGCTTCTCCTGATTTTTTTAATCACTTGCACTCTTATGAACTCACCATGGCTGTATTTCTAACATAAGATTTCTCTCTAGACTTAACTACTACACACCAAACTCAATAGAACAAAGCAGCATGGAAGGCATGCAGCTAGTCCGTCCTTACCATACTTCTGTGATCCAGCAAAGAAAGATCGTGTGAGGACAAATGGTCTCTCTTTTCCTGAAGAACGTCTGATGAGTCCTTCTGCAGTTGCCATTTGCTGAAAATCACGAATATACAAGTCAGGAAGACAAACTCTGTAATTAGGATATTTGCTACACTGCCTTTTTAGCCCTTCCAAGGCAGGAAAATTAAGAAATCTGTACCCACAAATAATATTTCTTATGAAAGCAACCTTTCTTACTAGAATATACTTGAACAAAAAAATATATTATTATCATGTAGTCACACCCAATATAATTTATATCATTATGGCAGAGAGGCACAGATGTTGTCACATTTTCTCGTGACCAACCACAGAGTTTATTTCAAATATAGCAATATCCAGCACAGCAGAGTTTCAGTCCTTGATGGGAGGTTACAGAATACCTACTACTGTGTAAATTAACACATAAGACATACTCCGTGAGAATAACTGCTGGTTTGTGTCTTCAGATACTCTACCTGGTAGAATCCGTAGAGGTTGTGTACTTCTCGATGCTCCCAGTTGTTGTAGTGCACAGCATCTTTCTGCATTGTTAGTTCTGCCCCTTTGAAGACTGAAGGCTCATTCATGTCATTCCATACAAAGAGGATATTAGTGGATCCCTATGACACAGGGTTGCAATTAGGACATAACAGAGCCATTGCTGTGACTTAGTGTGTTTATCTCTAGTGGGTGTCAGACCAGACTGGGGTATGAGTAGAAACAGCAGCAGCAGAGCAAGACATGGTAATTATACTCCTGTGAAAGCTGCCAGTCATTCATCTCATCTCTCTTGGTGGCCCTTCTGGTCAGGGTAGCAGCCTATAAGCTCATTTGATTTTTACAAAACTCACAAAACTTGCTATTCCTGCCTTCTGGTGACGGAAAAGAGGCAGGGAAAAAAGAGGTATTAAATAGCTATGAGTAAAAAATCAGAGGAGTCCAGAAGAGAAAAACCAGAGAGGAAAAGCAGAATGGGAAATGTCTACTACGCATGTCTACAAGGGTAGTGGTTTCAGCAATCCTGCTGCAAACCAGAACTTTGGGGCAGGGAGGGGGGAACTGCAGGTGTCCAGCAGTGTTCTCCCAGACACTTTCAGCACTAGGCAGGAGTGCTGGAAGGAAGGTCAGGGTGAAGTGACCATGAGCTATGAGAGAGGACTCCCACATCACTCCTTGTGTGCTGTCATGGTAGTAAAAGCTGGAATTGCAGCAGCCGTGTTAAATTATGGGTTGCTAAAAATGCCTGCAGTTTGTCCATCCTGCTGCTGCAACTAAGTGGGCAGGTTCACTGGTGGCACACGGGTTCCAACTTTCTTAGTCCATGGAGAAAATTCCTGAGTGGTACTTCAGCTTATCAAGATATTTTCCTCTATATTATGATAATAAAGCTACAAAAGCCACCAGCTTGCTTAGCCAGTAGTTCATCTTTTCTCTTTTCCCCATTTTCAGGCTTTCTGGGATATAAATACAAATAAATACACACCTTGTATGTTTTGAAGGCAAATTGATCTGCATACCATTTCCGCACTTCAGGATTGGTGAAATCCAGGTAACAAGAGGAACCTGTGGATGTGGGAGATCCCAATTATTCACCTGAGCTTAATAGCATGCATGCATTGTCTTTGCACCTTAATACAGTGGCCTAAAGCTAGGATGCTTTCCACAATGGGCAGCAATAACGTGGTCGCTATTGTTTCTGAGACGAAAGCTCAAGAGAAAATTCCAGGCTGACTCGGAACTCAGTACACCCCTTGTGATGTTCTGCAGATCAACAGACGTAGATTCTGGAGGTCTGAAGCTCAGCACCATTTAAGGATAACGGCTAGCAGTTGAAATATGTTCAGATGTGAACAGGAAGCCAGGGAGAAACAGCATCCCTGATATTTTGAGCTTACACAGGAAAGTGTCACTTAGAAGCTGAATAACTGCATCCTGCCACGCTACTAGAAGTTGTAGTATTGTCCTTGACTTTTCCCATATTCATTCCTTTCCCAAGATTGCGGACTGTCGGCAAAGGGGGACAACTTCCTTTGCCTCTCCGCAATGAGATGTCCTCATGAAAAATAACATGTCAAATCACTGTATTATGATTGAATCAAAGCCTTCAGTATCAGGGTTCACTTAATTTCATCCAACCTACATTAGCAGCAGACCAGGCTGCATTTCTGTTACCCAGGACAAGTAGGGAAGAAGGATGGCTGTTCTGATCAACAGGCTCTAGGCACTGGGACTACATGCAGAGCTAATAGACATAACAGAGGCAGTGTACAGCTGAGGTAATTATTAGAACATGGCTATATGAAAGAAACCACAAAGTATTTGAAATTGCGAATATTTACAAAAAATGCAAGGAATGTAAGAATTTAATTCTACTTCCATGGGTCCCAATTAAACTATTCTGCGAATTTTTAAAAATAAACAGCTTGAAATGTAGCAACAGAGTGGTTTTTTTACCTGGCCAACAGATGCCCTCAAAATCTTTCCCATTTCTGTCTTTCACAAAATATCCCTTGTCTCTTGCCTGTGAATACAGGGTATATGTGGGATCAACCTTAATGTGGGGATCTACAATGACGACAAGCTGCCAGGATAAGAAAATAAAACACATCATTAGCATCAACCGTACTGAATAAAACAGTAAGAGTTCACTTTTGATAAAAGGCAGATAATAAGCTCACTTCAGGTAAAGAAGGTAGCTGTGTCACTAATTTTAGAAAGCAGTTACCAGTGCTTGTATATGTTGTGCTAGACTTATGTATAACAGCTGAATTTACAAGGAGGACACGAATTCATGCTTGTCCATCTGAAATAAGGGCCAAAAAACATTGTTTCAGATAAAAGCAAATACTGCAACTCCTAAAAACATTATGTTCAATTCACTGCTGTATTCTGTGAGTATAAGAGTTCCACATTCATGTCCCTGCTTAAAATAATTCGCCTTAAGACATTTAAATATATCTTAGTTTGTATAGCATACAACAGCAACAGACATTTTTAAATTTTTTAAACATCCAGGTATTGTATTTTGCAGGTACTTTCTGCTGCCATTAACTGCCTTGCTGTAAAGCTGAGAATGTACTATAGCTCCAACTAAGAGATTGTAAAACTTGAATGCTATTTCAACAGTTCCCTGTTCATTGACTTTTGGCGAAGATAAAGCATTTAACAATTCTACAACTTTTAGATATTAACTGGGCACATTTTAATACCTCTATACTTCCAGGGAAAATATTTTAGCTGTAAAAGCAGAAATAAAGACTAACTAAGCTAACAGACTGCACATCATACCAGGACTTCACCAGAAGGAAAAAAAATTTAGTTTATGGTAAGTAATCGTATCAACATAAAGGACAAATCCCAGTTAGTGTAAGAAGAAAGTAAAAAGTATTATCAATACAAAGAAAAGCTGAAGCTAGGATAGCAACTACCAATGGCGAAAGCTCATGTTAAGTAGAAAGATTTTTTACTGTGCCCATCAAGGACAGCACTGGGCTGCTTCTGTAAGATGGAGCTTCACATGGGTCAAACTTAGCCTGATGGCCAGGATACAGAACAACCTACGAAATAATAAAATGGCATGAGGAGCTGAAATAATACCTTCCACACTGGAAGCAGACTGCAACACAGTCTCATTTACTCTGTTGTAGTTAAACTGTTTCCAGTATCTGAAGTATCTCGGGTAGATTGGGTAGCTTCCCCTTACGAAGAAATATTTTCTTTCTTTCTGCTGTATTATTTACCTTGCGTTTTTTCTTCCTGAGATGTTCTTGCATCTTTCTGGGGTTCTGGAATTTCTTTTTGTCCCAGGTAAAATACCTCTTGCCATCTGTGTGCTCTATGTCCAGCCATATCACATCATACGGAATGCCATGTTCATCAAAGCCAGCATCTACTGCCTTCACATCTTGCTCATCCTCATAATTCCACCGACACTGATGGTAGCCCAGAGAAAAAAGGGGGGGCAGGGCTTGAGTGCCTAGGAAGAGTATATGAATGATGATAACACTGTTAATGCCCTTTAGAATTTTATCTAGAGACTCTAGAAAATTTAACACTATTAATACATAACTGTCTGGAGTTAGGGAATGCTGGCCTAAGTTGAGGCTAAAGCATGCTCTTCACACCCAAGTGACTGAACTCTTGAAATAACAAACATTACAATGGGCTCAACAGCCAGAAAGAGCAGAGGGCTGCAATGATAATACAGGAGCGAGAAGGAACTTGCTCTTCCATGGTGCTGAAGTGTCATTCCAGTAACTGATACAATTCTATTCTTTAATTTTTTCTCATGTAAAATTATTCTGGATGAGCTTAACTGTCATTAATGCAAACAATTAAATAGATTTTAATCAGTAGAATGCAATTCCTGTGACTGCTTGAACCTGAGTATTGTAAACAAGCCCACAGCTGCTGCAGCACGATGAGAACCATAGAATTGCAATTGTTAGGAATTTTTAAAATGAGAAGACATGTGTGCATGTATGCATAGGTCAAAAGGGAGCTGGGAAACTTTCCCAAGTGTGCACTTCTGCTAGGTGAGATCCTCTTGCGATCTGGCTACTTTCGTATTCCTGTTCAGCTGAACCACATTCTCTCCATAACACCTGTGTGGCAAACAATCATTGCTAACACACTAAAGAACTACCAGGGATGCTTCTGTGCTTTTAATTCTCTTTAGTACGTAAAGACTTTTGCTTTCATAAAATGTTAGTCCTCTTGCCTCCATTTTTTTATTCTCCTCCTGAGACTCTTGCTTTTTTCCTTTCCCATATCTGCATGCCATCTCTGCTCCCTTCCCTAATGGACACACTGGACAGCTACCTATCTTCATTTTCTACTCTCCAGGATACATTACTGCGTAGCTTCAGTCTTTTCTCATTATAAGGTGGCCTGTCTTGATGGTGACTGGCAGTTCTAGCCCCCCGTGTCTCCTCTCTTCATCTAAGGGAGCAGATTCAGGCAGCAGTAACTATGCTGGCTTCTCAGTTAGGGCCAAGTTTGACCAGCTGCAGATGCTAGGGAAAACAAGGATGGAAGCTTGTCTTTACAAAGCACCAGCCTTTGCTCTACAAACTGCAGTTTGGGAACAACTGGCATCCTGCACACAATGCGCTAGGTAAATATTAACCCACTCTTGGGTACAGCATGCTCCTCAGAGAATCTCCCATGTGAATATGCCATTCTGACTCCAATTATGTGAGTTAGTACCTGTCAGTTGTGCAAACTGCTTGAAGGTATCAAATGCAGTGGGTCCCATCAGCAGGAAGACATCAATGATCCCACTTTCTGACATCCAGCGCACATCAGTTAGAGGCACTGCTCTCTGCTTAGCAGTCTCTGCAGCATTTCCCGATGGCTTGTGCTTTGAAGGAAACCAAGGTAAAACTGAGTCTCTCTCTCTCTGTATCAAACTTTTCTTCATTGAAGGAGCAAAGACGGAAACCCACAAAACTCACTAACACATACCTGGCAGGTATTAGGAATACACACTGAACATTTCTTATATATCCTTCACAAATCCTTTACTTTGCATACTGCTTATACAAAATACAGAGTAATAGGTAATGAGAAGAAAAAGGAAAAATGGGTAATGAGAAGAAAAGTAATTAAAGATTTTCTGTAATTAAAGACTATGCATTTTCTGCAGAATCTTCGAGTAGTATCTATATCCTGAGTAATAAAGAAAATTAATAATTTTAACCATGTAATGAAGTGCTGGAATAAAGCAAGATTTTTTTTTCACTGTTTCAATTTTAAACAGAATTCATATGTTTGTGTTTCAAGAGTTAATTCATTTCCTGAACATTTTGTGTTTCTTGAAGATCAGTTACATTCCACAGAAGAATGAGCCTGCTAAGCAGAAATGAGTGGCAATTCCAAGAATTTAAAAACTCAGAAAAATTCCTCAAATCCACGAGATTGTCAAGATTTTTGTCCACTCTTTTTTCTGCCTGCCACATCCACCTGTAGATTTGTTCTGCTCCAACATTACATATTTCCTCTCTACCTTCTCCTGTAGACCTGTTAAGACACAAATTCTGTAACTTGTTTCTTGAAAGGAGTCATTGCCTTTTTCTTTCCAGTGGTTTAATACAACAAATTTAACAGGAGGAAGAGGCTGACAAGTCTTTATTAGGCACCAAAAGATAAATCTCCAATGATGTTGCCATGTTCCTGTTGGCCCTTTCCTGGAGTGTTTTTAATCATTATTAAATTCTGGGGAAAGTGAGCAACTCTCACCTCAGCTACTGCCTTTGTACTAATATCCACAAGCGTTTCTGAAGAGTTCAGCCAGAAGATCCCTGAAGTTCTGTTAGGCTTGTGTGCTAAGAGAAGGGGCACTGAACCATAAATGCCTATTTTGTCATGTATCTTGTGGCCGAAGATATCCAAATTATAAAGCCGGTAAGCATCACCATCACTAGGACAAAGAAACAGATGTGTTTGTTATATGTAAGCATCCTGCACTAGGCCAATTTTACCTCTATCACTATTCCACTAAACTCAGTGAACACTCAGTGGAACACACTGTGTTACGGTCTTGTTTAGCATCCAGAGCTGAAATGTGGACATCCTAGATTACTGCTTCTTTGCTTTGGTCCTAGCTATCTGAATCAAACATTTTTGCAGCCATGAGACTACTGCTCATTAGCTCTAAGTCCTAAAATATGAATTCTGAACTCTTCCATCCTCTCCCATGGAGTTGCTCTTTTAAGAGTTCTACTTGAACATGACCAATCCCGCAGCTCTGAAAAAAACTGCATGGAAAATTGAGAGAGAAGAGAAGGGGTCATTCCTGAAATTGCAGAGCAGAAAGGGAAAGCAGAACAACTTAGTCCACTTGGACAGGAGCTATGATTCAGCTTGCTCTATCATTAAACTGAAATATACACTATATAATATATGTATCTCAAGCTGTTGTCTGCATTAATTTATTAAGACAATGTTATAGCTCTCCTCTACAAAAACAATACTGCTTTCACTAGCAATCTGCCATCTTTACCTGGTGTTTTTGAGAAGAAGTGATTCTGTGTGTTGTGGTATTCCATAAACATGGTCAAATCCATGTAAAGAGAAGTCCATGCCTACAGAACTAGGACCTGTGGGAATAACATTCAAAGAGACGATCACAGAGTTTCATTCTCAGGCTTAGCTGAAAGCAAAAAAGAAGAGTAACCTAATAAAAAAATATTAAAAAGCAGGTTTTAATAATTAGCTCTTTCACACTTGATTTCAACTTCACTTTCATTATTACTTATGTACTATGCAGGTAATGTTTTAAACAGATTTTATTGTATTTACCCTCATTTTGATCTGCTTAAGAAGATAAAATGAATCGCTTCAATAGGAAAAAATATACACGTAATAGTGGGTCACCTCTTTATTCTCCAGTAAAACTGCTTAAAATTATCTCCTGTTTCTACCCCAGTACCTACAAGCCAAGCTTTGCAGCACAGTGGCACAGCAGAGTGGACTTAAGAGTCAAGAGTTGCCTGTTTTCTACCGCCCTTCTCTTCAGCCTCAGCCGTGGGAGTAGCATGCACAAGAGCCTCTGCCAGTGATATCATCTTGTCACATTACTGAATCCAGAGCAACTTTTGGCAGGTGACCAGAGATCCTGTAGACTGACAAGCAGTAGCTTCAGGATCAGAACCTGACTATACAGACTTTATTCCTCCAACACAAAGAAACAGGAAAAACATGATGCTAGGCCTACTACATCAGATACAGCACGAACAACAAGGGAAACAGCTTCCCACCCCTCTGCGTCTTGACTGTGAACTGAAGAAGGTGGCTCCTGCCACCAAAAGGAAGCTCTTTCAGACTTCTTTCTCCCTACTGCAGCTGCTGGGTAGTGCTGGTTGCTATAAAAGTCTGCATGATAAAGGTAACGGACAAAGCTAACCAACTCAATTAATGTGGAATACAACTGGACAGACAGCAGATGGTCATAAATTTTGGTAATTAATAATTTAAACCGTATTTGAGCTACTGACCTACCCATTTCTATAACCTTCTTCTTATCCCTTAAGACTGCTCAGTATTTTCTTTAGTAGTCCCCCACTTAAAGACTTTCCCTGTGACAATTACTAATGCTTAGATATCATGATTTCTCATATGTCGTGAGAATAAACTACAAGTGAAATCAGTGTTATGCACTGATACTAAAAAAGAAAAAACGGAAAATAAAAAGGAAATAACGCATTGCATACCAGTTAGCCAATACAGATAGGGTTACGCTCTGTCAGAAATGGCACACAGTGAGCTGACAAAATGGCTCATATTTAACGTGCCCTCCTGAACACAAATCTAATGAATATTCACAGTACTTTTGTCAAATTTCTTACCATCATTGATATCCGGTAGACAAGTTAAAAGAAGGAGCAAGCAAGACTTTGATAAACATTAAGCAGCTAAACAGAAAGCAGACAGAAATATGAATGAATGCAGGTATATACAAAGCAGTAAAGCTGTTTTCAGAACAAAACTGAGACTTACCATGAGCTTTGATGTCTAAGAAATGGCCAAATTTCTCTTGCCAGAGACCTAAATCCTCTTGGTTCTCCTGCATAAACAGATATAGCTAAGCCTAGCAAATGCAACTGCTCACACCGCATATTCCTAAGGAAAACGTTTATTCACATGAGATTTGTACATTGTTAACTGCTTTTTTTTTTTTCCAAATACAGTTAATATAAATAAACCCAAATCACAATTCAGATCCTGATGAAGGAATTTACATTGAAGAATTGATGTGCTAGTGGAGCACACATGCACTCTGATACAGCATAAAAGTAATAACCGAGGTCTTGGATAGAATCATAGAATGATAGGTTGGCACAGACCTCAAAAGATCATCTGGTCCAACCTTCCGTGGGAAAGGGAGCCTAGATGAGATTAACTACCACCCTGTCCAATTGCATCTTGAAAACCTCCAGGGATGGGGACTCTACGACATCCCTGGGGAGGTTGTTCCAGTGAATGATTGTTCTCAGTGTAAAAAATGTCTTTCTTCTGGATGTTGAACACAATTATGAAATGCAAAGATTGCATGGATGGAACCAAACAGGAAAACCTATACAAACAGAAACCAAACCACTCCCCTAAACAGTAAAGGTCAGACAACAAAAAACTCTTCAGACTCTCCGGAGTCCTGTGTGTGTAACTGATACTTCTTTTAGCCTCCTTCAAATTTTGAGCCTTGTGCCCTGCCATTCATTATCCCAGAATTTCCACTTTTTGCAGCGTCTTTCCTGGTTTTCTTTTCTACATTCATCCCAGAATAAGCAGACGTGGCCTCTTGCAGCTGTGCGACTCCTCCAGAGCAAGCACGCTTTTTGGCAGAACTCAGTGTTCAGACACAAGTATGCTGAAGGCAGCATAGCTCCTGCCATTTATAAGAGGATGGTGGAGTAAGCAGCCATCTGCTTCACAGGAGGCTAAAATTATATCATGGACATAACTTCCTGAGAAAACTGGTATGTGCCTTTATGCACTGCCAGGACCTGGTTGGTTTTTTTTCAGACAGAACCTTACTTCTGTATTAAGCATGAATGTATGTGGAGGCATATTTTTGGACTCTTATGAAACAGGTCTCATTCTTTTGAAGTACTATTTGCAATGAACAAGGTATTTGAAAATTACCAAATATCACCACAAACACCCTTTTACACATCTACTCCAAATCAAATGAAAGAACAAAAGAGAAAGAAATTCTAAATAAAAAGGCGACGGAAAAAACATTTTGAGCTAGATCGACCTGACTGATGCCTTCCACAGCCCCGGTAAAACACATAAACCTTTATTCAACTATGAATTTGCAAGATATCTCAATGTGAAATACCAGGTCCTTTTTGAATTTCACTGGAAAGTGGTTAGACTATGTTTGTAAACATAGTACCAGAAAAAATGAACATGTGATTGTAATTCTCTTTTCTACAAAATATTCATGCTGGAATTGCAGTAAGCCTGGGTTACCTTAGAGGAATTACTTGCTGCCTCCTCATTTTCTGCTGTAGGTTTTCTGGTGAAAACAAATGCACAGACATAATCAGTTTATTGTTAACATAAGGAGGGATTTCAAACAGAAAATTCATATAACATTATGAATTGCTGTATACATTATATAAGAGTTTGGGTGCTTGACTATTCTGAAAATGGATGTCATAGGAGCTCTAATTGGCAAATCATTTTAATATTCGATGCCTTAAAATAACCTTCACTCCATATTTGAGTTAGGTTGACTTCTTGGCCTTTCATATTTATTTGTATCTACATCAGGGTTTTACCCACCCACAAGATCCTCACTTCTTTGCCATTCTCTGTTAATTACAATTTTTGAAATAATGCTCTCTAGGAGAGATGCTTGCTATGCTCTTTTTCTAGTCATAACATGCCCTGCACTGTGGTTTCCCAGCCTTCCAGGACTTTGCAGTGAGATTGACCTGTAAAATGTTGCAGCTATATGGCACGTTGTAAGTTGAATAAAACTTACTTCAAGAGCTTATAAGGTAAATAAAACTTACCTAAAGAGTAAGTTTAGTCATAAAAGGAGATGATACTAATAACCTCATCATACTGCCATCGCTCATTCCCAAGAAAGACAAGGGTATACTTTAGTGTTTTACAGAATCGGCCATTAAATGAGGTTAGAATTTTGCACATGGCTGTTGTGAGGGATTAAAGCAGTCTGCAGTTAATTGATCTCAAATTTCTTTGTTAAAATTTCACCATTGTACTTACTGGTATGAAGTAACAGAGAAGACAGATTTCAATGCATAACAGCTTCTATTACAGAAATTGCAATTCCACAGAATTGTTTATCTTCAGCTGCTGCACAATCAGTACATACTACGATGCGACAGACAGATACTGTACCTATCGCTGGGAGGTGGTTGTAGGTGCTCAAAATACAACAACCCATTGGAATTCATGCTCAGAACAGTCTCACCCTTGGACTGTAGCTCAACCTGGAAGGGGTTTGCTGTGACTTGAAGTTTGTAGTCCTCATTAACACTTGAGAGCACCAAAATACCTGCCTCCTTCTGGGATATGAAGAGTCTGGTAAATGAAAAGCAACAACAGCTTTATATGAATCAGCAGCACGTGAAATCCACTGTAACTAAATAATGATTTGAAACAAAAGATGGGCTGAGAATATCTGCCCATATATAAATATAAATATAAAAACCTCAAGGCTCATGTTGAGGCAAAGAATGCCAGAAATACATGCTGTGTTCAGGGTTCACTGCACAGTGCAACAGGTGGCTACAGAATTGCCGTGAAAACTATCCAGAGTTTGCATTCCTTCCACATTAGCAGGTAATGCCTTAGGTAAAAATGATGTATCTTAACAAGTAGGCTACTTTCTGACTGGGTCAAATAGCCTCAAGTTTCTTATGTATATGACAAAACTTTCCCCTATGTATTTAACAAGAATTTTTGAAAGTAAATTAACCACATGCATTTTTATTTCCTCATCCTGCAACAACTTTGTATCGCAGAGACATAATTGTAGTGTAGCACAAATGAGGGAGAAGGGAAAACACCCTTGCAAAGGAAGCTGTGTAAATTACTAAGGTTCTAAATCATCTTCCCATCACTTACCTCTGGGTGGTAGGTTCCTTTATAAGAACATCAGGAACTTTATATCTTGCTCTGAGAGGAGATACCTCATCAATTTTAAGCCTGAAAATATTGCCTTCTATTTCACAAATTTCTACTTGTAGAAGAACCTGGGGGGAAACAAACAGATGAACTGGTAGTGATAAAAAATACCAACTTACTTGATATTTTTGAGTAAGTGACTTGTAAGTAACTCAACATCACCAAAGACTTACTGTTCGGAAAAAAAACCCATGCCTGCTTTCTGATTTAATGTTCTTTAGCATTGCTGAGCAACAATCATCATCCATATAAATTGACACCAGCTAACTCTACCTCTCCCCTTTGAACAAGCAACTATTTTTAAGTGGACTCTTTATCCTGAAGTCTCCCATGTCTAGCATTTTGCAGCTCTCCCCACAACCGGCATGGAAAACAGGGGTAGTATACACTAATCTTGAAGTTTGGACAATTTCACTACTGCGCTGTCAATGTAAGAGAGGGATACTACTGAGATGTGGGCTTTTTGGCAAAAATGTCAGTGCTCTGTGTTCACCAGCATTCACAGTGGTGCTGACACTATGCCATAAGGACACCTAAAGACAATGCATAATACTGCCCTACCCACTGTAACTTGCTATTTTAGAGTTCAGGGAACTGGAAAATCACTCTGTTCTACCTCATACAAAGTGACTCATTTTTCTTCTGTGGAGGATGCCTACACCACAAGTCTGATTATTTTGTTTTTTCTTTTCTTAATCTCTCCTCCTGTGACACCCAAAACTGGATGAAGAATTTTGGCCTGATATCTTTTCCCTCTATCTTGCAGGCAATCAGCCCTGCTCTCTTCAAAGGCATAAAGGATGAAAGAGCCATAATACCAGAGACAGAGTAGGCAAGACTGAAAATATTCATTTGGAGTTCCAGATCCTGCTTGGTAGGAAATATTTTACATTATGCCATCTTTGAATAAACTCCTGAATAGTCTAGAAAGCCACAGAGCCTTCAATCTTTCACCTGCCTTAAAATCTAGACAAAAAATAGGCTCCTTTTTCTGTGCTGACTGCAAAGAAGGTCAGGATTAACAGGAGAGGCAGAAAATACATTTATTCAGAGTACTGATGTAGTGTGATGCTTAGAGCATGGAAGAGAGCTGTAGTTCCAAACTCCCATAATCTGAGGACGGCTTACTTTGTCTATTCCCTAAGGGGATGTGCTAGCTGCTATGCTGTTAAGATAGAGAAATAGAAGACAGTCCTCCTCCTGGCTGTCTTTTTAAATGCAAAGACTTCTTTTTCCCAAAAGACTGTCTTTGAGCAAACACAGGAATACAAAGGTATAGATAGGAGGTGCTGGAACACAGGTCTTCTTATTCCACTACAGAAAAGGAATTTATTATTTTGGAATAGTGGAGAAAACTCTGAATTAAAAACATTTTTTTCGGATAAAAAGAGTTCTATTCTGATTTTTCATAAAGTTAGAAGATTTTTTTTTAAGTTCCTTAAAATACCTGTTCTCCTTGCACAGTCTCAAGCTGTCAAATAAATACTGACAGGTAAGGACATTTTTAGGCTGACACTTTGCATCACATCTTAAATAGCTATCACTGAAGAATTTAAAAACTTGCAAATATTATCGGACTTGTTGATAATATTCACTGCTCCTTCTGTAAGCACTCTCTTATGTTAGGTGGGATCTCACCTTATTTTCCTCATGAATAATTTGGAATTTGACATTTTCATCACTTAACGTGACTGAATCCAACAATGCTCGATACAAGGATTTTCCAGGATGTAGAAGTTTCTGACGCCTGTCAAGACAGAAAATTATTGTTGGTCTTATATCACACAGAGGGACATAATATTGTCAGAAATGTTTACTTAATAATTTTGTCTTGAATTTTTTTTTCAAATACAATTAATATTAGCACTTCAAGTCAAGGGAAAAAAGAATATAGTTCTGAGCACGCATACATGTCTATGAATGAGATGTTAGAGGGGTTTGGTCACCCACCACCACTCTATAGGGTTTTTTTAAACAATAATAATCTTAATTCAAGTGTAAATTCTCAGTTGTCCAGTTACGTTCTTCTTCTTCATTTCATGACCCCAGAAATTTCAGCTGAATAATCTGTTTTTCATTTTCTGTCATATATCCCTGCTTGGCCTGCAGTCCCTCACAGAACAGCTTCTACATTCTGTGATGATGATGCAGTATATGTTTGTAATTTGTAACCTCCTGAATATGCACTGAGGAAACCCTTTTCCAACAAGCCTGCTGATTACAGAGTTTTGACTACAGCTTTTGGCCCTGATGATGTTCTTAGGACAGAGAGCTTGAAACAGAGGCTCTTTCAACTGTTTGTAGAATGCTCCTTGCTGAACCCAGGTTTTATGAACTATTTGAAGTTAAATAAGTGTCTTGGAGGCTACCTTAAAGGGAAGCTTCTTCATTAGTAAACTGATTCTGTTTCCTTGCAAACAGATATTGCACAAATATGAGCAATCAGACAAAGGATTTCTTCTAAAAGCAGAGCAAAGACAGGATCTGATACTTGCCAATGTCTGGCAACCTCCTGCTGAGAAATTAGATGTGTTAACTTAAAATGGCAAGAGGCTAGAAAGGGCTGGTGTGTAAAAATGGGAGGAGTCCTGCTCTCACTGGCAATGTTATTTGGGATGTTCTGAACATAATTTCCTGCAGAACAGAAATTAATATCTGAAACTGTAACCGAGCACGTCAGTGACTAATTGGTATAACACTGGGCAAGCATTCCTTTCACTCAAGCAGCAATGGAGGATGGGAGGAAAAAAACGTGGAGGAGAGGTATCTCAGAAATGGGATCAGAAGGATCACTTCACTTAAGGTTAGCTTTAAGAGAATAATGAGCAAGAATTTAGATTTGATGCTGAATTCAAAGGTACTTGTTCAACAGGACTGTAATCATGTATGCTATTGTCACAGACTAATGGTTTCTATTGAGAATTTTGTTGTTTTGAACTATGGATATTCAACAAATATCCACACCAAGAAAAGGACTTGTCTCTGAGTGTATCTATAGTTAAAATACTGCTGGGGCTTTGTCAGATGAGAGGACTGACTCTTTTGAATTTTACCAGAAGAGGTTTGGGATGTAAGATTCCATGTTTTAAAATATGCTGATTATTGCTTGCTGACAGGTGAGTTGAATGCTCAGTTTGAAGGATAAATCCTGAAAGTAGCAGACTTGCTGCTATTAAAAATCAATGTGTAACTACTCTCTTTATCTTTTAATATTACTGATTTTAAAAAAATATAAACACCAAACAATACAACACCCTACTCTGTAATTCTTCTTTTTACCTGTAAAAAGCAACCTGGTTGCATTCCTTAAAGGTGCTTTTGTCCACAGCCTCATCTTGGACACTAGAAAAAGCAGAAAAAGAAAATGTTTATATGTATTCACCAAGCACCTGCTGAATGATTAAATGGGGGTCCTCCTCAAGAAGGCTAAGGATTAAATACAGTGCAGACAACTGTGGTGACATAAAATGTATTGGAATTTGGACTACTACTGTGTCTGGATATGGGAGGAATGTCTTACATATTTAGTTCCATGCTAAATCATTTCCTTTTAAATTTTGATAATTTGGCAAACAACTGAATCTGTGACTAACAGAGCTGAATTTCAGCATGAGTGAATTCTTGGGGTTTTGCATTTTGAAGACAGATCTCTCTCTGCAGTCCTTATAGTCAAATATTATGTTCCAGTAATAAGAATGGAGAAAGAGGCAGGACTGGCAGAAAAGGAGAAACCCTGCACCTTTCTCTTATAGCTGCAGTGGGACAGGGGAGGGAGGAAGGCTTCTGATGGCCCTGCTGACAGCTCTATGCTATCTCTAGGCTTGAGGTGACTTTTAGATCTATTAGATAACACTAAATTTTTGGGTTGCCTGGAAAAAATGGACTGCCAGTAGTGTCTATCATCAAAATACTTCCCAGAACGTGCTGAGTCCAGACACACGTTGAAGAGAATAAGATATTAGTACTGGCAGATAAAGAGCTTCTGCTTACAAAATACTTATTAATTATATACACGCAACAGATAAAATGCAGACGGCAGCCACGAAGACTCGGTCACAATTACTGTGAACTATTAACAGACCCGGATTATTATTAGAGACCTCACAGTAACCACGTATTCAGGCAGTTTAACCCCTTCCCATTTTTTTTTGCCTGAAGATACTCGTGCACTTTCGGGTTTCGGCACCAGCTCGGTGGGACCCTCTCTGCCCTGCAACCCGACCACCTTCCAGCCGTGCAGCCCCCACCCCCGGGTCTGCCCCGGCGGGGGCGGCGGGGACAGCACCGCCACGGCCCCCGCCCGCCTCCCCCCGCCCCCGCCCGGCTCTGGGCCGCTGCTGGGGCCGGGCCCGCCCCTCGCCGCTCCCCGCGGAAGGCTGTGGAGCCACCCCGGTAACACCGGGAGCGAGGAGAGGGCCGGCCCAGGAGCGTTACCTGACTCCCCCCGGCGTGACCGCCTCCATGGCGGGCCTGCCCCGGCGGCGGCAGGGCCCGGGGGTTCCCCTGAGGGAGAGGCGGCAGCCGGAGGAGTGGGGGAGCGCCTCGCCTCACCGGCGGCAGGTGCCGGAGGCCCCGGCGCGGCGCTCTGTCACCGGGCGATTGGCACCCGGGGGCGGTGACAGCCTGGGCCCAGCCGAGGTGCGGCTCCTCCCCCCGCGCCGCTCCCGCCGGCCCACGACAGCCGCGTCTCCCTCGCCCGGGAGCGGAAGAGGCGCGGCCAACGCGGCGGCGGCCTCCGTGCGGCGGGATGGCGGCGGTGCCGCGTTCCGGGGGGTGGTGGCGGCGGCCTGAGGCCGTCCTGCTGCGGCTGCTGGCGGTGCTGCTGCTGGCGGGCGCGGCGGGCGCCGGGCAGCGCTCCAAATGGCGGCTCCCAGTGCCTATGGTGAGTGCGGGGAGGGAGGGCGGCCGGGGCGCCGCGCTGAGCGGGGGGGGGGGGGGTTGGCTCCCAGCCGCTGGGCCAGCTGGCTGTGGCGGCGGTCGGAGCGGACGTGTGCGTGGCGGGGGTGGGAGGCCGTCCTCCTTTGGGGGGGGAGAAACGCCGCGGGGGTCCGCGGGAGGGCTGCGGCCTGTCCCGCCCGCTGTCCTGCGTCCCCCCACCCCAGGCCGCCCCTGCGTGGGGCCTGACCGCACCCGGGGCCCTCTGCCAGGCTTGAGCCCCTTTTGGCGGGTCGGCGGTGGGCGGCGGAGGGAGCGCGGCCTCTGTGCCGTCTGTAGGGAGGGAGGCGGCCTCCCCGGCAGGGGCCCGGCCTCGGTGGGGCCTGTGTGGGGAGAGGGCGCCCGGCGGCCCCCACCGTGGAGCTGCGCTGGGGCCCGGCGTCGGGAAGGCTGCGCCCCTGAAACGCTGAACCGAGAGAGATGTGGGCCTCCGGGAAGGTGAAGGGATTTGCGGCATCTCTGTGGTGCCGTACGTGTTCGAAGTTGTGTGGAGAAAAGCTGTTTTGCCTCACGGTAAACTTGCCTTTTCCAGGCTGTGGAAGGGGGTAATGTACGTCTTCTGTGAGGCTCTTGAGCTTCTGGAACAAAAGTGAAGGCTTACTGTGAGCACTCCTGTTGATTCTTGGAACAGGTTTTTGTTTTTGTTTTTTTTTTTTTTGGGTAGTCCAGATCTTCTCATCAGCAAGAAAATGCCAGTCGTTTCAATAAATGGTGATGAAATTGAATCAGTTTTGCAGAACAAAAATCCCCGAGCCTCTCGAGCCATCTTTAAGAGAAGGCTGAAGGGGTGGTGAGGCACGACTGGAAAATCCAGTAAGGCTAGCTCCTGATTTGGCATTAGCTTTCATTGCTGTATTAACTTAAAACTCAGAGTGGAAGCTAATGTTTACTTAACCTCGGAGACATTAAGCCCACTAATATCTTTTACTTTTTTGTGCCTTTTCAGGGGAAGAAGTTTAACTTTGGAAAGATTCTCTTCAGCAACACCACCATTTTCCTGAGATGTAAGTGGTTACCTGCTTTCTCTGCTGTTTGACTGCTTTAATATTAGAGATTCAAAACCCTGTGAAGTGTTTAACTGCACTGGTTGCAGTGACAGCTAATCTCCTTAGATAAAAGTCATAGCTCTGATATGGTGGAGTGTGTTAACAGCCTTGACGCTTCCCAATTGTGATCTGCTCAGGCCCTCTGTGGAGAGGGCAAGATGAGCAATGGGAGCACCACTTCATTTCAGATAGCAGGTAATCAGGCATGGGATGTGCTGAGCCCTACTGTGAGGTATGCTTTCCCTATTTAAGATATGCTAAATTCCTCCACCTGGGAGATCTGATACCGACTGGGACAAGAGCTGTTTGTGTTGCAGGGTGACTGATGCCAGTGTGCAGAAGGCAGTGCTTTTCAGGCCTTTTTAGCAGGGTGCTTCTGGGATTGGTAAGGGAACGTCATTGCACGCTATAGCAGAGCTCTCCTGAGAGCTGTTTTCTCCTGATCATAGTGTGTGCGTGTGCTACAGAGCAAACACATTGGCAGACTTCCTGTTTGTTATTTCTGTTTATTGCTCTTTGCTGATCTGGCCAGGACTATGGGTTATGGAGCTTATAGCTCAACGGAGAGTTTCTGTAAAATAGTCTCTTATCTGTGAACATGGGAACAGCATTTAGATGGCAACGAGGTGATGTAGGGGACTTGTGGAAGTAACTAGCTGATTTAGAAAGGCTTGAAATCTTTCTTATACACTTTGAGCACTTTAAGGGGTTGTTTGCACCAGTTCTTACCATGGGTGGGGGAGCTATTTGATCCCCAGCTGCTAATTGTGTAGTTATACAGACACAGTGCTGGTGAATGCCTTTCTGTGCTTGTGTCAAATGAGGAAGTAAAAGTCACTTTAGAGACAATTAGTGGGATCTGTGCCTTTGTCACTTCCCAAGACTTAGTTGCTGCAGTGATTGTGCTCTTTTTTAACGTGAGAAACTTAAGGTATCATGAGGATTAGCTGATGTTTCTTGATGGAATTGCATATTGTTGTGCTCTATTATGTTTAGTGATTACTGATTTTCAGGTTTAATTTCATATACCTGCCCTTCTTGGGACAGTGTTTCAAAGAGAGTTTGTTAAAGTGCTTCCATTAATCCCACATGAACATGAAATAGGAGGCTAGTATTAGAGTGGTTATCAGTGAAGGCCCATCATGTCGGGAGTAAGGTTTTCCCACTTGTCAAGTGTAGCTCAAATACTGTGTTTTGCTGCAAGTCATGAAACCATGTACATATGCAGGATCAAAGTACAGAAATCTGATGCTTGGGGAAAAGGAGGGAGTGGTTTGAAAGGGCATTTGGAGCTTTGGTAGATGTTAGGTTTTCTTGCCTAAAATTTTAATACAAATAGTGTACTCATATTAATGTGGCATCTAAGATGTGGGTCCCCACAATGAAGTGTGTGGTAGATATAGTCATGAGGTGTACAGCTGCAATAACCAAGAGAAGGAAGGAAGGAACAAAGACATGGAGAAAACGAAATTTGTTTGTTACAAGACAGGTTTGTGGTAGATCTGGCAGTAAGAATTCCAGCTCCTTCAACTACTGTTGAATACTGTGCTGTCAGCCTTTAAATTGGCATTAAGCCTTAGAATTCTTTAGTGAAGGCACTTGTTTTGCATGCCAGTGTGATTAAAAGATTTACATGAGTTTAGATAATGAATCACTGAAAGAGGAAGGAACAAAGGCGAGAAACTTATTTTCAGTTTCTCAGCCTATATGATACTTAAACTGCATCTGATTCTGGGAGGCTTCAGCTTTACATACTGTTTCTTTTCTGTCTGTGTGGAAACTGGTCTCTCTTGTTTGCTGTCTGTTGCATTTTCCATCTGCTCTGTGATGTTTGTGTGGACAGTATGACCCTTCTTGTCAAGCGTGATTGCTCATGGGTTGTTCATGTTTTCAGTGAGCACCTGCATCTCCTCCTTCACCCTCTTCCTTTTTCTTTCCCCTTCTTGATTTTGTTTTTGGTTTTGTTGTGTGTGTGATGTATTGGTGTCTACTTCTGACTGGGAAGACTGACAGTGGTGTTTAGTATTGTCAATAATGAATTTATTTTTCATCTACTACTTTTCTTAAGTGCTATTCTGGAAGGTATCTGTTTTCCTATCTAGGATCATGGTAGAAATCCTGCTCTCTGTAAATGATTACAAAGACTGCATTTGAGTTGAATGGTGCACGTTTTGTTTGAAGGTTAAGGAATGTAGATTTCCGTGTTGCTGAATTCAGTAAATACCATGGGTGCCTTTTCTGTCTTTTAGAGTACTTCCTTTCAAAGTTTCTGTAATTTTGATGTTTGCAGATGTTTGTGGATCATTCTAGTCATGGCCTGTTTTAGTTGATGTTACTGCTGAACATAGAGTTTCAATAATTTTATTTATTTTTAAGAGGTAAAAAGCTGTTGAAAAGGTATTTTTGAATCCCTCCTATTTTTTGGTAGCACTTTTTGGAGGTGTTCCTCATGTGATCAACTTTATTAGAAAAGCATTTGTCTTCTAAGAATTTACCATTTACCTGTGTCACTGCAGTGCTTGTGTTGCTTCTTAGTTTATTTTGCCGTCTGCAACATCTAGGGCTACATGGAGAATGTATGCCTTGTTTTCATGCTTACCAGAAGGTGTCATAAGGAAACTCTTATTTTTCAGTGATTGTATTCAGATTTTTTTTTTTTTTTAAATCTTTGGTATTAGGGACTTGGTTGTTGAGGTTTTTAGCTCTACATATACTTGCTTTAGTAGTCATGTGGTTTAAAGTGAGATTAGTCAGTTAAGACTCCATGGCAGGGTCTTTTTTCTAATTGCATTTTTACCTGCAGGGGTCAACATGGAAACACTCTGTGTGTGTAACAAATTTGTGGGAGTCTAGTTTGAGGTGAATGTTGCCTGTGAAGATGTGGGAACTTGTTAGCCGCTAGAAACATGCTGTCAACTCAAAAGAGTTTTGCCATCTGTTGACTGGCAAAACCCAAACATAATTATCTAAATGGCTCTTCCAAGACTCTGAATAATCACTGCTCATTTTGTTTAGGGGTGAAGCTTACCTTCTTAATGTCAAATTCTCTTCAGCAGGCTTTAGTTTCAGAATGCGATTTGAAGCAAAAATCACACAATCTTTCCTAGGTGGAGGGAGGGGGAAGTCTTGTGTTTCACTTTTCATGCATGTTCTCTAATAAATTAGGCGGCATCGAAGCTTTGACAGAGTGAGCTAATGTGTAAGATTGCTTGTTTGTCTTTTGGGAGTGGGGGAGTGGATGTTGACTTGCAAAGTCTTACCTTTTTATTTATTTTGTTGGTGATGGTATTTGTGTGTTTAAATTATCTGTGCAAGTTGCCCTTAGTATTAACCTGTTTCTAGCTCGCTCTATCTGCTGTGTGTCCCACATATCTTGGAAAGGGAAATCCTTTTGTGTCATTGCTGTTTTCCTCATTTGGTATTTGCATTTGCTGAAATATCCCCAATTGTCTGGAGAACAAAAAGTTTCCAAATGATCTTCATCTCTGTAATAGAATTGTGTTATGTTAATGGATTCGTTTTCTGCATGCTTCTTTCTTTTACTGAACAGTAATGGATTACTTGAGGAAAATGTTTTTCTATTGTTTTGCTTTCTGTTTCATGTTTAAAAGAAATTTAATTATGATAGTTTGGCACAGAATGGGAGGAATTAAATTTAATTGTGGTAGCTTGACACAGAATGGGAGGAAGGCATGGTAGGTAGAAGGCACCTTACATGTTCTTACCTATTTGGGTTTTGTTTGTTTGTTTTCAGTTGAAGGGGATGAAAAAGCTTGTGATCCCTCCCAAAGTTACAATGTTACTTGGTACTTAAGATATTCTGACTGCTACAATGAAGTCTTCAACTTTGGGGTAAGAATTGTGTGGAAAAGCATGTGTTATGATTTTTAGGGGTGAGCAGATCTAAGGGCGATGAGGTTGGAGATATCTCACTTGCATCCTCATTGCTCTTTGGGCCTAAAAGACACACTCCTCCATTGAAAGATAACAAATTTCTGGATCATTTGGAATGGATTGGGAAGGAATTGATCCACAGCTTGCTGGAATTACTGACTTTTCTGGGTTTTGGGTAAGGTGGATGTGTTTCTCAGAATTCTTCTAAACCCGGAAGCTTAAATAAGTGCATCAATTCTAAACTGAAGTGTGTGAGTTTATGGTAGATGAAAATATTATTTACAACAATGCTTAATGACAGCAAACAGAAAAAGTGAATATTTTCATGTTTAATCTAAATTCTGTTCTTTATGGATGCACATTGGAAGTATTAGCAATTGATATAAAATGTATAGTGTTTCTATCAAACGTGGTAGAATGCAGCTGTGTTTTATCCTGTGTAACACCTTTTCCATGTTTACTTAAAATATTAATTATGACAGTTGTAACTACAAGCCTAACACAGTACTGACGTCTATAATTTTTAATATAATAATGTAGAGTTTGTGTAGACTGAAGTTTATGCTGGCTGCTGTACCTCCACTGCAGGAATACTGTTTTGTTTTTTTTTTTTTTAATTGGGTATTAGTTGTTATTCAAAGGCTGTATTGGGATTTTTTGGCCCTTGTTTTTATAGTCTTGTGTGGTCTTGATAGCCTTAATCCTATTCAATTCTGTTCAAGAGTGTTTGCAGAGGGAAGTTACGGTGCTCTCCAGGTCTTGCAGCTGCCTACTGAGATAAACGGTTTGATATATTGGACGCTAACCTAAGTTCTATTCTATGTTTGGCAGGATGAACAGGCAGATTACTATTTTGGGGCTACGGCTGAAGAGCATCCAGGTTGGTCAGGATACTATGCCACGACTTCTCTCCGTTTTGCGAATTGCTCTGAGCTCTTCAGGCCTCAGGTACGGGTAGAAGCTTCAGTTTGCTCTGTTCTCTCATACAATATACAGAGAAGGTGGTAGTTCCCGTTAGATGTGTTAGCATCCTATGAAAGTATTACTGTAGGTTGGGAGGTACTTGTTTTTGTCTATTTATGGCAACCAAACTGGTATGATGATTTCTTCATTTTGTCGTATTTCTGGCTTGCTGTTCAACATATGGCCCACAATGCGGAGGGGGGGGGGGGACAACCCAAACCACTGTTAATTTCAGTGCTTCTTTTTGTTTGTGGTTCTCTGTTCTGAATTTCTTCACTTACAGAAGGCTACTGCTAGTTGAGTAGCAATGTGAATCTCTAGCAGCAGAGCAAAGCTCCCACTAAATTTGGGTCAATAAAGGACTGGCATTTTTTGCTCAGTTAACGTTGATTTATCATAATAGAAATGAAAGAGTGTTGAGAAATGGGTTACTTAAGCACTGATAGCAGGTTAAAAATGAAAAATAAGTAGTGCTAAAACATGTTTGAAACAAATCAAATGGGAGAGAGAAGACAATGCAAAACAGCCTAGAGAAGTAATGTGCAAACATAGGCTGTACACCAGCTGTATATCACCAAGCAAAGCTGCGCGATCATACTAATGACAATATCAATATAACATGCTGTCTTTCTTCAATGGTGTATTTAAGAATTCAAGGCAAATTGTGCAGTGTTGCATCTGTAGCCAGCCATTCCTGATTTAGACAAAGGGTTGTGGATAGAGAATGCTGGGAAATGTCTCATAACTGTTGAACTTGGTGTTGTGTTTTTTTGTTGGTTTTGGGGTGGTTTTTCTAAGAAAAAAGACATACCTAAAGGTGACTTGAAAAGGACTTTTAATAACCTGTTCGCATGCCTCTAATTCCTTTGATATGTGAAGATAGCTTGAAAGGTGTTTTTTTTTGTTTTAAAAAAGAATCTGTATGCTGCCTGCTTTTTGTGTTTAATAAGTGTCAGTTCTACTTTTACTTGGTTTTATAGAAGAGATCTTGTGAGTTTAGCTGTGTAATGTGAACTTGGGTATCTTAACTGAATGTTCAGGTTGGTGAAGCTGGGGTTTTAAAAGTTTAAGTGACTTCTCTTCCAATTCCTTTGAAAAGTCCACTGAAACTTTTAAAAGCTATTCTCTCAGATATTAATTTCTGAAGTTTCACAGAAATATCTCCTTTTGATTGTTTAGCTTTTTTCTTGTGGTATAGTAGTTTCACTAGATTTCAGGTCACTGTAGTTCAGGAGAGTTGGCAAAATCTGGATCTCTAATAGGCATCCACTCATCTAGGGACTCTTTGCTGGACTAAGGCAGAAATCTCCAAATCCTGTTTCTGTCTGTGTAGACTTCATCTAGTAATGGAGATGTTTTCCAAATATGAATTTGTTGGATAAAATTAACTTCTCTACTGTTATGTCTGTGGGTTCAGTTCTAAAAATAGACACCTGTTGTCTGAGGGGAGGAAAAGCAACTTTCAAATGACAAAATACTAATCTAAGTGTTCAAGAATCCCACCACAAATAGACAGTTGTTTGATTTAGAAAAATAAAAGCTTTCTAATATAGCTGTTCAGAAAATCCTTCCATATAATCAAGTTTACTGGAAGCTGTTGTGGTAAGGTCATGTTAATATAAAGTGCCTATAAATGCTGTAATTTCCTTATATCTTTCAGATTTTCTATAAGGAATTTGTTCATCCAGAGCCACTCTCACCTGAGAAACAAGAGGTAAAGGTTTTGTTTGGTTTTTTTTCCTTCCAATGAGTGATTGTAGATGTGGAAGAGATGGTTTTGGTGTACTAATTTATCTATTTTTCTGTTTTTCTTTAAGGGCTTAAAAGATAAGAAGGAAAGTGGAGGAAATCATACAATGGTGTCAGATAAAACTGTATGTATATTGAATTTAAACACGGCTTGTCATCCAGCAGTCTTAATTTTTTTTTTTTTTTAATTTATATTTGTATAAGAAATTGCTGGTAGCATTTACAGGGGTGGTGCAATTCTCTGGGTTGTTTTTTTTGACACCTGGATTTTTCTTTTTTAGTTTGAAACTAAGTAGCATGGTCTGGTAAAACAGAAAACAGTAACAGAGACAGTGACTGCTTCTTCTGTATGTGAAATATAAGAACTCATACTGTTTAGACTGATGGTATAAATTAAAAAAAAAATTCTTCATAGTAATTTAAAGTAATCAATGATATGATCTGGTTTAAGTGGTGACTGATACTTAGAGATTGTTTGGTTTCATCTTTAACTAGTCAGTCTTTTAAAACATTGCACCTAACAACTTGAGTGGTAACTTTTGATTTTCAAACATAAAATTCATGATATCAACATAAAATTCTGTTTGCTTTAGGTCTTGTAGTCAGGAGGTTTCTTAAAAGTAATGCATGCTCTTAGTACTGAAATTCTCTCGGAGAAGCAGTTATAAAAAAGTCTTTGTGGTAATTCTGCAGTGGTCATGTGAGTGACACACAGAGATAGTCTTAGTTTTAACCTTAAAGCGCTTGGTAAATACTGTAGTTTCTGAGATGGCTAGAACTTCAGTTGTGGAATTAACAATTTTGTATGCTGGAATTCAGAGAAATCTCTGATTTGTTTTATGGTGCAAATATTTATCTGGGCAAGCTTCCTCTGTTAATTCATTGGCAGGGTTAGAGTGTTATAGGTGTGAGAGCTGTTGCAGGGGCAGTAGTAGTTTCCACAGGAAATGACCACTGTGGAAATTTTCTACTTCTCATCTACATCTTCTATATTACACTATAAAAGTCAGCATTCACCAGGGAGCTGAGTTATAGGTAGCTGTGCTGTCGCCAGACAATTGATTTCAGGAGGAAAGAAGTATTTCTGTGATGGTCCTAAAAAAACAAGGAACAAGGATGAAAACAAGGAATAAGGTGCTTTGCCGAATTCTTTGTAGCTTTTGTAGTACCCTTGAGATGACTCTTGCAGTAAAGCCAGCATTAAATTTGCAAATAAGCCCTCGTCATCTCCAAGGTGTTTGAGGATTCTTCTGGATTCCAACAACTAAATTTTAAGTATTATGTCTAATAAATAGATTTAAAATTTATGTATCAAATATTGACTGATAAGTTTTAGGCCTGGGAAGAGATGAACTTTATTTTTACATGGAAGATATCACCCATGTATGGTGAGTCTACTTCTGTCTTTTTCCTAGCTTCTTGATTATGCACTGTCAACATGTAGACATTTTATTTTCAGGCAATGAATGCTGTTATCAAAACTTGGCGAGATGGGCCGTATATATTTATTGTGCATGTTGGAATTACAGCTGCAAAGGACTCTACTACCAAAGTGAAAGGAATGGTGAAAACAACACTTCCTTCATATCAAAATAAGCCCTTTACAAGTAAGATAGCTGTTTATATAGTACAATAAAAATGTAGTGCCACTTTTTATGTATATCAGTCTAAGTGTATTCTAAGGTACTTTTAATACATACTGTATGGTTCACATATTTCACTTCACATAGACCTAAGTATTACCTACTACCACTCTTTCTTATCGTAAGAAAATAGGTGATGCTTAGTGTATTGAAGATTCTAAGGCTGCTTTTCTGTCAGTTTAATGATGGTAGTAAAGAATCCCAAGCGGTTCAATTTTGAGGCTTTGTGGTTTTGGACATTCAAAAATGTCCAGATCAATTCAGTGGTTTATATTAATACGCTCAAATAATGTGGAATACAAAGATCATAATTGTCTCCTTGAAATTATATTATATCTAACGGTGCATTGATAACCTATCCAAACTTCAGAGAAGTTTGAAAATCCCCCTAAAAT
The DNA here is from genome assembly GCF_965231255.1 of Vanellus vanellus. NCBI lineage: Eukaryota > Metazoa > Chordata > Aves > Charadriiformes > Charadriidae > Vanellus > Vanellus vanellus. The sequence goes on along the minus strand of NC_138911.1, from coordinate 30,604,976 downwards.
GTTAACTTATGTGTTTCTGAACTTTCCTGTTACACATGAATCTCCAGCACAAACTACTTTTAAGTACTCCCATGAGTTAACGTGGTAATGGAGCGTGTAATTTTTATTGCATACTTTTAGCTGAGTGTTATGAGTCTTAGCTTTTTTTGATTAAAGTGCAAGTTAGATTTAAAAGCTTTGTGAAGATTTGGAATTTCTTTATGCTTGAGTAAAAATCAGTTAAGTACTTTCTCCTGGCTTTCTCCTTTTGGTTCTTGTTCAATTTGGTTATTGGATTGTCTTTTGACAGTGACAGTAGAACTGAAGGGGCCATATGAGTATCTTTCGCTTGCAGACTATCCTCTGATGATTGTAAGTAAAACAGCTTTTGTTTGACCTATAAAGTTGTCAGTTGATTTGAATCTCAATTACATACTCTCTTTCCATACTTCAGGAAACACAAAGCCAGTATCTCAGAAAAAAAATGATTTAGCAGAAGGTGGTTTTTGATTTGGGATAATTTTTTTTTGTTTGTTCTAAATACTGAATAGGGAAAACAGATGTAGATTTCAGACGTTTGCATGTGCCACTTGTGTTGTCCTTCTCTGGATTGTTTGAGTTGATGCCTGTCAATTTGTAGTTCCAGAAGCTATCAGTATCACTAGCTCTAAGCTGATCAGTTTTGCTGATGCTGTTTTTCTCCTTAGCTTGTATCTTAGAAAATTTGCTATTCTGTGCTTTTTTTTTTTTCCACAGCTACCCCTTCATTTGTCACTGCTTGCTTTGTTCATTTACAGCTTAATCTTCCTTCCTCCGCAAGCTGTTTTACACCCCATGAAGAGGTCCTTAATACTGCCTAACAGCAAAAATGTAACTGAACTACAAAGAGCTAATTCCTGTTTTATTCAAAGGAGTTGTTGGCTTGGTTGCTAGTTGCCTCTGTCCAGGAGGCTAAGAAAATAAAGGAACTTAAAGTCTGTCTACACTACATAAATATTTAGCTGGGGATCAATAACAAGTAAGGTCTCTAGCCTGACTGTATTGGCAAGACTGGCTTGTAAATAGGAGAGCATGACAGAAGTAAAAAGCCTCCAGCAGCTCTGTTGACATGTAATTCACTAGTGTGAGTATCCCCATGTTGGCAGGTCCAGAAAAAGGTCTCTGTCTTAATGTTTCTGTAATGGAGCATCTGAACATGAACTAGCATGCCTAGGTTCTTACCATTTGAACTGCATGGATTAGTCAGACATGAAAATCTATAAGGACCAGTAAGCTGTTCTCCTAAGGGAAGGTGTGTTCAGTTTGTGAAAGTTTCGATGGATTGTGCAGCTAACTTCAGTGCATGCTTGGTTTAAAAAAAATCTACCTCCTTCAAGAGGAGACTGCTTTATTATTACTGTCCTATACTTTGGCTAAGTACTTCCTGCTACTCATTTAATGTCTTACTCTCCTTCTTAATCTCGGTGTCCTTTTTGAAAACTTAACTCGCTCTGTTATGGTGCTGTTATTTACAAAACTCAGCAATGAGTAGATTTGTCAAGCTTATTGTTCACCGTAGGAGACATGTACCCTGAAAGTTCTTCTGAAGCAAGTAACACTGGACTGAAAAAAATAAAATCACAAAATAATATTTAAATGAATATCTGGGTTTCTTTTTCAATTCCATATTTTTGGCTGACCTAAAGCTTGGTCAAAACTGAGTTTACTGGAAATTAACTTTTGAAAGAAGTTGTCAAGTTATTTGATCAGAGGGATTACAACCATCAGTTGCTTATCTCTGTTCTGTGGAATGGTGTGTAAAGGTGACTTGTAAGCTTATTTGCAGAGTACCGTAATGGTACAATTAAGTTAGTAATAGAATAATATGCGAGAAGGGGCAGAGTTTCTAGTATTTGATGATTTGCCTGAGCTCTTATCCGAGTCTCTGAAAGCTAGTAGCACTTGATATCTTCCTGAGGAAAAATTGCCTGTGAATAAATTGGCAGACTGCCATTCAAGAGAGAAATTGCTCAGAAATTCAGTTGCTCTGATTCCCATTGTTGGCAGTGAGAAATTAGACCGTCACTGTAAAAGAATCCAGAGAAGACAAATGAAGCAGTGTTTGTTTCTAGTCACTTTTGTGTATGTATAAAAACTTTAAAAGTTGCTATTCTCGGGGAAAAAGTAGAGGAAAAAGTAGAGCTATCTTACAGCTGTTGAAAGGAAACATGGAAATTATTTTTCTGTCTAAGGTTCTTATTTCTTGCTTCTTTTTATGTCACAGTTTTTCATGGTGATGTGTATTGTGTACGTATTCTTCGGGGTTCTATGGCTTGCGTGGTCAGCCTGTTACTGGCGGGATCTCCTGAGGATCCAGTTCTGGATTGGTGCTGTTATCTTCCTGGGAATGCTTGAGAAAGCAGTTTTCTATGCAGAATTCCAGAATATCCGCTACACAGGGGAATCTGGTAGGTGGCAATTGCAGCTTGCAGTTTAATTGATGAGGCATAGCACTAATGGCTTATGCTAAATTGAGGGGACAGATGCATATTAAGTATATGATTACTTTAGGATTGTTTTGAAACAAAGAACAGGGAACCAGAATTTCTGCATCTTTTTATATATTGTAAATGTGATGATCTGTGCTCTTCTAAAGCTGAGATGCTATTGCTTTCTCTGACCCCTGAGTGTAGTGTCTTAGGGATGTAAAATGCTAGATTCTGGAGAGTATTCACTGTAGTGCTGGCTTGAAGCCAGCTAACACTTCATAAGAGTAGCTTGTAATTAATTTCTGACAATTGGTATTGGCCTTGGAAAGAGACTTTGAAAATCCTTGTTCAAGGCGGCAGCATTGCAGATGACTTTTGGTATTCAGTCCATAACCTGATAATCCATCTTAAGTGATTCTCTCCACATAAAACTTTGAAACTCTGATTTTGATTTTTTTAGGATGGTTGCATGCAAATTAAACTCTGCAAGTAAGACTTCATTATGACTTTGTTAATTGGCCACACCCATGGTACAGAAGGTTTTGTTGGTTGACTTGTTTGGAAGGTCGTCCAGGCTGATCTTACGGATAAATGTTTGGTGGATCATTTACTCTCGGCTTGCTATAGATGTAAAATTTTTCAGTACTTTTTTTTTATGCTAAGTGATCTATCTTTTCTGAAAGTTTACTCCAGATGTAGGTAACAAAAATATTGTACAATTTTATTGCCTACTTTCTGAAAGTAACTGTGTCTCTTCTCATTTAATTGCATGCAGTAGTTAATGAAACAGAAATTATATTTTAATAACGTAGCTTCCTGCTTGTTGCTTTTGGTAGTTCAAGGAGCGGTAATACTGGCAGAACTGCTTTCTGCTGTGAAGCGCTCATTGGCTCGAACTCTGGTCATCATAGTCAGCTTGGGATATGGGATAGTCAAGTAAGTAATTCCATTACAGGTTTGTTGTGTTCTATTAAAAAGCTTTTCACTGTTGGTTTTTAGTAACTTAGAGTAGTATTCATCTCCCTGTACTCTGCTACTTAAAAGATAAGTGCTTTACTTAAGTGCTGTTAAGGTCTAGACTTCTTCACTGGTCAACAGAGATATACAGTTCCATATGGTGATTATTCTTCTTCCCACCCCCTTTTGTGTACCACTGTTGGGTAGGTTTCTGAGTCACTGTTGGGATAGTCCACTGCCTGGAATGGGAGCTTTACGTGCCTTCCTTCTGGGCAAGGAGGAGCTTATAGAAATGGGGGAGATCAAGAATTGCTAATAGAGGAGAGGATTGGCTTTTGCTCTCAAGATTGATGCTCAACCATCTGTCCCCAACTGTATTCAATGGTAAAACAACATGCTGTGTGGCAGTGGAAGCTTCTAGAAAGTGTGGGTGTGCTGGGGAAACTGGTGAAGAAGAGGTGGGCTAAGACTTCTTGAAAAGGTTGTAGAAAGCTAAACAGGTTAACTAGGAAGCAGGACTGTTACAAATCTCTTCCTTAGTCATATCATACCATAAGACAAAATGAATAGTAAGCTTCCAGCACTATAATAAAATTACTTATGAATCTAGAAGTGGCTTGTCATGAGGGCCTCTTATTGACATGCTTCAGCCTTATATTAGATTCAAGTTGACATGACTTCATATTTTTTTCCCCCAGTTAATATAAACTCCACTTTGTTTTCCTACAGGCCTCGCCTTGGAGTTACTCTTCACAAAGTAGTTATGGCTGGAGCCCTTTATCTATTATTTTCTGGCATGGAAGGTGTTCTTAGAGTCACAGGGGTCAGTAATAACTGCTTAAATCTTCCCATGTGCCACAGATGCTACTGTCTTTATTTACTTATGCTAAGGTAGAATTCCAGGGCTATGCTGAAAGAAGGGAACAGAGACAATGAAGTGGTTAACCTCTGAGACTATGGATATGGATTATTGGCAATTATTTTAAGTTTGATGTGTTCTCTATTTATCAGGTAATTCTGTGTATTTGGAAATAATACTAATAGTTTTCTGACTAGTCAGGTTTCGGACATTATATGCTGCCTGGACCCTTGTGTCTAATACTTTGTATTAGTTAGGCATAATTGCAGACATAAACGTACAGCCAGGATTAACCTGGCCACGAGTCTAAAAAATAAAATAAAATAAAAAAAAAACAAACCAAAACAAACCAGACAAAACGAAAATCACCACTTCAAGTTTGGAGGCTGCAGCTGGGGAAGTGCACGTGAGTGGTGGTGCTGCTACTTGCTTCATTAAGTGCATCTCGGGATGTAGATTTCTTTTGGTCTGTTTTTGGTATTTTGGGATAAGGTATTTAACATGTCATATATTTGGTACTTTTTCAGTTTTTCTATGACACTGTGGCTCTGATAGCAAACTTGGCCCTGTCCATGATTGATGCCTGTATTATTTTGTGGATATCCTTTCATAAATTGTAGAATGTTACAAGCTTATTCACAGCTTATTATTTCTGTCTCATACTTAAAAGGAACAAAAGGTGATTTGCTTGTTTCAATTGGGACTTCGATAGTTTTTGATGTACACACAAAGGCAACTTTTGCCCCTTTCAGTCAAACTCATGATTGCCAGTGGAGCATTCAGTTTGTCCATGGATAGTGTAAAAGGTTTAATTACTACATCTCTAACAAGCTGATTGCTAGTTTTCTGTAATGGAAGTGGCCAGAGCATGTTGTCACAGCAATCACCTCAGCAGAGGCTCCTTCTAACGGTGCTAGATGAACTTATTCTGGAAAACTACTTCTCGCCTTGCGGGTGGAGAATTTAGAACTGACAATGTGGTATTGTCAGTTCCCCTTTGTGCATTGGACTAAACTTCTGGTTCAAACCCTCTGCTTCTGTAGTAAAACCCAGAAGCATTGCAGTGGAGTATTTGTGGTTTCTCATAAAATAGCCTGACGCTCCTCACTTCTTCTGTACCTTGTTTCCTTTTTCATTTTGTTCTTACTGGCTCTTTCTTTGTCTCCAGGCCCAGAGTGATCTTGCCTCCTTGGCTTTTATTCCCCTGGCTTTCCTAGATACTGCCCTGTGCTGGTGGATATCCTTCACTGTTTTACTTGGTGGTGTGTGTTTTCTTTCAGATTTGGTTTTTTGGGAGTCTTTGGCTGAACTCTTTTAAATCAGCTTCAAGTATATGTTCTTTCTACTTTTGTCACTATGGAAATAAGATTGTAGGCAAAAGGGTGAAGACACGTGTATGCACTTTATAATTGTATTTTAACTCACTTCTAGTTCAGACTTGATTTTCTATTTACCAAAAGTACATCTGATACTTTTCTGGAGGAATAGGGTATAGTCCAAAATAGATGCTTGGATACCATCTTTGTGTGACAAGAGTTCTAGGTTTAGCTGACTAACGTGAAAGGGATGCATCCTGCTCTTTGTCACCTTTGCTATAGGATGAACTTTTCTTCTACTGAGTCTGGTCTAACTTTTTGAAGGGCTAAGTGTGTGGCTGGGAGAGCTGTTGATCATAAGGTCTGTGTCCTCCTAAGTCTGTGACCAGCTTGTCCCTTCAGAGGCTTTCCTTGACTTTCCATACATATTCATCAGCTTAACTCAAACAATGAAACTCCTAAAACTTCGAAGGAATGTGGTGAAACTCTCTTTGTATCGGCACTTCACGAACACACTCATCTTGGCGGTAGCAGGTAAGCAGAAAATTACATTAATCAAATAAGAGCACTTGCCATTTCCAGATATGGCTTGATTTGATCACTAAAGCAGATTGAGTTTGGTGACCTTTCTGTAAATGCAATCAAAATATGTGGTATTTCTAACACTTGACCGATTTCTAATAGTGGGCCTATGCCAAGTTATGTTAATACTTCAGAGTCAGTAGATTATTAGTCCTGATGTTAATAAGATCAGTAGCTATATGCAGGTCTAACGGAGTAATTTTGACCCTCTTAAAGCTGCCGGGGGCAAAAGATTATTATCCTATGCAGTTAACTTCACAGAGGTAGTTTTTGCGAAAATCACTGTACCACTGTGTACTACGGGATTTTTAAGATATCTGAAGACCACATAGCTGAAGACCAGAGTGATTCTTGTAAGGCATTACATTACAATACTATGTTCTGGAAGAATACAGATTCAGATTCTCTTTCCATTTGTAGTAGCAGTGAACTGAACTTCATGAGTAAATCTGCTGGTGCTTCCAGGTGCTTAGCTCCTCATCTATTTGGGAATGCTATACCTACAATGGGCAGAAAACTTCTAAGCACGGTGCTTTTCTATCTAAACAAACAAAATTTAAATTAATTAAATTCCTTGCAGTGTCTTGTTCTTAGTTATCATAGAACAGCTTAGTTGAGGGAAGTCTCATCTTCTAAAACTGTCATAACAGCATAGTTTGAACACTGGAACTCTTATGGGTCAAGATCCGAATGCTAAGGCGTTTGGTCAGATGAGGTGGCTCATTTACTTCAAGGTAGGCTTTATTTGTCAGCTGATAATGCAACTGTGGTTTGGAGACTAGATGGAAGTAATATAAGAATAGTGAATAGGGATGAGTAGTTTGGCTAAATACTTAATACTTGATTTATGACTTGTGTCTCTGAAGAACAAAGAACAAAATAGTCTGTGCCTAAACTACCGTATAAGGTCAGTGCAATAAATCAATCTCTTGTTTTCCAAAATAAATAAATTGGATTGCAAGAATTAACTATTTAGGTCTTTGCCCTTTGTTTGGGAAACAGTCCTTTTAGGAGTATATTTGGATTAGCATATTTTATAGTAATAAGCAGCTTGTTTGTTTTAATCTTGCAGCATCTATTGTATTTATCATCTGGACCACCATGAAGTTCAGGCTGGTGGACTGTCAGTCGGTAAGTTTATATTGAATACTTTCTGCAATTGCTGCCTCTTAATAAGTTTACATTTGGCAGTGTAAGAGGTGAGAGTGGGCATTCTGAAACAGATTTTTCTGTGGATTATGTCTAGAGTAATATATCACATGCTAAAATTCTCAGTGTTACGGGAAACGAACCTCTTTGTCAGATGTCTGTAGTTCACCCTTGGAAAGACCTGAGGACATGGTGTCTCTTTCTTCATAACTTTTTCTATTTGTGCTGCTGTTTTCCTTGACAGGACTGGCAGGAGCTATGGGTGGATGATGCCATCTGGCGTTTACTGTTTTCAATGATCCTTTTTGTCATCATGATCCTGTGGAGACCATCTGCTAACAACCAAAGGTTCAGCTGTTTTTTCTAAAAATACTGGGTTTTGGGAATGCTTGTTTATCCAAAGTAGTACTGGTGGGTGATTTTTAGTTGCTGTATACTGATCCATAAGGATACTAAGTAGTGTGCGTAGGGGCTTGAGGAAAAGTAAGTATATGAAGTCATACAGATAAAATTCAATCTGTTCCTGGTGGTGAATTTACTTAAAAAGAAATTATTTTAACTTTTGTGTAGTTTAGCACAGGTCTTAAAAACAATGAACTACACAGAATAATGAAGTCGTGAATGTTGGGGTAATGAATGTCTTGGGTGGCAAGAGATATTATTCTAAGATAGCTTTTATTCTTTCCCTCCTAAAGGTTTGCATTCTCACCACTGTCTGAAGAGGAGGATGATGATGAGCAGAAAGAGCCAATGTTAAAGGAAAGTTTTGGTAAGAGAAAAACTTTTTTCCCCAGCCTAATTTCAGCATTGAAGAGACACTTATTTGGAGGGAGGTCTGTTGTTCTCTGACATGTTCATTACCGCCATAAAAGTGGAGTCAATGCCTCCCTGTTGCCATTGATTTATGCAGTTTTAGATAAAACATTGGCTTTATGCTTAGTTTTGCATTGCCTGTTTAATTCTGGGGTTTTCAGATGACACTGAAGACACTGCTACTGTTGTGATTGCTTTACTGTGTCTACTGGACTTTTTTTTTTATTAAATATGTCAAGTCATAGGTTTGGATCCAGTCATGATGATGGATATCTGAAGATCTCTTGGATATTGTTGCTAGGCAGTGGTTTAGTTTGCAGTTCTCTTAAAATCCAGTTTAAAGATTTTCACTTATGTATTCTCTGAACTCTGTGATCTTCTTCATTTTCCATGTCGGGGCCTTGTATGGGAATGTCCAGTTGTAAACATAGGGATGAATATCTTTACATGTTCATGAAATTACTTATGAATGAGAATCCTGCTCTATAACACTAGGTTGCATCTTTCTCTTCAGTTACTCCCCTCCTACGGTAAAACCCTCTCTCTTCCTTGCCTCCCATCTCCCTACTGTGTCTATTGTCCTTAAACAATAGTGTTACAAGTTGTGTAAAATGTAGGGTGACATACCCACTGCTGCTGTCTGTACACAAATCAATTCTGCTGGGATGTATCAGTGCTGTTTCACTTGTTTAAGAGCTGAGGCGTGTGTAATCCCTTGGGTGTATTTGCCAAATCAGCTATACCTGGCTGTCTGCCAGGCTGGGAGATGCATGCTGCTTCTCAGCTCCCAAGTGGCTGGTCAGCAGTCAGTAGGTAGAATACATTTTTAGAGTTGCATATATCTCAGTGGTGGAGATTGGAAGGCACCTTTGGTGGTCATCCTGTCCAAACACCCTGCTTCGAGCAGGGTCACCTAAAACAAGTTGCCCAGGACCATGTCTATGTGGATTTTGAGTGCAACGATGGAGATTCCACAGCCTCTCTGGGCAACTGTGTCTTTGAGTTCTACACTACTTATGTCTGGCTTAAAAAAAGGACTAGAAATTGGTATTTCCTAGGTAAAAGTGCAAAATTCAGGAAAAAACTAGATACTTCACCTGTCAAAAAAAAAAAATATAGGCCTTTCAAAGGGAAAGCATCATCTTAATGGTCTTACTCTGTCTCTTTGGATTTGATGAAATATTCTGAATGAACACTCAACACTTTCACTTACAGTCTATGAACAATTACAGTTCAGTTATCCCAATCTTTTTTCCTTCTTTTGTCTTCAGAGGGAATGAAAATGAGAAGTACAAAGCAAGAACCAAATGGAAATGTTAAAGCAAACAAAGCTGTGAGTATGTCCTCCCTACCTCGAAGGATATAGATCAATCTGTCTTGTTTGGTTGCCCCCCAGTAGTAGCTCACAAATATACAAAGTTTTCAGCCTATAAATGTGAGTGTCCTGCTTTGCTTCAGAGTGAGAGCAAGTCAAAGTATTGTATGTTTACAGTACTTCTGAAAAGAAAGTAAATACAGATTTTTCATCTAACTTCTTGTCAGTGCAATGGAAGCTTTAGAATTCAGTCTGTTCTTTAGGAATGTTTGCACAATCGAGTATAGATAGAACTGTATAATACTATATTCTGATAATGAATAATACATTATTTTAAGAAGTTTGTCAGGCTGAGAGGGAGGCTGAACTGTATTTTAAATTAATTGCTCTTCTAATTTTGAGATTGGTGATTCATTACTTGCTTGGGGTGATGTGCATATTATGTAGCTGCCTAAATAGTTTGGGTGGAACATTTTTAATATATCTGCATTGTTTCCAAGTGGAAAGAACCTGTAGGGATTCATGATAATAGCAGTAATATTTTTGTCATTAATTGTTTTTCTCAAAGGTTGGTTTCAACTGTATGCTACTTATCTGAGGATAACATGAAAATCAAACTTTTCTATTTTGGGGATAGGGGCGATCCGAAAGGGTCAGTTCTCCAACTTCAAAACAAGTGTACTTGTGTTATGAATTAGAGAGTGTTGATCAGATAGAAATGAGAAATCTGACAATACAGTTTAACTTACTTTTGCAAAACCTAGTTTGCACTTTTTATAATAATTTTTCATCTATAACATTTTCTAAAGATATGTTCTTTTTGCGGGAGACTAAACTAGATTATGTAAATAACAGAAGTGTCCTGAGGCCCCACTTTTCCTGGTCACCATTAGATTATTACAGAGTTGACACTAACTTATATGTGGGGCTTTGTTTTTTTTTTCCTGAAATGTGTTTTCAGTAATCCAGAAATCAAGTTGAAGGTGTTTTTTTTTTTATTATTATTATTTTTATTTTTTTTAACTGACACTATACATTGGTTTGTGTCAAGTAGGCTGAGAAGAAAAAGGTTTACATGTGACAGCATTTTGGGAAAAACTGACTTTTTTTCCATTTAATTTCTGTACTTGTAGCAGGAGGATGACCTGAAGTGGGTAGAGGAGAATGTTCCTTCATCAGTGACAGACGTGTGAGTATTTTTATAGTCACAATAAGAGAAGGTTTCTTGGACGCAGGAACACAAATGTATTGGAATGCCTTATAACTTGTATGCTGCACTTACATAAGCAGATACTGAGTTCAGCATGGAATTGGTCTCTGACTTCTGAGCATGCCTCCATTTGGCTTTATTCAGTCTGTCAGACTTACAGTTCATGCCACTTGAACACATGCTGACTTAAGGAACACTGCCTCGGACTGTGAAACCACAGACCGATTTGTTGTATTTTGCTGAAGTTAAAATTAAATAAATAAATTCAGAAAACAAAGAACAAACAAGCCTTTTTTTCTGTTTAGTGTTCTGAAGTTCTTTGAGTATCTTGCTGAATGTAAACCACTGAATAATGCCATTTAGTTCTCAAATTTATTTGGAATGCCTGTTGAGTCATTTTTATACTTCTGGCAACATAGTTAGCTATGTAGGCAATCCATATCTATTCTTTTACATCCTAAAAAATGTCAGTGTCTGTGTCTAAATTTTTCATAGCAAAACAGAAGTTCACAGATTAATTATGTTCACAAATCTGAACAGGTAATTTTGGCAGAGGCTCCGGATTTAGGTAAACTCTGCTTGAAGTTAAAGACAAGAAATTAAGTGAAGCTTCAAGAGGATGAAAAAGTTCATTTTCTCAATTGAATTTGTTTTTCTCAGTTCTAGTACTTATTTTTTGAAGAATAGTAGGATTCCTTAAGAAAACAAGGACTAGACTGGTGTAAGCTAGGAAAGGGCACTTTAAATTAGTCTGCTGCAGGGTTTTCTGTTCTTGAAAGTATGATCAGGGTTGTGAAAGAGATGAGATCCCAATAGATGGGAGGTCTATGGTAGCTGAAAAGGCTATGGTACCAGTGTAACTTGTTTGCTTTCTGGGATGTGTTTTTACAATATGGGACCATATTGTAAATGTCAGTGTAGTTCAGCAGTGTTCCTGTATGAATGATGCAGCTTATTTCATGGCAACTTGGAAATTGTTCAGCTGAGAAGCTTAGAAAAAAAGCATTTTAAAACTGTGAAGGTCATCAAGGATACTCCTTGGGCTCTTCCTCTTTTGTGTGCCTTTTTAATTTCTGTCTGTTAAATTGAAAGGTCTGTCTCGTTATTGCTCTCTTGTGCCCTGAAAAGCTTAAGGTGCAACATAAGGCTGAAAATGGTTGTCAATAATATGCTCTCAGTAGGTGCTCTAATACTAACTATTTTTTTTTTTTTTTTTCCCCACTGCAGTGCTCTTCCAGCTCTTCTGGATTCAGATGAGGTCAGTAAACAAATCTTCAGTTCAAATTAGTCTTCTGACATGCCAAAGGAATCATGAATCAGCTGTTAAGGACTTTGCTGATTAGAACTGAACTGGCTGATCTTGCCAGTGCAGCAGTAAAATATTACAAGTGGGGGAAGGGTAGCGGGGACAACCATGATACAAATTCTTACGATACGAACATGCGTTCTAAATGTGTATTCTAAAAAGTGGTATATTTGCTGTGTGAGTTGGACTCCTGACTTAAAATGCATACAAGTGTGCATTTGTTGTGAATGTGCAAAGCGTACCACCTTATTTCTGAATAATGTAAACCTACTGGGGGAGATGACAATGTTGGGTGTTTTATTTTCCAGGAAAGAATGATTACACACTTTGAAAGATCCAAAATGGAATGAAGGAGTAGCTTTTTGCTATTGGAAGTGGAGACGCCTCTCTTAAAGTTGCTTGGTGGAGCAAGGGCATCCTGCTGATTTGTTTCTTGATCTCAGCCTTGGAAGTTTGATGCTTTATTGTCACGAGGGCGTCTTGCTGTGGAAGAAGTTCACAAGGACATTACAAACCTTTTGGAAATTTGAATTTACAAAGTTGCTGCAAGTTTGGATTTTTAAGCAATTTAAATGTGTACTATTCCAGCACCTTCTGTAACTTTTCAAATATTTAATCTGTGAAACTAAAATTCCTAATGTCTGCTTGAGGAGTTTATATTTCAATGTTACAATTGACACTTAGAGGGGAACTGCCTGTACCTTTTTGGGGGGAGGGTGGGGACAGATAGAAATAAGCACTGAAGAAACAGGCCCATTTTCTGGTTGATAATGGCTTACTGCTATTGCATGTCATGTGTCCAACATGAATGACAGGTTTTTAGAGAGAAGTTCCTGTTAATGAAGAAAATTGAGATGCCAGAAAGGAAATATTTGGAAAAGTTACAGTGATACGAGTTTTTAACAAAATCAAGTGCAATTTTATTCATAACACTGTGTAAGAAAGATTTTTCTATTTTAAATGCCATTGACCTATAGGTAACAGCTGCACAGAGCTAACACTTGCTGTTGTGGCACATCTCATTGCCGGCAATGTGGTGGATGCCTGGAAAAATGATTTGCCCCTACCTTGCATTGAGTTGCATGATTTAATTAAAAAAAAAAAAACCAACAACCAAAACACAGAAAAATCCCCAAACAAACACCCCAAACTACAAAACAAACACCACGAAACCCACTTCTGCAGTGCTCCACAAGTGCTTGACTACTCATGTTAAGCAGATATTAACTAGACGTTTCAGCAGAACTCTTCTCCTTGCATATGTAACATTTCCCACTGAGAAGTTGGCACTCTTCTATGAGAAAATGGCATTGCTTTCTAGAGGGTGCAAGCACTGTTTACCTTACTTGAAAGAGGCTTTAATAGGAGTCCACAGTGCTGGGATAGTTCTGTTCCCAGTGTCTGTTTAGAATTGCCTCCCATGTAAGTGATTTGATGATGGGCTTTCCTGTCCCAATTGGTCCCTGTGGCCAAGAGGTACTCTTGAGATCACTGTGTTTCAGTTAAAGTTGCAGATTTCTATTCTATATAATTGCTTTTTGTTTCTCCTTTGAAAAAGAGTTTTTGGACAGTGTCCTGTTTTTATTCTATTCTATGCTTGGCTGTAGAGGCTTCACTTGCAATAACTTACACGTGGAAACCCTTTGTGGACTGTATGACAAAAGCTATAATTTGGGTTCATAACCTTTACAACTGATCATTACCAGGCAAGCAGCAGCCTAGCTGGACTTCTAGAGAGCTGATGTGGCTGCTGCTGGAATGGCATAGGGAGTCAGCTTTCCTGGGTCTTCACTCATAGCTATGTCAGCAGAAGTGAACGTGTGCCTGTACTTCATTCATTCCACTGTAAGGTCTGGTAGCTTAGCTCTAGTTCATCTTCATCAGCAATTTATGCTGAAACATGGCACTTTACAGTACAGTAGCTGAGGCACAAGTGCATAGTATCTTCTGCTAGCTGTGCTGTGGGGCAGCAAACCTTCTATGGATGGGCAGAGATAAAAAGCTGTGTGGCTGTAACACCTCAGTCTGCTTCTCCAAGAGTTGCTGGAGCTCTTTTGCCATCCCCTTTAGGCCACAGGTAAAATCTTTAATTAGAAAACACTTCTCATTTGCTGTGCTTAATTGATACAGATGAAAAAAAGTTACCTCCGTGTCCTTTTGGGGAGAGGAAATTTTGTGAAATAAAGCTACACAAAACTTGCTATTTAATGTTTTTTTTTTTCATTTTGGGGTTGTTTTAAGTCCTATTGTTTTGGGTTGTTCAGGTTTTTTTTGAGACAAATAGGGAAAAATGTTCTCTACTGGAAGCACAAAAGAAGTTTGTATGTATTATTTAATAAAAGCTAGGCAAAGAGTAGAAAGGTTTACATTGTGTCCTTCCACTTTCTTACCACCTGTTCTCTCACATGAGAAAGTGTTAACATCTTCACAAAGCTCCCTCACTTTAACTCTTTATTGCATGATATTTTATAATGCAGTTATTCCCAATAGCTCTATTTATCTTGTTAAGCTTGACAATAGAGTGGAAATCTGTCTTTTGAAAAGCTAATATAGATAGGGTAAACTGTAAATTTCTGAACAAAAGTGAAATATCTAAACTGTTTCTCTAATTGCATTTATAGTTTAGTAATTTAAAGACTAAAATATATCTAGTAGCTGTGTGGTGCTTTCAGCCTACAACTACAGTGGTCTCTGCCTTCTACCCTTCCATCCCTGCAGGAACTTCTATCAGTATTTGAAATTGGCCTGAATTCTACAGGGGGCTTGTTGCTCCCTCAGCTGTTCAGTTGTTCTTTCTGCTTGTTTGGCAGAGTTTCCATATCCTTGGAAGGTAGCATCTGTTGCCTAGCATGCCTCAGGTGCATGCTGTGACTTCCTTGTTTCCAGTCTAATGGAGAACTTGTATCAAGTTCCCACTGCATCACACAGGCTATGGCACATGCACAACTACTGGGATTGCAGAAGAGGTGACTAAAAGCAGTAGATGAGATGTGGGTGAGGAATGAAGGGTTTGTGTGCAACGAAGTTGCATCAACGTGGCCTCTCCCCTGACAGCAAGTTCGGTCAGATGTGTTGGTTTTAAGGAGGTGTTTGCCTCTCCTGATTCCTGGTTTTGGTCCTAAAGAGTTGTGGGCTCTATGACTTGTCAGGAAAGCTTTGCAGCAAGCTAGCTTGCTAGAATGCACGAAACCAGAAACCCTCCAGGCTTGCTACCTTTGATTATGTAGACAGGGAAGACAAATTGATACCCATTCTTTCAACATGGGTATTGTAATTTTAAAACAAACTGTAGAGATTCCTCTGAAGACTTGAGCAGGATGGGAGAAAATGTGCCTATTCTTAGGTCTGAGATCTGCCTAAGTTTTTAGTGACGTGAATGGTGTGTAGAAGCTAAATTTTCTTTAGGAAATTTGGCTGCTGACTTCAGATATCTTCAACAAGCTGCTCCTAATTGAGATGATCCTCTGCTTGCAGAAAAAATAAATGCCTGACAGGAATTCAAATATAGAGGGAGTTTTTTAAAGTGCTACTGATGCAATTGTTGTAGCATGTGCATGCCATGCAGAAAACAAAGTAATAGTGAAGAAGATGATGTTGACCAGCTTTTCATTAGGGTGACAAAATGTTCCTGTGAGGCTCTCCGAAGGAGGGACTGAGTAGTAAGAGATCACATGGCACGGTAAAGAAATGCAACAGGCTTGAAAGGCACAGAGTGAGTCAGGATCATAAGACCCGGGGTAGGGAAGGGTGTGTTTGTGTCACCACTCTGCAGATATAGGGATGTGCAAGTTTGTGGGCTTTTTTTCATCCTTCTGTTCACTTTATATGGCATTTTATGTTGTATGCTAAAGGAAAAGTATGCTACTTTTTAAAACCTGAAGAGACCAATTTGCACTCTGGTAAAAATAGATTACAGCCATTTGCATGTGAGTCATTATTATCCAGTGTTACTGAAACTTACATTTCTTTTCGCTAAACTGGTGCTACGTCCCTCTTCTTTTTGTAGGAATCCTAGGTAAATAAGACCAAATACGTGCCTGAGCCACAACTGCCTTGGCAAGTTGCAGTTTTGGTATCTGCAAAGGCGATGTGACTTGGTGCGGTTCCATGCTTTAGCAAGGTTTCTTTCCTGAGCAGGAAAGAAGTTGGATGCGAGAGCACCACGCTCGTTCTCCTGTTCCTGTGCTTCCACCTCCCAGCACAGTGCGTCCTCAATCTCTGATTTCTCAAACAGTGGTCTCTGTTGGTGGAGATGCTCAGAGAATTTAGCACCATGTGCTGCTTTAATTTGGTTTAGTTAGTTTAGCTTTTAAGTCGGTAGTGGTGAATGTTACGCCTCTCCCATGGCCAACGTAAATGCAACCGTGGCCTGTTCTGGAAGGGACAAGGTGACAAGTACAGATTTCCTCCTGGAGACTTATCCTATCAACTTGGCCGGTGAAGTTAAGTTCATTAAAGTAAAATTCAGGACGTCCAAAAATAGACATTTACTTGCAAGAGATGTGTTGCTGTTCTCATCTGGTTTCCTTAGGTTACACAGGTCATTTTTTGTCTTTGTATACAGGGTGAATTTCCTACCTGCTACCTTTTACGTTGGCCAAGGGCAACCTGCTGCCTCCGACACTAACGTTGTCGCGGGAAGACAAAACGAGTGTTTTGCAGTCTCTCCCCATTTCGGGCCGTACGGAGACGGACGAGGGGAGTCCCCTCAGGGACAGGGCGCGCGCCCTTCGCGGCCCATGGTGCCGGCCCTGCCGACCCGCCTTCCCCCTTAGTGCCCGAGCCGCCGGCAGCTGGGGCGGGGGGAATACTTCATTTACCGGCGTGGGGGCTGCGCCCTTTGGCCGGGGGAGACGCCGTGAGGAGACAGCGGCCGCCACGGCTCCGCCCCCCCCCCCCCCCCCCCCCCCCCCGCTGTGGGGGCGGGAACAGCGCGCGGGTGGGGGGCGGAGCCTTAGCGCGGAAGTGGCGGCGAGGGCGGGCGCGGGAGCTGCTGGGCGTCGGAGGGTGTTCGGGGGGGGGGGGGGGCGCGGCCGGCGGCGGCGCTTTTCAACCCCCGCCGCCAGGGGAGAGCCTTCCCGCGGCGCCTGCCTCTCCCCGGTCGGGGGCGCTGTGGTGTCCGGGCCCGGAGGAGCCGCCGCCGCCATGCACGACGCCTTCGAGCATGTGCCCATCCTGGAGAAGCTGCCGCTGCAGATCGACTGCTTGGCGGCCTGGGGTGAGCCGGGGCGGGGGGGGAGGGGGTCTGCGGTGTTGCCGCCCTGAGCCGCTCGTCTTTCCCATCCCGGGCGGCCGGGACGCCCCGTCAGCCGTTCCTGGGGCCCGCCGCGCCCTGCCCTGCCCTGCCCTGCCCTGCCCTGCGGCGGGCCGGGGGTGGGGGGGTGGCCGCGTCGCTGTGCCCCGGGGCGGCCGGTGTCCCTGCCGCCTCGCAGGCCTGGGCGCGCGGGGGAGCGTTTCCCCGTGTTTCGGCTCGTTGCGTTGGGTCGGTGCCTGCGGCAATCGCGGGGAGGGGGGGGGGGGCGACGATGACAGCCAGGGCGAGCTCCCCTCGCCGGGTGCCCGGCTCTCGCCTGCCCCCCCCCCCCCCCCCCCCCCCCCCCCCCAGCCCTGCCCGCCCGGCGGCAGCCCTGCCGGGGAGGAGGCTGCCATGATTCCCAGCGCTGTAACCGCGGGTCGGCTAGTGCCTTGCTAAAAAGCCTTCCCTTTGTTTTGGCTAGAAATTATCTTGGAAGGCCGGGGGGTGCGTTCAAGTCTTAGGTTTAGAATCTGTTTGCGTGTGTTAGTGGCATGTAAACGTAGGTTATATTTTTGGGGTGTAGTTAAAGCGTCGAGATTTTGGTCAGGTGATTGTACTGGTTGCTGTGATGATAAAGCTTGATAATGCTTTACAGACTGCTTGAGCAGTTCCCATCAGATACACTACTGTAGCACAAAATCGGTAATTAAAAAAAAAAAAACTCTAGACGCTGTGGAATTGTGACCTCTTTAATCTGTTTTAAGTAGAAAATTATAACCCGGATAGTAGTACCACGTTTAAACATGGGTTGTTTATGCTGGAGGTATGTAGAGAAGATGTGAAGGTAGTTTATTCCTGTGTTGAGGCTTTTATCTCTTTGAAAGCAGTTATTTTGCTGAAGTAGAAAAAAGCCTAAACTCCCAGGCTTCTGACAGTATGGTTGTATAAAAAGAGGTGTGATTCTGTCTCTATAACTCTTCTACATAATAGTCTTGCAGGAAACAAGATTTTATTAAAATACAAGTATTTTTGGTAGTGAAAGAGTACTAGATGTAGAAATAAATATTTGTGTATGCTTCTTTCCTGTATGATCTTCAGCGAGGAGGATGAATTTCAGTCATATTTGTGACCCGGGAAAGATTCTGTGCCTTTTGTATGCTATAAATGCTGTAAATAGGAAGAATCTGAAACTGTGCCATAGAGTTTTTATTTAAAAAGTTTCTCTTTTATAAATCTTGAATGACTGTTTGTTGTCCAAGCAATTCAAATGCCACTTAAGCAAATCTGCCACTGTCCTTCCAGGCATAGCTGACGATTTCAGAGAGTTCTAATATAGGCTTGACTATTTAAAAAAAAAAAACAACCCAACACACAAACCCATATAGAACTCCTCGATTTTCTTCCTATTATGTGGTAGTTTTCCTCTGTGGGAGATAGTAATGGCTGAAAAATAGTTCATTGCCTCTTTTGATTGCACACAAGATACAATGGTTTGCCTCTTTACCTTGGTATAAACAAGTGGGATGTGATGTCTAGGCTGTACTCTTCATTTTACTGCTTGGTTTTCAGCCATCCCCTTCTGAAAATGAAAGCTACTTCTGAGCACTTCCACAGAAAGATGATAGGAGACATGCGTGTAGTCGCCACAGAAAGTCCTCTGGCTTTTGAAACAAGTTTCCACTTATCAGAAGATAAGAGTAACTGGGCTGGGAAGGGTAGTTTTTGTTGAAACTAATCAGTCTCTCCTTCTCCCTTGTCTTTGTAGAGGAATGGCTCCTTGTTGGTACCAAACAAGGGCATCTTCTGCTTTACAGGATCAAGAAAGACATAGGTAAGTTGATATTAAGAATGGCACAAAGAGTTGATTATGTTATTTTTATTTCCTGCCCTTTAAGAGGTTGTAGTGATGTTAACACAAGTATGTTCAATTGCTAATTTTTTTTTCACATGTAGAGTTTAATGAATATTTGTGTGGGATCTTTGGTGAAAGTGTAAATACCATTTGCCAGATGTGCAAGAAAGATAGCAAGTAGTATTAGTCTTTTTTTCTGTTTTAAAGTATGTTTTATATTGGGTCTCCATATGTTTAAATTTACCGTTAGTGTAATTTTTGTGAATACAGCGCACAGACATGTGCAAAAGCAGTGCAGCGTGCAAGTTGCCAGAGGTTTGATGTTTTCTGTTAATGGACTGGATTAGTGAAAGAGTAACTTCTTTTGGTGGGTCCATGAGCATCAAGGGATGGGGAAGAGGGATCCCTCCAAAGTAGTTCTGTCATGTGTTTGCTCTTCTCTGTGCCTCTTTGACAGTCGTAAGTGTTCATAGTCTATTCTAGAGATGCCACAAATAGAACTATTCTATTTTCAGTTGAGTTAAAATCGATTTTCACTGAACAGATTTGTACTTCATGTTAATCTGCTATTATGTAGAAACTGATGTTATTGAACACAGTAATGTCATGTAGTGTGTGACAGGAAAGAAAAAACCAAACATCAACATTTGTAGCTACTTGGATTCTAGAGACTGAATTCAGCTTGCTTTTTTCTGAACCTTGTAGGCTGTCTATTCCAGTCAGAACATGCTAGTCTTGAGTTGCTAGTGTCTTATCTCACATGGTAAATTTCTCCCCCTTTTTTGCATCAATGCCAGGAGAGGTTATGTCATCAGAAAGTGTCTGTAAGTCTTTATCCCTAAAACTCCTTTTAAACCCTTGTGGTGTAGTGTTTATTCCTTGTCTACTTTGCAGTGATGTGCTCCCTAGCAATTTAAATTGCTGATATTTGATTGGTGTGTATAAAGTCTTTATGGGTATTGTTGTATCTCTGGGTTTCAAAATGCTTGAATGTAATTCTTATAATCTAAAATACCAGCAAGGCAAAAATGTAACTATTGATGAGGCCCTAGGATGGGTACAAGAAGTGTAATTTACGTTTTCACCCGACTTCGTAGAAGACCTTCTGATGTGTTTAGCTATTAAGTAAAAGATAGCATGGATATGTTAGAAGAGTCATTCTTCTAGTGTTAAGTGGCCAACCTTGCTTTCATAATTCTTTGTAATCTATTTAGTGTGAGATATATGCAGCCATAAATTTAAGGGCAACTTCAGTTTACATACTCTCTCAAATCTTTCTGGTAGGTTGCAATAGGTTTGAAGTGACACTAGAGAAATCCAACAAGAACTTCTCAAAAAAGATTCAGCAGGTAGGAAATACTATCTTTTTGATGCGGGGACAGTTTTCCAGTGTTTTCAGCCAGGAAATGAAATATTGAATGTACTTCTGGAGTCTCTGCTAAGCTTAACAAAAAAATTCCCTACAACTGTAGGTGGTTCTAGAGGTGCCACAGCCTGGTGGTTTTGCCCACTCTTCCCATAACAGGAATAAGCTCGGTTTGGTTGCTAAAGCAGAAAGCAAAGAATTGGAACTTACAGGTTTATTTTTGGCTTTTATGGAAATGCTATTGTTAGCAGTAAATCTTCAGCTGCTCTGACTGAGAATATTTGTAAAAATTACGGTAATACACCAACAGACTCTAATATATAATTTGCCTCTTGGATAAAATGCTATAGGGATGTGAATGTAATTCCTCTTATTTGAAATTTAGAACTAAAGTAGCTGATTACCTACTGCCAGTCTTACTACTGTTTAATTTTTTTTTTTTCGGAGAACTTTCTCTCATTGATTATATTGATACTTAGGAAAGCGCTTACCTCAAAGAATATGCAGCCTCTTTCAGCAACATTCTGCATATCCTTTAGAAGTACTTCTGTACTAGTAACATACCACGTACGGCATTTTTTACCTTAGGTTGCAAGCTCTGTGTTCTAGCTTGTAAAAACTGAGTGTGAGTGAAAGGGGTTGCAATAGCTGGAGGAAGGTTGTGCATAGATAGCTGCCTTGCTGTTTTCATTATTTTGAGAGTATCGTAAGATGCATTTTCTTAGACTGTCGATAACCAAGCCTCTTCAGAGGTTTAGTTTATGAATGGAGTTCACTAATAGAATGCTTTCTTTCAGATTCATGTTGTTTCTCAGTTTAAAATTCTGGTCAGTCTATTAGGTAAGTGAATAAAATGTTTCAATATTTAATGAGCTCTTCTCGATGCGGTCACTTGGCTGAATGTGGCACCCTTTCCACGCACCTGCATAGTAGTCTAGTTGTTGAAAAGTCATTGGGTAGGATTTAGGCTTTTTCAGTTTGCAGAGGAAGCATTATGCAGCATAGATTGAGCAGCAGCTTTGCTTGTCGTAAGCCAGCTTGGAGAACAAAGTATTAACACTAAGTTTTGCAATTAAAAATGGAAAAATACATACGTGCACTAAAGCATGTGTGTGTATATATAGTTTGTCTGTACTGATGTGTATATACACATATAAACATACATGCATGCATATGTGTGTGCACCGTATGATAGGGGCTAAAACTTCTGTCCAAACTTGTTTGATATATGAAACTTACTGTTGATGCGTTATGCCAAATTCAGTTTATATGCAGATGGTGATCTTTTACCATCTTGCGGAAATCTAAGTTTGCTTGTCTCTGGCTACATTTGTTTAACTTTATGATCTTCCTATGTCTTTTCTTGCTTATGTTGCTACTCCCTTCTTTATGATCTCCAAGTCCCAGCTCTTCCGACTCCAGCATGCGTAGATTTCTGCTGCCTGCGTCCTCGTGCGTACAAAAACTTGACCACAGTACCCTCCATTTGCAACCGTTCACTTTCCACTAATTTCAGGAGCCAGTTCAAAATGGTCTTTGTTCACACAATCTTCCATCATGAACTTGCTCTACTCTGGCCTTTCACTCCCACTTCCTCTGCTTGGTTAGCACCTGTTCTCAGTTCCTTCATGTAATTACCAATGATGGTGTTAGTTGTCTTTTCTGCATTTATTGTCTTGTATTTGTATGTGCCTTAGCACTTTTCAGCTTTTGGGAAAACATTCCTTTTCCTTTCTTGCTGCTCTTAGTTTCACAAGTTCTTCTTTTTATGTAAACATAAAATATGATAACTTATTTGAACTAGCAATGAGCTCTACATGT
This sequence comes from Vanellus vanellus, assembly GCF_965231255.1. Taxonomy (NCBI): domain Eukaryota; kingdom Metazoa; phylum Chordata; class Aves; order Charadriiformes; family Charadriidae; genus Vanellus; species Vanellus vanellus. Next base: position 30,582,747 of record NC_138911.1, on the reverse strand, counting down.
ATTAAATATTGAATAATAATTGGAATTTTGTTTAAAACAGAAAATAATATTTATGTCCATGACCTGTTGACATTTCAACAAATCACCACGGTTTCCAAGGCAAAAGGTGCATCTCTCTTTACTTGTGATCTTCAGGTAAGAGGAGGAACACAACGGCATAAATGTCCTTACTCTTTGTAATAAGGATAACTTTTTTTTATGTTGCTGTATAGATTAGGTTTGTTAATTTTGTGTTACGTGCAAGATATTTGGGTACTAGTGCTTTTTAAATTAGTAAATTAGTACATACTGGATGTTGAAGCTTTGCTTAAGGCAACAGTTTTTAATGTAGTCACTTTAATTTTCTTCCTGTGCTTCATAAGGTATCTTCCTGTGCCTGTTGTGATTGTAGCCTCTAATCTCCTAATACAAATCTTCAAGGCATTTGCATTCTGTAGTAACTTTGACTGGCTTCTTTTTTGAAAGGTCCTCTTCCAATATAAAAGCCATTCCCTTCCCTTAAATTGCCATTGTACTAGGTCATAGTAGTTCCCTTCACCAAGCATCTCCATCACTGTTTTTACTACATTTTTGTCTCTGTTAAACTGTATTGGCCCAAGGAGTCCCAGGGCAGTTGTGGTAGATTCAGGCCATAAAATGTTTCCATAAGGTATAGTCCTTCTCTGTCTGTAAGCTGTAGTTTATTAGGTGACTCGTTTCTATCCAAGTGAGTTTCTTAGCCTACCCATGTCATTCAGAAACTTTATTCATAACCAGAAGAGATGACTTAGTACTCTTCATCACTTTTTATCTCTTTGCCCCGTTGGAGCTTAGTGTTACCTTTAGTACTTATTAGAAAATATTTTTTCTAAGTGTTAAAACTAGTGATGTCTTTCAAAGCACCTTTACATCTGGTCATTCCAAAGTGCCTTGTTGTTTGTGTGTACAGGCACTTAGCTTTTCTAGTGTTTCTTGTCAGGAAACTTTTCCAATAAGCTAGAATCTTAAATGGTTATTAATGTTTTTATCTGTCAGTATTGCATTGTTTCAGTTCTTTGCATTGTTCCCTTTCCTCCCCTCTCCTATACTGTGTAGAGTTGAAGCTATTTATCCTAATCTTCAGGGCTGGGCTGATAGCTCTCTACTTATCTTCTATTTGTGTGTGCGTATGTCTTTGGTCCTTTTTTTTTTTTTTTTTTTTTTTTTTTTTATATTTCCTTGGTGTCACAATCCCTGCCAAAGTTCATTTTTAAGTATACTGCCCCCCCCTCTTTTCTCTGTGATTCCTTGTTTAGGGAATGCCTTTCTGGCATGGACGAACAAAGCTACTCTTCAGCTGCCAGCTTTGCTTCAGGCTGAGGATTATTTTGGCCTTGTATTATCTTACTTGCCTCTTAGTTTATGAGAGCCTATGAGTTAGGCCTGTCTATTTTCACAGCAGTCAGATACAGGGGAAGAGGTGTTGAGAATGTGCGTGGCAGTGCGGAAAAAGCTACAACTTTATTTTTGGAAGGACAGAGAATTCCATGAACTACAGGTGAGTTGTGTTGTTTCTGTAGTCTAGCATGCATCGACAGGGAGTGTAGTTGCTCTTTACTGCTTGCTATGCAGTCTCTATTACTCAGAGGCACTGCTGACTTTTAGAGCATTGACTCCAGTTGGTTCTGCAGTGATTTAACAATGAAGCAGTAAATAAAAGCAACAATACATGGTTGAAAGCACAATTAATGGCATTAATACAGTTTCATAAATCAAATCAAAGGCTGTGTTCTATTTTAACATTCTGGTTGTACAGTTTAAGTCAGTGAAATGTACTAGTGTGCAGCCTCTCTAAATGTATACCTAACAATAACACTATGGAAGCCGGTCCGCTTCTGCTCAAAGTTTTCCAGGTATGTCATTAAGTCAGAAGGTAGTTGCTGACAACAAGCATAGAGAATTGCACTTGTGAGTACCAGAATGATAAAAATAATCAGTGAAAATGGGTAGAGAATTTTTCAGCGACACTGCTCTCCTAGGAATTACCAGCTAACTCTGGGCACTCCTCTTTACTGTACATGAATCTAGCCTTTTAGTTGAATACTGCCATTCCTTGACAAGTAGAAGTTGGGCATGTGTGGTGGGGAATAGAGTGTCAACAACAGTGCTTTGTGTTACACTCTGTGTTGCCAGATTTGACTCTTGCTTTTCTCTTGTAACAGTCATTTCAACCTGTTTTCCTCAGGGGGACTTCAGTGTACCTGATGTACCCAAGTCTATGGCCTGGTGTGAAAACTCCATCTGTGTAGGCTTCAAGAGGGACTATTACCTGATACGGGTAAGACTGACATCTGGAATACAGTGTTACAGAAGATTTGGATAGCTGTGGATGCTACGGAGGCTGCTCTTGTGCTCAGGGGTTTAGCTAACAGAAACTTATGAAAAACAGTATCTGGAAGTCTTGCTATATGTGGTTTGGGAAGGGCAGTCTAAGTCTGTCCTTTCAAACTGATGTTTTGTCAGGAAGTGATCTGTTTATTGCTGTTGAAACCAGGGTTTGAAGCTCTTGCAGAAAGAAGGCATTGGAAAAGATATATTTTTGGTTTGTCAGCAGTCTGCATAAGCTCAGTTTGCATTTTATTTAATGTATTAAGAAAGGAGATAGCTGTAAAAGGGCAAAAAGACCAAGAATATCTTCTTATGTGGCAGGCAATGGAGCTTAACCATTCTTTCTTTTTTGATTCTCTTGCTGAACTGTAATTGTTTCAGTTTGAAAGTCTCTAAACTTACTGTTGTTGATTTAATATTACAGTTTCCACTTATGTTTCATTTGACAGCTATATTTGATTCTCTTTTCTGCCTTTACAATTGACTTCTGATATAGGAAAATGAGATGAAGATGAGATGCACCACACATATGTATGTGTACGTACATGGTTGGCAACACTGATCTGTAGTCGACAGGAGAACTGCACGCTAATTTTTACAGTCACTTCAAACTGACACTGCTCACAGAAGAAGTGATGCCTTTCCGCATCTCTGTCCCAGATGTTGATTCCCACCATTCTAGTGATATAAGCAGTTGTGCAGCTGCTCAAGCAACCAGAGTGGAGACTTGCTGGCCAGGTGTTTACTTTGGGTTGGCTCTGGTGCTTGACTGACCCATCCTTAAATGACCTCATTTAATTAAATAGTCAGGAAAAATATACATGTTTTTATGGTATTGTTTTCTGCTGGCTAGCTGTTGATTTCTTAAGAATGCTTGAGCTGTAATGCAAGGGAAGCAGCAGGAACATATAGCTGGAAATGAAGGAGAAGGATTCTTTGTTTTGGTAGTAATGAGTTGTTGGATCAGCTCATGCAACAGTTTTTTGGATTTTTTTTTTTTTTTTTTAATTTTTTTTGGAGTGTGTTCAGTTCCCTGGACAGCTTGTGGCTACAAGAATGAGTGGCTAGGGCAGGTGGGGAAAAGGCTAGGCAGGTTGCTAGGTTTTTAGTTTATTTTTTTATATGACAGCACTTACTCATGGGAGAATAAAACCTTGTTGAAGTTTTGACCTAAATGAAATCCTCTGGTTACACCAAGAAGTGTTTGGACACTTTAACTGATGTTGCTACTGTGCAATGCATTTTATAAACCCGTATGAACTATGTGCTCAGCTACTGTTACACTAACAAGAGTACGTTTCCTCAGACACAAAAGTATTAATTCTTTATTTCCAAATGATGTATAAGCAAGATAAATGATGATATGCAGAAAATTTTATTGCTACTCTTTAAAATTGCTCATGTCCTGTAAGTGTTTAGTCTGGGTTGTAAATCCCTCTAGGGGGCTTTTGACTTTGGTTTTATGCAGCTTTGAAATAAAGGTTGTTTTGAAAAACAGGTTTGTTTTTTATTTTCTTTATTATCCTAGGTGGATGGAAAAGGATCCATCAAAGAACTGTTTCCCACAGGGAAGCAGCTGGAACCATTGGTAGCTCCTGTGGCAGATGGAAAAGTTGCAGTTGGCCAAGATGATCTAACTGTTGTGCTCAATGAAGAAGGGATTTGTACTCAGAAATGTGCCTTGAATTGGACGGATATTCCTATAGCCATGGGTGAGAATTAGCAGTAATTTTTTTTAAAATTTGCTTCTGTACTCCTTTGTATGTGACAAAATTGTTAGGTTCACGGTATTTAGAAACTAGCTGGATTTGGAGTGCAACAGTTTCTAAAGTATTTCAAGTTGTACTCTGCGGAAGGTTTCCTGTGTTTATTTTTGTTTCTTCCTCTTCTTTGCTTGTAGTCTGTATGCCTATCTCCTCCTCAGAAAAACAGACGTATTGCTTATCTTTTATAGAGGGACAAGATTTGAAATGGAAGGTGGTGTGTTAAAGCACTGTAGCTCTGGGCATCTGAGTGCCACATAAATTTCTTATGTTCAAAGATGAACAAAAAGCCTGGTAATAGTCTATTACCAAATTGCTGTCAGTGTTGGGCATTGGGTTTTGTTTTTAATAAGCAAAAAAAGGGACACATTTCAGAAGTTGAAGAGAAGCCTTACTTAGTCATAGCTTCTTTCAAGGAATACTTGAGAACAATCAGCTTATATTTTTCACTTGTTTCATTAATAGAACACCAGCCTCCCTACATCATTGCTGTTCTGCCAAGGTACGTGGAGATCCGCACTTTTGAACCGCGGCTGCTGGTACAGAGTATCGAGCTGCAGAGACCACGCTTCATCACTTCTGGAGGGTATTGAGTATAACTGATTATTACTTTTGTCGGGTTGTCTGGGGGTATGGTAGCACTCTGAGAAACTGGGAGAGTAAAAGCTTTTCTAACTCCCTCGGCTTAAGAAGTAGCATTGAAGCAGTCTGTTGTTTTTTATGAAAAGATGGGTGGAGGCCATACCTTGAGGAGTAAATGACAAAGTTGAGTGCCTTTGGGAATTTCTGATGACTGGAGATATATTTTTCTCTTTTCTGCTCTGTAGTATTGCTCAAGTTACCCCTTGTATCTGATTGATCCACGTGTGTATTAACCAAGATTGTTTTCTTTTTTTTTTTCAGATAGGATATTGCTTCTTTCTCAGTGCTGGAACTTAGTAACTGACCTTTTTGTCTTGTTTACAGCACAAATATTATATATGTGGCAAGTAATCACTTTGTGTGGCGGCTCATTCCAGTGTCCATAGCCACACAGATCCAGCAGCTTCTGCAGGACAAGCAGTTTGAGTTGGCTTTGCAGTTAGCAGTAAGTACTCAAAAACCTTTGGGTTTGCAGCGGATGCACTTGTGCAAAGTACACAGAAGGATGTTTGCATTCTGCTTGACTGTAGCTACTCTGGAGACTTTTACCTCTGTACTGTCCACTTTGCACAAACTGGTAAACTCTGGTTTAGTTTTGTGCTGCCATTTCTCCATATTGATCTACTGTGGTTTAGATTTTGACATACCATCTTGTATGTGAAAGGTTATGTCTCTTAGCTGTTTAATCAGTTACCTTCTTATATACTTGAAGTCCCTTGGACTTCAAAGTCTTCAGACTGCTTGTAAACAGTTTTGCTTGGAGTTGTGTGGGTTGTCTGTCAAGTGACCGGTTTTCTTTGTAACAGCCCTCCATATTACTCCTGAAACAATAATTTCTTAGAGATGCTGAAGCGTTATGTTTAATTATATTGCTCTTGATTTTTCTGATTTCTGGAAACTTCCCTAGAACTACATTAAAATGAATTAATTACATTTTGTATTACTAACTCGAAAAAAAATTTTGAAAAGGCAAATGAGTGAAGACATAGTTGCTGTGATAGAGCGAGTATATAGATAACCAGAGGTACTTTTCAAACCTTCCAGGTTCTGACTGACACAATAAGCACAGTATCTGAGAATCACTATCAAAGGTGTTCACTTTGGAAGATTATAATTTTTCTTCTTACTCTCTCCAAAGGATAATACTCCTATTACTTCTATAGAGTGAGTCCTTCTTGTTTGAGGCCCAAGAGTTTTTCATGTTGGTTAATTTGTATGTGTGCAGGAAATGAAAGATGATTCGGATAGTGAGAAGCGACAACAAATTCACCACATAAAGAACCTCTTTGCCTTCAACCTCTTCTGCCAGAAGCGCTTTGATGAATCCATGCAAGTTTTTGCCAAGCTTGGTACAGGTAAATATTTGCGTTGGCATTGAGATACCTAGGTTAGGAGGAATGAAACGAAGCTCGCAGACTATTGTGTGGGCTTTTTTGTTTTTCTGGTTTTTGTCTTAAAACAGTGGTGTCTTGTGCAGACTGGTCCCCTCTGAATGGCGAATAGCCTAGTCAGCTACTTAGCTTTCTTTTGTGAAACTGGTTATAGTACCTAATTAACCCCAGTTAGTGAGTTAAATTGTGAATTTGCCCTTTGTGCAGAATAGGTTTGTATTGTAGGCTGTTTTACAGCGTGCATACAATGTACACAGACCCTTGCAGTTGAGGGTTTCAGAAGCTGCCAAAGGCCCACTTGTAGCTTGGAATGAGAAATAAGGAGCATCTGTAGATTTGCTAAATCATTGGACTTGGACCAAACTGAGGAGCCTTAACCCTGTTTCCAGCTTAATGGACCAAGCCGTTTGAAGCCAGGAAACTTTTCTGTGGTTTTGGACATCAACATAGTATCTGATGCTATTTCTCTGGTTTGTACTAAGATTATTGGAAGAACACCTGAAGACTGGACTGTACCACAGAATAGTGCTTAAGGCTGAGATTCTTTTATTGGTGACTGCACATCCCTTGTGCATTTGAACATAGAACTTCTACTTGTTTTGTTGACACTCAACATCATATTTACTTTGGACAACTACAATGAAAGAAAAGGACTGAGAAATCAAAATACTTTGAACTTAAATTAGAGGGCATTAATTTTGAATTTTCTTAAACTCCATGAGAATGGGTGCTCATTAGTTACAGATGGTGCTACTCAGTTCTTGTTTCAAAAGCACAGTAAATCTTCCCTGAAAACATTGCTTGTTCCTAGAAATCCTCTCCTGTTGTCAGAGCTGTTACTGCTCTTCTTGCAGAATCACAACATTAAGAGGCTTATGATAGTGGCTTGTTCTCCAGGTGTGCCAAGCGCACAAATGGAAACTTACTGTGCTTGGACTTTGAAACAGTCTTTCTCTTGCTGCTTTTGCTTTGTTTTAGCTTCTTTTCTTTAATAAGCAAATTGTGTTATCTGGAACCTCGCAGATATACAAGTTGACTAGAAACAGCTCCGTTGGAAAGATAAGCTTGCTCAAAGGTTATATACATTTAAGAGTTTGCAAAAATAATGTTATGAATGGTTACTAATACTAGTTATTTTTTGCTTAGATCCCACTCACGTGATGGGTCTGTATCCTGACCTCCTGCCCACAGATTACAGGAAACAGCTACAGTATCCCAACCCCCTGCCAGGGCTCTCTGGGGCAGAGCTGGAGAAGGCACATTTAGCTCTGATAGACTACCTAACTCAAGTGAGTGCTCCTATATCTGTTTTTTAGAGCAGGGTTGTTCAGTTTTAGCATACTTTGTTGGTTAACTTTGTGCAGGAAGCAGTACGCCTACTCCAGCTCTGTCATGCTAGCCTTAATGGGCTGTCTTCACGGTTGGAAACTATGGCAGTAGCTCCTGAGAAAGCAGGGGAACTGGAAGATGTGAGGTGCCCCACAGATATGTGGGAGACGTCACATATGATTTTTTTTTTTTTGTAAGGGCTGGACAAAACTTACCTATGTACCAGGTCTGAATGTGAGTCCAATATTTTATTTCTAGTAGCCTTCTGAAGAGGACTTGAGCTCTTGATCTTTTGTTTTTGTTTGGTGACTGTCGTGGAGGGCACTCTATCCAGGAGACAGGTCAAAAGCATGCATTAAAAGGTGGAACAGGAGGTAGTGGGTACTTTAACTTCTGTTCTCTTTATTTTGTTGTAAATAGAATCTGAATCATTCTGTTGCTGTTCATACTAGACTAAAAGCAAGCTTGCATCTGAAGGAGGATAGTTTTCGTTCCCAGTAGTTCAAAACATAAGTTGTTTTCTAAATGTCTCCTGACTTCTCTAAAATGTCTCTGCTCCGGGTTAACAGAGCTTCCCTCTGACTATTTTCTCAAGATTCTGGACATCTTGCAAAACTATAAACTTGCAAAAGAAATGTATACACCTGAATGTGGTTGGATAGGTGATGTGTTGAATAGTTATTAACAATAAAAATTCTTTGGGAAACAATTGATTAAAACAAGTTATTAAATTGGTTTAATTTAGTCTTTTTACTTGGTAGGTTATATTTGCTGATGAGGGGTGGAGAAATCCATGGTCTTTTCCTGTTAAAATTTCATTTGATGTCCTGCAGAAAAGAAGTCAGCTGGTGAAGAAGCTAAATGATTCAGACCATCAGTCCAGTACCTCACCCCTCATGGAAGGAACGCCCACGATCAAATCCAAAAAGAAGCTGCTACAAATTATTGATACCACCCTGTTAAAGTGTTACCTCCACGTGAGTTTATGCCTGACCTTGAGGCCTTTCCTTTACCATGCAAACTCTGTTGGTATTTCAGACTGAACCATTTAAGGAGTATAAGGCGCTACTTCAGAAATTCTCACACAACTGTCTGTGGCCTAAAAATGATCTATGAAACTTTGGTGTTAGCTAGTTTGCTCGCTGGTCAGGAAGTAGTTTCATGGAATAAAGCAGATGTGTGCATTTCTGGTCACTGCCTCAGTCAAAAGAACGTGATGTGCCTGTGTATTTTGGAGTTCTAATGAATGCTTCTCCTGTTGCCTTGTACTGTTAAATGCAGGAGGGTAAGATCTTTGCTGGCAACAATGTTTTTCAAAGCTGACCTCTGTTTTTGAAGGGGAGTGGCTCTGATACTTTGTCCCGACAAATTATGGTACTGAACATGGGCCTTGCTTTAAGGTGTTAAACTGTTCTTTCTTATGCTATAAGGCTTTTTTGTTGTTGGTTTTTTTTTTTTTTTTTTTTGTCTGGCTCATGTTTTGTACTATAAGCTTAGGAGGTGCACATTAGAAGTATGTTTAAGTGCTCCCTTTTTGCTTGCAGACAAATGTAGCACTGGTGGCACCGTTACTACGTCTGGAGAACAATCACTGCCATATTGAGGAGAGTGAGCATGTACTAAAGAAGGCACACAAATACAGTGAGCTGATAATACTGTATGAGAAAAAAGGTCTGCATGAGAAAGGTAGGTATGCGGTTGGGGTGGGGAGGGGAGAAGGGGTAGGAGCATGTATTCCTAGTATTGAGATTTAGCTGGTCTTCAGTGAGTAGGCAATATTCCAAAGTGACTTTGTTTCTGTGTCTGTCTTGTGATTAAATTGATCTTTGTTCCTGTTACCTGTTTGGTCTGTGTGTTTAAAATAGAACTTTGTTTTGTCTCCAGTAGCAGAACAGGAAAAATGCACTTTTTTGTGGCTCAAGTTGGAATGATACTATTTACAAAGGAATGAACTTTTTTGTTCTAAAAGCATTACAGGTACTGGTGGATCAATCAAAAAAAGCCAACTCACCTTTGAAGGGTCATGAAAGGACAGTGCAATATCTGCAGCATTTGGGTGAGTGTGAAGGAGAGCATTGTTTTTGTGAAGGCGTTACTCTTGTTGGGCTTAGAGGTTATTCTGCTGTTTGGCGACTTTCTAGAGACTATGAAGCTAAAGGGTATCCTTGTCATCTTGCCTGGTTTCTTGCATAATGCAAACTTCAAGGGTTAGTTCACAAGCGTCTTGGCTAAACGTGAGTATCTCATTGGGAAGCATTCCTTAGTTCTGATAAAAATTTCCATTGGTAGAGAACGTGCTGTAGTATTTTGAATTTTCTTCCAGTGATGATTTACTGTCACTGACAAAAGTAAAGTCTAACTTCTGGGTTAGGCTTTCCAGCTGAAAGTCTAACTTCCAGTTGCTGGGGCTTGTGGTATCTTTATGAAGTTTTTGTTTTCTGTGTTTATGTAGATCCAGGTAATGACCTACCAATTGTAGTTGCTGGTCACAGCATCATGGTAGGAACTTGCTTGGTTGACTGTTCATTGTGAAATCCCAAGTCCTTTTTTTGTTTCTGCTACTTTTGCAAGTAGTCCCTTCCCATCCAATAATGTTATTTATGTCTAAATGCATAACTCTTTTAAAGTATCGTGCTATTAGTTTGGGAGTGAGTAGTTTATGGGGGAAATACCTTTGTTCATAGTCTTATACTGTTGGCGAGGTTTGATATTTTTTTCTATAATAACTTCTTTTAAGAACTGCTGGCTTCTGTTAGCAACATGTTTGTTCAATGATAAATTACTGAAGGGAAGGGTTTCAATGTCATTGTTTGTGCCATGTGTCTTGCTTACACTTCTTATTCACTGGTGCATTTGGTAATGTCACTCGTCTTAGAGAGGTGTAGGTATGTTATATTCAGCATACAGCTTTACAAAACAAACTTCTAATCTTAATTGAAAATAAATCTGTCAGGTAAATCGAGATGGATTTATCAACATATGTCAGCTGTTCATTTGTTTTACCTGCAATTGATGATGTTCAAGACCTTTAATTATCCAGGTTCTCTGGAGTACTTTTCTAAAATCTTGGCAGCTTGCAAAATTTCCTGTAGACTTCTGGAGCTTTCAGGACTTCCTGACAGTCAGTTTTCCTGTATGCTTCTTGCTCAGCTCTTTAAAACTGATAAAGGATATTTGTGTCTATTCACTTCAGAGTAATGAAATACAGTGGGGAAAAAATCTAGAAATTTAACTGTTGCTAATAAATGGAATGTTTTACACTAGTGTCACTTGCAGATTTTCCCCCCAAGTAAATAGCAGAAATGTAACATTCTATATGTAGTTTTTTTAACTGCACTGCCTGTTCTGCCTTGCTTAATTGCCAAGTGTCATTTCTGGGAGTCCCTTAAAGAAGATGATAAAAACATTTCAGACTATGTGGTTTCTACAGATTTTTCCCTCTGCTGGCCCCCTTGCCCCCCCCCCCCCCCCCCCCCGCCCCCTCCCGCTTTGGTGAAGCTCCTGTAGTTATGAGCTTTTAATCTAAGTAATAACTGATTTTTTTAAAAAAAATTTAATTATGCAAGATGTATTTTTAGTTGTTTTCACATTCTGAGTGAAGTAGAAACTCTTTAGTTATATCTTGTCTGTAGGTTTTGGGGCATTTAATGAAATATTCTTAAGTAGTTCTTAGGTAATTAGAGAATTACTGATTATGTATTACTGATTTGGATTTGATACTTGTCATGTCAACAGAGTGAGCACTTACTGTTTATTGCATCAAAGCAAATACTAATTGTTAATTCTGTGATTGGCCATGTCCGTCAAAAGTATACTTTATCTGGGCAGAGGTAGGCACAGGAGAATTATCTATTTGATTGGATGGCAGATAGTTTTCTGTATTACACCATTCTTTATCTGTTAAAATAGTGTGATGCGGAACTTCTTCCTATTATAGCTCGTATTTAAATTAGGCATTTGTTGCTGAAAAAGTTTAGAAATTCAGTGTCTGCTTTAATTCTAGCAGCACAAAACATCCTTGCCTGTGACCTTCAGTGTAAATCCCCGTGCAGCTGAATGTTATGTGCTGAGGGAGCCAGTTGTTTTGTGTGATGCGATGTTGACCTTTTAGTGTCCTGATCTATAAGCTTTGGTAGTTACTTGATGAGTTCCTCCTCTCCTTCTGCCATCATGAATGTTCTGAGTAGATTGTAACTTTGTGTTTGATTTGGTTGTGATTTCAACAAAGGCAACTTGATCAGTGCTTTGGAAATAAGCTATTCTAATTAATCTTACACTTGTTTATAAGCATTTAGACTCTCTTGTTCTACATGAGAACTTACTCCCATGACTTGTCCTGTCCTTTATTTAAATTTTTTCAGTGAGGCTAGCAAACCCATTACCATACAATGCCCTTTTAATTCAGAAAGTTCATTGATGTTCAGCGAAATTCAGACCCATGACCTTAGTGCTGTTTGCCAAGTCACTCTTTTGTTTTTGAAACTTTGAAATTGGCTCTTCTGGGGGCTATTTTAATTCTTTTACTTCATAGTGCTTATCTTCTGCTTTTTAAAATATTGTTACTATGAAGATGCTGCTTGTTTTAAATACTGAAAAAGTAACTTACTCCTGAAGATATTGTGGGATAAGGAAAGCAAACAATGGCTGCCTTTTTGTAGGGTTGGTGTAGGTTTCTGTTTCTTGTATAGTTGTGTTGTTGCATTGTTCTGGTAGTGAGTGCCTCAGTGGTTCTGATCAGGAGGGTGAGGGGAAAGTCATGTTTTCCTAACATGTTTTTTATAAACCTTGTGAACCAAATTGTCCAAATGAAAGTATTCTTTCAAAGAGACAGGTCCTAAATTTTCTTAAAAGCTGAAAAGTTATCTGTCATGTAGTTTCTATGCCAGTTACTTCTCATACTGTGATGCTTTACTACTTGTTATGAAGTATTTGACCATTTGCTGTAGAAGTTATTAGACTGGCAGGCTGGGGCTGGAAATGGACTGAAGCAAATTACCCAAGTGAAAAGTTTTTCTACCCTAATAAAAACAAATTGTAAGGGAAGACTTTTTGATTGTGGTTAAGACAAGTAAGCTTTGTTTTGGTCCGAATTGTTTACATTTGGTGGCACTTAGTATTTTGAGTTAATTCATGTTTCTGTTTGAAATCATGTTTGCAAAGTAATGAAATTGTGGCTTTAGCCTGGAATGTGTGATTTGCTTGACTTGAGCAGGGGGGAAAAAACAAACTGTATTCTTCCTGTAAATTAAGCTTTGCTGGCTCTGAAAGCATCTGCTTCTGTTGTGAATAGATAGGCCTTTAGGATTTTAACATTGAGCGCTGATGCTTTTTGTCTTCCAGGCACAGAGAACTTGCACTTAGTATTTTCCTACTCTGTCTGGGTGCTAAGAGATTTTCCTGAAGATGGACTGAAGGTAAGCATGGTTGAAACAGGCACCTTGCCATTGAGATTCTTAGCCCAGTATATGTAACTGGGAGAACTCTATGTGAAAAGCCGTGTATTAACGCTAAGTCTAACTAAATATCTAATTTATATTTCTATGTTCAGTATTGTGGTAAGACTAGCAGTAGATAGAGCAGCATAGCCTTTCAGTTTTTATTATGCTTTTCCATTCTTGGAATACCTTATCTTGTAATAAGTAGCTCAGAACCTTTGATACAACATTTAATGTTGTTGATATGCTTTTTACACAAGAGCCTGATTGAGTATTTAAATGTTAACTTGTCTTTCTTATTTTCCCTTTCCTCTTTAAATGACTCCCTGTATCTGGGAGGTGTTGGGCACCGTAAAAGAGTGTTAAATAAGGCAGAAGTGGGGATGTTTGTTAATCCTCTCAGATGTGAGATAGCTTCTGAGTGTCTGAATAAGCTGTTCAGATATTTTTTTATACTTCTTGTGCTTACTCTTTGTACATATGTGATGATATGCTGGGTTTTGGTGCTTCAGAGAAAATACAGTGTGGCACTCAAATTTTTAAAAAATCACGCTGTGAATAAAATTTTGTTTAACAGATATTTACAGAAGACCTCCCTGAAGTAGAAGCTCTGCCACGAGACAAAGTGCTCAGTTTTTTGATAGAAAATTTTAAAAGCTTGACTATTCCTTACCTGGTAAGTACTCAGTCTCTACTACTGCATTACAATGTGTTACATGTAAGGCTTCAGTTCTCGAGGCACTGGAGCCTGTTGCTGTCTCGGAGAATGCTAGCTTTGCCATAAGCTGCCCAAAGAAAAAGTAATTAAAGAATATGAAATCCTGAAGTCAAGCTTGGTAAAGGAAAGCATGGAACTGTTGCTTGCTTATAACAAATTACTTCCCAGAGGAAGCGTGTCTATAGCTGAACCTGAACGTGTATTTACAGGAACACATCATTCACGTCTGGGAAGAAACCGGTGCAGACTTTCACAACTGTCTGATCCAGCTGTACTGTGAGAAAGTGCAGGGCTTAATGAAAGAATATCTCAATTCTTTCCCTGCAGGTATGTTTAGGCTTTTCTTGTGGGAAGACCAGGGTCATGGGATAGTACAGGGGAGCCTTCACAGTGTACTGCTGTAAGCCTTTCCTGTTCACATCCAGAAGGAGATATCCCAAGTGATGAAGGAACTGGAACAACAAAAGTTGTGGGTTTGTAGGGAAGTCTAGTTTATTGCCTCCCTAGAGGAGTCCTAAGGAACCAAGTGACACTTTATTCATGATTAAGTGGAATGGCATCTACTGCTCCCTGAATTCTGCACGTTAAAGGTAGGGAAGGGTCTTGGATAACAGTCTATTGTTTAACCAGCCACTTGATGTGTTTTAAGGAGTTGAAGTAATTTGGCAGGTGCATCAGAATCCCAACCCACCTAACAGTTTCATCAGCATTTGGTTCTTCCTGGTAATGATTTGTTTATCTTCTTCTGTGTACTAGTGTAGTGAAATGGTTGTAATACTGTAGCTTGTGTTGTTTTCTTCCATATAGATAAAACTCCTGTGCCTGCTGGGGAGGAAGGAGGAGACTTGGGGGATTACCGGAAAAAGCTTCTACTTTTTCTGGAGAAGTCTAGCTGGTATGAACCTGGTCGACTAATTAGTGACTTCCCCTTTGATGGTGAGTTCAGTTTCCATAGGTTAATTAAACCCTAGCTTATTGCATTGTACAGAAAAACCTCCTCGCTTACTGTAGAATCATGGTAACTAGAAACAGAGAAGATGGCTGTATCTGTAGTTGTAGGCCACTGGTGCGTATACTAGTGTATACTAACTGTGTTTGCTGGCATGGTTGGTTTTACCGGTCTCTGCAGGATTCCTGTGACTATGGTCTAAGACCTTGTGGTGTCTCCCATCACTTTTAAGTTTCAGCAGGACAGGGTGCTGGGCCATCTTGTCTAGACCATGCTTTTGCTAAGAATGGTTGGACCAGATGATCCTTGAGGTCTCTTCCAACCTGGTATTCTATGATTCACTTAAATATTTTAGCCTAACTTTTTGATGAGCCTGAATTGCTCAACAGATCTGAAGTTTGTTGTTTCTTAAGGTTACTTAAGAATTCATAAAATGTTACTGAGACTAGCGTGAAGTAGACTTACAGTCTTAGTGTAACTTTTACCTGTGCTCAGACTACAGTTCCTTCTGTTAGTCTGGTCACTAATGGAGTTTCTGTTGCCATTTCTCTGCATAGCTATTAACTAATCCTTCATGCTATCACTAGGTCTCCTGGAAGAACGTGCTCTGCTCTTGGGTCGTATGGGGAAGCATGAGCAAGCTCTGTTTATTTATGTTCATATTTTGAAGGACACCAACATGGCTGAAAAGTAAGGGTTTCCTCCCCGCCCCCCTCCCCCAAGACTTAGTTTGCTCACTGCCCTATGGATAGAACGTTGCTGTATGTGGAGCATGAATGCTGTAAGCCTTCAGATCTTCTCGGTTTGCATGGTTTCTTGATTTTTGGGCTCTTCCAGGTATCTGTTAATTACAGATGATGATGCAGTCCCCTTGAGGTTTAACTTTTCACGCTCTTCTGTCATTGCACCTTAGAGCAATATGACTGTCATCAATGAGTTCTTCGTTTCCACCTGTTCTTAGCTAGTGAATTTCTGTGTGCTCTTTCACTTCATTTCTCTTTGGAGTGACATTCACTAGCCCAAATGCAAAGTTAAGTAAGCTCCTTCAGTTAGTAGAATCCTCTCTAGTAAAGATATGGCATTTTGTATGTATTGTGCCAGGGAGTCTCCTGAGTGAATCCAAAGTACTTAGGTGAAAATGGAATTAACTGACACTGGCAGGTATATCTGAACACTGGACCCTGTTCAAAATAGTTTCTTTTGAAGCTAGTTTCAGCAAATGCCTGTTACAGGACACTGAACCCCAGTATGCAGGGTACACTAATGAATACCTCTTTGTGATTCAGATACAGTGACTATATATGTCTACACATGTGTTTTTATGCTATGATGTGTTGATTGGCTACATCTTTTTTCCCCCTTTTTTAGACAGCTGAATTAAAGCTTTTTAAATTTATTAGAAGTAGCAGACTTGCACAAAACCTCCCTTTTCTTAGCATTGTAATGCAGAGTAAATGGTGTAATTTTGTTGTGCAAATTGATTAATTGATCAGAATCTGATGTATGGTCACCTAACTTGGATGGCTTCAGTAATCAAAGCATTTAAATGTTAATTTCTGTGGACTGATTCTTCAGGTTCTAAAACTGTCTCTGCATTTCACTTGATTCTTCTCTGCTCTAGCTACTGCCATAAACATTATGACAGAAACAAAGATGGCAACAAAGATGTAAGTAGCTTTGTCTTTGCAATCTTCCTTTTCAGTAAAGATGTATTAGACTATTCATGTTATGGACTTTAAAGTTTTTGCTCTGTATAGACTTTCTCAGGGTTTGCATAAGCGGACACAAACCTATGTGTAAGCTTGTAGACTTTAGGAATTACTAGATATTTTTTTTTAATCTTTTTTTAATTTGGTTTTTGTTGAGAATATTACTGTGTCACTGGAGTTGAGCATATGTTCTGTAGCTAAAGTTCTGGTGGAATTCAGAAGACAGAATACTGCGTGTGTATTGCACATACACCTGCAGAAAAGTTAATTTTTAAAAGCAATGAAGTGTTGGTTTCTAAAGGTTATAAACAAGTTATGTAAGATAAATGAGAGGTTTAAGTAAAGTTTTTCTATAAAAGTTGTTATAGCGTAGAATGCAAGTCTTAGAAGGCCTTGGACAGCATTAATGCTTTACAGGTTTTGTTGTTTTAAGGTAAGAGCTATTTAAATGAGCCCTTCATAATTTTGAATGGCATGGGTACAACTTAACTAGTAATGTCACTGGGTTCTACCAGCACTGTCAGTTGTGGATGCTTGCAGTGGTTTCAGAGCTCTCCTTTTGTGTGCAACAGGTCTATCTGTCACTGCTCCGGATGTATCTCTCCCCACCTAGTGTCCACTGCCTGGGACCAATCAAGATGGAAGTGCTGGAGCCTCAAGCCAATCTGCAGGCTGCTCTGCAGGTTTTGGAACTACATCACAGCAAACTGGATACCACCAAGGTAAGAAAGACTTTTAAGTACTCAATTCGTACTGTTGGCAGAAGGTGACAGAAGCTGCTGAAGTAGGCAAGCAAATTGTAACAGTGTCAAGCTAAATGTGTCGGTTTCTGTTCTATTTTGCTCTCTATTGCTTTTCAGCTTTTCCTAACTAAGTATGTTTTACTTCAGGCGATAAACCTACTCCCAGCAAATACACAGATTAGTGAGATTCGAATCTTCTTAGAGAAAGTCCTTGAAGAAAATGCTCAGAAGAAAAGATTTAATCAAGTACTCAAGAATCTTCTCCATGCTGAGTTTCTGAGGGTAAGTATACACTGCCTGTCATTTATTGGAATAGTGTTTTAAAGCAGATGTTCAGTATTTAAATTAATGCGTGTGCTCTAGATGGTGCTGTAGTGCACCTGAAATGAGTAGATATACATCAGGTAGATTGAATGTCCCTTTATTAGGAGATGGCAAGTACATTCATTTTCGTTTGGATGAGGTGTGTGTCTTTGCTGTGAGTCTCTGGACTCACTGTGCGTTGCAGGATGATCTCGGAGAGCATGGACTGGATTTCTTTCAAATAAACTAAACCAGATGATGCAGTTCAGTAGTTCATCTGAACATCCTCTAGTGGTTAGAATGCCTTAGTGTGGGGACAAGACCAGTTCGAAGTGAAGTCCTGCAGTTCATATAGTGTGGGTGTTGGGTGTTCGGTATCGCCTGCTCTGCTCTACAGACCTGCTTCTTTTGTGCTGTACCACTTGCTAATGTAGATATGGTCACTGAAAATTAAACGTTGTGACAGTTTTCAGTTTCACCAGAATAGAGAGGAGCTGTGGTGTGGCATTGCTTTTTGAATAAGTTTGTTTTTTTAATTCTTCTTTAGGTCCAGGAGGAGCGGATCTTGCATCAGCAAGTGAAGTGCATTATTACAGAGGAGAAGGTGTGCACTGTATGTAAAAAGAAGATAGGTAACAGGTGAGAGAGCATATACCTTAAAGCTTGGGAAACTGAATCAAATATGAATCTGGTACACTTAAACTAAGAATGTTGCAAAACTTGAAATGCGTATATACAGAGTACAGCAGTATGAGGGAGATATTTGAAGAGCATTTGAAGTCCAAATTATATCGCTTAACTGGGTGGCTGAGAAAACATCAAAGCTTTAGTCAGTGAAATTTATTGTGAGATTTTATTCTCCTTTGTTGAAAGCAGTATTAAAACCACTTCAGAAACTCAGAAGACTTCTTACTTCACGGCTCTAGAAGACAGAAAACTGCTTCTCATACTGAATTTGGAAAATTTTCTAAGAACACTGCCTACTACCTGCTTCTTAATTAGAATTTAGAAGGACGATATAAAGAATCTCGAACTAAGATATATGTGTAATAGTTTTCTATATCTGATGGGTTTGTGGTTCCCTGGCTGATTTACATTTTGTAGCATAATTATCTTAGGACATCTAAAAGTAGAACTAATTAACTTCTTACCTGGATGCCAATAACTTTCCTTCTGCCACTCTTAGTTGGTAGTTACGGGTTAGTATAGAATGCAAATTTTGTTTGCGCTTTTTTTTTCCTCTTTGAACTCCAGTGAAATGCCACATGACAGGCTTATTCATTGTTTCTCTTGTTGACATGAACCCTTCTGAGATATCAGTAGCATTCACAACAATAAGGAAAGGTTCTTTTTCCAAAACACTGTAATGAACGTAGGTCTGAATATACTTATTGCTATGCATATTCAGTTTTTTGCAGTTAGCGTGTAGTATGTAGCATCAGAATTTAAATTTGAATATGCGGTATTGTTTTGGTTGTCTACGATTTTTCTAATGCTGTTAAGTTCAACAAGGTTTTGAAAGGCAAGCATGTCAGCACGTCACCCAGTCTTTAACTTGTTACCAGTGATTTCCAAGTTAAGTGTGCCTGTAGACGTGAAAATAGATATTATATTTTTTTAAAACAAAACTCTTACAAAATCTGTAGAATTCTTTTGTCTGGTTTTCTCAATAATGTATTCAGGTTGTAATTTAAACAAAAAAGTGTCAGTTTCATGTAAACATCTTTTTCTGATTCTGCACAACTTCGATCTTCTTGTTTGAATACGGAAAACTGTTTGCATTGACAGTTGGTTTTTTGTGTTCTGTCTCTTTACAGTGCATTTGCTCGATACCCTAATGCAATAGTTGTGCATTATTTCTGCTCCAAAGAAGTCAACACATTGGACACCTGACCTTGTCATGTCAACTATCCCAACATTCATATGAAATTCAGAACTGATGACTTAAGAAGTTGATGCCTCTGAGATTTTTGAGGCTTGTTGCTAGGTTCTCTTACACTGGGTAGAAGTCATTTGTATCTGTGAACTGACTGTACCTATCTGGCAATATTAATTTACTAGACAATGACTTTAACCATGTTATTATAGTGCTGGCAACTACACTGAATCTCTCAGTATGCAGATGAAGAATAGAAACTGATTTTTGTAGTGAGTTTTGTATTGCACTCCAGCCTTGTGAATGAGTTGTTAGACAACTGTTGGGCGTTCACCACAAGTCAAGTTTTACTATAAAACTTGCCTCCTTAGGGCGACAATGTTGTGATTTGGCCTTGTATGTAAATGGTTCTTCAAAAAAAAAAAGAAAATTCCTTAAAAGTCTTTGCAGCTCTATCAGTGTTGCATGGAGATCACCAGGTGTTTGGCATAGAGGAGGCTTCTGTGCCTATTTCTAGACCTAGAAAATATGATTTTACTTTCATATCAGAAGTGGGATGTTTAAGTGCTGGCCAAAGGAATCTTTTTATTGATATTCAGTGTTATCACCTGACCACCTTATCAGAATTTCCACAGGAGATAGTCAGACAAACAGTAGATACCACTAGTAAGCATTTTTATTCCTTTTTACTTTAGTTTGAGAGCTGTAAATTGAATTAACTTGTGTGTTATTTGCACTGAATATATATGTTCACTGTCAGCATGAGTCGAAGCTCAGAGACTATTCTAAGAAGTTCACATCTGCACTCATACCAAAAAGCAAAGAACACCCTGTAAAGCAACTTCTGAAGGGAGTGAACTATAGTTATTGCTTGAGTTTCTAGACAACACTTGACATTTGTGTATATAAGTTCTTTGGTCTCTGGTTCACTTTCCAGCATTGAATAAAATGCAGACTATTTAAACATCTCTATTTTAAATGCTCTAGAACTGCGTTCTGCTCAGGCTGGTACTGTTCTCAAGTTACTCTTCAGCCAGAAGTCTTAACTACAAGAACTAGATTGTACCATGCTCCTTGTGGGCTGTAATATTTTTGTCTAACTTATTTTTCCACAAACTTTTATCTATAGCAGATTGGTATGAGGGATGTTAAAATGTTTGACTGGTGCAGTGGTAATGAAAGGCAGCGGTAATGAAAAGGCAGCAGTAGCAAATAACCCAGTAGAGTGGCTATTTGACTCCCAACATCCTGGTCTAGCAATACTTATAAATATGTAATTATCAAATAGTTTGGAGCATGGCAAGTAACTACTAGATATCAGCTCTTAACAAACAAGTAGATGAATAAAGCCTGTCTGCCTAAGATGTAGTTGGATCTCAGTTAACATTGTAGGTTTACTTAAGCCATTGTTATGTGAGTGGTTTTTAGGAACAGATCTGCTGTAGGCTGACAAGAGTCCTAATTTACTTTCATTTGCCAGTGTTACTACTTTCCTTTGATAACTGTTTTTTCCCTTTCCTCATGTGCTTGTATTTATTGTTCATATGCCATGCATTCTTGTGGATTTCTTGGTCCAGTGTTTTGCTATTTCTGTACTTGGATGTCTTGGGCAGTATTGCTACTGATGTCTTTCTGCAGAGGCTGGGTAGAGGGAATCTGTGGTGTTAATGTTTTTAACCTTGTATTTCTTCTATTTGAAGAAGAGAGCCTAAAAATACTTATATTGGATTTGCACATTCTGTATAGATCTTTATATACTTGTTCAGGTACAGAGGGAAGATGGTTTGGGAGAGTTGTGTTTACAGGTCATTGAGAATGAAAGAGGGGTATTAAAAAAGGCCCTGTATTCTTTGTATACAGATATAACAATATTGTTCTGATTTTTACCTATCTTATGTTTAGTACTGTTAGTCTGATTTTTATTTACCTTCATTATCTGCTGCCAGGAAAGCTGTATTCACATATGAGGATCTTCATTGTGCTCTTACATCGTTAAAAGGTTGTGCCTCTGTTCACCTTCATTGCATACCTTTTACAGAGGTGTGGTTTGTGCTGTAACATTTTTTGTTGATTCTTATAATGTGATTTGGGTTTACTAACCATACAGCAGGTTTATATAAAGCAATAGATTGTAATAAATATTGTGAACCAGTGTGTGTTTCAGTCATTGTGCAGTTAAGCTTCTCTGGGCTGCTGTAGGTTTTGGTTTTTTTAATATATATATATTAGTCCTCGCTTTCTCCTGGAAGTCACCTTATGCAGGGGCTCCTGGTATCACTCCTGCTTTAATATATGTAACTCAAATGAGGCCATGTCTTATGAGAGTTGTAATCAATTCTCAACTTTGGGTTTTAAATCTACAAGTTTATAGTATGCTTGTGAATGTTCTCAAAATCCTACTAAAACCACTTTTGTATTCTCTCTTTGAATAATGTTTTTGAAAGTCTTACCATTAAATATTTACTTATTAGAGAACACTAAAATTACTGACAATTTTTTTGGGGTGGTGGTATGCTATTTGGGGGGGGGCAGGGTTGTTGAGTTCTGTATGACGAAAGCAGGAGATGTTTAGATTCACAGGTTTTCAGTTGCTTGAATGTTAGGTCATAGACTAGTCTAGTGTTGGAAGTGGAATGTATATCTTTAGTTTTCCCGTGCTATAGAAATGGGAGATATCAGCACTGAAGAAGTCTTTTGTCTCCATGTTGGACAATTGGGTATATTGGTATTTCTGGAGAAGACTGAACCTCCAAAAAAAAAACCAAACCCCAAACCTTGATAGTATTCTTTGGAATCTTCATCTCTTTTAATTATGCACTGCATCTCAGCTCTCCTCTTATCACTGCCAATGGGAGCAAAAGGGATCCCTTGCAAGATCTACGCACATTTTAAGTACTATATAGTATAGTTGGTGATGGTGTCATTTGTTCACGCTTGCTGACAAAAAAAATAAGTGAATGAAATGTAGGCATACATCTGTATTTACCACTATGGGGATGCTAATCCAAGCAGATGTAAAGTTACCAGGTGTGAGACCATCTTTGTTGCCTCAGGTTTTGATGCTGTTTTGCTTTCTTGTTTTCTTAGTCTGTTAGGAAATGACAAAAGTGAGTAGCTTATCTTTGGATATTAAGTTGGCTGTCAACAGTTTCTGTAGATAGCTAAAACTGCGCACAAACACTGTGCTAATAGATGATCTATTGACCATGAAAGAATTCTTAAGCATATGTTCTAAAGAGCTTTTAGTTTTTCTTGAGAGAAATTCAAGACAAATTATATAGAAATGAGACCCCTGTGCTGAGATTTCATTGGAAGAGGAGAGAGAACTTCAGGAGGAGGCAGGTAAGCCTGATTTTAAATGCAGTTGGGTACTCGCAAGATAAAATACAGGCGATGTATACTGCCTGTAATAAACTGCTTAGACTAAGTGTCGTTTCTCCATGTTACTGTGTGAGGCTGCCTCAATTTTCCTGTAATTTATAGTTGAGCTATATTAGATTAAATAGAAATAAATCTCACTTACGGTTCTGCAGTTTTTTCAAAGGTAAATAAAATGTAGTGTGACAGTCCTTTGCTTCCAATGCAGTGGTATACAGTAAATCAAACAAACTGCTTTTTCAGCCCAGTGTCTATCTTTACCATACCATTTAGTATCGCATGAGAGCTTTACAGCAGTTGCTGGCTGTTTTGCAATGGTATTATGTTTGCTTTTTGCCTGTGCGTTGCCTCTAAGTCCGTGAATTCGCTAACTAGTACGGACTTGTTTGTGTTCTAAATGTCAGTGCCTATGCTTTTATTAATTTTCTTAAATTCTGATCTAGTGACTGACACTAATGACAGGAAATGATTAACAAATGGGACCTTGCTGAGAATGTGTCACATTCTCATGTTTGTGTGGAGCTGGTGACATGCTGTGTTACCGGCTTTCGTGCATTCTCTGCCACTTTCCAATTGTTGAAACACTTAAGTTTGTTTTTTGGTCTGCTGCTTCAGTTTAAGCTCTCTAATAAAAAACTTCAGATAATCCAACTGTCAGCAGCTGTTAATAAACTAATCACTTCCAGTAGATAACTTCCTTTACTACCTAAAAGGTTTTTTTTAAGGCACAATAGACACATAAAAAGTCTGCCCAATCTGTTGCGTGATTTTTCAAGAACATTTGGTGGAGGAGTCAAGACTGTGCTGTGTGGAAGTGCGAATAAAGCGGGGACTTGGGAGGCCGCTCGCATAGCGAGAGGTTAGACATGGTGGTGAACCAAGATCCTCTGAGGCATCCTAATGTAGACCAAGTTGTGGTGTCTCCGCTCAGGCCTCCCTGAAACTTCTCTGAACGGCTACAGTCAATGACAGATCCAGCTTTGCCTCAGGCTTGTAAGATGGGAATTTCTTTCTATTTAAAAATACGGGTTTTTTTTTTAGGGTATGCTGAACCTCTGAAAGGGTTTAAAAGGGCCAAAGTCCTAGATCGGGTGGCTGGAACTCTCAAATTAGGTCTGGACTGGGGGTTTTGAGGGTGTGACTTAACCACGGAGTGGTGCTTCCACCCACCCAGGGCTTCCCTGGTCGGTGCTGCTTGGCTGCCCTTATCTTTTACCAGTATTTGAAAAACCTGCCAGCAAGGCTTTGAACTGGGTTGTTTGGCAAGCGCAGGCCACACCTCCGCTTCTCGCAGCTGGAGCGCAGCCCAGTCCTGCGCAACGATTCGGACCGAGCCTGTAGCAAGCAGCCCTTCGCAGCCGGGCGGCTGGAGACTCTCTTTATTTTCTCTGTTTCCCTGTCAGGTTTTCTGCGGAGACGACGGGACGTTTTTTCCCATGTTCCACGAAGTGCTGCGGAGCCCGTTTCCACCCAGAGTGCTGCCTTTTCTGGCAGCCGTGCTTTTTCAAAGGAAGGAGAGGAAAGAGACTGGATTTTATCACTGGCGGGTAAGACAAATTGAAGCGCTGTCTTTGAGACAGCGTTCCTTGGCTGATGTGTTAAACAGTGATTTCCTGTTAGTGCACACGTGGGAAACCAGTCCTGCACTTCTGCAGGAATTAATCAAAAAGTTTAGCATTAGGGGAAAATTAGGGGAAAATTGTGAATAGCAGTAATGCTAACGGAGATTCCAGGTTTTTATTAAATTCAGGTCTGTGTGAGGCAACGCAAAGCAGGTCTCTGTTTCCTTAGGTTTTTGGGGAACAGGATTGAGCTGATGCCAAGCACTCTGCCAAGCACTCTTTTTTTTTTTTTTTTTTTAGGGGGGGAGAGTCCAGAATGGCACGCTTCTTATCAGTAGAGACAGAATAGTACTTATGTGTTTTCTTGCAAAATATCCTTGATTACCATTCCCTTCCTTTCTACTTTCTACCTTATCCCGCAGGGCTTGATAATCTAAAGCAGACAAAGATTAATGATGACTTCACCCCCGTTCCTAATGCGGCGCAACCACATTAGATAAAGTGGTTTCAATGCGTTTGTCCTTTAACTGGTGTATGCTTGTTCCACTGTATAAGGTGGCCTGGCCAATAACCTTGATCTTTAATTGCACTAGATGTTGGTGAAGGAGCCTTTGCCTAGGAGGTCTGATCTGTCATCTGATTACCTGTCTTGTGTCTGTGTTGTCTTCCCCCACTCTGTCTCCCCCCCACCCCCCCAAAATCTACAGCTTAAAATTGAGGTGACCCTTAAATGTCACAAGATGGCTTGCTGCCTGTATGCCTCTTGGCACTTCTGCTTGCTCTGTGATAAAAAATATCTTGGTGACTTTTGTTTATGCCATTGTTTAGTACTTGGGAAGTCAGGGTAGAAGAGACTAGTGTTAGCCTGCTGTGATTTCCATTGCCCTGTAAACTGCTGGATGTGATGTTTCCCCTCAGATGCTCACTATGTAAATTAATAAAAAAGTTTGATGCTACTTAGTGAAGCTGTGCTGGCTGGTAGGAAGAGATTTTGTATTGACTAGTTAATAGCAGTTCAGCAAGGGGGGGGCGGGGGGTATCAGATTAACCTTTTGGCTTTGTAGGTGAATTCAACATGATCAGATCTCTTAATTTTCCAAAGTTGTCCTCCAGGAGACCATGGTTCTTAGGGCTGGGTCTGAAGTCTCCTTTCATGACTGTGGGTGCACACTTCTGGGGGAGGAGGTTAAGTGCAAGGGGTGCCTAGGAAAGCCAGGAGTTTGCTTTTGGGTTGAAAAGCAAACTTGTGACACTTTGGCCACAAGGAAGGGAATTATTGGCAGCATTGTTTGCTTGGGAGCAGGAACAAGATGGGGAGAAAGTGCTCCCTTGGTAAACTGGACATTTCTTTGAGCTACCTGATTTGCCTTGTAGCTGTGAACACAAAAGAAAACATGGCTTAGAAGTTACATTTTTATTTGCTATTGACAACATTTTTGTAGTGGAACTGGCATGCGTATGGCGAGTCCTCTGCATCCAATGAGGGACGTGGAGTGGATCCCAGCACTTACATCCCCCTGCATAAAAGCGGGTATTCTGGGCTATATGAGTAAAGACTACTGGGTCCTGTAGCTGGGTTAACCTGTTTTGCGGTCGCTTGCTGCTGCATCAGCTCCTTCGGTTTAGATGAAAAATACAGGCAGTTGTTAGCGGGGCTGAGTGTGTGAAAATTCATTCTTGTACCCTCATTTAAGGATTTCAAGGTGTTTTTGCTTCAGATGCACTCTCCTGAGCTTTGGAAAAGATGTGATTCTGAAAAATCATGAAACTGCGAAGTGGAAATTGTCTGCTTGCATCCATTGCATAGATTGGTATGTTGTCATGTACACTGGTATAGGCAGAACTGTCATTATTTGCTGTTCGTTTCCCAGAGTTCTTGCCCGCCTTTTCCCTGACGTGATCAGATAAAGCATGTCTGATACTCTAATGCTTCATCACTCTGCAAGCTCACCTTGCAACATGTTATGACCTTGCTGTGCCTTGGCTAAAAGATAAGTAGAAAAGGCACACGGGGAGGTTCTGGCATAATTGATAGCACAGACTTGGGAGCACAGTGAGATATCTGTTGCCTTATATGCCCTTAAATTATGATCTGGGTGTGGAAAATGTATCCTCAGCTGTGTAACGACTGCTAATCAAAGGTTGTTAGAGACCTTTGGAAAGAACTTTCTTTTGAACATGTAACTGTATGTTGACAGATGGTGTGTGGTAAAAGAAAGATATGCCATCTTCAGGGTGTTCTGTGCTTCCTCTGATGATAGCGTCCGAGTTCCAGGCTATAGTCAGGCTACGTGAGTGAAGATTGCTTTGACAGCAGTTGGGGGGTGTGACTGCGTAGTTTCATTTCTCAACAACCTGAAGAGTTGCAGCACTGCTAGGAGGTCGGTGAGAAAAACATATGCAATCTTGAATTTCTTTCTGTAGTCCTCTGTAGAGGTAGAAAGGAGGTCCGGCTTTCCCTGAGAAATTAGTGTCAGCAATTGAACAACATGGAGCTGATTAGGAAAGATTTAAAAAGGAAGAAAAACTAACATCTAAAGGGTAGAGCTCATGGTGGAATTTGGTGTCAAAGCATGTCTTGTTCCCAGAAACAAATGAGGGAAGGAGTATCTTCAACATGTTGATGCTGCAAATAAGAGCCCTTTAAGAGTAATAATAGTACAACTGGAGTTTATTTGCACGAATTTAATTTGGCACCTGCATGTGAGATATCTTAGATGATGCATGTAACTTCTACCCTTCAGTTGTTGGGCAGGGTGGATGGTATTTACTTAATACAAGGATGTTCAGTATGCTATGTTTGTCTTAGTTTTATTGTGCTGTTCAAACCCCTGTTTTGCAAAAGCTGGCAAGTATCTTAAACAGATAAGAAATAAGGAAAACTCCACAAGTATGTGACCGCTTAACAACAGTACAGTTCCATTTATCAGATGAGGAATATTCGAGAAGAGTTTGACAGTTCAGGGTTCATTGATTTCCTTGAGATCCTAGTTAATGATATGTAGGGCCTATGTTTTTATATACTATTTGGCATTCTGCAGCATATTGTTGTAAGTGAAGATTTTATTGATTTCAGTTGTAGATGAATACTTAGTGTATCTGAAATTTAAGTCTGGTCTCACACCAACTGCGTAGAAAATTACAAACGTGAAGTAATGTCCACTTGTGAGAAGCATTTTGAAATGGGATTTAAGAATGGAAAAGATTCTTAGCTGGCCAGGATTGTGTCGTAATTGATGGAAATGAGGCAGGATCCCATTCTGTTCATGAGCCTTACACAATTGCTTCTGTGCAATTTCTGCATGCAATCCCTTCAAGCTGTTTTCTCTTGTCTTCCTCTGCCCTCCCCCCACTTCTCCTTCATGATCTTCTTGGATTCAGTCAGGCTTTTTTTTCATCTTCGCATCCGGGCATTTAGATACTAATATTACTTTCTAAAAATAGCCTCCTAGAAGCTTTCAAGACCAAGGATTACATTTTTATCTATGCTGGTAAAGTGGTGTGCACGTTTAGAACGCTGATACCAATAACAGTCCGGAATGAAATGGAACTTAAGGTTCATCTTTTCTTGCTCAAACTGCCATGAAGTATGTGTTCCTACAAGAAAGTAGTTTTTTTCCTCATTATAAACAGTGTATGCTTTCTCTGTCTTTAGACCATGCTGTTAAGATTCTTGCCATGTGTGCTATTACTCAAGCATGCATGTGCCCATGGTAAGTAGTCTTAAACTAGCCAAGTCATGATTAAAATTATTTGAGCAGCTTCAGCATCTGTTTATCCTTCAGCAGGAATGAACTAATGAAGCAATTCAAAATTGATCCATAATTAGGGGAAACCCTAAATAAGGGACTTATTTTCTGAAGCCTGTGAGGAGTTAGTTACCCTGAGACATCAGTCATTGCTGTGCTGAAAGGGAATTGAGTTTCCTTCTAGACTCCTTTCGTTTCCCTCCAGGACACTGAAAGTGCTGCGTATGTTCCCAAACTGACCCATCAATAGTTTATTTTGGGCTGGCTGGTCTGATCCATTTCTCTGGACTGATATTAGTGTGGTTATAGAACAGGCATTGCATTTGAGTTACATGCTGAGCTTGTTCCTCTCTTTTCAGTGGGAGAAGCACCCTTACTACAACCTAACAGTAAAAGTCCTCCGAGCCAGAAACATCAAGGGTACAGATCTGTGTAAGTATTTAGTCAAGGTATTATGAAAACAGATGGTTTATTCAGTGCGCACCCCTAACACAGGTAGCATTGTTATGGGAACTTCTTGCCTACACATAGTGTAATGCCTTTATGTCTGAACAAAGGTTTCTCTTGTAAAGCATTATATATATTTTAAAAGCTTGATATGAGGCCAAGCTGCAGATTAACCCTGCTGCTTTGCAGAACAAGATCAGGTAAGTCCGGGTAATGCTTAGCTTCCCTGCTCCTTTTCATGTCCTACAGTGGCCCATTCTCTGTTCCTTTGTCTGGATTCAGCCCTCTGGTCATGGCAAATTTCACCCTTGCTCCGGCTGAAGAGTTTTCTTGCACCTCAAAGTAGCAATCTTCAATTCTAGCTTTCAAATGTTTATTTTCTCAGTTGGAGTAGTGCTTTCTTTCATGTGCCTGATATTTTGTTTATGTCGTTGAAGCTTTTTAAGGAGGTAGGTGGTTGACTGTTTCCAAGACAAACTACTTTTTACCTGTTCCTGTTTTTGATAGCATGGTATACATTCCCTTCCTCTTACGCATCTGTGTTGAGTAAAGCCCTCAGGGCTGTTTGGGGCCTTTGGTTCTTTAAAACTCATTTGATATTTAATTCCTTCAGACAATATAGTAATGTAGTCTGCCTGCCTTAAGTTTATATCTGACATCCAACATTAAACTACTGGAATGCTAAATGACTGTCCAGAGAATGGAAAACCCTCCTGAAAGGCCGAGGGCTAGAATCACACTGTGAAGAGAAGTTCTTTTTGAACAGAAGCCTTTCTGTTCAACTGGAGTGAAGAATGATTCCCATTTTGTGTTATTAAAGGGGCCTTAACTGGAAGAAGGAAGGACTCTGAGACATTTGGTCATTATCAGGGCATGGAAACAGAAAGCTCAGCTCCTGGCCAGACTAGATGAGCGCATAGCAGTGGTGGATATTATCTACTTGGACTTCAGTAAGGCTTTTGACACAATCTCCTATAAGATTCTCATAGAGAGGCTGATGAAGTATGGGCTGGATGAGCAGACAGGGAATTGGATTGAAAACTGTGAACAGCAGAGCTCAGAGGGTGGTGATCAGTGGTACTAAGTCTAGTTGGAAGCCAGTAACTAGCGGTGTAATCTAGGGGTCAATTCTGGATCCCATACTGTTCAATGTCTTCATTAATGATCTGGGTGATGGAACAAAGTGTACTCTCGGCAAGTTTTCTGATGTTACAAAATTGGGAGGAGTGACTGGTGCACCAAAGGGTCACGCTGCAGTCCAGAGGGATCTTGGCAGGCTGGAAAAGTGGGGTGACAGGAGCTTCATGCAGTTCAACGAAAAGAAGTGAAGTCCTGCATCTGGGGAGGAGCAACCCTGTGCATCAGTGTATGCTGGGGGCCGATCGGCTGGAAAACAGCTTTGCAGGAAAGGACCTGGGGGTCTTGGTGGGCAGCAACCTGACCATAAGCCTGCAACGTGGTCTTGCAAGGAAGGCTAACAGTGTCCTGGGCTGCATTAGGAGGAGCATTATTGCCAACTGGACAAGCAGAGTGATCCTTCCCCTCTACTC
Organism: Vanellus vanellus; assembly: GCF_965231255.1. Classification (NCBI taxonomy): domain Eukaryota; kingdom Metazoa; phylum Chordata; class Aves; order Charadriiformes; family Charadriidae; genus Vanellus; species Vanellus vanellus. Next base: position 30,552,857 of record NC_138911.1, on the reverse strand, counting down.
AGCACTGGTGAGGCTGCATCTGGAGTACTCTGTCTAGTTCTGAGTTCTCCACTACAAGAGATATCGGAGCTACTGAAGAGAGTCTAGTGAAGGGCCACTTGGACTGTAAACTGACTGCAGCATCTCTCATATGAGGAAAGGCTGAGAGATCTGGGACTGCTGAGCCTGCAGAACAAAAGGCTCAGGGGGATCTTACTGATGTCTGCAAGTATCTGAAAGGAGGGCGTTGAGAAGATGGAACCAAACTCTTTCATGGTGCCCAGTGACAGGATAAGAGGCAATGAACCCGATATCAGCAGTAATCTTTTTTGAAAAGTTGATCTTCCTCATTTTGAATAGTAATCTCTTTTATGAAGGGCTTTATGGTTTGGATGAACCAGAAAAAAGAAATATAGGTACCTAATGTTTAATTTGCTGTTGTTTAAAGACGTACTCCATTAAAGGCTTGATTAAAGTCCAGCCTTAAATTTTACATGTTTCTATGATGCAATGAGATCTAGGAAATTAGGAGCTCATGAAAAAGAGTATGTTTGATTAAAATTGTTCTGATGTCTGTCTCTACACTCTCTGCTCTAGTGTCCAAGGCAGACTGCTATGTGGAACTAAAGCTGCCCACTGCGTCTCCTGTAGTCTCCCGAACTCAGGTTGTTGACAACTCTGATAACCCAGAATGGAATGAAACTTTCCGGTATCGAATCCATAGTGCTGTCAAGGTAAGGAGTCAACTTTGTGGAGCCGGTTGGGCTACCTGCATTACTACACACCTGTGTACTGGCTTACTTTTGATTCTTCGTTCAAAACCAAGGGATCTTTATTACCCTCAACAGCAGTGTTGCTTGTAAAGTGTCAGTCTCTTTCACTGGTACAAAAATCTGTACTATGCATGTCCAGTGATAACCGCATCAGTTTGTAACTGCACTCTCATGTAAACTGCAGCTAGAATTTTCCGTAAACATCCTTTTGATGCAACTCAGGAAAGAAAAGTTATGGCACTACCTGGTAGAGTTCAAGGAAGTTCCTTGATAAAGCAAGTTTGAGGATTGCTTCTACTTTCACAGAATAGCTGTTACCTTCTTGTAGCTCTACTTGCCTTACACAGCCCAAGTGGCTGGTTGCAGATAATGGGAACTAAATTTCAAGTCACTACCACTTAGTTCATTCAGTCAAGTTTTGCTATCACTTCCTATGTTTGAGAAAAGCAAAACTCAAACTCTTAGATACAGACAGTACATCTGTCTGCGGTCTGAGCAGGACGTAATAGAGTATTGAACAGAGTCTTCAGATTGTCAGCATTTGTTCTCAAAGATGACCCTAATGGTAGAGGGGAGGAAACTGTACTTTAAAAGATTAGTTTTAGGATGGCGCTATTGCTTTGAATAACATCCTAGGCTTTGGAATAGGGTGCTTATTAACAAGAAACTATCCCCATCACTAGAGTATTTTTCCATAATGGTTGGTGACAAAGGTGGAACGGAAATTGACTTAAATGGTAAGAAAATTGTAAACTAAGCTTTAGAGCGTGTGAACTTTTTCTTCCCCTGCAGGCTCATGAGGCCTCAGTCTGGTTACTGCTGTGAGGCTGTGCCAGCACAGTTCTAAGTTCAGCCTTGTCTCCTTGAGAACTAGTTGCTGCAAGACAATTTTTTTGGGTGCCATATGTACTCACTGTGTCTATTTCAATTAGTTTCTGCTGGACTTATCTGCTCTGAGACACTACTGAGCTGGAAGTGATTGGTTCCTATAACATCCTGGACTGAATCATGCTGAAAGAGTTGAAATTGCTATGGCTTCCTCAGGCAAATCTGTGCCTGAAGCTGGTGGAGAGTACCGACACGTGCATTCAGCTGGTGCCTCTCTCTAGTTGGGAAGCTCAGAAAATCTTTTAGCTAAACAGTGTCAACTAGGAGCTTTTGTCTTAACTATACCCTAAGTCCTGCTGGAAGTAGTGAATTCTCTTCAGGAGAGGGGGAACGGTACTGAGTAATGCATAAAGTGCATTGTATATAGCTACTCAGGTTTGTGGAAGTGTTTCTGTCTCTTCATCTGTGGCTGTTTGTTTCTGCTTGGTTTTAGAACATTCTGGAGTTGACACTCTATGATAAGGATGTCCTCGTCAGCGATGAGCTCACGTCTATTGTCTTTGATGTAGGAGGCATGAAGCCGGGTCAGCCCCTGCTGCGCACTTTCAGGTTGAACCCTGAGGTTAGTCCCTGGCTTCTTCCCAGGTCAACTGGGAACAGCTGCAGTTCATCATTACAGAAATCTGGCAGTACATGATGGTTGATTTATCTGTGTTGTAGAAGTCAGATGAGGAAAATGCATCGGCAGGTGTTTGACAGCATATACGGTTTTACTGCCGTCTGAGATGTTTCTGAAATCACCAGTGATTTATTTTTTTTGTATGTGTGCGTTCCACAGTCTTTGGGATGCCCAACTAAATGAAACTTGGGATGACTGCTGTCTTTCAGAAGATGTTGAAACACCTTTAAAGGGCATTGATTTTTCAGGAGACTAGAGGGGCATAAACTGGGCTTAAAACAAAATGCATTTGCAGTCAGCAGTCATGCGGGGGACTGCAGACTGTGTTATTTAATTGATCATCATCAGTTGGCAGTGAAGAAGTTTATTGCTGCAAAGGTTACCTCTGTATTTAATAAGCCAAAAGCCTAAGAAAAGCTTGTTTTCCTTGAGTTATGTTCAGTTACATTTAACCTCTGCTTGATGTGGGTGACATAGGTGCATACCAGCTGCTCTCAGTCCCTGGGCACCTGTTTGTGGCCTTGCAACAAGACAGCTTGTTTTACATAGCCACAGCCATATCACCAGTCTGATCTTTTTTGTAACTGCCTCAAACACATTGCTACAATAAGGCTGGATTAAAGGTGAGCTAATGATGAGTTTTCTCGAGAAATTGGGCTTCAGTGCTGTTGGTGTGCTCAGAAGCAGACTGACTGGTATGAATTTAGCAGGGAGGTGTTGGTCAGCGTTACAAAACGATTTGTGATCATGGGAAGAGGGTTAGTAACTCCCTTGTTCCCACTAACTATCCTCTTTGCCGAATGCTGAAGTCATCTTGATCAGTAATTATGGAATTGGAAACTTCAACTTCAGTAAAGAGAATTACCCAAATTGGCCTCTACGTGGTTATTTTAAAAGCTGTGCTAGGTCTTGTATCAAGCATTTACTGTATTCTATGTATGGTAGGTGAAAAGATGGCTGGATCAAAGCCTGTATGAGACAAAGACAGCAATGAGCTAAGAGTGCAATCTGCTGAACTACTGGGAGGAAGCACAAAGCCTTATGTAGAAACTGCTTGCAGAGGTGGCGTTGCAGCGGTACTTGAGCCAGAAGTAGGTGTGGTTTTTCTCGTTAGCAGAGTAGTACATGTGAGAGCCAACTCTTACTTGTGTGGGCTTGTCTCATCAAACATGGATGTGTCTGGTCGTATAGGATATGCCTGGGAAGACAGGAATGTTTAAAGAACAAAAAAGGCATAAATTTAAACCTTCCAAAATTTAACTGGAGCTTTTGTAAAAGCAATGAAAATAGTTACTGTTGTTTGTAACAGGAAGAAAGCTTAATCTCTTGGAAAAACTTCTCATAATTATTCAAGATCAAGGGTCACCTGTGTCCAACTTTTCTCTTTAAAGGCTAACGAAGAGCTCGATGTAGAATTTTACTTGGAGAAATGGTGAGTCTTACCTGAAGAGCTGAAAGAACTTGTGCTCTGCAGATATATCTTGGTTGCTTTTTCTGTGCAGGGACAGTCTTGCCCATAAAAAGGCCAATGCTTTACAGTTCTCTGGTGTTTGAGTTGGCTCACTAATGGTTGATCACAAATATCCTTAAAACTCCAGTCACCAAAATTTTTGGGGTACAAAAAAGAAATAAAATTTTGCTGGACTTCATGGGAATGGCGGCGCTGCAAAGGAGACAAACACTTTGTGGAAAGCTTACACAGTTAACCTTGCAATATAAACAACTGAATATCTATCTAAGCTCAGCTTTTCTCTAGGTTATCAGCATAATTGAGATGGGAAGACCTTATAGCACGTGCTTATAGTTGCAGAGGAGTTTTTTCTTCGATATTTTCCCCCGTGTTGTTCTGTGAAGGGAAATACACTTGGTGCCAGTCTGATTTGCGTAGATCTTGAGGATCTTTCTCCCCCACCTCTTATTCCGGCAGTTAGTTGTAAAGTAGGATGAAGCAAATTAAAACCAAAACTCATTTGTATTAAATTTCTTCATTTCACAGCTCAGATACCCCTATAGAGGTATTGACCAATGGAGTCCTTGTGGTGAGTACATGGAAGTCAATTACATGTATGTTGGGATTTACTCCTGAAGGTAGGTTTTTAGTAGTGAGAGGACAAGAATTGTTGAGAATTCAACTCCTGCATCCAAATAGCTCCTAGTTTTCCAGCATCTGCCTCTCTCTTTTAATTCACTGCTTTAAAAAGCTTCCTCAATTTTTAAAATTTGATACCAATCATAGAATGGTTTAGGTTGGAAAGGACCTTGAAGATTGTTGAGTTCCAACCCTCCTGCCATAGGCAGGGACACCTCCCACTGGACCAGGTTGCCCAAGGCTACATCCAGCCTGGCCTTGAACACCTCCAGGGATGGGGTCTCAATAACCTCTCTGGGTAACCTGTTCCAGTGCCTTACCACCCTCAAAGTGAACAACTTCTTCCTAATGTTCAATCTAAACCTGCCCTCTTCCAGTTTAAAGCCATTCCCCCTCGTCCTATCACTACATGCTCTAGTAAAAAGTCCTTCCCCAGCTCTCCTGTAGGCCCCCTTTAGGTACTGGAAGGCCGCAATAAGATCTCCCCGGAGCCTTCTCTTCTCCAGGCTGAACAGCCCCAACTCGTAGGAGAGGTGCTCTAGCCCTCAGATCATCCTTGTGGCTCTCCTCTGGACATGCTCCAGCAGGTCCATGTCCTCCTTATGTTGGGGACTCCAGAGCTGGATGCAGTACTCCAGGTGGGGTCTCACGAGAGTGGAGTGGAGGGGCAGAATCACCTCCTTTGACCTGCTGGCCACACTTCTTTTGATGCAGCCCAGGATACGGTTGGCCTCCTGGGCTGCGATTGCACACTGCTGGCTCATGTTGAGCTTTTCATCAATCAGCACCCCCAGGTCCTTCTCCTCAGGGCTGCTCTCCAGCCATTCCCCGCCGATCCTGTATTTGTGCTTGGGATTGCCCCGACCCAGATGTAGTACCTTGCACTTGGCCTTGTTGAACTGCATGAGGTTGGCTTGGGCCCACCGCTGCAGTCTGTTCAGGTCCCTCTGGATGGCATCCCTCCCCTCCAGCATGTGTACCTCGCCAAACAGTTTGGTATCATCAGCAAACTTGCTGAGTGTGCACTCGACCCCACTGTCCATGTCGCTGACAAAGATGTTGAACAGTACAGGCCCCAGTACCAACCCCTGAGGAACGCCACTCGTCACTGGACCTGGACATTGAGCTGTTGACCGCAACTCTTTGAGTGCGACCATACAGCCAGTTCTTTTTCCATCGAGTGGTCCATTTGTTGAATCCATGTCTCTTCAATTTAGAGACCAGGATATCGTGTGGGACAGTGTCAAATGCTTTGCATGAATCCAAGTAGATAACATCAGTTGGTCTTCCCTTGTCCACTGCCACTGTAACCCCTTCATAGAAGGCCACCAAATTTGTCAGGCATGACTTGCCCTTGATGAAGCCATGTTGGCTGTCACCAATCACCTCCTTGTTTTCTACGTGCCTCAGCAGAGTTTCCAGGAGGATCTGCTCCATGATCTTGCCAGGCACAGAGGTGAGACTGACTGGCCTGTAGTTCCCTGGGTCTTCCTTGTTTCCCTTTTTGAAAATAGGGGTTATATTTCCCCTTTTCCAGTCGGCAGGAACCTCTCCAGACCACCACAACTTCTCAAATATGATGGATAGTGGCGTAGCGACCTCATCTGCTAGCTCCCTCAGGACCCGCGGATGTATCTCATCAGGTCCCATGGACTTGTGCACCTTCAGGTTCCTCAGGTGGTCTTGTACTTGATCTTCACCTACTCTAGGTGGTTCTCCATTTTTTTCACAGAAAGGGTGGTTGGTTGGGTTTTTTCCAGAGGAGCTGTTTTAAAAGATGTAAACAAAAAATGTCTTTAGGAGACTAGTGAGTCTTGCGGATTGTACTGAGTTTTCTAGCCTAGATGCTTGCCAGCTATAGTCCCCCTTCTTATCTTAACACCTATTATTTCTAAGCTTTTATCAGTGCCATTAGTAAGTAGGTGATAACTCTTCAGTCTGAGAGTGGGAGGCTTCACCTTGAGGGATTCGTCTATTCTCTTTGGGCAGTCAGTCTAAGAAAACTGATGCATTATGCATTAAAAATACAGGTGTTACTACCTCTTTGCTCCTTACAGAGGAAAAGGACTGGAGTGATTTTTTTGTTTGTTTGTTTTGTTGTTGTTTTTTTTTGTTTGTTTGGATCAAAATATTCCTTAGTGTGTTTTTGACAGCTTGCAGCTGTAAATGTACATCTAATATAGTAGGTGGATTAATTTTCAACAAAGTAGTGAACTAAAATCTCATAACCAGAGCTGGTTTCTTCTTTTCGTAGGTTCATCCTTGCTTGTCTCTGCAAGGCACTGTCAACAAAGAGGAAAACACAAAAGAGAAACAGCAAGGTAGGGCTGCCTGCAGAGTTTAGGTGAGATCTGCTTTTCAGCATGCTTATTCCTTGCAAGAGAGAGGAGACTTGATTCTCTGTCTATACAGTGCATTTTTATTTACTGATTACAAAATTGAATTTTGCAGTTAATCTTGCTTTTATTTTTAATACTAAATAATATTGAGTCACTTCCACTGGGTGCCATACGAGTTTTTGCTTGTGTTTTCATATTCCCAGCTACACTTGACAAGTATCTGATTTCCAACGTTTATTTAAATGGCTCCTGTGGTTTAAACTACTTATTCTAATGCACAGGGAGCTGTGAGGTCAAGCTGTCTGTTCCAGGGGCATATCAGAAGCAATTGTGTATTCCTTGGAGACCAGACAATGAGGAGGATTATGGAACCTCGTTTGTCTTTCATGTGGATAAAGAAATGTGTCCAGAACTGCAAGTGGAGCTGGAGCAAACCGTATCTGTCCTACAGGTAAGCATCCACACTGACTACTGCAAAGTTTACAGCCCACTTTTGAATAAATCCACTCTGAGACCAGTGCCTTTGGTCCAAGGAAATGTCCTTAACCTTAAATTGAATGGCCTTAATTTGATCATAAGAAGGCCAGGGACTTCAGGTGTTCAGGGATGTCAGTTTTGGGTATATTATTCAGGTATATGTGGATGTCAAAAGCTTGCATTGGAAGCAATTTTCTTGTGGAGTACTCTATGTATGTGGTGCTAGGAACCATCTATTGTGAAGTTTACTCATCGCTTCCAGATATACCTTTTTGATCAAACTTAACTCTGTAACGTTGTACCTGTTCAAATCAAAATTTTCCAGGCTAGAAGCCTGTCTTGAATGGGTATATTATTTTTCTGGTTACATATTAGGAATTTATGGGCAGAAGATAAGTTTTTCCTCTATCGTTGCTTTTTACACACTACTATTTATTTATTTTAAAAATTGAATAAAAACATCAGATTTTTTCATTGGATCTTTGACATTCAGTAAATAGAATCATAGAATGGTTTAGGTTGGAAGGGACCTTGAAGATCATTGAGTTCCAACCCCCCTTGTCTTAAAATTATGCCTTCCCCAACACTTTAAAATCTGTTCAAACTTGGGGATTAATAAAATCTGAATCTGCATATGCTTGCTACATGAAAACATCTTTACTTTCAGCTGTTGAGATACTTTGTAGCAAGTCTTTTCTATTAGAAACTTGTAGAGCATGTGCCATTTGCAAAGGTTTATTTAGCTTCGTTACTTCAGTTTCTACAGGTACACATGCACTGTGGGTAGCCCATAAGAGTGACTGAATATTCATTGTGATGACTGCTCCAGTGTGGCTAGACACCAACAATGACAGCAAGGAAACTATTTATTCTGTGATGTTATTAATCCTCACGAACAGTTGGGCAGCATGAATGCAGATGGTGATCTTGACTGCTCTAGAGAAGAGGACACTAAAAGGAATATGGACGAATATCTTTGCAATGGGCTTGGTTGGATAGCAAACATGAGCTGAAGAGAGAGACATGGATGTAAATAGTAAAAACGTCAGAGCCAGGCAAGCAAAAAGAGGGTAGAAGTCAACCATGGAGATTGGCCCAGCTGGTAAACCTGAACCAAACCACACCCTGGTAGCTAGCAGAACATACTCCTTCAAGATCTGGCATAGAGCACAAAGCTATCCGGTCTGACCTTTCCTCTTATGATGGGTAGGAGAGTGCCAGGAATGTAGTAATGTTGCTTGCCCTGTACCTAAATGCGTGTTGTCTGCCTCTGTTAGGAGGAGGACAGTGGGCTTAGAGGGACATTTGGCTTGAGACAGCTGTTTCTGGTCAGAAGACATCTGTGAAATCTATGGGTAGTTCCTTGTCTGTCTTCAGTTCTTGTGAGGAGGGTGACAATGTGTTGTTTCTTCAAGGTGCTGCCTCCTCCCAAGGGTTCAGGCCTGTGGTGGGTGTAAAGGTTCCAGCCCACCTGGTAGGCTGTGTATGTTTGAGTGTGGCCCTGTGATACAAGTTTTTTTTTAATATGCCTCTTTTAAATTTAGGAATCTGGACACAGCTCTCTAATAAGAGAGCTAGCTACTTGCTAATACAACATGGAAGAAAACTCAAAGGTCTTCTGCCAAACTTTAATTTGGTCTGCTTGTAAAGATGATTATGTTTTTTAATTACATGCTGCCATTTGTCCCTAAGGCTATTATCTTATTTCCTATTTTGTGGTATTTTTTCTGCATGTCTAACACTGTTGCCGTGTTGGTATCTTTTCCAAATCCTGCTCTGAAGACGGAATGAAAGTTTGCTTGTAAGCTTTCTGACGTGTATTAGAACACAACTGTTTTTTGGGGAAATTTTATATTTGGAGATGAAGATTTTTATTTTTGTTTTTGCTTGTGGCAGACAGCTATATTAAAAAAAAAAAAAAAAGAAAAAGCTCTTTGAGTGACAGGAATAGTCTCAGCAAAGATCTGTCAGAGAGCAGGATCACCTTGAAAAGCCTTGGACTGGGAAACATTTAGTTATAATGATCTTAAAGACTGTTTACAGTTTTGACATATGAAAGTCATGTCTTCAGTTTTTTTTCTGGAAAGCTCAAATAACATTTTGGTTCTTTTCTTAGGACGGTATGAACCCTGACATTGAAAAGCATACTACACTTCTGGGATTGGGGACTGTACCAGTTAATTCGCTTCCTATCGGACAAAAAGTTGATAGAATCGTTTCTCTGGGAGAGGTAACATCAACATTTTGCACTTGTTTTAACACGCTTGGGATAACTTTTTTCCCCATTGCCTATAGGCATTGGGAAAGTTAAGCTGTACATGATTCTTAGGAGTGCTGTTTTGTTGGATATCTAGAATGAAATACTGACATTGCTCAATGCAATTCTAAAATGTTTTCATGGTTGGATCTTGCAAAATAGGTATAAAGTTCATCTCTTTCCAAAGCAAAAAGTCTGTTAGAGCATGAAAGAAAAATATCAGAGGAGGAGAAAAGCAAGAAGCTTGCAGAAGAAATATTATTTTTTTTTTCCCCACCCTGCTCTCCTAGTGCATGCTTTTACTTTCTGTGGAGGCTATTGAAAATATCTAATGTAGGTGCAAGGAAAAGGTGTTCCAGAGATGTAGTTTCGTGGGTGAGAGTGCTGTTCTGGTTAGTATCTAGTGACCCCATCGATGTCATAACCTCTAGTTAGTAGTTCCACCTGTGTAGTTGCTATCAATTTCAAGATGTATTCTCTTGTTTCACAGGGACAAAGTTTGGATATGAGTTTGAAAACTGAAGAGAGGTGAGTGGGAACCTCAAAGACCTCTAAAAATCAGGAAAGGCCTTTATTCTCATAGCAAAGGAACGGTGTGACTCTCCTCGCTGTTCTGGGAAGGTCTATTGTCTCCACTGACCTCTTGGGATAGATTAAAGAAAAATATCTTTGTTTTTCCTCTGAAGGCTGTGACTCTTCACTTTGCAGATACTATCTATTGGATTGGTTTCAATTCTGCTGAAATCTGAACAAATTTTGTGTTCCTAACACTTAAATGTAAAATAGCTGTTGGTCTAAATATGAATTATCTTTGTTAGGTACAGATAGTTCCCAGAATATGTGCAGTTCTGTACTGACAAATCAGAAAGGGCATCTTTGAACTATAAAATAGAGAAAGGGTGAAAGAAAGAAGTGATAAGGAAAGAATAACATGCAAAGCCAAGCAGTTGGCTGGTAAGTTGATAGGGTCGTTTGGTATATAGTTGTGAACTGAAGATCCTGCTTCCCTTTTACAAACGCATATCAAGTTTATTGGTATTCAGTTGTCCTCTTCTGCCTATTAAGTTCAGGAACTTCCATTTTAAAACTGCTCTTCCCCTCATTTCTCCATCCATGTCAATACAGTGATCTCAGTTGCTCCTCATACAGTCATCTTCACCTACTGAGAATCTTTTCTTCCTTTGTGAAATTCCTGAAGCTTAATCTGAATACTGCTTGACGCAAGCCTTGTATTTAGACATTAAGGGAGAAATACGATAGGGAAAAGTTTCATTTTTAACTTCACAAGCTGTTGTTACACAATAGCTACTGTATAGACGTACACTAAAGCTTCGTTTAAGAGTTTGATCTAGTGATTCAGATCAGCACTTAGATTGTGTGTTCACAGAAATTGCTTTTCCCTGGTAACTAAAAATCCTCCAAAATTTGGGGGTGTTTTGTTTTAATTTCTATTTCAGCACTTGGGATCTTGATATACGTCTGGGTTTTGACCTCTGTAAAGAGGAGAGAGACTTTTTGGACAAAAGGAAGAAAATAGTTTCTGAGGCACTGAGCAAGACTCTTCACTTAAAAGAATCTCCTTCAAAAGATGAGGTATTGAGCAAAGTGCTGTAGTGAGATTCCTAAAATCCTTTGTGTTTGGTTGATAATTAGCTATTGTAGGATTCTTTGCCTGTAACCAACAGAAAACATGGTTCGCATTCACTATGGAGTGAGATAGATCCCTGTAACATTTCAGTTCTGAAGCCTCAAATGTTTTTTGTATTTCTGAAATTTTGAGGGTGTGTGTGTGTGTTTTGGAACACAAAAAAATTGTAATTTCAGAATGTATGTACTTTCTTTAGTTCAAGTCTTGTATCTTGGGCTTTGAGCTCTGAATTGTGATAGGAAAGTCTGTTTCAGAATGGTTAAATTGAAGCTCAGACCACAGGAACAGCTTCCTATTTGCTGATTTGAGGACACTGTTATATCTAGATAGTCTGATACCTTGCTCTGTGATCTTCGGATGCTGTTATAAGAATGGTTGCCTTTTTTTGGTCTTACGTGTATGTTGTGTGGCATGCAAGTAAATGTGTGATAATACACATAATTTCAGTAAGTGACTGTCCCTAAGATGACACTGCTACGTTTTAGAGTAAACAACATATTTCAATTACAAAGTAGAGAAAGGAGTTCTGGTTGAAATCAAATCTGAAATTACTTGAAATGTACATAGAAATGGAGATTTTTAATGTCTTATTTTTATAAGAATGAGACTTAAATGGGATTAATCTATTGGCAATTCAAAAGTCTATGATTGTGACTCCTGAGTTTGCTGTCTGCAGGTTCCAATCGTAGCGGTACTGGGGTCTGGAGGTGGGATGAGAGCACTGACATCGTTCTATGGCAGTCTTGCTGGGCTTCAGCAGCTGGGCCTTTTGGATGCTGCAATATACCTCTGTGGGATTTCCGGCTCTACTTGGTAAGTTACATGCAGAGTTGATTCCAGAAACTTATAGGTGAATACGGTAGTGTTGATGCAAAATAAGGCCAAAACTTCATTTGTGCCATCTGTAGACAGACAATGAAGTGAAGTATTTTATCGGTTCTCACCTGTGAGTTCTGATGAGGATCCTAAAGAGTCCAAGAGATTCATTATCGTTTCTAACCCATACAGCTACTGGCTAAATTTATGAATCTGCCACTTTTGCAAGCCTGGTAGTTGAATATTAAAATGTATTACATGACTAAAACTGCTGTGTTCCCTCTGAGCCCTGACTTCAAAACTTTGCCCATTTCCTTGCTCTTGCCAAGAAGATAATTGAGGTGGTGCAAGTCACTGGAAACTGTATGACCACTATGTCACCACCTTCTAAAATGGCGTATGCGTCTGAATAGAGGAATAGCACCAGCTTGCCCTTTGGTGGACTGGAGTAATGTGCTGAAATGTTAGACAGGGCTAGAATGTTTCAGTAGCTCAGTTCTTGGAGTCTGTGGTGAAATCATCCCTCATAAGTATATGTTGTTTTTGTGAAATGATTTCACTGAGGAGTTGTGCAACCTGACAGTATAATCCTCCCTTCCAGAGCTTCGTGTGTTAAGTTAACTCATATGTACCTAGTATTCTTCCACTAGCCTTGTGATCTGGCCTGCCCCTTTTGATTCGGGAACAGACTTTCAAACAAATGTAGACATATGTTTATATGGATAGCCAATAGTCCAAACTAGTTTCTTGTTTAACGAGACCTATGGTCTCTATTGCTGTATGCAGCAACACGGTTGTTGTCTGACAGTCTCTTGGTTATTATAGCCTGGAGTTAACTCATCTTTATGAACTGGTTTGTGTGCGGTAGCATGTGATGCTTGGAATGTCCTTGAAAGCTAGGTTAGCAATCAGGATGAAGCTGTCCTGTAGGTGTCAGGGTTTTCAGCATGTTTTAGAGTTCAGAAATCCATTATTGTGGCCTCTTTTCTCTTCACGATCTTTTATCGTCTAGCGAGACTTCTCAAGCTTTCAGTTCAGAACTGCAGCGCTGATTCTAACTAGCTAAAATCCTTGTTTACACACGGGTCATTGTTACTGATGGCATTAATATAAGCATTTTCAGGTGTTTATCTACATTGTATCAAGACCCTGACTGGTCACAGAAGGACCTTCAAGATGCAATCAGAAGAGCTCAGGGTACTGTGTCCAGCAGCAAAGCAGGGGCGTTTTCCCCAGAACGACTGAAGTACTATTTCCAGGAGCTGAATGCAATGGAGATTAGCGGACGGAATGTTTCCTTTACAGATCTGTGGGGCCTTATTGTGGAATATTTCCTACAACAGAAGGTAAAAGAGTTCATGTTTGGATGTGCACTGCCGTTTGTCTTCCAGGTGGGAGCTCTGCCCACCCACGTGTTGTGTGTCAAGAAACCAATTACTCTGTTCCAGAACAGCTCACGAAGTTAGAGATGGTGGTGTGGAATAAACACAGGAAGTTGTCATGTCTTTCTGCCGTGTGTTTCCTGGCACCCTTCTTTACTAAAGAATATTGAAGTCCTATAGATCAGTGCTATAGAACAGTGGAGTGTTTATTTGGAATGACTGTTATTAAATAGTTTTTGCATTGGACAGGTTAAGCCTGAGAGAATGATGTTGGTTTTGCAAAATGGCATTACTGTGCAGTATTTGTTATGGTAGTTGAAATCAGAAATCAGAGGGGTAACTAGTTTACTAATAACACCAGACATTCTAAATATGCAACTGCAGAAATATTCTGGCAAAATCTAACCATATGCATGGACAGAGGGAGGAAAAGGGACTTTGACTTAGTAGTAGTATTAGTCAGAAATGCTAAGCAACAGCTTCAAATTATCAAAGTATGGGTACAGAACTTATCTGACTAAAGTGTCCTTCTCCGTCCTTGCTTGTAACCAGGAAGATCCATCAAAGCTGTCTGATCAGCAAGAAGCAGTGAAATGGGCCCAGAACCCCTATCCTATCTATGCAGCTGTCAACGTGAGACCCAATATTAGCAGTGGTGATTTTGCAGGTATGAACATGGCAAACTTATTTTTGTTTGCTTAAACATTAGCAATACATTCCTTTCACCTATCCAGTTCCTTGGGCAGTGAGTGGCTGACAACAGGAAACTTGGCTCAAGCAGCAGTTGGTAGAGCAAGAGGCAGTAGGATACCGATTGGCAGAGTGTTATCATCCTGATCGCAAATGTCTTCATCATGGCTATAACAGAGAAATGAAATTCAGCTCTGCTGGCGACTCCACAAGTTTTGCTAGAAAGTGCCTGAAATTTTCAGGAGGTGAGAGGGAATTTTCTTAGAATACATGAGTCTGTGTCTGAATCGGAGAACTGAAGTCCTTTGTAAGTAATTAGGTGACATTTTCTTTTATAGTCTCAGATAATCAGTTTGTGTAGGATTCATGTAAAACGATGGATTGGTAACCTCGTAGCCTGCATCATCCAGACTGTGGTATTTAGCAGCCTGGGTTCTTGCTGGTTATGCAATTACAGTACAAAATGAAGGCCAGGCCTACTCCAGGTCACTTGAAACTTTAAATATGATGAAACAAGTGAGGATATATGCAGTGAGACAGGAATACAAATGCTTGTGTCCATCTGTGTACCACTATGGGACTTTTTTTTTCTTTCTGGAGGAGTGTGCGCATATGACAATGAATTCGATTTGTAAATATTTGTGGGAAGCTTTCAAGCATGAGGGGACACCTTGATAAGCAGACAATGAAGTCTGAGACAGTAGGCCAATTGAGATTTGAAGTCAGTACTATAATAGTTGTTGAGAGATGGTAAGTAGTGCGAAGAAAGGCTGAGAAAAGTGAAGTAGCTTCCATTTGTGATGGAAAAGGGAGCCATCAAAATGGTTTAAAGTGAAAGTAAAATAGGCAGGTTATTTCTGCAGTAACAAAGTCAAGATGGAGAGAGATGGGATTTTTTCCAAAAAAGTCGGGAAGGAGATTGTATTGAGTTGAAAGGAGGTTATATTGAGTCAATGAGAACCTGTACAAGAGATTTTATTAATCATGTGTAAGATAGAGGGTCACTGAGAAGAGTGACAGGGAAAACCATACTGATGGTACAAGAAATGGAGGGAGACTTCCTTCTGTCTCCCTGGCATAAGCTGAACTCAATTGGGTATTTTCACCTATATTTACTCTGAGATAAGTAAATATTCTGTTGACTTGTTCTTAGAATGGTGTGAGTTCACTCCCTATGAAGTTGGGTTTCGGAAATATGGAGCTTTCATCCGAACAGAGGACTTTGACAGTGAGTTCTTCATGGGACGGCTCATCCAGAAACGTCCAGAGCCTAGGATTTGTTTTCTACAAGGTATGATCTTACAGTAATGAATAAAAGGGGGAGATAGCAAGGAGGCCAGAGTTGCTTTTGGGAGTCATTAACTTAAACCTATGCCTTTTTGTGCCTTTCTAAGGAATTTGAAAAGGGAACCATGTCAGCTCTTTCTCCAAAGGTTTAGGTGTCGTTTCATAGTATTGCAGTTGGATGTTCTTGAGTCTGCAAGCAGACTGTATTATGGACTGCCCTGTCAAAAACTTCTGGTTTAGGTCTTCTCATTCTCTGTCTTTTTTCTCGGAGAAGTTTCTGCATTAAGTTATTACATTAGATTTGTCACACAATTAACTCAAAGTTCTAAACTCAAACATCACCTGTTATAATAGTAGGGGTCAAGTGGCAGCATTCTCCCATGACAAATATCAGCTGAATTATAGGCCTTTTTGTTACACTGTGAAAAGCCTTTTGAGTATTAAACTCTTCCGTATTTCTCCTGCAGGAATGTGGGGCAGTGCTTTTGCTGCAAGCTTGGATGATATCTGCCTGAAGGTGGTTGGTCTAGGACTGAGCTTTCTAGATTCTTTCAAAGATGTTATCAAAGTTGTAGGTAAGAACATTAAAACAGTCGGATCTTTCAAAAGATTCCTGGTTTTGGAATATCTATACAAATAATTTGACTCAAAAATGTGCTGTGTATAGTTTTCAAGACTAGCATAAAGGATGGATTTGAACAGATCCTTCTCGTAGTACGTATTATACCCTTCCATCACACATATAGTGAAGAGAGCAATTATAACTTTCAGTACAATTTTTGTTCCTTTTTTAATTTTTTTTTTTTCTAATCTTGACTGTAAATTTGATCTACGTCTGGGAGCTATTTTAAACACATATTGCAGCACAGGCATCCTAATCACAAAGAGAGGAAGAATAGAAGCTGGACTGCTAAGCAGAAAGTAGAAAATAGTTTTTCAGTTCCCTCCTGGACCGATTTGGATAAACTTGGATAAGTGGTGTCGTATGTTTATGCATTGTTCTCCATGTAGGGAGTACGATGCCTCCCTAGCAGTGAAAAGGAAGTGTATTAAAGGCTGAGAGTTGCTCAGATGTGTAGTTATATAGCCTCGTAGTAGTGCGAGGAGATATATTTTTCTTCTCTACTTTTGCAGCCCTAGTTCCCACCCCCCCCAACCCCCACTTTTGTTGTTGTAACTTTAAATGCTGCTGTGTGGGGATGATTTTTGTCTTATGAGACAGAAGTGGTCGCCACTCAGTAACAAGGGTTTTTTTGTGTGGGTTTGAAATTAATATGGACAAGGATCTATGAGTAATGCTATTCCCTTTAAATAGGGGAGGTAAACTACCCAACCGCAGAATATGTAGCTCGCTTAAATTTCTTTACGATACCTTTTTATAAGGGGAAAAATTCAGCCTTAGGACAACTGATTAAATATTGTAGAAAAAAAGTCTGATTGAAAAGTTTGAAGCTGGACAAACATTTGCTGCTGTGTTCTGCATCCTTCTGTGGCTTCTGCAGATGACTGCCGCAGATTCCATTTCCGAGATCCAACACGACTGAAGACTCGCTTGGTTATACCTGGGGGCCCCTTGTTACAAATTTTCCAGGATTTCTTCAAGTCCCGGGTCACGTGTGGAGAAACCTTCAACTTCATGCAGGGATTGTATCTTCATAAAGATTATGTTAACATCAATAAATTTGTGGCTTGGAGAGGTAAATGAGTCTGTCTGTACCTGTGATATAAAACCGTGCGTTAATATTCTGTAACAGTCGGTTGCAGAACATAAATAAGCTTGACTTTGTTCCACTGAAGACAGGGAATTTACCCCTTTTTACACCATAGCAAAAAATTGGATCCACTATGTATGTTCTGTCATCTAAGGCAAACTTGTCATCAGACTTTACAGGCCGGTCTCAGATGAATGTGTATGTTGGAATGTCTTTTTTGCTTCTTACAGCCCCAGCATAAGCTTTGTTTGTTGCTTTTACTGAGAGGTGTGTAATGAATCATAATAGTCACTTGTGTTACTTGGAGTGTCTTCCAGGTACTCACCTGGATGCGTTTCCCAACCAGCTGACCCCTATGGAAGAGAGCCTGTATTTAGTGGATGGTGGCTTTTCTATCAACTCTCCCTTTCCTTTGGTACTTCAGCCGGAGAGGGACGTGGATGTTATCTTGTCATTCAATTTTTCCTGGGAAGCTCCGTTTGAGGTGAGATATAGCTGAGCATTATTACATGAAAATAAAAGCACAGAATCATATTACAATGACAGCAGATGTTGAATACAAACACTAATGAAAGAGTGCATGAAAATAAATCCTTACCTCTTTCAAACATTATTTTACTATGCTTTTTACTGTGACTGTCGTGAGGAGATAGAAAGTGACATCGGTAATAGGATTCAAAACTTTTCAGAAGCCTAAATAGATCGTTCCTAAAATAAGAGTATTTGCTTAGTTCATAAGATCCTTGTTACGTGGCTGTACACTTCTAATGGAATAGTGGCTATTGATGAGTTTCTTCATGCAAACAAGTTATTTCCTCTATATACAAGTGTTTACTTTTAAGTGCAGAGAAGTCAGAGTGAATATATTTAGAGTAACAAAACATAAAAAGAGTTTCAGCTGCAAACTGTTGATGTTTGGTAGCAGTTCTTTGTTCTAGTCTTCATTGTTCTTCTGTGTCACCAGCTAGGGAAATTGTTTTTTCCAATTTGGAATTGCATTTCTGTCACTTTTTTTGTGGAAGTCTCTCTGTTCAAGGATTGTAGTTAAGTGATCTTAGAGGTGTTGCTGGTATTCTATCAAAATTCCTTTTGTTCTTTGACAATAGGTTTTAGAGCTGACTCAGAAATACTGTGAGGAGCGGGAAATTCCTTTTCCAAAAATCAAATGGAGTGCGGAAGATGAAAAGAAGCCAAGAGAGTGTTACGTGTTTGTGGATGATGATAATCCAAAGGCTCCAATTGTGCTCCATTTCCCATTGGTGAATGACACCTTCCAGAAATACAAAGCTCCAGGTAAGGGAGCTGTACCTTAAAGAGCTATTTTTAGAATCTTTTGGGTGCCTTGATGGGGAAATTCAGTGGGGTCAGTGTCCCTCCTTTCATTCTTCTTAGTATTACCCTGTAATTATTAAATTGTTACTTTAACTTAAGACACTGTCAGCTTCCACTATTTTTTTTGGAAAAGAGAGTTGGATATGAGGCTGACAATTAAAAAAAAGATAATCTAAGGGCTGAAAGAATCAAAATTAGGCTATATTTTTGCTTCTTTCTTATTCTTTCTGCCCTGATAACTGATTTTCTTGCTTCTAACTAAATATATAGGAAAGCACTATAAATTAGTTTAAATAATTTCATTTTTTTATTGGATATTAATAAACTACTAAGCAGCAAAGTGTTGTGGACCAATCTGTGTGTCAGATCATGTAACAAGCGGCTTGTGCCGTTGTAGTGTAAGGTCAAGTGATAAACGATCCTTGCTTCATTTAATGTGATTAATATAGACTGTAAGGCCCACCTCAGTCTATCAAGCAAGAGCACTGGGATGAAACACAGAGCTATACCTTTAAGAAGAGACAGACAAAATTCAGTGTTGTATTTCTCCCATGCTGGGAGGAAACAGGGTCCTGAAGAAAACTTTTGGAATACATAGAATCATAGAATGGTTAGAGTTGGAAGGGACCTTAAAGATCATCTAGAAAAGAATATGCAGGACTAAGTCAGGCAAGGGAGGTGTAGTTCTGAGGAGAAGGATCTGGGGTCCTAGTAGACAGTAAATTATCCATGACCCAGCAATGTGCCCTTGTTGCCAAAAAGGCCAATGGAATCCTGGGCTGCATAGGGAATAGTGGCCAGTAGGTCGAGGGAGGTCATTCTCCCCTTCTACTCTGCACTGGTGAGGCCACAACTGGAATACTGTGTCGAGTTTTGGGCTCCCCAGTTCAAGAGGGACAGGGAACTGCTGGAGCAAGTCCAGCGAAGGGCAACTAAGATGATTAAAGGATTGGAGCATCTCTCTTATGAGGAAAGGCTGAGAGAGCTGGGACTCTTTAGCCTGGAGAAGAGAAGGCTGAGGGGAGACCTTATTAATGCTTACAAGGATCTAAAGGGTGGGTTGAAGGAGGATGGAGCCAGGCTCTTTTCAATGGTTCCCAGTGACAGGACAAGGGGTAATGGGCACAAGTTAGAACATAGGATGTTCCGTTCAAATACACGGAAACACTTCTTTACGGTGAGGGTGACAGAGCGCTGGAACAGGCTGCCCAGGGAGGTTGTGGAGTCCCCTTCTCTGGAGATTTTCAAGACCCGCCTGGATGCAGTCCTGAGTGATGTGCTCTAGGCAATCCTGCTTTAGCAGGGGAGTTGGACTAGATGATCTCTAGAGGTCCCTTCCAACTCTGAAACTCTGTGATTCCGTGAAAACACACTGTTAATGATATCTGTATTAATACTGTAACGATTGTCAGGCCCTGGCTATGTTTCCTCATCAGTGATGAAGTTTCAAAGTGTTGGGCTTCAATATGGCTCAAGACTGCTATTTCTATAATAGCAACAACCAAGTGGTTTAGCAAATTACTTTAATGTTCATCTTTCAAGAGTGGTATTTAAATTTAAAGTGGCAGGGTGCTCAAAACACAAGTTACCATATTTGAAAGAGTATATACTCACCTCCTAAGGTCAGTTGAACTCAAGGTGTTAATATCTCTTATTTTAGTGTAGAACAGCACTTCCAGGAAGAATTGAGCTTTGTATTTCCTATTTTGAGCATTATAATCATGGATGCACTAAGCAATTTATCACAATAAAAATGTATTTTAGTCCTGTATTTTGGAGTCTGGTGGAAGTAAAAAGGGTAATAATATTTTTACCTTCAGCTTCCAAGCATTTTGGAGCCTGAGGAGGTTCTTTGGGGAAAAAGTTAAGGTTCAACAGAGTTAATTATCTGTGATAACCTCCTTGCAGGATCCAACTAAAATGGGTATCACAGTTGAGGTTTTTGTGTGTGTGGTTTGTTTTTTTTTATTTTCTTGCTGCAGGAGTTAAACGGGAGTCAGAAGAAGAGAAGTCCTTTGGTGACTTCGTCATTGAGGCCAAAGATTCTCCTTACCGTACACTAAACTTCACCTTTGAGCCATACGATTTCAGCAGGTTAGTGGAAGTGAATCGCTACAATGTTCTGAACAGCAAGGACACTCTCTTCAAAACCCTAAATTTGGCTCTGCAAAGGAGAAAGTTGAAGAAAGTCATCAATACGTCCAATACATGAGCAGCTTCCGTAGCTGAGGATACAGACAGGATGCTGTGTACGAAAGCCATGTGGTTCAAGACAGAATACTGAAAACTAATAGCTGGAAACTGTCTTCTTGGGAAGGGTGTAGCACATGTGACACTGAAAATTCATTCTGTATGACAGATGCTCTTATGAAAACCCAAGGGATGTACAGTACAACATGGATGTTGCTTTGTTGTGTGGGGAAGAGTAGGGAATTATCTAGCCCAGTATCTCATCTTACAGTGACTGATACCAGGTGACTAGGGAGACCTGTTCAAACAGTTCAAGCATCTGGAGATAATCTTCCAAACTCCACTGATTTGTGGATGAAGTGCCTCTTTTTGTCAAAGGTGCAGCTGTGTTCAAGGAAACACTGATTGCTTCTATACCTTTATCTTTCTTGCTTTTTGAACGTCCCTCTGTGAACTTTTACCGTTTACATCATCTGGCAAGGAACTCCACAGATTTTAACTATGCACTGAGAGGGGAAATGTGTCCTTTTGCTTTCAACTTGCTACTGGCTGATGCCCCTGACTGTTCAGTCATTAATCTGTTTTCCATTTTTGCTATTCATGGTTTCAAAGACCTCTGTGATGTTTCCTTCCTGCCCTTCTCAAGGATTATAATGGCCTTTAGTCTCCCAAAAGTTTACTATAGAGTACCTTACTTTGGTAACCCTTTTTTTTTTTTTTTTAAGGAAATAATAGTTCCCTTATTTTTTTATATTTAATAATTAAAGACACATCAAGGGATTGTGCTGCTTCTTCCTACACGTTGATCATCACAAGCTGATGAAACTTTAAAGATGCTACAAGTCTCATCTTTCTCTTTCTGTGTAAGAGGAAGAAAGGCTCCTTTGAAGAGTCTGAATTAGATGTTTTTTCCTTACATTTGGGCTTGCAATTGAGCCAGACCTTTGTTCAAGAATTTCTGTGTGTCTATATATTTTAGAAACACTGATATTCAGGGTAGGCACACCTTAAAAATGTGAATGAATAAAAGAATGTTAGATGCTGCTGTGCTGTGGGTGGAATTCACCTCAATTTGCAAAGTGCTCAGGGAAAAGTACTGAATTACACAATTTGAAAATATCTAATACAAAAGGCTGGTAAACGAGCACTGTTTACTTTTGTGGCTTTTAAATTTTGCTGAATGTACTGATCTTGAATTTGAAAGCTGGAGACAGGAAATCTGTCTTTTCTGAAATGATGTAAAGGCTTGTAAATGACTATGATTCTTGGTATATTTTTTAAATGTTTTTCTCTTCTAATAAATACTAGTTTTGCTAATGTGCTTTTCACAGTTTTTCTTATGAACACTTGTGTTGATATGTTTTTCCTTATTCTAATAAAAGGCAAGCAAAAAAAAGTCAATGTAATACTATGTTGCATAGTTTCTTTTATTACATCAGGATACCTGACAGTGGGAAAGTGACTTACCAAGCCCGGCTTGGACTTGTGCCACACAGCGGTAGAAAGTAACCTCTTCATTGTGACGCTTCTCTTTGAGGAAGCATGGCTCAAAACTGACTTTTTTAGATGTATTTCAAACAGTGGGTGATTAATTTTCCTTGATATCTGGAAGGACTTATCCTTTATGTCCTTAGCGCTTGTTTCCTTAAGCTGAAATAAGAAAAGTAGCAACTTAAATGTTATCATTTTTCTTTATAGTTGGTACCATACAGTTACCTGCTTTTGGACATCTGTTATATTTGCTGAGTGACTTCTATATACTTTTTCACATAAGATTTTCAGGTATCTTATCTTTCAGTCTTAGCAGCCTTTCAGCCTGCCACCACACCTTTGAATGTTTGTAGTAGGATGGGAGTTTCCTTTGTTCCTCTTGAGTTGTTCCTTTTTTTCTGATGGACGCTGTGGAGATATGGGCATTTAGATACCAGCATATAGATGGGAAGGGAAAATGTTTTTCTCCAAAAACTATATCTTCTCAAATTTGCTAGGCATTACAGTGAAGTCTTTTAAGGCACAGCTTCTCTGTAAGTTCTTCCACAGTGGCGCTGTTTCTTTGTAGGAACAAGATATGGGTCCCTATTAGTTGATTTTAATTTCCTAAACTGGGAAGTAGTCACCTCATTTGAAACTCCGTGATATGGCAGGATAGTTGTCCACAAACAAGTCCATGCGCTCACTATACAGCATATGTTCTTCTGTCTTGTTAAAATGCTTCTTGTCTTGTAGGAGGAATGTGATTTTTGTCCTGGCATTTATATTCAAGCCTAGTTATTAAGGAGAAATCAGCCTGGCATCCCAAGTCACAGGAACATTCATGAGAAATGGGAAGTAGGTAAGTTTGGGTTTGGTTTTTGGTTGGTGTGTGTGGTGGGGTTTTTTTGGTGTGTTGTGTTTTGGTGGTTGTTTTTTTTTTTTTTTTTTGTCCTGAGTCCCAGGGTAGGAGCTCTCACCAAGGAATGCCAATGGGGAAAGGAGCCCTGAAAATGGGAGGAATGCCCTAGGAAGATCTCGCACGGATGCCTGAGTCTTGCTCCTGCTATATATTTACAGGAGTAGGTGTGCGTGCAGGCTGCATGTTAGTCTGAAAACGGGATGTATACAAAAATAGCCTGCAGGCCAACCTGTCTTTCTAATACCTTAGCTTTATTCCAAGGAAGGCCTGGTTGGTAAAAATTGATTATTGTGAGACAGAGTGTACTCAGCTAATCACGTGCTTCTCATGATTCACACACTTTCACAATCCAGACTAGCCACGTAGTGTTTTTCCTGATATAAACCGCTTGCTTATTTGCCAAGAATGCTTAACAGCTCATCGTATTAGTATTCAAAAGGGAATTTCTCAACACACAAGGTTATTTTGGTCACCATCCTATCGTGTCTTTCAGGACATGAACTACTTAGGAGCACCATGGAATTTTACTTGCCAAATTCCTTTTTCTTGCCAGGATGTAGAGCATGAAGTGGTGTCCTTGATGTAGTCTTTGCCATGTTCTAATTTTGGCTTTTGGTTTAGGCAAAGTTTATCATGAGGTTCTGAGAAACGTTTTGTGGCCCTACTTTGTGGTGGTTTAGGGAAAGAGAAGTTCATGTAACCTTTCTTGGTTTGTCTGTCGCTGTCTGCATCTATTGGATTTGATAACTCATGCATTCCTTAATCTTTTTATATATAATGCAGTGTCCATTGAAACACTTTTTGTGAATTGTCTTTCATGAAAAGCCTATCATAGAAGAATTTCTGTGTTCCACAATAAATGTGTTTATATACGTACACTGGAAGTTTGCTGGGTAATGGAGGAAAAAGCCCACAACAAATATTTTAATGGCTCAGTGTTCTTGATGAAGGGAAGTTGGACCACTTAAGCAACCTTATCTTCAGAGTAATCCTGTGTGATTATTAAAAATATTTCATATTCTACTCTAGAGAGAGTCTGCAGAGGCTTGGAACTGCTGTTACCCACTGTTATCCCAAGAGTGTGACCTGGGCTCTTAAATGGATTTATTTTAATTCATATGGAATACTATTGTAGAAATGGGCACAGGATCCTAATACTGATTGTTTTGTCTTTCTATGATCAGCTATTCACTTCGCTGCCTTTTCTGCCTTTTCTTTCCTTTCTTTCAAATATGTTGCTCAAAATATCTGTCTAAACCACGCTGGAGGAAAAATCCAAGTCCTAAAACTTTCAGTGAGTCTGGGTCATTGCATCTAGCTCCTGGTACACCTTGGGACCGGGTGCAAGGTGAGTTGTCTTTGCCCTGAGGCACTGTGGATAGTCCTGGCTCTGACTGATGATTCTGGTTGTGGGCTTTGGGCTCCCAGAAGCTACTGGCATACCTCTGGGAGATCCAGGGACTCCTAACAGAAAGCCAAACGAATTCAGTGCTCTAAAACCTGGCTGGGTTACTACACTTGCTGTTATTCATGCTGTGGGCTTGAGGTCCAGCTGGGCAGGCTCTAGTTCAGAAAAGGTCTGAGCTGTGCACGGCTTATGTTTGCAGACAAAAGGTATCTGTGAGTGGGACAGAGTCGGTTGTGGGAGCAGCAAGTAGAGATGAGATTTGCACTACCATACAGTTGTCAAAGGTGGACTGGCTGCGCTCTAGGAATCAACTGAAGATGTCAAAGAAAGTGGAGAAACTGGGTCCTAAGTAACAGCAACTTTTTTTTTTTTTTTTTTTTTTTTTTTTACAGCACTATTGTATTTACCCTGTGGCAGGATAACTTGGGTTATTCTAGTTCTTCATAAAAGTTCAGAGTGAATGATCTGTATAAGGTGATAAGCATTTAAATGAACCTGGTTTTACACACCAAAGTAGCTTAATTTATGTGTGGGAAGTAACTGCTCTTCAGGATTGCTTTTTCCTCTGTTCCAGGTAAGACATTTTTATAACCTTCCATAAAATAATTAATTTCGAAAGCATGGAAAGAAAGTTTGCGAGGTTTATCATGGCTATATATATACATAAAAGTATGGCAGGAAGTTAGTACTTAAAGAAGGGTGAAGTACTAAACTACTGCTTAATCTGCAGTAAACCGCATGTGATAATTTGCAGAAAAATAAGGCTTAGCAGCCATTCCTGGGGTAATGAGTTTCCAAAGGGTGTTGGAAGAACAAACGAATGATCCAGTTGGAAATATCATGGGTTAGTATACGTAGTTCCTGGAATTTCTTCATAGAGTTGTTAGACATGTAAAAAATGGCTTGATTGCGCACAGCTGTCTTTGAAAAATAGTGATGAACAGACTGAGAGCTTGTGGGTGAAAATTAGAGGTGGAGCCAAGAAAGGAAACATCGTGGTTGGTGTTTACTACAGAACCACCTGATCAAGGGGAGGATGAGCAAAATAACCAGAGTTATTTCCCGAAGACCCTTAAAAATGTTGAAAACCCACTTTCACTAAGAAAATGAAAGTGACAAACCTGTCAAGGTAAAGAACTGTGGTTTTGGTTATGTTAATAAGAATTGGAAGTTGTGCCAGTGAATTAAACTGACTCTCACTTAAACCGCAATCGCCTCGCTTTGCTATCCCTACAGCAGGATCACTTTAAAAACAGTTTTAAAAAAACTTTTGGTTTGATTTGAACTGAGCGAATTAACCCGGTGCTTCAGACTCTAACAAACAACCTGATCTTTCAACTATGACCACCCTTGAACAAGAGCATACTGCCTGCACCTGCAAAACCACCTATTCATATAAACCGGTATTACGGATAAGGTTGGCTTCCTTTTGTGGGGTTGCTAGATCGCCGTGCATGAGGACCTCTTTGCATTCTCAAAAATATGGGTTTCTTTTCCTCCGTAGATGGAGTTACGTTCTAAGTAGCTAAGAAGGTTCTCTAGCTGGAGCTTCTTTTCAGCTGTAGTGCTCAGCAACTAAGATTTAGTAATTCCTTGGACTCGGTGTTGGTGCTACTGTATAAGTAAACAATGAATTCTTATGTGATTTAAATAAAATACTTTGGAATATTTTGTAATAAAATTTCCGTTGTGGATATTTGAAGCCTGAAGTGGTGAAGAAACAATATAAAGTGGCTAATGGGATATAATACCTATTAAGAAAACAGTGGCTTCATATGAAAACAACTGCTTGTTTGTCTCCCCTTCCGCTGTCAAAGGCAAACTGCTTTGGGGCAGCAGATCCTCTAACGGCATCTCCAGTCACTTCCCGAACACGGGTCTGCAGGATAATTGCAGTGGTCCAAAGTGGAATGAAACTTAAAATGCCAGCTCCACAATGCTGTGAAGGTAACATTTATGCCTCTCGGGGCAGCACCGGATAAGCAGCAGAGACGAGCCAAAGGAGAGAGCAGCATCTTGTGATAAGGGGTAGCTCAGAGGGCAGACCTCTGGTGGCCGGCTGTTGTGCGTGTTTAAGCCAGATCTGTGGAGCAGAAGTGCTGGTAAAGGGCTCGGTGTCCCAGGAAAAGCATTGCCAGGGAAAATGCTGGAGCAGGAAAGGGAAGGTGGTGTTCTATTAAGGGTGCTGTGTTTTGGAGGAGGATGGCTGGAGAAGTTTTTGCATTTTTTCCAAGGAATTTATTTGCGAGCCAAACAATGTTATTTATGTTGAGCTTTGTCTTTATAGTCCTGTGCAAAATCTTTACAGTACTATTAACTCTAGTAGGTGAAGAATGCATCTGGAATCACACCAAAAAATCTTAAACTGAGGCAGAAGTGATGCTACTTATATTGCTTTTGATGTGGCAAATATTACACCAGACCGCACTTTTAATCACACATTTGTGCGCAGTTACCAGGTGAGACGCTTTACCCAATGTCTTAAAAGGGAAAAAGACTAATACAGGAAACAATGTATAATCAAAATGTGTATTGGTGTGACATGGCTTTGAAAAAGGCAATGAAATGTGGAGGTGTTGGAGGTCGAATCACTTCCAGCAGAAAGAGGGAAATATTAATACCGTTGAACAGAGTTCTGGTAAGGTCTCGTGTAGAACAGCGCATGTTGACTTGTCACCTGTGTTTGAGGAAAATGAACTCATAACAGATGCAGGGATGAGGAAGTATGGGAAAGGGAAAACCTGCTGTTTGAGAGGACACCAGACAACTGTAGGTTAATGTGCTTGTCACGGCAGCAACTGAGAATGGACCTGTCTGCTCTTTATAAAAGCAAGGGAGGAGGGAGATAAAGCTAGAAGGGCAACGCCGGTGTGAGAACAAATACATTAAGGAATAAACTTAGGTTGAGCGTGAAAGGAATGTTTCAGAGTTTTGTGGCATCTATGAAAGACTTGACAATGGTTAGGCTAACTTATTGGTGGACATCTAAAGTAGAAGCTTTATAAATTGATACAACAAATGAAATAAAGGTATGTCAGTTTTATTAAGCTGTGGTCCATTGTTGTGTATCTTCTGGTTTTGTGTTCAAAGTTCAACAACTGGTGGGAAGAGAAAAGCTGGTATCTTCCTATACTCTATATAAGCAAAGGGAGCCTGTATTGTTTTCTCCTTAAAAAAAAAAAAAAACAAACTACTGCAGGAACTTTCCTTAAAACATGAATATAAGTTTAATTTTTAAGTCACTTCCAGTAATTATTCCACACTGTCTGGAAAATACAATTCCTGATGGTCCCTGAGATTATGAACTATGTATTTGGGCAACCCATGTATGTCTCTGAAGGGAAAGGAGAAGAAATGTAAGAACTGGATGTGGAATTTTGCTTGGGAAGAAGGTGAGGAGCCTGCCAAATGCTGTTGAATATAAATTTATGTATGACCTAATTTTTGCAATTCATGATGGTACTACTAAGCTTGCTTGCTAGCCAAAGGAATGTGATCATGCGTATCCCTGTGCGGCTCCCTCCTTAGCATAAAGATATAATTAAAATACTGCTGTGAGGAATTGTGGTTCTTGTGGTCTAAGGAGATTAGTGCACTTGTAAATATCTCCTTACCTTACTCCACAGGTCCCCAGTAGCCAGTTTGGCCTAAACCATGACAAATATTTATGTAGGATATGTCTAATAATTCTTTCTCCACTTCTGACTCTCCTGGTGAAACAGTAGCAGAGCTCAGAGGAGCCAACTTACGCTTTTGTGCCACTTTACTGAGCCATGAAAACATTCTTGATTACATGAAGGTATATTGATAACTCTCTTCTCTGTGAGATTATAACTTCTGACTGTGGAGTTTCTAAATAGCAAACTGGGAGGAAGGGGAAGATCACAGCTATGGTATCAAACCTCTCTTCCATTGACCCTTCATTTTCACAGCACTGATCCCCCTCACTAAGGCCACCACCACTGGTGTTTTGGTGACGAAGAATGAAACTTTGTCCTGAAAGTGACTGGATTGTACATTGTATGCTCTTTTGTACCCATCACGATTTTCAAATGCATTAAAGGGAGGCAGTGCCCTCTTACGCGACGCTGCAATGACTCCACCTGCTCCTCAACAAGGCATCACCTGCTGTGTTTGTAGTCTTAAAATATCATAAGAAAAGACCTTGAGCTACGGGAACAGTAACTTCATTAGTCCGTTGTGAGAGTAAGCTGCTCTATTTAGTGGGCATGCCATAAAATGATATTTATTACTATCCTATTTCCTGCAAATGTGTGAGCAAACCTCTCTGAAATGAACTGTATGTGACAGAAGGCTCTTTCAATTTCAGGGCAAAGTATGTCAGTTAGAACTGGGGTTAGTAATACAGAAGAGACCTGGGAAGCCTTCTGTTACTAAACATAAGCTTTGTAAATTACTAACTACAAGCTTTGTCGTGTACCCCATCTTCCCCGCTGTAGTTTTGTGGGCGTGTTAATCATGCTTATGATTTTGACTCTTGCACTTTTATCCCTGCTATCCGCAATTGCAGTTAAGCTTGGTAATGCTGTTGGGGTGTGTGTGGGGGGTTTTTTTGGTGGTTTGGGATTTTGGGATGGTTGGTTGGGTTTTTTTGTTGTGAACTGGTTATTGGGTTGCTGACCAGTTAAGTCAACTCAAGTCTGCTAAGAGTTGTATAATGTCCTACAAACCAGAGGCTGTGATGAGAATTCCATAGAGACTGTGATTCATGCCTCTCATAGTTTCAGCCAAGGGTGTTGATGTAAATATCAGGCTGAGTTTACCTTAAGGGTAAACATGTGGAGCTGCAAAGCTCGATTAACTAGGTGCGATAACTCAGAGGAGAATGAAAACTGGTCAGAAAATGATGGACGAAACTTGAAATCCTTTTCTCTTAAAAGAAAAAAAAAATCTTGCAATATCATGGATAATTAAATTTTACATGCAACATTTAGCTTTAAAACAAACAAAATATCATTATATAACCCCAATGGGAGGGGGGGAATTCTTTATAAAAGGCTAATCATGGTTACTGGCCCTGCCAAACCTGACCACTACAAACATTTCCTTCTGCTTTGTAACAAATGGAAATTAAATTAGGTTTCTACAACACTGTTGTGAGGTTAATCAGTCTCTGCAACTTTGCGATACATTCTTTTCCATCTCCAGTGTTAAAAGTTCCCGTTGCAAAACAGCAATGGGAAACACCTAAACCTAAACTCTAATGCAGCCGTTGCACAACCATAGCATTGTTATGCCCTCGTCAGCGTTAGTAGACTCATTGAAGGCATGTCCGTGTTTTAAACATAGGGCATGGGGATACTTCTCCTTTAGCTTTCCACCATGTGGCCAGCCAATAACACTGTAGATCAGTGGAGTTCCCCTGCTCTTAAGATAATTTCTCAACTCATCAGGGGCTCATTTCAGTGTGTGGGTGTTTTTTTTGTTTTGGTTTTTTTTTTTTTTTTCTCCTGCTAGCATGTCAGGGAAGTTGGAAGAGCAGAGCTGGAAGCGAGATGCTTGGCAGGGGAGCAGCTTCAGAGTGGATGTGACGGTATTTGACAAGCGCTTTGCGACTGCTTTGTCTGCAGAAGTCAGCTTGTGTTTTGTAATAAGGTGTTCTAGCAAATGACATGCAGACAGCTGCAGTCATTACTCCATTGTGAAACACAGCAAGTTTAATCATGTTTTATCTGCAAATTTCACCTTTACTGTGGATCCATTACTGAAATCTGCATGATGATGCATAGGATGCTTTAAGGAAAATATTACATCATAAGTTCATTTAAAATGTGTCAATAGCATTGAAGCGATGTGTCAGGAAGAAATGAGGGGGAAAAATCAGAAAAAAACCCATGTATTCTGGTTGAACTGATGCTGGATAGCACATAGCTGGGTTACACGCAGAGGTCCCTGTCCTGTAGAATTCACGGTACACATCAGGAAATGAAAGTCAGCTCCATTCAATTAGCAGCTAATTCAGATTTTCTCTCGCGATTTGCTGTCCATTTCTATCCAGCTGTTGTGCGATGTTTATTCTTTGGTCACCTGTTGGGGGCAAAGGCCCCTACCTCTCTACTTAACCGTCAGAGAACCAGGTGTCTGCTGCTGATTGAAATGTAATTATTCTAGAGGCATAATTGTGTTTTGCTTTTGTAGATGTGTTGAATTCAAAGGGTGTGTGTTTTCCATGGCAGGAGGACCCCTTTGGTATTTTTATATTTGTATCCTCTCGAGTCAGTACTCATACTTAGCAGAAGCACTGGGAAGTTCAATTACCCTTTAAAAGGTGCGTTCTTCAGCAAATGCTGCAGTTTTTAAAGTATATCTCATGGTTCTGGAAAGATGTGGAAATGCTGGGGGAAATGAGTATTGGGCTTTCAATAGAAATAACGATAACCAGCTATGATAGGACGAGGGGTAATGGCTTCAAACTGGAAGAGGGTAGATTTAGATTACATATTGGGACAAAATTTTTCACTGTGAGGGTGGTGAGGCACTGGAACAGGTTGCCCAGAGAAGTTGTGGACGCTCCATCCCTGGAGGTGTTCAAGGCCAGGCTGGATGGGGCTTTGAACAAGCTGGTCTAGTGGGAGGTGTCCCTGCCCATGGCAGGGGGGTTGGAACGAGATAATCTTTAAGGTCCCTTCCAACCTAAACCATTCTGTGATTCCGTGATCTTTTTCTTTCCTGCATTATGGTGTTTCTGGAAATATGCACAAGCAGCATAGGAAGTCAAAAGTATTTATGGATTCAGCTCTGTTCTGCGTGGCACAAAAGTACATATGTTTAATGCATTTATCAGTCAGCTGTACACTTACCCCCTGCCTTTAACCTTAATATCTGATTTTTGCCCCTTGCTTTATACTGTTGACCCGGAGTCAGGGGTCAACATGAAATAACAAAGCTGTGTTGTGCCAGTATCCCAAGAAGCCTTATTATGTGGAACCTGCTTCCCTTAGGAATACTGGTGGGATTAATTTGAAAGAAATTCTCAAGAAATGATAATGTTTCTTCTCTCTCTTTTTTTCCTGTTTTGGTTTTTTTTTTTTTTTTTTTTTTAAAGCATTAAGATTTATGAGATCATGTTCCCTGTGCATATGCATTCTATTCTAATATTTTTTTTTTTAACCTATGGCTGATCCCAGCAGAATTTGACTTATTTATCAAAGACAAATCCCTAGAAGTCCTGTGGAAATAGATAGCTGGATATAGAGGATTGAGTTTTTTATTAATGTCCCTTGCTGATAATGACCCACCCCCAAGGAGAACACTACAGTATGTCATTGCAATGTTCTGAAATACTGGTGAATCCGTTGATTTTTATTTTTTTTCAGCCCAATGATGGTGAAAATTACTTCATGATACAAGTAATTAAGTGGAATTTCTGAGGCCCATGTAAATGCTTGTTGTTTCCATGTGCTCTTTCACTTCCTACAATCAGCCCTTGGGTGGCACTCTTTCAGAGCAGAATGCAGCAGTTGTGTCTCTGCACCTCATCTTCACCCTCAACGCCATCCCAGAGGTGCTGCTTTCTGTTTGGCGGTCTGACACTTCTGCTTGTTCAGAGCATCTAATCCAGGTGCTCCTCCTATGACAAACGCTGTTTGTATTCTCCTTCAGTTCTGTACAGCTGAAATGTTTGGGTACCAAGGAGTGGAGGTTTGCGTCTCCCAAGAATTCATTAAAAAAAAATAATAAATTAATGACATGTCATGCTACGACTTCATTAAACAAATTCTGGTTGAGCTGGGGCTGAAGTGTAATAACCCTTTAACAAATGAAGAAAACGGGCACTTTTGAAATTAGATCAGCTCATTAGTCTAAAGTACCACTATAAATTACATACAAAGGGCAAAATGTCATTATCTGTTATGATCCCATAGGAATTTATGAATATACTAAATACTAATTATTGCTTAGTGGAATCACAGGAAAAACTCTGTGGCATTTTGGAAATTCTCCATGGCTTTTTCTTCTTTTTTTTCTTTTTGTCTTTTTTTTTTTTTTTTTTTTTTTGCAAGTGAGAATTGTGGGACCACCTGAGTTTATCTGAATATCTGATTTTTTTTTTTTTTTTTTTTTCCTCAAGTCCTCCTTTTATGGCACCTGTTCCATTGTGGTAAAACTTAAATTGCTCTAAAAAAAAAATCAAAGCTTCTCTTTTGCTCTAATGAACTATTCTAGGATGGGGTAAAGGGACAGTGATGGAGACAGCCATCCATGGCTCCTCATATCTGGAGGGCTGAAATATCTTGATTCCCTTGCCCGGTGAAGGTAGGTACAGACCAGCTCTCCGAGTACTGTGCTAGGGACTGGCTGCTTTTCTGACTGGCTGCTGGTCTTCCTCCCTGATCAACTGACACCCCCAGAAAACAAACTCTGCCTTGCTGATGCTGTATATTTCATCAAGATCCGCCACTCACTGCTCCTGAAGGAGGATGAGTATCGTCTTGTCCTTTTGATGGCTCCTTGAGCACAGCTTTTGAGGTTATTCTTTTTAAAATATCTTTCCACTAAATAGCCATCTTATGAAGGACTGTCTGTAACGGTCACAAACAGAGGTGCTGTCAAGACTGATGCCAGCTATGCAACCGCTTTGAAGTCTGGAACTTTTCTAATATGACTGTTTTCTTCACCCTTTTGTCGGAGTCGAGCACAGTTCTCCAGGTGTGGGCAGAAGAAGCGGTACCTATCTCTGGCTGCTGCTCTTTGTGTAACTAGATGAACACGATGCACTGTAAGGATGATTTTTGACAAATTGCTTCTTATAAGTAACTACAATATCCAGAATAACAAACCAGATTATGCCAGGCACTTTGCGTGGCCGTTGAATGGAGGAAATGTGGCAATAACTAAAATCAGTACTGAAAGACTTGAATCTTACTGAGTGATGTATTTTCTTTATTCTGACCCTAAAGCAGAAGGGTTTTGGGGGAGGGGGGATGTGATACAGCATTTCACTCCAGATGTGAATAAAACACTTCCCCAATTTAAAACTATTTTTCTCTATTTTACATTGGATATCTAAGGTTGGATGTCAAGCTGAAACATTATTGATGCTTGTTATTTCAGAGCAGTTGTCTTTTCGTGAGATATCTTATGTAGATATTATCTGGATTACTCTAACGGTTGTCACCTGGAGAAATCTTCAGTGCTAGGGAGCATCTGTTCTCAAGTCAAGTGGGTAAGCTGACTCTTCATGTGTGTGAAGTTAAGAAACTCTCTGGTCTTGAGGTCTGTCTTTGCTTGAGAGTGGAGTATTCCAAGGGAGCTTTTGCTCTGAGACTGGCTAGGCGTCACTGCTTGTGAGAGATGGTGAGTGATTGCCTTTGCATCAGTTGTTTCTTTTTCTTTCCTTCACTTATTAAATTGTTTTTATTTCAAGCCGAGAATTCTCCTGATTTTCCTCTTTGTATTCTCTCACCTGTACTACTTCTGGCGGGGGGAGAGTGAGTGAGCGAGCAGTTGTGTGGGTGCTTAACTCCTGGCTGGAGTCAACCCACCAGTTTATTATAGTTATGTTGAGGTATCCCTTTACTTCGTTTATTTGTAAGTCAGATAAAAGCAACAAATCCACAGACTGCAAGCTAAGCTTTGCCTTATGCTTAATCTTCTTTGGGATTTATCTATAGCATTCTAAATGTTCTAATGCCCTAATTCCCTCTGCTTGAGACACTATGACACTTCCTTTATATCCATGGTAAAGTTCAAGTATCAGGTCTGCCTGAGTATTGCTGTTTGATTCATAGTTTTGCTCGCAAGGTCAGCTGACAGAAGACTCAAACCAGTCTTACATCCACAGAATCACTTAGGTTGGAAGAGACCCTTAAGACCATCGAGTCCAACCACAGACCTATCACTGCCAAGTCCACCACTAAATCATGTCCCCAAGTGCCACATCTACGCATCTTTAAAATACCTTCAGGGTTGGTGATCGGCCAGTTCCCTGGGCAGTCTGTTCCAATGCTTGATAACACTTTAAGTGAAGAACTTTTTTCTAATATCTAATCTAAACCTCCCATGGTGCAACTTGAGGCTGTTTCCTTTCTTCCTATCACTTGTTACCTGGGAGAAAAGACCAACACCCACCTCTCTACAACTTCCTTTCAGGTAGTTGTAGAGCGTGATAAGGACTCCCCTCAGCCTCCTTTTTCTCCAGACTAAAAAATCCCAGTTCTCTTAGCTGCTCCTCATAAGACTTGTGCTCTAGACCCTTCACCAGCTTCATTGCCCTTCTTTTGACATGCTCCAGCACCTCCATGTCTTTCCTGTAGTGACGGGGCCCAAAACTGAACACAGTATTCAAGGTGCAGCCTTATCAGTGCCACATTCAGGGGGACAACCACTTCCCCAGTCCTGCTGGCCACACTATACTGATGCACACTTCTGATACAAGCCAGGATGTTGTTGGCCTTCTTGGCCACCTGGGCATACTGCCAGCTGTGCATAAATAGGTGTCCAGATAAAATACATGAATAGTTAGGTCGTTGTTAATGGTCTTTTTTTAAATACTTCATAGATGTTGCTGCTCCACACCTACTGGCTGCCCTCCTTTGCTGTACTGTGTACAAATGCTTTCCAAAATAAAAATGGGGGAGGGAAGCAAGCTTATAGCTTTAGGTAAATAACTAAAGTGTCAGAGTGGTGTAGGATGATAACCATAGTCACTGGAGAGAGTTGGGCACTTCCAAAGAGCAGTTCATCCCTCAGGCACTGACAGAGAATGTTTTAGCCTGTTTCTTTTCATTAATGAGTGATGGTGACTTGGCTGCAATTACAAACTCCTACTCAATACTTACCTCTGTCCTCCCATGTCTTTGTAGGAAGAGCCCACAGCTGTAATCAAAAAAGTAATATGACTGTCAATAAAGAACAAGGGCTGAAGATGTCCTGAGGCCTTTTCTTCTTTTGCTTTAGGAGCACGATAAATTCCATCGCAGGGAGGCTGTTAGCCCCCACGCACAATCGCATGCTTGGCTGCTGGTGTAGATCCCACTTTAGAGGCTCTAGTGTGGGATCACCCTGTCTCCCATACTTCAGTGATAAATAGGCAATATCTTCTGGTCTGTGCTGAAGATGCAGGAGGATCCTGGGTGCTGTGACTTAGCGTTCCCTCAGCGGTGAAGGGGGTGACTGTAGTAGTGCTGTTTGAGAGGAAGGTGCTCTTGAGTAATTCAGTCCTTGGGAGCTGTCTCCTCGGTAATAACACAAAGCAACTTGTGTGTTTGTTGTCATTGTCACTTGTGTCTACTCACCTCAGATTAAGTTGAAGTACTTATGAAATGACCTGAGAAAATTGGTGTGACTGATTTGTAAATAAGGCCTAAATTGGCAATGTTGAGTGTGAATATTTTTTTTTGATCATACTGAATCTTGTATTAGAACAAAACTTTAATTCTAACAGGATATGAATACAATTGTGCAATTTATGTGCAACAGACAATATCAAGTCGGTTTATTTGTTTTTGTTAGACAAGAAAGATGTTTCCTGTGGTCTTCTCTGTGTTATCAAAGAAGGAAATGCAGCTTAATGTTTCTTTTTCTTCATCTTTCCCAAACTCTTTAAACAGATGCTCTGAAAATTGCATGAAGACTCAATTTCTTATGGATTTCAAACACTGTCACTTCAGATTTTGTCAGAATCTAGGTCAAAAAGGGTTAATAAGTGATTCTGGTTTGGGATGTTTTATTTGGGTGATGTAAATGAAGTCTGATATTCAGAGATAGTGCCCGACAGCTTTTGTTTAGGGGATTATGAAGGACAAACTCAGTATTTTTAGAAATAGAGTTGGAGCCTGTGGCTGCATTGGTGTATAAGAGCTCAGATCAAGAGGTCTCTTTGGCTCTTTATTACAGCACCTTTCTATCAGAAGTTAGCAGTCTTGCAAGGCTTGTGAGCCAGACTCTCAGGGCTTTTCCCCCTTTGCCGTATATTAGATGTTAAATATCTGTAGGAAACCCTGCAAGAATTTGGAGATGTCGCTGATTATCAGTCTCAAATTTCTGTGAGATTCTGTGTCAAAATTGGTCTGGGATCTTGGTGGCAACTGGGGGTCTCCGGTTATTGCAGCCGCCTCTCGAGAGGTGGCAGAGCCTGTGCTGGCGCTCTTGTGAGCGGTCTGCTCCTTTCCCACCCCAGGCACCCGTGCTGCAGGTTATGTGGCCCTGTTTAAGTGCCTGTGTGTCTCCAGACCTCACATCACCGTGCAACTTGTACTGCTGAAGGCTTCTGTTGTTGTAGTGGCATTGGTGAAATGCTATCTTGTCTTCTGGCCTGTGGCTTCCTGACTTCTGACTCACGCGCACCACTGTTCATGATGCACAATGTCGTGCTATCACTCAACTTCCTACCACTTCTGGGATACGTCTGCTTTTGCACGGGAGAGCTGTTTAGCTGGATTTCTTCTTTCTCGTGATGTACGGGTCAAGCACGTATAGTACAGCGACATAGCTGCTTGAGCAGTTAATATTGCTCGCTTTAATTTATGAAATCCACAAAAGGCCCAGATGTGGAGATTGTGGAAAAGGTGGGAGTTGAGTGGGGAGCATGGCACGTTATCTAACTGGGTGGGTAACTTTTATTCTCAAAGCTGGAGAGAATCCACTGTCATCAAACTGAGCCATAAAATGACTTCCGAGCCTGAGCTAAGTGATGCAACAGCTGTCGTGTTCAACCTCTTGTAACAACGTGAGCTGAATCTCTTGTTTCAAAAGCATTACTGTATAATCAAGGTGAAATAGATCTCTACTGTAATAAGACTGCTCCACAAACTAAAAAATGCGACAAAACCCTGTAGCTCAGAATTCATCGCACTTTTTTGCATAAATAATAGAACAACCTAAAGCAGGAACTTTTAGATATTCAATGCCTGAGTATATGAAAGACCAGAAAAATTATAATGATCATTTGAAAGTTTATCTAAGGCAGCTCTCCTTTACAGGACAGTTTTAATAGTCAGATACTTTCATTAGAAATGGTTGAAAGTCAGATTTATGTTTGTTTTTTTTTTTTTTAATAAGAATTCCTGCTGCTTCAAAAAGGGGGTTTCTGTCTGACTTAGAAACTTGGGATTTCTAAAAAATAAAATAAAGAGTTTTAAAAAACTTTTTATACTGCAATTTCTCACTATTGAATAACAGCTAGTTTCATTGATTTTAAAAAATGTTTAATGCAATAGCTGACTTCTGTCATATTTTAGTAATGGTAGTAGGTATTTCTGTTATGTATTAAGTGCTATTACAGAAAAATAAGGTGAAATTACTCTAAAATGAAAAAGAAATCAGACTTGGGAATTTTAACATGAATGTTTAAATATTTTGGAAAAAAATATATGTAGTTATTTGTGTTAAAGCTCATATGGGTTTCTAACATAATTTATTTGAAAGTAGCACTTCCCTTAAAAAATGTTTCAGTAACAAAAGTTCCTGCTGGCTCTGCTTACCCCGTACCATCCATTGTGTAACATAAATAATAGAGAAGAAAAGCTACAGGCTGTTTTCTTTAACTTTTTGCTACTGCCCATGAAAACCAGCTTCCATGTTTTGGCTGTAATTTGTAGTGAACTTGGTGAAAACCCTTGCTGTTGCGCATCAGGCTGGGGGAGCCGGTGGGAGCTGGAATGCTGCTGTTTGGGTGTTCAGAACACTCCACTTGGTGCTGCCAAAGCGCAGGAATGGATTTTGGGACTATAGAAAGTAACAGTAGGTATCATTAGTCACAATATTCTGTTAGGTCCTCTCTACTTTGTGAGGGTTGCAACTGCCCTAGGATATTCCTCCATATGTGGTTATTCAAACCTTACAGTGGTGGATAACTATTTTATTTTGGGATTAGCTTATGATAAAATGTTTGACCCATCTCCTCCTTTCCCCTAAATCACTGTGGTGTTTAAAAAAAAAAAAAAAATAAAATCTTCATGTGGCACAGAACAAGTGCATAATTTGGGCTTTTGAAATCAGTGGGAGGAGGAGCTATGAGTCAATCTATACAGCTCTTCTTCCCTGCCTCAGCTGGTTGGAAAATAGCATGGTCCAGGAGCACCTGCCAGCTGTGAGACATACAGACTGGACCATTATAGTGTTGCCTTTTATGAAACAGAGGTACTAATGGGATCCTCAGCCTATTCACTTTTGGTAAGAGAAAATCAGCGGTGGGGCAGGAGGATCTGTTTGCTTGTCTTGGTTGAGATTCGTTGAAAGCAAATGCTTGGGGAGTTTTGTTCCTTAAATGTCAAATGGGTCTGCATTGGGCAGATTTATTAGCAAGAGCAGCAGATAGTCTTGGTGAGACGGAGATGTACCTCATCATGAGGAAGAGAAACGGTAGGGCCCCCTGCTATGGCCATGGCGAATCTGAGTAGAAACTGAAAACTGGGAATTGTTGCCTCCTGTGTTTCATCACAGGCCTCTCTTTTGGCTCCTGGTCCCCAGGATCGGTTCATCCGAGCAAACCCACTCAGGAAGATTGGAGTCGGGAGGAGGAATCATGAAAGACCGCACAGCGCTGAAGACGAGGTACTGTACAGAGGGCAGCTGCTGGGTTGCAGGGAGAGGGCTGCAGGGTATGAACAATGACCGTGTTCCATCAGCCTCTCCTATCTCTCCCTAAGCTTAACTGTTATTATAAGAGGTGATATTTTTTAATGGTTAGTTAAGGGAATATTTGGTTCTTCTGTGAGTGTGCTCTCTAGAGTGGAAAACATTCACTATGACTTAGGGGTTGGGAAGGTGAGGAAGGCGATGCACTTGTGGTTTAGATACTGGGTAAGGAACCGGGAGAGCTGGATTTTAGTCTTGATTTTACTGTGACATCACTATATGATGGTAGTCTTACCTCATAACACCCAAGGCTCAATCTTCAAAGTCTTTTTCCTTTGCTTTATGGAGGCAGAGCAGCAGATTAAATGGGTTATTCAGCGTCTGCCGCTTAAAATAGTTCTGAATGCTAATTTTTATGAAACTGAACTGGTAAAAGGTTTTGGAAGGTACTGAATGTGGTACATACCGGATATGTAACAAATTATTCCCTTTTCTGAGTAACGGCTTGTTGAAATGATACTAAATGATAACTTAAAAAAAAAATTAAAACATTGTATGATGCAGGTTTTTCCCCCTGAGTTTCCAGCTCCCTACAGAAGTATGAGGCTAACTCTTTGCTAGATCTGGCAGAGCAGCGAACTCACCACCTGCTAGCACTATGCAATAATAATTGGTTTTGTGTCTGCATATTTTCTTAGTACTTCAGCCATCTCATTAATAAGTTTTCTCCATGTCCTGAATATGGATGGTACTAACGCTGAGGATGAGAAATGAATCCTCTGTATTTGGGATGAAAAGTTGAGCTTTCAGCAGTTCAGATCATCTACTCATGCCATTATCTCTATCACCAGAAACATTACTGCCAAAAATTCTGCTGAGGTTGATGGGTTTATTCCAAACCTGATGGTTTTGTTCAAATGGCGCTTTCTGAGAGAAAACTGTTGGGTTGAGAATTTTTCCAGTGAGCTGTAGATAGCATCTAGCCTGGTGACTTACTGCTTTTTAGGTGGTTAATCTGCTCCTGTCGGGACACTGGCATATCAAAAGAAGATGTCCTAAGAAGACAGTTTCTCAGAAATCACAATGCTTTGAAGATTTAATTGATCCTTTCAATTTAATTAATGGAGCTACTGCTTCTGTGTGCAGTGTTTTACTGCTGATGTTCAAGATTGTCTTGTTTTTCCTGTAACCAAATTTAGGGTTGTGTGTAGCTGTGGTGGGGAATGGAGGGAGAAAACAAAAAAGGGAGAAGGTTGTGGAACCTTCAAGCTATCCCCCTGTAGAGCCCTGCATTATGGGATGTCAATTTATTGCTATACCTCAGTGCTTCTCCTTGGTAAATCAATCAGGTCAGCCTAGTGTTTTTCCATGTGAACATATTTTAA
The DNA here is from genome assembly GCF_965231255.1 of Vanellus vanellus. Lineage (NCBI taxonomy): Eukaryota > Metazoa > Chordata > Aves > Charadriiformes > Charadriidae > Vanellus > Vanellus vanellus. Next base: position 30,512,653 of record NC_138911.1, on the reverse strand, counting down.
ACAGAATTTATTATTCAAAAATCCTGAATAAGCCAGGGCATTCTGAATCACCTATTTGTGCTTTTTTTTTTTTTTTGGTGCGTATGTGTATTTATATGCAATTACAACTTTTATTCTTGCTTCTTTGTGTTTAATTGCATAATCTAACACACTGGCAATTTTACTATCCTCCTATCAAATCTGTAATTTTCTTTGCAACTTTCAATTGACTTACATTATTTAGAGATTTTATGATTCATGCTTTCTTCAGTTCTGATTTTCCTCCAGTTCCTGGTTTATGTACGCATATCCATTCTGCATTTTGGGGTAACATGGTTTCATTTTGACTAATGTAGACCTTATCGATGGATGACAGGTTATCTTTACTCAGTGTCACGCAGAGGAAAAAAAAAAAAAATTAAAAAAATGCAGCTTCTTCTGCCTTATGTCAAATTTGCACTGAAATGCCAGAGCTGCCTTATGGGGAGCTGGACCTATGCGTGAAATGGCAGAATTCTTATCCCGAACCTCTAATTTCAGCCTTCCTCCCACTGGTGAAGAGCTCTGGAATTCCATACTGGGCTGTTGACTTCTAGAACCGTTCTCTCCCTCATTTAGTCATTTATTTCCTTTTAAGAGTCAGATATCTTGCTACGGTGAAGGATGTTATGGTGTTACGTATCCCACAGCCAGACTGGCCAGTAGCGGGGATATCTAGACCGGGACATTATAAAATGGAGGGTATGTCTGTCCTGTTCTGCAGTAATGTTACGTGGCAGACGGGCAGCCGTCCCTGTTGGAGGAAGGGGGGCATCCCATGGTCCCCCAGCCAGCACACTGGGAAGTGCTGTGCTGTAAGCTGTTGCACATAGCCTGAAATTTGAGGAGCAAACCCTGTAGTTTAAGGGTAGCTGGATTTTATGGAGGCAATGATGTATTGACTTGTTTTGTGAAAACTATCTTGTGACGCTTCTCACTACTCCCGGCATTACAACTTAACCTCCAAAACCTGAATCTTTAGAAAACATAAACCACAATTGGTTAGTAAACATGGCTGGAATCTGACATTATATGGTATCAAATCACAAGAAATAATTTCTTCTCAGAAATTGTCTCAAATAATTAAAATGAACATCTATTCACTGCATTAATGAGATAATGGCCTTTGCTATGCTATAGGATAGGCTGTGTTAGTTATGTCTGAGTTATTTGCTACTATTTAATGTACTTTTCTTATTGTTCTGCAGCCAGAAGTGCCTCGGTTGTGCTGGCTGACAGTAAAAATCATAAGCATGAGAAATCTCCGCAAAGCAGACCTGTGTAAGTATCACTACTAGTATGTTTATAGCTTAGAAAGAAAATCATTGTCACCTGAATTTAATGCTCTTGTACACCTGCTGCTTGGATTACAGTGATGTCTCGGGTATTTAGGCTGAAAATTTTTTATCTGTTTTCATTTTTGTTTAGACTCAATTAAAATAATTTAGAAAAGTTAACCATAGGAATGAAAAAGAATAGAAATCCTATGTTGGGAAAGAAGTTATCTTTCCCTTCACTGGCTGCTCCATGATATTTCCCTTTCCCCTAACTCTTCAGTTCCCCTTTATGCACAGGTTGCCCATTTCCCTTCTGAAAGGGGCACTTTTGTGGAAGATACAGGAAAAGTCAGTAGTTGTGTTGGGTGCTGCCGTGTTTTGTGTCTGCATTGCTGTATCACTGTGGATGACTTGTGCATTACAATTAGAACCAGGTCAAAAAATCCCCAAAACTAAAATCTTCTTTTTTTTTTTGAAAAAGGGAAGTTTCAGGAAGTGAAGTCATATATGAATTCGCTTGGAGCCTGGAAAATATTTGAAAACGAAGTAAAAAAACAGGAGAACTGTAATACTTCAGTTCAGTACTGTTTAAATTGAATATTTTGGCTTTTGTTATCAAATAGAATTAGTGGTTTAATATTGACTTTTGTTTGGAATTGACATAAATGTAGATAGAAAAGTTAAATAACTCTAAACCCAGAATGTTTTCCTTTGGGTCTAATGAAATACTTCGGACTCCTCGGAGATTAATCTTTTTTTTTTTTTTTTTTTTTCCCCCCGACTGGGCAAAAGAAATAATAAAAAGCACTGCAGTACTAATTATGCATCTTCTTGTGAATACAGTGAGCCAAACTGATTGCTACGTCAAACTGTGGCTGCCAACGGCTTCGTGTCGGGAAGCCCGGACAAGAACTATACGCAACTGCAGAAACCCTGTCTGGAATGAGACTTTCCACTTCATGATACAAAGGGAAGTAAAGGTAGGATCCGCACTTGTGACAGCGAGCAGATGTTTTCTAAAGGGGACATCTTCACCTGCTCTGTGCAGACTCTTTATGAGAGCCTTGAGGCTCACACAGAAGTTTGAACTCAGTTGTGCTGAGGAACGGGATGGTAATGGAAAGATAGAGAGCACCAGAGACAGCACAAGAGATGCTATTTCCTTCCAGCAAGTAAACAGGCAAGCCTTGGTATGGATTCTCTGGTGCCCTGACTGGTCTCTGTCATCTTCTAAGCACTAGAACCACGTGAATTGGATGGGAGGTTTTACAAACACTTCAGAGGATTAGTTATGTTTTCTTATATGCAACTGTGAAAGCATTTCTGCTGTATGTTGCCATGAGCTTGTAATACCTGCTTTATACAGTAACAGGGATGCCATTTGTAAATTATAAGAGGTACCATAACTTAATGCTGTTTTTCAAAAATGTAAAAATATCTGTTAACACTAACCATTCTATCATTAAACACGCGTATTTCTAAAAGCCTAATAGGCCCTAAGAAACCAAACTGTATGTTTGACTTACAGACTTATAATAGAATCATGCTAATCCCATACTTTGAATGAGCGTAAGATCAGAGGGTTATTGATCATCTGAAATAAGGTTGAATGCTTCTTTCTGTTCCAGAGCAGTTGTAAAAATCTGTCAAGATGTTTGTAGAGTTAGCAGAAGTAGATTAGCAGTCAGAATGCAAGTGACACAAGGTCTAGACATGGGGTCAGCTTCCTATGGCTTAATAGTTCTGCATCTTCTCGCGCTGCCAGGGGCAATCTACGTCCTGAGGAATTGGAAGGGGAATCACTACAATTAAAATTTTGTTAAAAGAGTTTGTTAATGTGCTTTACCTTCTATTTGTAAAGGGTTAAGAGTTTCCTCTCTGTTATTACTTTCTGCTGATACACCAACATTTCTCAAGATCGTAATTTTGAATCCACAAAGGATCGTGATGAAGGGCACAAATAGCCTCTGCTCTGTCCAGTGCCTGCTACCACCGTGCATGTCTCTTATGCTGCCTTTCTTATGAGGTCTTGTTCGTTGCCAAATCTGATGATTTACCTCTTCTAGGTGTAATCCCTGACTTTGCAATCTGAGCCACTGGGGCTGCAAACGAAGTTCTGCGCTGTCGCAGGAGTCTGTCCGCATTGAACAAAGCGAGGGCTGCGTGCTGACTTCTTGCAAGACCTTTCTTTTGGGCTCAGTAGCCCCAGAATATGCCATTTACATCCTTCTCTGCCTCTCTCCTCAGAACATCCTGGAGCTGACAGTCTATGATGAGGATACTTTTACACCGGATGACCAGCTTTTGACTGTTCGCTTTGATGTAGCTAAAATCCAACCTGGAGAAAAAGTTCTCCTGGATTTTGAGTTGAATCCAGAGGTAGGAAATGAAAAGATGAGTGAAATTAAGTGGATAGATAAAATAATACTCTTGAGCAGAATTTTTCTCCCAAGTTACTACCTATTTGAAATGTTAGAGTTGTTCTCACAGAGACTTTGTTAGAAGCACCTTATTAAAGCACAAAGTTAAATGCTGAGGTTTAGGAGGGGTCAGAAACAGCTACCCCTCTGTTGTGATTGAAATTGGATGCAAAATGGCTTTCCTACTCTGACTGTTTTTGAGATTTCAAAAATGTCTTTTTGGAAAAAACAGAGAGTGCGAGAGTCAAAAATGAAGAAGCTGATGGTTAGAGATCTTGTCGCTGTTGTAGGAGACTGACAGAGCAGGGATGGGAACAAACCTGGCCCCTTTTCCGGGCAGCTGCACTGACCCTTTGGCCAGTAGGTCAATAGGGGTACCTCCTCTCAGCTTCACCAGGGGTTTTGTCCAGTACTTTCAGGCAATATGCTTTGTAAATGATTGCATATTCTCATTAAAACCTCTCAGGTTTTTTTCCTCCTTCTGATATAACACAACTTTAAAAAAAAAAAAAAAATTCTCAGCAAGCCTGTTTATGATCTTTTGTTACAGAGTTACAAATTTCTTTTGGAGGGTCTGAGCCAGCACAGAGTGGGTAGTGCTTGATGGATGAGAATCTCCTCAGTATTTTATTCTTTTCTTCTAGGTCAGTGCGTGACCTGGCAGTTTTATCTGTTACATGTGTCTCAAAGAATATTGTGTTTGGTCGTATTAAAGAGGGGATAAAGATTTTTCTTACGAAATGTTGGGCGAAGTTGCTAAGAGGACAGGTGGAGAAATCACACCCACCTTTTAAGAGAGCAAAATATGTACTCGGCTTACTTTCCACAAAATGTAACACCTTCTCTGCTGGGAGGCTGTGTAGTAACAAGACTTCGGGGCTTTTTCATACTTCTGACAAGGGCTTGAGTTTACAGTTCCTAGGAATTGTGTGTACTCTGTTTATTTCTAAACCACTGTGTCAGACAGGCTGTCCGGAAAACACTCTTGCCTGTTTTTTATGTTATTGTTGCTTTGCAGAGTGTTTATTTACTACTCTTTTTTAGAAAGCCAATCCTTTCTAAGGATTTCAATATACCTGTTCCAGCTGGCTATGGCCTTCCTTAGGAAAAGCCTCATGTGACTGAGATGATTTGAGGTGTGATTCAAGCCATGAGTTTGGTCTGAGGCATGTGCAGACTTGACTTAACCCATTGGCTTAGCAAGGTGGAAACTGGGGAGATAAGACGAGGTGAGCTGTGTCTCAGGAACGTCTTGGTCAAGCTGTCCTTATTCAGATCCCAGCTCCTACTCAGGTGCCCATGAGGCATCGCAGATTATGGTCTGTACATGGATTTTTAGAACACTTGGTGTTAATTTTTTTTAAAAGAGTTACTTAGTAATGGAAGATGCTGGGCAACCATAATAATAGACAGTACTTCCACTTGTGCCTATAATGATTTCTTTAATCTACCAAGGTATCTCAAAAGGAGGGCAGAGAAGTCTGGATGGGTAACGTCAGAGCATCAGGGTTGCTTCCTGCTGTGGTTCTTGCTCACCGTGTGGTCTAACAAGTCTTTCCATTGATTTGCTCCAAGTTTTTTCACCCACAAAAATGGGAATGAGACTTAATAGAAATATAATTTGTGTGAGTGTGTGTACAACAGCATAAGAAGGATGGGAACATAAGGCAGGCACAATTAGGCAGATGTTATGAGCCAGGGTCTTCTGAACACTGTTTCTTCTGTTCTTTGGACGAAGTTGGAACAGACCATCAGTGAGTTTGGATAGTACAGACTGGTCACAACCTGATGCTTGATAAAGTCTGTCTTGCATCTCTGTAAGGTGGCTGCTTTCTAAAAGCCATCCCTCAGCCTTCTGTTACAAACTGTTGCAACCACCCTAATTCTCATGAAATTGGAGACTTTTGGGAGAAATACCTGCTGCTGAGTTACATGTCACAGATACAGCTCTCAGAGAAGCCACCTGAGATGTCTCATTTTACTGACATGGAGTAGTAAATACAAAAATACTCACTTTTCACCTTTACTGTAGTGGTGATTTTACCTTGGCAGCTACCTTCTCAAACTTGACATGGTTTTCACAGTCTCTTCACAAAGTTAAAGTATGTTGTGCAGCCAGGCAGAAGGGATATTTGGCAGTAAAGATTACTTCTGAATATGAATGAAAAATTTTACCATCACTTGTCAGAAAGAGATTTAGATCTTCCACTAATTAGTGTTTTCCTCACTGTGGGTGAAATGGAAGATCTCCCTGATACGCGTTTTTGTGTGGTATTTCCTGGATTGGCTGTGTCCCATACAGACTGATCCAGCAAATGGCTGCAGTAAAGTAATACAGTTATTCAATCCCTTCTATGCTGTTGATGTGTTACTCTTTTCTTCTGCTGCTGTTCCATGCTCTTATACTCTTCCCCCTTTTTCATCTTGATTTTACCTTGTGAGCACTTTCCCTCATTCCCCTTCACAGATTCAGTCTTCCCTCTTCTCTTCTTCCCTTCACCCTGGCAAATTTCATTTTCCAAGTTGGTCTCTTCCACCTTTTGTTTTGTTTAGTCATTATACTCTGCAAATTCTTTACTTTTAACCCAGACATACTCATCACTTAGGTCCATTTATTCTCAAGAATGTTGTCCTACGTCATTCTCCTGTTACACCTCCCTTCCTCAGCATTCATTGACCCATGTGTCATCCTACTAATAAGTGAAAAACAGGACCTTCACCCCCTATTCCATGATACTTGCTCTCCTCTTCCCTTTGGGGGGACAGTTGACTTGTAAACAGTAGAACAGTGGAGAGACATGAAATGAAAGGGTGGCCAAAGAAGGCTCCATCCATTTATATTATGATGGAGGGGGTGTGGGAATAGCAAAATCTTGCAAGAGAGGGGTATACAAAATTATCAGAGCTCAATCAAAGGAAAAACTTTATTTGTTCATTTTCCTTAAATGAAAAAATATATCTTAATTTCAGAATAATGAAGAACTAGAAGTGGAATTCCTACTGGAAGAAATGTGAGTAAAGGCTAAATGTTACAGAATTTGTCATCAGAAAACTTTGCATTTTAGAGAAAGTGGTAATGCTTTGGGAAGTGGCTCCATGTACATGTGCTCAGACGTCCCATCTCAGCATCCTTCCCATGGTTGCTTTTCTCTCCTGAATCTCATGAAATCCCTCCTTGAGTTACAGTCTCACTTACTATTTATAGCTGAGGGTGGGTGTTTATTTTGCAATTCAGCCTAAGGAGAGATGATGCTGATCAGGGGAGGTAAGAAAGGGAGTATCCCTAGGAGCTATGCGACCGTGACTTGGCAGTGAGCATGAGACGGAGGTGAAATATAGAAGTGCTGATGGAACTCGGCAACCAGAAAAACTGAGCTTAGAGAACTGTTTGCGTTTAAAAGGTTATTGCTCATATACCCATTCTTAAATAAACTTTTTCCTTTTTGTTTTTCAGTCCAGGTGTATCTGAGAACATCATTACTAATGGCGTACTAGTGGTAATTGGTTTATTTTTTTTATGCTTATGTTCTTATGGTAGGACAGACCTGAAGAATGTAGTTGGAAGAACTATGCCGTTAGGCATAGCCTTTGCTCTTTTTCAGATGAGACACAGGTGTGGTTGTAAAGTTTTGGGTTTGGTCATGCTAGTAGTGCATTCTGTGTTGGGAGAGGCTTGGACCAGCACTCTGCCACAGTGCCAGCCAGCTGCTCGTGAATGAGATGGTGATAAACAAGAAAATTTGGGAAGGCAGTGAATGCAGTGTCACTGCAGAGTTTATTACTGAATGTTTACCTTGGAGCCAAAGGCTCTTTTCACACCAGGTCCAAAGTACTGTGTGATGCTCCTGTGCTGCTCCTTCCTCCTATGCAGCGCTCTCTTGGGGAGTTTCAGCTTCATCCCAAAGATATGAAAATACAGAGCCATCTATCCAGTTGTTCTGCAGAGTTTTAGGTATCTTTCAGCTCACTCTTCTGTGTACAAAAGTTAAAGTGTGGCCTAGATGAAAATTTCTTGTGTTAACTGTTGAGGATTGAATGGTATTTAAATGTAATGGGACAGGTCCCCAGCTTTCTTAGCTCCTTTGACCACAGTATTGCTTGCATGATTCATACAAGAGAAGCCTCTGCAATTTCTTCGTGTTCACAGGACATCATGGCCAAGCCTGGTGTCTCCACAGGACCCCTAGATCCTAAGTGAGGATTCTGAATCGTTTCTGTGACTGGTGATTTTATTTGCTTATCTCTTCCAGTCTCGTGAAGTTTCCTGTTTGGAAGTACATGTGAATGAAACAAAAATGAAGAGCCCTTACACAAGTGAGGTTATTGATTTAAATGGTTTGTCACTGCTTTTTGTGCTATGGGAGATGCTGCTGAATCATAGAATGGTTTAGGTTGGAAAAGCCTAAACTTGAAGATCATGACCTTGAAGATGACCTTGAAGACCATCAAGTTCCAACCCCCCTGCCATGGCCAGGCACACCTCCCACTAGAATAGGTTGCTCAAAGCCCCATCCAGCCTGGCCTTGAACACCTCTAGGGATGGAGCTTCCACCACTTCTCTGGGCAACCTGTTCCAGTACCTCGGCACCCTCACAGTGAAAAAATTCTTCCTAATATCTAATATAAATCTTCCCTCTTTGATAAATATTTAATATGTTTTCATCTTTGTTTGTATTGGGGCTGCTCAGGGATTGAGGTGTTTCCTGAATTACTTACTTGATAACAGTGAGAAACCTCTGGAGATGGTGTGACATGTGTAGCCTGACGGAAACTATGGAGGTGACTGGGAGACTCAGAAACATCCCTGCAGTGTGACGGAACTGAAATATCTGTGATGAGAACAGCAAGAAAAAGAGGGGAGACACAACTGTCAGGAGTGGAAAGACTATGGTGGAAACTCAGGGGGTGTGAACGCTGCTAGAGGCATCCACTGGTCTAACATATGCTCTTATCACTTGGTGGGGGGGAAGTTGTAGCGCTGCACCAGCCTTTTGCTGCTTATTCAGTCTGGCCCTTGTTCACACCAATTATGGGGGAGGAAAAACATTGTGGCCCAAATTAATGTTGACTGCACTAAGGCCGAAACTTCACTTGGGGCATTTTTATTTGTTATTTTTCAGGGCTAGATGCAGTTAACATTTCTCTGTGGTTTGCTGCTTGTTCCTAGGGAGAGATTTCACATTCACAATGAAAGGATCCTATGAAGAAACCCAGGACGTTTCCATAGGTCCTCGCTGCAGTGAAAGAAGCAGTGAAACCACCACGTTCCACTACGTCAAGCACAGTCAACCCAGACTGCACATGACGCTGCCAAAGGAGCATGTTTTCTGTGGTGTATGTTTTGCTGGTGGACGGTGGTAACAGCTAAAGTAACTTTTGGGAGAAGCATGATGAATTAGCCCTTCTCTGGTAGATTTGTACCTATGGGTTGTAAATAACTTTCTCCTTATAACATTTTTTTTTTCCTCACTTTAATTCAGCATGGCTCAGCTAGGAGGGAAAAGGCTGTGCCTCTTCATTCTCTGGACTTGGGAAAGAAAGTGACAGTGATGAGAGTGAGTAACCTTTGACAGCGTCTGGAATTATTTCAACAAGTGTAAGCTATATCTATGTGATACCTGGTCTGTTATTAATTTTATTTAAATTATACCAGCTGAGTTATATGGATGCTCAGCTCTGCATACGCTTGAAAGTATAACTATTATTCAGGGAAAAGTAGCATATTCAGAATTGCTGATTGCTTTGAAAGCATTTAAAAGCAGGATCCTAGTGATGATTGTGTGCAGAAGGCCTGAGAAGAGACCAAAGATTTATCATTAGTCTATATATCTGAATAATTGCTAATACTGTAAAACTTGCTTTTGCAAATTTTCGATTCTATTTAAAATTTACAGTGTTTTCATTCTTGATTCTCAGGGTGAATCTTATGAGGTGTCTGTGAATGAGAAAGATGGGTAAATATTTTATTTCTTTTGAATGATTACTTAAGCCATCTCCTATCCTTTCATAAAATCATCTTTAGATGAAAAGAAGCTACATCTTAAACTAGCTCATTTCAAAACCAGGAATAAACATTGTAATCGGTTAAAGATGACTAAAATGTGGGGAAGGGTTAATAAAATGATACGTACTTTTAAATTGGTTGGTAAAGAGTTCAGCATAGAATAGACGGTAGGTAGTCATGGGGTATAACCAGTCACAACGTTTTTCCTAATGTTGATGCCTCCTAATTTTAATGCTTAAGTATGCCTCTGTCTTGTAAACTGCATCTACAATACACACACCTTTATGTATAATACATTTCTAACGTGTTTCTAACACCATTATGCATTTACAAGTCCTTTGCAGATCGTTTTTCAGTGAAACAAGTGGACTGTAATTAATTACTGTCTTGCAGTCATTTTCCAAAGGGCAACATTACCCCCTACTGATTAGTTAGTTACATTGCAAGCGCTAATTGCAGACGGATGATAAATCAGAAGTTTTTATTGAATATTAATTATGAGTCACAGAAGAGACAAAATAACCTTTTGCCTGAAAAAAACCCACTGAAACGGTAGCACTGTGAAACAGAAGTTATAGAATTAATGATACATATGATGAATCATGTCCAGTTACGAAGGGATACGCTTAAGAGATGTTTTCTGACTCAAGTATTTCCAGCACAAGTTCTTAGTGGAGATAAGCCTGACATGGTATTACAGTCATTTTGCCTAAAGTGTGCTAAGTGTAAATAACTGCTTTGGCCCCCTCTGGTCTTCAGGAAACACATACATAGCAAGAGAAAGTGAAGAGGTGTCCAAATTTCAGAGCTTAATGTGAAATGGCTTGAATTCAGTTATGTTCCTTGGTTTTCATCAGTAGAGAATTTGATTCATTTAACTTCCTCATGAGTGCGTGAAATAGTTCAGGGCATGATTCTGGTCTAAAATATCCACAGGGCCCGTGATATCCATATACCTGCTTTCATTTGCATAGGGGAACCTTCATGTGCACGGAAGTAGCCTTTCTTTAAACTGGTTTATTGTTGTCGCTGGTTTTGCTTGATGTCTCAAGCAGTAGCTCTAGAAATGGCTTACAGGTAAGGTGTCTTGTTCTGTTCTTATGCTCTAGTTGCAAGAATTTAGATTTGCGGTTGGGGTTTGATCTGTGCGCAGAGGAGCAGGACTTTATCTGTAAAAGGAAGAAGGTGGTCGCTGCTGCTTTGAAAAATCTTCTTCATCTAGATGAAGACCTGCAGGAGGATGAGGTATGTGGGACAGTATCTTGGGAACTGAAAGTATTCTGTCCCACTTTGAACACAGTGGATGTGATGTACTGGCATGACTACCCATATAGCTCTTCCACATCTTCTAGACTAAAATGTATAGGCTAGGTTGTCACTTGTGCTTAAGACCATATCCAAGATTTTTTGGCACAGAGGATGAAAGAGGAGCTGTCAGGAGGTAAGTTAGAGATCCTTTATTCTCTGCCAACCTCCATCCTCACTCAGCCGGCATCCGAAGAACGTATTCATTGAGATGAACACATGTAAAACTAAGCTTGGTGAAATTTGGTTGCTTGGACTGAGACAGTTTCTCTTCAGTTTGGCACCTCTCCTCTTCTCTGCTGCTTCACAAGGCTCCCAGAGGAAGGCTGCAACTCTCGCTTAGCACACTGGTGCTGTAGCACTGTCTTGTGTGGTTTTCAGCGTTACCTCTTGCTTTCTCCTCTCCTGGGGATCCCTGGACTCAGAGGTAGCTGCTTTGTTACTGGTGGACAGTAATCTATTACGGGGCTGTGTGGTGCTTGGATCAAGAGTCAGGGAGACACTCTCCTGCAACTGGGAGAATGTGTCTGTGTGGGATTTCCTCCGCTGCTCTGTTCGGCTTCCAGCACACCCAACCCTTGATGCTGTGTGCAGGACACCATTTGTCAACCAAGCCAAAGTTCTCATGAACTTAAATAACAAGTAGAATAGGAATTATTATTATTAAATGAGAATAAAGGGTTATATTAATTAAAAAACAAACAAACAAAAAAACCCCACCCCAAAGTATGTGGTGAAATACAATGAAGACAAGATTAAAGGTAATGGCAAGGTATATTCCTAAGATTGAATAAATATGTTGTCTCCATTTTTGTTAAGGGATACCTATGGGGCAAAGGGAAGATGGCTAACAGAATTGCCGCATCTCTGAGGAGAGTAAAACCAAACTGCATATAGCATTGATGTCAGGGAAGGCAGAGGTGATCTGGGTAACAAAGAGGATGTTAAAATAAATCTATAAAGCCTGGCACCATCTGCCTGGAGAACAGCAAGTGTTGCATGTAAACTTAGAGGAAGAAAAAATTATGCAGGCAGCTTTTGCTCTGTTCCTCTGACCTCAGTTTTACCCAGTATTTTGAAATGTGGTCTGAGAGAAAGATGTGAGGAAAAATTAAATACATCCAGAGAAGACTCTTTACAAATCTGAAAATAGATTATGCTATACAAGAGCCATGCTTACAGCTTCTGACTTACCAAAGCATCACTGATCAGGAAGATGCTTTCAGCATACGCCAAGTCCCACCAGAGTTTACACAACTCAAACACATGCATAAGCACTGCCATGAAGAAGGTGAATTGAGTCCAAACCTATTTGAATCAGGGTGTTGCTGTTACCTTTTCTGCATGCCCACCACTTCTCTGTTTCATCTGGTAATGAACGATTCTGTGCCTTTGTCTGTTGAGCAGGTGCCAGTGGTGGCAGTCATGACCACAGCAGGGGGAGTACGGTCCATGACATCTATGTTTGGCAGTCTTCTGGCTCTCCAGGAGTTGGGTGTTTTGGACTGTGTCTCGTACATCGGTGGTTTATCTGCCACAACATGGTAAGGAGAATGGGGTTTGTGCTTGCTGTTTGTGTTAGCAGAGTGATAACCTGGTGAAGCATATTGCCTTGCTGATGAATTTTACTCAGCCTGATGCTGGGAGTCCTGATGCTTGGCTTCCTTTTAGTGCTCACCCATTTCATGGGACCCCTCAGTGCTGTAGCCCTTATCTCCTTTAGCTACAAGAGACAAATTGTGTGAGAACTACTGTATCTCTACAATTGCACAGAAACTGAAAGAAAAGAGCACAAGCCAGGATGGTTTACCTGTATCTGCAGCTTTCCTGTGGCTCGGATACATGGCTTTCTATGTCGTATGTTTTGAGGTCCCCTGGGGGCTGAAGTTATTTTGGTCATAAACTCAGTGCCTGACACAGAGAATGGAGGAGGAAATGTGTGGTTTTTTGATGAAAATTCTGTATGACTCGGCTCAATTTCTCATTTCCCAGAGTTACATGGCAGAAAAGATTCCTATGTTATGATGGGGGGGTAGAGGTGTCTCAGTGTTTCCCTTTGAATGAACAGTGGTTGTTTATGGCTATCAACAAGGGGCTGAATAGGGCCCGATAGGCCCAGACCTGGCATTTTCTTGGGAATGTAAGAAATGGGGATTGCTTCCTGAGGGAGAAGTAAACCTTTTGATTGCCAGTGCAGACAAATCAGATGTTAATCATAAATTAGGAGAATATGCTGCAGATGTGCAAGAGAAGCAATGCAGCTGGAGTCCTGGGGACTTGCATCTCAGAAAGGACATAGATCTGATCCCTGAGCATGCTCGAGAGCAATGAGGAAATGAAAGTAGGGAAATACTGTTTTCCCTTCCTTTGTGTATCTCTTGGGTTATCTAGTTGCATGTAACACTTCAGAAATCCTCTTATAATATTTGCCTGCTCAACTCTTACACGGCTCTGAAAAGGAGAATTTAAAAAAAAAGCCCTGAGAAACTCGGAGTGTCATGCACACGTTGATGGCCTTGCATAACTCGCAGGGGTCTAGGGCTTTAAAACATTTTGCCTCTGGAGGGCCACTCTAAAAAGACACGAGACAGAACTGGAACAAGTGGGGTGGGGATGAGAAGGGATGACTGGAATCTGCCCGAACTCTGGGAACTGAAATCTCAAGCAGACTGGCCCTGTGCGTGCCAAGAGTCTGAGGTGACCTGCCTGCTGCATGCCTGTGGAGGGGAGTGCTCCCACTTCTCCAGGGCAATGTTTGCTGCTAAACTCCTGCTGAACGTTTCACACAGCGTCTGAAACAGCTCAGGGAACTGGCCTCAGATAGAAACTGCACCTTGAATGTGGGCAATCGAAGGGCCATTCTGGTCAAAGCCTGTGTTAAGTTATGGGTGTTGCTTTACTAGTCTTTTAATTCTGAGAAGAAACAAGCTAGGATGATTTTGAATGTATCCCTTGCAGCGAATATATCGTTGTGCAGTCTAAATTCTGCCTGAGCTTCGAACTGCTCTTCCAAGATAAAAGTTGGAGGCCGAGAACCTTGCATATCCTGAAACGGAATGCTTATGTGTGGTATAAGCCCATGAATTGTCATGTACCTAGTGATGAATCATGGTATGTTTCTTTTTACCAGGACCATGGCAAAGTTATACGAAGATACAAATTGGTCACAGAAGGATCTCAGAGGCCCAGTTGGTGATATAAGGAAACATGTGATCAAGAGCAAGCTGAACTGTTTCTCATTGGATCATATGAAATATTATGAAAAAGAGCTTTGTGAAAGAAAGCAAGAGGGGCACAAGCTGTCCTTTACAGATTTATGGGGACTCTTCATTGACTGTATGCTACATCATCAGGTATTATATATCCATCCCTTATTCCAGATGATTTATACATTTTCATGTCTAAAGTTCTGGATTCAGTTATAGGGAAGGCTCTCAAAACTTCTGAGGGGTCTTTCTTTGGCTTTTTAGAAGAAAAATAACACCGTAAGCCTGAAATGTAAGCATCTAGGGGGAAAGTCTGAGCATGTAAAAAGTCAGGGTGTTAATGAAACTGTTTTTCCATCTTTAATTTCAGATCAAATGAGCATTCTAGTAAGATACAGAGGAGAGATGGCTCTGACAGAGCTAAGTTCAGGCATAGCAATATACAGTCATACCAGGAAACAAAACTGTATTGAATGAAATAGGTCCTAGTTGACTTTTATCTGCAGCACCTCCAAGGTAGCTAAAAATATTTAACTTTACTTTAAGTAAGTCATATCCTAGTGACCGTGCAGACAAGTTTCTTACATTTTCACTCTTCCAAAATCCCTGGAAGCATCAGTGACAATGCTTTGGCGAAGGTTGATTACAGGTAACACATGACTGCATTTGTGTGGTTGAACAACTGAAGTACACAGAACAAAATCTGCTGAGTTTTAGGAGAGGTTTCATTGATAGTCCATGCTTAAATACTGCATTAATTCCATACATCATGTTCATCTTTTACAATGACTCCTGTTCTTTATAAACAGGGAAGTCCTCACAAACTCTCTGATCAACAACTGGCAGTAAATCAGGGGCAGAATCCACTGCCCATATATGTGTCCCTCAATGTCAAGGATGACTTTAGCACTCTGGATTTTAAAGGTAATGATTATTATATACGCTTCTATAAATCTAAGGAGTTTGCTTTTAATGCTCAGACAATGCCAAAAACTTTAACTGTAAGTCCGAGGTCTTTTCAGTAATTTATTTTCCCCTGTCTTCACATCTGGGTTCTGACTTGGATGAAAAACATTCATCCTAATACTACGTTAGGGAGATACCTGGGCAAAGACACTGCCCTGTGGCAGGTGGAGGTGCCTTTTGGAAGCAGCCTTGAGAAACCACCACTGCTGCTCTTTCTGTCTCTTGTCCCCACCTACTCCTCACAGCCTCTTTCAGCTGCTTGGGTTCCTGCCCAGGCAGCAGTAGTCCAAGAGAGCGGTGAAGAGCTGGGGCAGTAGGGCAAGGAAGGGAGGAGAAGGGAAGATGTGGAGGGGGCGAGAGCAGGAGGCAGCTCCCAGCAGCCAGAGAGGGATCTGAGGAAGAGCAGTGCTCTGTGCCCTCATCAGTGTTGCTGATCTATTTGCATGGTGTTTTCTGGCCCAAACAAAGCAGGAGGTCCTGCAACTGAAGCTGATCACGTGCTTCTAGGCGCAATCTGCAGTGCCAGTGTGTTCAGCCAAGGTTTGGGTGGGTTTTGCTCAGTCTTTTTAGCTTCACGAGGCAGTGATTATCAGAGTCTTAAGAATGAGCGGTAGCCAGCATCATTGCTGACTCAGAAGAACTAAAACCACCAGATCTTGAGCAGGGCCTTAGCAATCGATCGAATTTCAGTCCCAATTTTTGCTTCCTGGTACAGAAATGGACCTGAACCCCAAGCTGAATGGATTTTCACAGTGTTAGTGGAGGAAATGTGTTTAGCTTTTGTGTTCACTAATCTAACATGCAATACATTGAAGGGAACCTGTTTGTTTCAAAACATGGTGGTTTGAGCTGTCTGTCACCAACATGCTGAAGCTATGGGCCTTGTCCTTCCAGCTTTTGATTCTCTCAGCTGTTATTTTTACATGTGTTCAGGTGGCTGCAATAAGTCCTTCTTGATGCCTTATTTGCAGAGTGGGTGGAGTTCACACCTTACGAGGTGGGTTTCCTGAAATACGGGGCCTTTGTTCGTTCAGAGGATTTCGGTAGTGAGTTCTTCATGGGTCACTTGATTAAGAAGATTCCAGAGTCCCGCATCTGCTTCTTGGAAGGTGATTTACTATTCAGAAAAACATCGCCTTTATAATCATACAGTTGGCTACACAGAGTTGGCATCTAATAACTACTGGTCTGCAAGTAGCAATACTAGTACACCAGTTGATGTGTCTGATGCAAATTAAATCTCGAATGAACCAGCCAAACGCGACAGAAGAGGAAGCAAATTCTTGATACATATGCAATTAATTTGCTGAACTTCTTAGACCAAAACAAAGCACACACATTAGGACTGATCTTTTGAAGTACTTAAAATCACAGTCTGACTTTTACAAACAGCCAAATTTCCAAAATTGCCTAGTCATAAGCCAGAAATTACATGGACTAGCACGGCATTTGATATTCATACTAAAATTCATAATATTTCGTAACTAAACCAGTGCTAATTTAAAAAACCACAAAGACTGAATCCAAGTAGGTTGCCATAGCTGCACTCTAAAAATTCAAAGTAATATTAAGCATGGCTTTTTTTTTTTTTCTTTTTAAATCCAAACAACTTTCAAGGCACGTGGAGTAATATATTTTCCCAGAATTTTATGGATGCTGTCTACCTCTCGGGTCATTCAGAGGACTTTTGGCACAGATGGACCCGGGACACTGAGCATGACATTGGTTAGTTATTTAGATTACTTTTTCACTTGCATCTGCATCGTCTTCACGTCTCTCTGAAATATGAAACCTGATGTTTGGTGAAGAATTTGTTTTTGTGTCCTGTTTCTGGGTTAGGTGACACCAAGCCTTTGGGAACGGAGGAAAAACAGGAGAGAAAAAGTTGTGCTGGAAAACGGGAAAAAACGTTGTGCTGCTCACAGTGCAACATCCCTGGGGAGTTTTGTTAGTCACGAGAGGGTTACCATGAGTCCTTTGGGGAGGGAGAGGCCAGGCGGGGAACAACAAGGTGATGCTGTGACACTGAAACCCACCTCTGCCCAAAACAGTCTACATGTCGGGGCATGCACTCCATCACAGATGCGGACGTGGTGGTTTGGCTGCCCAGCCCCTCTTTCTTCGTTATTATTAGTATCAGAGAAACGCTCTAAACAAATGCAGATGTATACCCTTTTCTCATTCTTCCTACAGAGGAACACCCTGCTCTGCACAAGAAGCCTCATGAACAGGCAACTTGCTTATCCATTCCCAAAGGTTGCCTTTCCAATACTCTTCGAGAAATGATGACCGGACGGCCAGTGGTTTCAACTTACCATAACTTCCTCAAGGGCTTGCAGCTACATAACAAGTATTTAGAGAATGAGAGATTTTGCATGTGGAAAGGTAATAGTAAATTGTTTTAGATGTAAGCTTGAAGGTGATTTGAGTGCTGATACTTGCTGAGGACAAATGTTTGATAAGTTTTAGCATAAAGGCAATTTTTGATTACTATTATTTCATTAATATGTCTGTGGAATTGGTTTTGCTGAGTCCCAGGTGATTTACTGCTGACCTTGTTTCTGTCTTGGAGAAGCCACAGCAGGCTGCTTGAATTCCATTTTTCCTAGGAAAAGCCACAAAAGAATGACTTGCGGCTTCCACTAAAGCTGAACAGCCACACATTTACACCAGTTGAAAAAGCAGCTCAATATATCGCTTTGGATGAAGCTGAGTCTCAGAACTGCTGCCTGTTACTGGTCTCAGAGTTGAGCTGTAGATGCTAAAAGTGTGTCAAAGGCAAATATTTAACTGTGGGCTTTATGTCAAAGATTAATATAAGTGTGGGCTGTCCTCTGTGTGTGTCTCTCTCTCTCTGTGTGTGTGTCTCTCTCTTATGCTGATTTGTAAAAAAGTGGACTTGGTCCTGAAGTAATTAATTGATAATATAAGTTTTTGACTTTCAGACACAGTGCTGGATTCATCTCCCAACCAGCTGAACGAAATGGGTGACTACCTCAAACTGGTCGATACAGCTTTCTTCATCAATACCAGCTGCCCACCCATTCTGAGGCCAGAGAGGAAAGTGGATGTCATTCTGCATTTAAATTACAGTGGAGGATCACAGACTCTGGTGATGTTTTGAAGTAGCAATTCTTTATTTGCATGTCTCCAGCAGCTGCATTACCACATTTCTCTCTCTTTTTTTTTTTTTTTTTTTTTTTTTCCAGAAAATGGTCTGTGTTTTTTTTTTTTTTTTTTTAAGTTAAATGATCATTTTGGTGATTCTATTCAGCACTGTCACCATAATGTCACTGTCTTTATCGGGGCTATTTACAGTAACTTTCGGGGGGACACACAGGGACACAGATTACCTATTCTGTGTATCTGTGCAGATTTGTCATTGTGGTACCAAGTTCCATGAAAGTTAGTAAACAAAATTTTACAATGTAATTAGTTAATACGTAATTTTGCTTTTTTTGAATGAAAATTTGGAGTTTTTCTTTTATTTTTGATTCCTGGTGTTTGCATATGCTTCAGTCAGGTTTTTGTTTTTCTGTGTTTGAAGAAACATTGAGGGGTGTGTATGGTTGAAATTGACATAGGTTATTTGTAGGAGGACATGAAGACATTGATTGTTAGATGCGCTGTTAGATGATCTGAGATACCACATGTAATCAGAATTTCCTGATCCAAATCCTCTACTGTGCCCACTAAATCACAAAAATAATCTGGATTTCGTATAAATTTCAGGAAATAGTAATCTTGCTTTAAAAATGTACATCTTAGCCAATCAGCCGAATTTCTATTACCCAGGATATATTAAAATCAAGAGGGTATGCTTGTTACAGTGTATAGTTAGCCTTATTTGTAAACATATGAATCAATCCCAGATTGCCTAATGCAGCAAAATATAAGTTATGGGGCTTGGTAGCCTTATTTCAACCTCTCTTTGTGTTGCAACTCTTCTCTTTGTTGAGCCAGCCACTGGACCTGTTCTCGGAGTACTGTTCGGAACATGGGATCCCGTTCCCTGGCACGGAGCTGAGCCAGGAAGACCGGGAACACCTGAAGGAGTGCTATGTGTTTGAGGACAGCTTAGAGGCTCCAATCTTGGCCTATTTCCCGCTGGTGTGTGATACCTTCCGAAAATACAAGGCACCGAGTAAGTTAACAGCATTAATCAGTCGCTTTTTGAGGTTGTCGCATCCAGTTTAACCATTGAATTTGTTCCTCTTCTAAAACAAGAGATTGGCAAGCTTCTCAGTTGGCGAAGTTATCCTATTCCCAGTCCTGTTGTGATGGATATAGCGTTGGCCAACTAATCAGGGATTGAACTGAAGAGTTTCAAATTAAAAGTATGAGTAGCTGTAGCTTGAGGCAAACCCCTTATCTGGCAGCTGGGACAGTTTGCATTCCTTTGATAATAAAGGACAGAAGGCAGCTTCTAAGTTACATCCACTGATAGCTAACACTGTCACTTAACAGTCTTGTAATGAGATTCTATGTTTTCTTTGTTAACAAAGGTAGAACCCTCTTGTTACTTTGAGAATTGAAAGTGCTGAAAACATATAAGGAAGCAAAGGATTTGCCAGGGTAACAAGCTGCTTTGATATCTGTCATTTTTGAAAAGTTGCCAGATTATTTTCTTTAGTTCAGCAGTAGAAAAAGTAGCGATTTGTTTGTTTCACCAGGAAAAACTACTTGTCAAATTAAGTTTCAGTTTACAAATTCTTTTGCATGCATCAACTCCAATTTTCTTGTGGCTAATTTAGTATGATCGAGGAAACTTTCCTCAAAAATTGAACAAAAATCTATGTAGCAGTTTACTGGAAAAGACATCATGTTAGTCATCATCTTGTTTGTCCTGGTGCATGTGCTTAAAATCTCAGCCACCTGAGAGGGAGAATTCCTGATCCAGGAGCTTCCTGGTGTCGTTTTCTATCAGTTGGTAGACGAGGAGCTGTCATCTCAGTACCCAATGGAAAACCTAAAAATACAAAATTCCAAATCGGCAAAAGTGAACTATTTTGATGGAAAACATTAATTTAGAGAGGAAAACATTTTGCTGTGGATTTTAGTAGTGCAGCATATGTAGTATCTATACAGTAATTAAATCTTGAACCCTTTTCCTGAGAGAATTCAGTTTCTTGTGGCTGTTACTGTGTCTTTCGCATTGCCTGGTAGGTGCCTTTCGCCTCAGTAACATTTCTGTGTTGAACTTTGCTATGTTCTTACTTCAGATGTGGAGCGCAGTCCCACAGAGATGGAGCAGGGAAGAGTAGAAGTGTCCAACTCTATTGCTCCCTATGGCACTGGTCTGCTTACATATACCGAGGAGAATTTCAACAAGTTGCTGAACCTGTGCAGCTACAACATCCTGAATAATAAGCATTTAATTCTTCAGGCTTTGCAAACAGCAGTGGAACGAAAGAAGCGATTTAAAAAGTGTTCGTCACCTCGGTCGTCGAAACTCTCTTAAAGCATACTTTGATGAATCTCATCAGAAGGAAATATACAAATGTTTTGGGAAAGAACTAATAAATATTCAGGGAACATGAATCCATAGAGAATGAACATCCATGCTAGCTTGTTAAAAAATATCATGTGTTTTATTCAGTACTGTGTGTGAGGACTAATGCTGGTTCTGGCATTAAAGTCATTGGCAAATCATCATTACTTTTAAAAACTCTCTTCAGTGCTTTAGGGAATGGAAAGGCAGTTGTAGAGCTATAGGGTCCTATTTGGATATACAGCCATATAAAAATGAGGTTTCAACCTCACAAATGTCTGTTCCAGATTTGGAGGCAAATCTTGGTGCTCTGTGGTCTTTTGAACCAGAGACCAAAGCAAAGATCAAGCAAAGCCTTGCCTTTTTCACAGATCTCGGCTTGTGACAGTAAGGAGTAAACCAGATACCAAAAATGTTTGCACCAGGAGAATGAAGGCAGCTGAAGAATGCAACTCCACATGATGTCTTCTATTTTCTCAGTATCCATGTCTTAGGCAGAAGTCTAACCTTCAGTGAATTTGCCTGCTTGGCTGTCATTGCACTGAGTCTTCACTGTTGATGGACTACCCCAGAGCGATCAACATATAACAATGTGATTTTTTTCTGCCAACTGTCTGAAAGAAATCTTCTGACTGCGTCCATTTTTGCTGAACTGTTGCCTACCAAGTAGATTTTGAAGCTGAGGATCGCAGTTAAGGTTTGAAATTCTACATTTAGTGGGTTTAGAAAAACACTTTTAACAGCCTAGCCTTTGGCCACAACCATGTATTCATTTATTAATCTGCTGCAAGCTCACAGATGTTTGTGATGGCAACAGAATTTGCAACACAAACTCCTTTGACTTCTGCAACGTTATGATGGTCAGTGTGTAGCTGCTGCTACAGTTTTATTCCCACTGCCATCCAAAACACAGTCAGGGCAGTGTTCATGAGATTTTCATTCTCATTTTAGATAAACATTTGTTTAAGAAAATATATTTAACTGGTCATTCTTAGATCTTATTTTCTCTTGTATATATTAATACGCATACAATGTAATAGCTACCATTCAAATACTAAGTGTCCATGCATAATCTTATTAAAAATAAGAGTCTTATAGTTGCAATCACTGAAGTATGTTTTGGGGTTTGGTTTTTTTTTTTTTTTTTTTTTGTTATGTTCTATGGACTCAGTTCAGTTAATGATTTGACCTGGGAAAAAAAGTTTCTTTCTTCTGATAGCGAGAGATCAAATATTGAGGGAACAAAGGCATCCATGAGCATTGCTAATGACTTTCGAGGAAAGATGAAAGAAAAGCTGCCACTTCAACAGTGGAAGGTAAAAAATGGAAGGAATCTCTGCCTTTAAGAGCGTGGATGACTGGGATGATAATAAAAGGTTTACAAGTCCAAATACTGGTATATTCAAACCCCAAGGTATTTATTCAGTAACGCAGAGTACAGCACTTGGCTAGCACTGTATATGTGTCTGTATTTTCATCAGTCTTTTCTATTCCCCATTGCAGTCATTCGTTACACTGGTGTGAGTATAAAAAAAAAAAAAGAAAAAAAAGAAGTAAGAGCCTCCATCTGTATGCTGGCAGTATGCCCACATTACCCTGGGAGTGCAGCACCTCGTGTCTCCCTCTCATGTGCCATGGTCAGAAAGTAATGGCGTCTATCATCCAGTCTTACAGATCTCTGTTTATTAAGCAGGAGATAACATCATACTTTGTTACATCTAAGACAGTCCTTTTGCTGTGCATCAGTTCAATTAACAGGAGCTAACACTATCAGGCATCTCCTGTCAAGCTTTGCTGTGATGTGAATCAAGCCAATAAAGCCTCCCTTCATAAGAGGAAACTGTTGGCAGTAACCTTTACATCTCCTTTTCACACATTTAAGGTGGTCAAGTCCAGTTACTCAGTTACTGGTAAATCTTTCTTTTTCAACTCTGCCCTCTTAACCAGAAAGCCAGTTTTTCACCTTTTTTTCTTGCCCTTGATTAGGATAATTTGATGTTATGTCTCACCAGTAAGATGGCAATAGTTTTATTTGAGGAAAGAAGAAAGGGAAGATGTCACTCTGACGGCTCAGTTGTGTTCATAAATTTATTTTTAAGAAATAACCATAGAATCATAGGATCATAGGATAGTTTAGGTTGGAAGGGACTTTTAAAGGTCATCTAGTCCAACCTCCCATGCAATGTGCAGGGACATCTTCAACAAAATCAGATTGCTCAGATCCCTGTCCAGCCTGACCTTGAATATTTCCAGGGATGGGGCATCTACCACCTCTCTGAGCAACCCGTTCCAGTGTTTCATCACTCTCATTGTAAAAAATTTCTTTCATATATCTAGTCTAAATCTTCCCCCTTTTAGTTTAAAGCCATTACCCCTTGTCCTATTGCAATGGGCTCTGCTAAAGTGTTTCTCCTCATTTTTCCTGTAGGCCCTCTTCATATATTGAAAGGCCACAATAAGGTGTCCCCAGAGCCTCCTCTTCTCCAGACTGAACAACCCCATCTCTCTCAGCCTGTCTTCATAGGAGAGGTGTTCCATCCCTCTAATCCTTTTTGTGGCCCTCCTCTGGACTCGGTCCAACAGGTCCATATCTTTCCTGTGCTCTAGGGCTGGATGCAGTACTCCAGGTAGGGTCTCACAAGAGTGGAGTCGAGGGGCAGAATCACCTCCCTTGACCTGCTGGCCGTGATGCTTTTGATGCAGCCCAGTATACGTTTGGCTTTCTGGGCTGCAAGCACACATTGCTGTCTCATGTTGAGCTTCTCATCAACCAACACCCTCAAGTCCTTCTCCACAGGGCTGCTCTCGATCCCTTCATGTCCCAGCCTGTATTGATACCAAGGGTTGCCCTGACCCAGGTGCTGGACCCTGAGGGACACCACTTTTCACCAATCTCCATCTGGACATCGAGACACTGACCACTACAGTCTGGATGCAACTCATCCACTGAACAGTCCACCCATCAAATCCATACCTCTCCAATTCAGAGAGAAAGATGTTGTGGGGGATCATGTCAAAGTCCTTACAGAAGTCCAGATAGATGACATCCATAGCTCTTCCCTTGTCCACCGATGTAGTCACTCCATCATAGAAGGCCACTAGGTTGGTCAGGCAGGATTTGCCCTTGGTGAAGCCATGTTGGCTGTCTCAAACCACTTCCCTGTCCTCCATATGTAATGAAGTGGGGTTTTAAAAATGTGATTAAACTTTTTTTGCTAAGTATCTTTTAAGTATTTGAAAGATTTTCAAGATTCATTTTTACAGCTCCAGGAAGATGCAACAGAGGCAGCGCAGTTTGTGCCTGGTGTATTTCACTAACTGGTTTTTGGTGGTTGCAACACCTGGCACTGGGCCTCCAGATTTACTCACCCAAGGTGTGGTGATGATGTGTGTTTTTGGCAGCAGATCCAGAAATTTAGGATGGCTTAGAATGAGCTGAGGAAACAGAGTCCAGTTTAAGAAATCTGGGCCTGTTGAGCAAGCCACTGAAAAATCTTAGGCAGCCCGAATTGTCTAGTTTGATATTTTGACTTGAAGGAAATTCAGACTGGTATTCGAGTTGGGACCTGGCTCTGAGGATCTAATACTGCATGCGTCTAATTCTTTCACTGAGCTCACCAAGCTCAGTGGTCTTACCTTGTGGCTTGTGAGTTTTCTCCACAGTGGACTTATTTGGTTTCTTGTCTGGGGAAGGAAAGGCTTGCTTTTCTGTCCTATTAAAACCTGTTCATGTTGTTCACGTTGCAGCAATACCTCAGAATCCTGCCAGTGATGTGATGGTGAAAGGCAGTGTAAAAGGACAGGGGAAGAGATGTTTGTTTGAGTGCCTTGCTAGCTATTAATCAAAAATAACAAACGACAGACGTTCAGTATTACTGGTGCTATTTTTTAAGGAAGGAGCTGAGGCTCAGTGACGTATCAGCTGGATTTTTCAAGTGATTCAGCATTGACACAGTTCTTCTATTTAAGATCCAGGTGGCTCAGTAACAATTTCTTTTTTTGAAAACACCCATTTGGGACGACCTATCACACAAACTCTCCTAAACATAATGGCATGATCCTGTAACCAATTAGCTATGAATCTTTATAGTTAGGACTCAAACATCTCTCAGGCTGACTGTAGATGAAGTTACTCCCTTAATTAGCTGGTGACACGAGGAGACTTCCTGATATTCTGAGAATTGGTTCAGATTCAAATAGGCTCTAGATTTCCCTGTAAAGGACCTGGGCTATGTGTCTTGCCACGTTTATGCCAAAGGAATTACTGGCTAATTAGCTGACACAAGCTGGTGCTGGCATGCCTCACGCCTGTGGTCTAATGGGATTAGGGAAGACAAAAAGCTGCTTGAACAGTGTCTGAAGTGTTGAATGAACCTGGAAAGGTCAGGCGGATTCAGATCGTTCCTGCAAAGGTAGAGAGATGCTGCTGGATGCTCAGGTCTACAGAGCACAGGGAGAGGCAGAGATAAAGATTGTGCCCTACTGATTTTTGAGACAAGGATTGGATTTGAAATTCTGTTGCAACAAAACTGAAGGCAGGATTGCATATATTGGGAACAGCTGGGCCAAGACGTTACTGATGATTTTTGGGTGGCAAAACTGCCCAATTGCTTCGGATGAGTGAGTAGGAGTGAGATCTTATCTCTCCAAAACATACCAAAGGCATGTGGAATCATTTTAATCAAGTTTCTCAATAGTTTTTTGAAGGCAGAAGTCCTCCTTCATGTGTGTCATAATCAGAATAGTGCCTTAAGTAAACATATAATTCCCCCCCGCCTCAATCAGCTAGTGTGATCTCTCTCTCCGGTGACTGATTTTGCACCTTTCATTCTCAGGAATTTAAATTCAGATTCAGATTGAAGGTCTCTCCTGCTTACAAATGAATGATACAAAAATTTTCAGACTTCTTTCTCTAACCTGTGCCCCCTGTCACCTTCTCCAAGAATGCTTTCTTGGGAAGTCCTTTTTTGCACCTTATGTGATTTTTTTTTTTTTTTTTTTTTGCACCCTATGTGATTATTTTTTTTGACCTTATGTGATACAAAACTTCATGGATATTGTAGAGTATTGAAGGACAGGTATATTGAAGGTGGTGTATGTATAAGCATGAAAATAAAATGGCAACATACTACTGTGAAAGTTATTTTTTTTATATATATCTTTTCTTTTTCTTCTATGCCAGACAGTTGCTCTAAATTAGTGGCAGGCCAAAAAGTATCTATCCACAGCGGAATTTTTCAGAGACTGAAATCTCATTCTGTGGGGAAGGGAATGATACTTTTAATCCATGGTAAATCATCTTGTGTGCAGAGATTATTGAGTTTAGGTCCATTGTGTAACTGGAATTCGATTTGGACTGCTTGCTTTCTTGTTTGATTGACAAGATGAGGTCCGTGTAGGTTTTGTAGCTTACGGAAGCTTTTTTTTTTTTTTTAAAAGAAAAGAAAAGGAAAAGGAAAACAAACAGAAAGGCTAGAGCCAGAGAAAACCCCCAACTATAGATCTGATGTTATATTTGTTTATTTATTAATTTCCTTTATGTGTTAATTCTGAGTTTTTATTTTGTAATGTTACGTCTGGCTATCCTTTTGTAACACCTCTAGTATGTTTTTGGATATTTACCTTTCTTGTTACGTTTAAGGTGTTTAAGTGATGACCAACTCCTGCTGTCATCCCAAAGGTGGCACAAGGATACTTTTCTCTTGCAATACTATGAAATCCCCCATTAGTCACACATTTCTGTAGTCCTGGATTATTGGAAGGTGACAAAGTGGTATATAAGGTAATTGTGGGATGTTGGATGCAGCTGTTATTGCTACCTGCAACCTATTGCACTTAGATATACAATTATCTGAATATCATGTTGGGGAAACTTGTGCCTGCAACAGGGCAGTTTAGATGGATTTTGATCGCCTCAGATCAGCAACATATATATATTTGCTCCGCTTTGCCTTAATTAAGACACAGATACAAAATCCTGTACATGTAAATGCACGCTTCAAAGTAGACAGAGAGCAGAGGAAAATTATACCTTCATTTTTACTTTCCTTGTTATTGCTCAGAGTTTTAAAGAGACTTCTGTGTGTTCCCTCATCAGTAACACGGTGTCTCTAGTCTTTAAAAACCCAAGTAAGAGTGGAAGTAGCATGTGTATGAAAATCACTACTGGTTCTAAATTATTTACTGTGGAAATGTGGTTGCTAAAAAGAGCCAATATATGGCTCTTTAGACTTTGGGTAACTTCACCCATGAATTTACTTACTGCTTGCTTGATGGTTGTCTTTGAAATTCTCCCTGAATTTTGGAAGAGCTAAGGACAAATGCAAAAACCTCAACATGATACTTAACCTTTGATGTGGTAATCTTTTTGAAATCATAATCCTAGGGACGTGTTTCTACCTCTAAATCACTAGTGGGTAAACTACAAAATCACCATGCATTTTGAAGCAGATTGTGTAGTCCTTATAGACAAGAGTGAATAAGCCATGAACAGTTAAAATTTTCTTGGTGATGACAGCAACTTACTGTTATAGGTGTTATGAGCGTTCAGCATTTAGTTCTATCATGAACTTACTGCATGAATGAAAAAAATGTTGAGATCATAATTCTTGACTTGCACAAAGCTTTTAAAGCTACTATATTCCAAAGCCTTCTTGGGTGGCTTGAACAAGCGGTGGTTAAGGGAAGACAACGTCAGCTACAAAACTTGGTGGTGGTCATGAGAGAGGAAGAATTATTTAGGAATATGTTTTGGATATGGCAATGGTGATACTTTTTGGAGAAAGGGAAAACATAATCTGAACATCAGGAAACCATTCAGCAGGCAAGATGCACTGACTCTGGAATAATGTTCTAAATTGTGAAGTGGTATCTCATTTATGGATCTTAAATGGGATGTGGGTAATCAAAGGTAATGTCGAGGAGTATTTTATTGGCTGTGAAACAGCTGGGATGGTATCAATGTATATAGTTTTATATATATATCTGCTGGGACATCTCAGGGAAGTTGAGGTGGATAACCTACTCTCTTTCATTTGATAGAGGATGTTGTACAGACCTTTTTAATGAAAGCAGATTCCCACTTTAAATTTTAATACTGAAATTTCTCCAGGGATGCATTTTTCTTTCGAAAGCTGGAAAGACTAGTTTTGCCAAGAGCACAAGTCAGTGATTCTCAGCTGTAACTACTCCACCTAAATTTGTTCCTAAATATTTAACACAGGTATAAAGTAATAAGGGCAGAAGTTGAGGGAGATGTTTTGTCTTTGGGGTGGAGGTGCTCATGTCCATTGGAAATATCTTTTGGTCATTCTTTCAAGGTGTATTTCAGATGCTGCAGAGTCATATTTATGAGCCATTTTCCTTTGATTCCATATCATAGAAGGCTGTGCAAAGTGTGGCTACAGAGTAAGCAGCAGGATATCAAGTGCTTTAGATGGAAACCACTAGATAGTACCACTGTACATTTTGAACAAGACCTTCTGAACAGTCGTCACATGTGCATCCCACAGACATCAACACAGAAGGAAGCTACCTGTGTGTAAAATGAGGAATTTATTCTAGCAACATTCCTCGGACAGCAACTCCTCTCCTCTGTGCAGAATTGCTTTGATACTGGCCTCCATGGCACAGGGGAGCGCATTTAGGTGGCATCCACTACAGTTTGCAAGGTTCTTTACCTGGGTGAAGTGAATTATTCATCAATATGTGTAAGACTGATTTAGAAACTATCACTTGGATCTTGTGATGCAAAGTACTAGCCAACTCCTGGCATCAAGCAGAGAGGTTGGAAAGAGTGTGACAGAGCTGGAGTCTGGTCTTGCGCGCTCCAAAATCTAACAGCCTGCACATACATGCTAATTTAGGGCTCCTCTGGTGCGCTGCTCTTGCAGGCAGTGAGTCACTGCACACCAGAGTGAAGAGGAATCAGGGAGGGTTTTGTCCCCCAATGTTTCCCGCAGGACGCCTGCCGGGCCCGCTGTGAGAGTGAACACACACAAGATGCCTTTGGAGTAAACTCTGCAGACGGGCGAACTGCTGCAGTCCCTGGGCCCACGCAGGAGAGCACAACCCTCTCTCCTGCCTCACCCTTCCACCCCCAAGTTTCACCTACTGCTTGGAGCTCCTCCCTTCCCTCTCGTTGCTTTTAAAATCAAACTGCCAGTTTTCTGGACACGGATTCCCTTTTATTTTCCTGGATATATGCTAAATATCCAGGCAAAGACTACTGAGCATGTGGCAAGGAGACAGTGTAGCACAGAGATGCCCAAAGCAGCTTCAGAGGAGAATGGGTCCTGCAATCCCTTAGTTGTGTCACTGCAATGGGGTCACTTAGCTTGCTGAACTGCGTGCTGCTACGGGAAGGACTGCTACAGGTATTTGAGCTCATGGTTTGGAAAGAAGCTGTTGAGATCTCTCTCCACTACCCTGCAGTATGATGGCGGCAGTGTAGAGATACTCTGAGAGCTGTGATTTAATTAGTCACAAGCACTTCGCTTGGGGGTAGAGTTGTTGCATAAATGCAAACCTTTTTATTGGCAGTAGTATTTTTCAAGAAAGCAACCCCTGGGCAAAAGGGACTTCATTGTCCCCCCAAACATCACAGTAGGTAAAAAAGACAGAGCTCTTTGTTCTGCTGACTCAGTTGAGGTGCTCTAATAGGCTGCCGGAAGCAGGGAGGGGATTGCCTAATGACTGGAAATAATAAAGGGGTGGGGCGGGAGAGCCTCGTCATAAAATCCCTATTCCTCCACCCCTAATCTGCATGAGGAGTTCCTGCCAGCTCTACGACTCAGACTCTTTTAACATTGGACTTATATGCAACTGGGGCTGCAATGGGATCAAATTTAAGTTCGAATGAGGTAAGCAAAAGAAGCCGATAGCAAGCATAAAGTGGGTAAAATTGTTTGCTATTCTTAAACTGATCACAGAGGAGAACAAGCTGTGTGAGGTGTATGGGCAGTCCACGGAAAGCGAGTTTGCTGTTCCTCAGATCTTGTGGTTGCAAGAATGGTTTTCCTAGTCTAGCCTCTTACAGAACATTGTGGCATGTCTGCATCTTCAAGCTATGTTTTAGGGCTAAAAAAGTTACTTCTTGTGATACCTTAAAAAAACCCCTTCACGTCAAGGAAATAAGCTGGCACAGAGTTGTGATGGGTTTGGTGGTCGGTAAAGCACCTACTGAGTGTCGTTAATGAGCATAGCTTCATGGCTTTGAATATGAGATGTTTTTAAATGTCAGCCTGAAGTAAGAGTTTAACATGTAGCTTAGTTTTCTTAACTTTGCCTTGTGTTGTTTTTCCTAGACTTTTACAAGCACCTCGGCACCAGCAGCGAGAACGGTAGGTAGTAATTAGCTGGCCCTTCATTAAATGCTGTCCAGTGCTGAATGTAGATCACCAGAAAAAATGTTAGGAATTCAATGGCTCGGGGGAAAACTGTACTGCAATATTTACTGAGCACTGGAAAGCTCAGCTGTGACTTCAACTCTGTAGATGAAGTATTGCCTTGGCTTTCAGTAAACCCTTTGTCTGGCCTCTGTTGGTGTCTGATGCTGTGAGTAGGTTTTGTGCTGTACGAGGCCTGGTTTGTACTTCACCTATATTAATTTTTTAATTCCTCCCTTTTTTGAGTTTTGATTTCTTTGGGTAAAACGCCCTTACACGTTATACCCTCATAAGAGGACTTCATTTAAACAGGACTTTAAGTTGTTCTTGGTGCTCTAGTGTTTATGGTAGGCTTTCTTTGCGCTGTAACGACCTGTTGTAGAGCTTGCAATTCTCTGTGTAACACGGTGTTTAAAAACACAGCGTCAGAACAGGTAAAACTGTGGAGTAAATGTGTTGCGTTCAGCCTCCTGACAAGCCCAGTCTCATCAGGCTGGTAGGAGTGGGAGCAGTGCCCAAACTTCTCTGGATGTGAAAAAAGAGCAAGAAGGTGTTTTGTAAAGGCTGAACTGAGGGTGAATTCTTTGCAGAGGCACATGAAAACTCCCTGGGTGATTAACAGATGTTCATGATAACAAGTATTAGCATAAAGGAAAATACATCAGATAAGCTGCTATGAGCCAGCGAATGGGAACAACGGCAGTGGCAACAGGATGGGGCTGTCTTCAGACACTTGAATGGGTTTGGGGCTGCCAAGATCTGTTGCAACTCTCTGGGGATCTGTAGTTGGAAAGATGGGCTCTTGCCCCTGCTTCAGTGATGTGGGAGTTTCCCAGCCTGGTTTGTTCTGGGCTTTTGTTGCACGTTGGGCATTGCGGTGATACAGAGATTCTCCCAGATGGTGGTAAATTTGGTCTGCCTCATGATGGTTTCCTGTTATTGATTGTATGTGATGCCTGGTTGTGCCCGAGAGCCACTTACCTTCTCTGTTCAAAGTGAAATGCTGTGGTAAAGCAAAGACTTTGCAGAGTTTCTTCAAAAAATAGCTTTTAAAATGATGTTTAAGCCTCTGTGTGTAGTCTTGCAGCCCTAAGGAAGTAAGGTCGTATCATAAAAATTGTTACTTTTAGTTCTGTATAGTTATCCTGCGTTCAGAGAGCTGGTGGTTTGGTGTGTGTTTGTTTTTTTTTTTTTTTTTTTTTTTATCCTTAGTGTTTTGTACATCGTTAGCAGCTCTCTAGCTGTGAGACCTGTACAGTTCAGTGGCTTCAGATCATGCCTTTTGTCTTTCGGGTACACAGGGTGGCAGATCTGGCCTGAATATAGCACATACAATTTAGAGTAGGTCCCAGAGCCCCTTCTTTCTGTCCCAACTCTTCAAGGCTCACAGAGGCAAAAATGAGGAAGAACCTGAGCTTTTTTTTTTCTCCATGAAAGTTGGTATTGATGATGATAAATATATAAGCATAGTATATCTGAGTGGGTTTTGTTACTCAGGGGCTCAGTTAAGGAAATCAACTTTCATAATCAGAGTCAGTTTCAGGGCAACCCATGTTGTGTGTGATTTAAACTTGAATGGCCATTTAAATTAAAGGGAATATGTAAAATATTTGGTGAGAAAATGTTGGTAGTGTACTTAAGCTGACAGGCAGAAAAGTAATACTTGTTAAATTACTCAAATTACTGGATCATATCAAAATAATACAGGCTAGCTTGGTCTTGAGAAAAAGTCATGTTGAACTGTGGAAATGCTTGACTTGGTTTCCCTTCTAAGTTTTGGATTTATTCTAACATAGAAGTCCAGCTGTGGAGCTGCAAACAGGAACAGAAGAAAAATTACATGAAAAACGGCAGTCTGAAGCCGCACAAGTTTTACACAGCTCTTGGAAAGAAACAGGTCTTGAGTCACTGCTGCTACGTTTATTTTTATTCTGGAACCACCCCAGTGACTTCTACTGAGTTAATAAGACCTAGCTATGGGACATTTTAAAATGGGTGAAATAAATATAAAACGTAGTACAAGGAAAAAGTGGTTCTTATGCGTTTGACCTTGCCTGAGGTGGTAGACATAGTAGCATAATGAAATCCTGCCTGCCCTTGAGGCTCCAAAACTCTTTGAAGTTTAAAGGTGCCACATACCTGACCCGGGTCAGAAGCAAGGCAATGATATGCGTTTTAAAGTCCTGACACTCTTTCTGACAGGGCTGAGTGTTTTCTTTGTTGGTCTTCATAGTTTTTCAAGTAATAATGAGATTTCTCTTTCTTTTTGAAGAGAAAGCTAAAGGGAAGAGTGCTCTGCTCCAAATAGATCTGACACGCTGTTTTACTTCGATAACTGCATTTTCTCTTGATGTAACTTGGGAATGTTGTTTCACTATAGTCTCCTCAAGAAAAAAAACTCTTTAAGACTTTTAAGCTTGGAATTTTACTGGAATAGAGCAGTTTTAGAGCCCATTTATATAACTCTTATTCATATGGATGAGCACTCACGTATGTGAACACTCCTATTGACTTCCCTGGGACTAGATATGTAAGGATTGCACAAGCGTGCCACAGGACTTAATTGAACTTTTATCTGACGTAGGATAGTGTGACCAAGTCCTGCGTTTGCAATCTCATATATTTAAGTAGTTTCAACAGTGATTATTAAAGTGCCTGGCTTGTGTTTCCGGTTTATGAGGTAACAATCATGTCTCAGACGAAATAAATACAGAAGCTGAAAGTCGAAGTGTGTGTAATAACTGACCTGGGACGCTTCTGGCCTCAGAACTTACCCAGCCCGCGACACGGTCATCGTCACGTTAAAGGGAAAGATGTGGAAGTCATTGCCTATTACTAGCAGATTAACCAGTTTAAGATATGCCTCTCAACAGTTTTTTTTCTGTGTGACTTTGAGTAAGTTGCTGAGAGCTAGACTTGACAAAGCATTCAGGTACCTAAAAGTTAGGACCCTGTAAGCTCTGACTTCCAAGTCTCTAATTTGGGAACAGACTCTACAGCCCAGAGTGAAGCACTGAGGATTGATTCGATATGTTTGAAGGGTTAGAAACCTCAGAATAGGAATTGTATCAGCTGAGAAGGGAACTGCATAAATAGGTACATCCAGCTAACAGGGACAGCTGAGCACATAAACACCCTTCTCAGATCCTATCTCTGTGTGCCACTTTGGGCTGCAGGGAGGCACCAGTATTCACTTGAGATGCACAAAGTAGAGGTCTAGATGCTTGTTTCCAAAGAAATGGCAAAGGTTATTCCTTTAAAATGGTGTCCAGCCTAGTGGTTATAGCACTTCCCTGGGATGGGGAACTTCTGCTCAAGTCTGTTCTTCTGTATTCAAGGGATGCAAGCCCCATCCTTCCCAGGTAAAGGTATGCTCCACCTCTTCTGCTTGAAATGGCACTGCTGAGGACAAAAGCATTTAAGATTTATTGGATGGGAAAGCAGGGACCAAGCATAAATGTAGCAAACACGTCAGTAGATTTGGCAGGGATAGACAAGCCTTTGATGTTGGTCCCTGTGCCTAGGAGTGCTTCTGTTTTTACCCAATTCTATTTAATGCATATAGAGAAGTAGTGCTGGCAGTTCAACTGCATGGTCTGGGCATGATGTCTTTTGGTTGCTTTTGATTGGAGACTGTAATTAATTCTTTTTTCCCTCTGAAAGAACTAGTACTTTTTTCTTTCAAGGTGTGTCTGTCCAAGTTCTCCTTTGCGGCCATGTTTGGGATAGTGGAGCAGGTAGAAGTGTGATACGCTCTCTGAGACAGCTGAAATGTCCCACAGCTGACCGTTTGAGTGCTTGCAAACTGTGCACCATAAAACTGTGCCCTGTGCTAGAGTCTGGACAGGTTAAGACAATGTAGAACAAATGTGCCCGTATCAGTGATTGCTCCAATGCTCCTACAGCTGTCTCGCTCACCTTCAACTCTGCATCTTCAGGCCCCTTGCTGACCCAAAGGGAAGGGCAAGAGGATATGCTGGAGATTACCCAGGCAATTTCTTGGAGGCTGTTTTTCATCTCTGCTGCATTTTCAGAGATGCTGAGGTTTTCGTTGGTGAGGACAAGGACCTACTTCATTACATTGTGTTAGCGTCCAATGTCATGTCGCGGTCCCAGTTGCTTAACACTTTGTCAAAGCATTGTGAAACACTTCAGGATAAGCCTTGTGCTACAGCTGGAAAGACAAATGGTCCAGCAAAATGTATAGCATGTATGAAGGAAATAGTAGCAAGGTGCATTTTATTAGTTAATATCTGTACATCGTTTTTACTTTTGCTGTTTATAATTAATAGAGGCACTTCAGATGCAAAGTAATAAACCCCATGTGTTTGTGTTAGGACACTGTATTAACTTTACTAGGGTGGAGTAAGTCTATGAATGCAGGAGTGAGGGGTTTTATGGGTAAAGTTCATATCTGTTCTTACAAATCGGTATAGATAGAAAGGTTAGACAAGTTTCTGGGCACAAAACACCCGTTTGTGTTCTAAAACAGAATCAGTAGACTCAAAGCTAAATACCAATTTGAAGCAAGTGTTCAGAGAAACGATATCTGTACATACACATTTTAAAAGGAAAGAAGGTACCTATGAAACAGAGGAGATATTAGTGTGGGAGAGGAGAGAAAGATGTTAAGTAGTTATCTCCAAGGTGAAATGGGGAAAGAGTTAATTTATAGCCTGAGGAATATGAAGACATGTAAGTATGAGCTGTGGAAGTTATGAGGTATTATAGCATTAACATCTCTGAGCCCAAGGTGTCTGATGTCTAGTGGAGTTCTGAACTAATTCCCAAGATCATCTCTGGACAGAGTTTTGTACTTTTTTGCTGGGGATCAGGACTGAAGATCAGAGATGGGTCAGTGTCTTCACGAGAAGTATTTCGTCACTGTCAGCTGCATTTCTGGCCTTTTAGGCTGGGGGGGGGGAGCTTGTGCTGGTGCAGGAGCTTTGCCTGGTGGCATGGTGATCGCTTAGCTCTACTTGCACAGCTGCTGTGACAGTGTTTGGTGTCCCAGAGACAGTCTGTTCTATTGCAGACAGTGGTGTGTAAGAGGTGAGGACACACATGTGTGTGCGCTCTGTAGGGGTGTTTATTGTGATAATAATGGACCAGTGTTAGAAAGATGTGATCTTTATCAAATCAAACTCTCGGCACCCGTTCTCAACTCATATAGGGTTTTGAAATCTGTTGCTTCTATTTCAGACCTGAAAATGATTCTCGGCCAAAAATTTGTATAGTTTTTCCAACTGTTCCATTTGGTTTGATAAATGATATTGGCTCAACCTTAAAAACCTTGTGTTAGCTACATCCTTAGAAATTCAGGGTTACAGTAGTCTGTGACTATAGACTATAATATTAATCTCAATGTCTTTTTTCTTTTTTCTTTTTTCGTGTTTTTTTTTTTTTTTAATTGTGCAGACACCAGTATCGCCTTTCAATTTGCTCACTGTAAAAATACTAAGAGTGAGGAATGTCCGGAAGGCAGACGTGCGTGAGTATTTCTACTCTTGTTGGATGTTTCTTATAATTCTTTAAAGTAAAGAAAGTATTTGGTCAATGTTACTGTTCTTAAATTGTGTAGGAATAAAAAGATATGTTGCTGCAGGTTTGCAAGAATTATTTTTACTATGATACTGAAGTTTTGCTTTATGCTCTTCAGTGTAAAAGGGCTACCTCAAGTAAGGTGATGCATTTGATCTCTTGCTTTCATACCTCACTAAATGAGACATATTTCCCACCCTTGTGACATCAGACTTAGCTGCTGGTCAGAGGGCTGCTCTTTAAATGATGAAAATTCTTGTACCTTTAAATAAGAAACCTGAGTATTCCCTATAGAATTTTTGGACAGAAGAAAGGAGAGGACTGGTGATGCAAATGTAAAATCAGCAAAAGTAGGAAAGCTTATGAAAATAATAGAAGTACAAGCAAAACAATTCTATTACTTCTGCAGAATTTATATATATGCAAGAATAGATGATAAAATCCAGTGTATCTGGGAATTTATTTAACCTACAGAACGGAGTAATTTAAAAGTCAGAAAAAATTAAGCAGAGTGCTACTGTGAGTGTTTTAAAGGAATTTAAGTGAGGGATAGTGAGGGGAAGTGAGAAAAAGGTATCCAGAGCAGAGACTGCAAAACAAAAATGCCACAGCCAGATCACAGAGCAAGAGTTAACAGTGAGAAGAGACCAAGATAGGAGAAATCTCTGCAATAGGGAAGTCTACAGAGTCTGGTGGTATCCAGCTGTGGAAGCCCTGTAATGATTCACCTTCTCTTCCTCTGCAGAGTAGTGGGCATCAGCTTGTTCAACCAGTGTGGCAGCAAATATTAAACAAAAATTCTCAGTGGAAGAATGAGGTGGAAAGAACAGTTTGTTTACTGTCCAGACGTGACACTGACTCACCCCAGGGGAGGGACTGTTTTAATTCTGAATTTTAAAATTCTCAATTCATAGAGGAGCTTCCTCACAGCTTCTGTTCCTCAATAGCCCGCTGTCCTGGGTGTACTGGGGCTTGTTCAGGTGCTTTTCAAAATGCAGTTATGCCACTGAGTCATTTTCATGGGGAAATTTGAATGGTGAAACATTCATGTAAACAAGTTGGAAAGGCATAAAAGAAGGCAAAATAAAGACAAAGAGAATAAGAAAATTCAAATTGAAATACCACAAGAATAAAGTGGAAATATGTAAAACAAAGAAGAAAAGTCCACAATATGTTCACCAAAATCTTCCTGAGCATTAGTCAAAATTAAATTTCTTTTGGCATGCTCAGAATTTCATGCAGCGTATCATAGTTTCTAAAGAAACCAGCTGTAAATTTTAGTTAATCTATTACGTATTTTGAGATTTCAACTAATATAATGGGTTAAGAGTGGAGAGAAAACTCTATCTTCTTATCTGAGTTTGGATTTGGTGGTTCCTGGCAGGAAGAACGTGGTTGGAACATGTGGAAGTTGTGCATAACAACAGTATTTTTGAATGAATGATTACTATCAGGGAACAGATCTCTGCTGCACTCGCTTCTGGGTTGCTCCTGCATCTTCTGCAACGTAATGCTACTGTGCTTATTTATCTTTTTCCTTTTATTTTTCAGCTTTAAAAAAATCTGCTATGATTTACTGAATGCTTTGTTTACTTTTTATGTCTTAGTATTTTTTACTCTACAAATAACAAACGATCAAACTACTTTGTGACATTTACTGTGTCATTTTGAAAAGGGGATTTGTTTCATTAGACAAAGTGAGAGCACCCTATAAGGTGTAAAGTTCTGGGTTCTTTAGAGATTAAAAACCTATTTTAATGTGCAGAAGCACACACTTTGTGGGCTTATAGTTCTATGCACTGACTTTTTACATAACAAAATCCAGATGTTCAAATGCCTAAGAGGTGATTTGCATCAACCAAATCTGTGAGCTGGCCAGGCAGTCACTGCAATTACATCTGCAAAGCTGCCTGCACAATTGTGTGTGCATTTGTCGCCTGCTTATGCTGCAATTCATTGTGGCTGTCTTTCTCAGGAACGAATTGCTCACAGTCGCTCCTCACCACAGTGAATCGTACAGTCTTTCCTCGTGAAGCCTGTTGGCATGTCCGCCACGTCATGTTGCCTTTTTTGCTTGAGTTCTGGACTCAAGAACAGATGAATATGGTATCCTTACCCCCTTGAGATGATCCGAATTCAGAACCGGGACTTCCAAAAGCTTTGTTTAAAATGTGTTTGGCAGAGAAATTTGAAAACTTTTCAGCAAGAGTATTTTCTCAGCAGAAATTTATTTTCTGAGGAAACTCAAATTACGGTGTAGAAAAAATAGTCATTTTTTCTCTGTAGTGGAAAGGATATGTCAGGCAGGCTTTACCTTTTCTAAGACATTAAAAAGGCATTTGAGAATCCAAACATTTCAGTTAGTTTTCCTGGAAACCTTGGTATTTTCAACTATAGGAAAGTCTCCTTTTTCAACCTGTTTGTAATGGTAACAGTATGCTTCTTGTTACATTTCTGAGTTAGCATTTATTTCTTCCACTTTAGCTTTCCTCTTTTTCTGATTAATCCTTGGTGTTTTCCATCTCAAGGGCATTTTTTCATATTTTCTTGTTAGTGAAGTGTTTGTGCTTAATTTATCAAAGCGAATCTTTCTTCCTCGTCTTATATTTTCACATTCTTGTTTACCAGTGAAAAATAAATATACTTTAAAAGTATTTCTCCCTATGTTGTTCCAGAGCAGGAAAATTTTAATAGATTTGCGTATGGACAGCCTGGAAATCTAGGCTGTCTTTTGGACCCTGACACTGACTGCATTATGGGATCTTGGGCAAGTCATTCAAGTTTTCTCAGTGTACTTACTTGCTTAATCCTTACGTTGCCACTGTGAAGTAATTAATCAGTGTGTCTCAAGTTCTTTGAAAATGGAAGCTCTAGCATTTCATTTTCATCTGCCTCCGCTTGTGCCTCTGCCGAATGCCTGATCGGTCATGCTCTTCTGATCCGGTTTGGCTAAGGGAACTTTCTGGAAACACTTTCCTTCCCACAGTCATTGTCAAGGTTTTGCTGACAGTGATAGCATGGTTAACTACGCGATAAAAGCACGGCTTGGGAGAAATGTGGTTGGTAGAAAAATCTGTAGTTGTTACCGAAAGATAAAGAGGAAATACATGAAGAAAATTGTACTTAATATGATGTAATAACACTGTTACGGGTTTTGAGCATGAGGCAGGGATTGGTTATGGGTTGAATCATTTGACCTCTTCTGACTCACAAGGTCGCTGTAAGAACCAGGTGACTGGTTGAGCGTTGCTAATGTGAAATAGAGAGAATATGTATTGCATTATAGGTATGAGAGAAAGGCCATGGGTGCATGTGTCAAGTTTCTGAAAGTCTTACTCCCTGGCAGTTCTCCCTCCAAACATGGAGGGTCAGAACACGAAAGGAGCTGATGTCTTTGGTTGGCGTTTATGGCTTCCTTGCCCAGAACTGAGTGATGGCAGGAATAGGATGAATTGTAACTTAACCCTGGTGCTGAGACTGATTTTGTTTTCCAAAAGACTTGCTGAGAAAGAAAGAACTTCTGAAAATGTAGTCAAATATATGAATAAATATGAAATTGGGAAATTCTGATTTGTGATAAGGAAAGCAAACTTTTCAGCTTTGATGAGGGAACACCTTACTTTTTGGCAAAAAAAAATCTGTCATTCTTCATTTAAGCCAGCACTTTGATAAAGGCTTTCAACTAGTTGAGGTACCAAAGCTGTGGAGGAAATGCTAGAAAACGAGTCTCTCTGCAGCCCAGATAGAAGGTTGTGAGGTGTGTTGCCTGAGCGACACAGGAGCCATCCTAGACCTGATGTGAGTGTGTGTGGCAGAAGCCATATACCAGTACATGTTATGTTTTGGCAACATTACCCTGCCCCGGTTATTTGAATGGTCATGAAAATAAAGCTAAATTCAGCATGGATAGGTGTGCTTGTACTGCACATATACATATAACACTATATATATATATATATACACACATATAACACTGTACAGTGTTATTTCAAATACAGCTTTATATTGGGAATGAGCATGGCAAATGTGTGAGGGTGTTTCTGTTTTCCCCGTAAGTGCTTTATTGTATTATTTACTTCTCACCCTGTATATTTTAGGAAGAAATCTCCTACTGTGTTACCTTTGTCATATTAGGGTTAAATGTGCATACTGCAGTTAATTCTTCCTCTGGATACGTTGTCACTCGCTCGTCTTCTCGTTATACAGTCACCCTTTCAGATTGCTATGTGACACTGTGGTTGCCTACTGCCTCAACTGAGAAGGTTCGGACCAGAACCATCAGGAACAGCAAAAACCCCGTCTGGAATGAAGCTTTCTGCTATAAGATTGACCGCCGAGTCAAGGTAGTGAAAATAAATGGTTTTTACCATTTGTTGTCTGCAGATAGTCAGTAGATTATACAAAACTACAATAAACCAGTAAGCATTTAGCTAGTTTCCGAACACTGGAGGTGTTGAAGACTCCTCAGGAAAAACTGTAATGTTACATCTCCTTGGTATTGTTCTGTTTCAGGTATTTGTTACTTAAACATCTATTATACTGAAGCAGCGAGAAGCAACTAAATGCCCTGCAGAATATGGCCTTACTGTCCTATTCCTGGTCTTGACCAAATACAAATGAAATCCAAGATAAAGATCAGAAAACAATAATACTAAGACCAGTTAGTTCTATGTAGGGTGGAAAGGAAATCCTTCAAAGATTGTTTGTGTACCCGTACCTGTTTTATACACTTAGAGCCAAAGGCCATAAAACAAATGTAGAAACATTTAATACCATTATTTATCACAAATTCATGAATGGTCTGCACGACCTGCCTGTTTTGTTTCATTTCTTCAGGCAGATCAGCCTGATTCTTTGTGTATGTACAGTTATTAATGTGAAGTCTAATCCCCCCAAATCTCTTTCCCTTTTCTGTTTCTCTTTCTCCTTTTCCCTACTTTCCCTAAAACTGGAGGGGGTAGGGAGGAAAACTTAGTCTTGAGATTTTCCTGCCTTATGGAGCAATTAGATATAGAAAGAAGTCCATGATACTCTTAACCTCCTTTGCAGAATGTGCTGGAGCTAAAGGTCTGTGATGAAGACACGATCACCAGGGATGACGAACTCTGCACAGTTCTCTTTGACATAGATAAACTCACCGTAGGACGAACAGTTCGTGTGAAGTTTCAGCTGAATCCACAGGTGAGTAATGGAATCAGTGAGAACAAAAGTAATTTTTTTCATTCTACCTAAATATATCCTTTTACAGTGTTTCATTATAGGAAAAAATTTGCTGCTATTATAAGAAAGGCTCAAAATCCCTGTATGAGTGCTCCATGCTAGTTTTTGTTAAGAATAAATCTCTGTGCTAAAAGTCTAGGATGAAACCAGTTAGAACGAATTACCTGGTGCCTTCATTCTGAATATTTCTGCCATGTTTGTTGACTCTTGGTATGAGTTCTGAATTTTCAGCTACTTTAAGCTCTAATAATATTAAAGCAGCTGATTGTGTTGGGAATTGAAATCTGAAAAATGGCTGTTTTAGCAGAATAGCAGTTCCTACGCCTGCATGCTCATATGATATTTAGATTTCAAAAAACTAGTTTTAGCAACTGCTTTTTCAGTATTGTAAAATTCAGTATCTTCAGTTGGCACCACAGTTTCTTTTGCAAATTGTTCTTATGTTCTGTGAATTTTCCTAAGTGCTATTCTAAACATGTATTTTACAAACTATATGCAACTTGTGTGATGGAAGCTATGAAGAAAAATAATGTATCATTCTTTCTTTTTCTTGATTCTCTTCAGGCACGTGAGGAGCTGGAGGTGGAGTTCACATTGCAGAACACGTGAGTAGAGTCCTAAATTCTATATAAACTGTTGTATTCTGTATAAAAATAGATTAGAAAGCTGTTTCATCCATGATGTGCTTCTTAAACTTACAGTTTCTGAGAGCAGTATCTAGGTTTTCATTCAAGTCTGGTAAATTGGAATTTCAGAATACGTATTTTTAGATTTTAAATATCTTAAAATGTAATTTTTGCCCTGTTTGACTGCTGTCTCCTGGGCACCAACTTCCTCCTGTTGTCTTTTTTTTTTTTTTGTCATTGAATCAATACGCAAAGTAGTATGAGGACAATTACAGTATTCAGGAAGTTTTGACCCTTAGAATAAGGGAGTGCCAAGCCTATATGTCTTATGTACCCCCTTCTTGGGGAATCTGGCTTTTCAAATCCACAGCATTAGAAAATGCTCTCCTGTAAGTTGATCTATTCTGTTCATCTGGCTACATGTGGGGACCTGTGGTAGACTTGAGTATGTTCCAGCAGGGAGAGGAACAAATATTCTGCGTAAAGAAAGGAGCAAAGGGCACTGTGGGAGGCTGGGGACTGAGGAACGAGCAAAACTGGAGGAGCAGCACTAGCTTCACTTGGTAGACTTGAAAGCTGTTGGTGAAGTTTGTCTGTTTAGGGGACGTGTTGGCTTCAGGTAATTCATGTCATGGAGAATGCACATCTGTCACTAACTGGAGAGAGGAAGTCTGGTGCAGGATCACAGGTATTCTAGTCTGTCTCCATTATATGCTTTATGACTCTGAGGAAGTTACCTGAAAGGATTTCTGTTACCAATTTGATCCATGTTATTGGACTGAAAGTGTTGTTAAAACAGCCTTAGAGACGGGATGGTACTGCTGGGACCTTCTCAAGGCAATCAGGGCACTTCAGGAGGCCTAGCAGGATAATATGTCAGTGGAGACTTTGAATAATGTGTTTATTTCTGAGAGAAGGGGAAATTGGGACTTGCTGGGGAAAGGGCAGTAGCTCAGTGTTATGAATGAAGAAGGAAAGATCTCCCAGTGTTCACGAGCAAAAAAGCCATTGGAGACAAAGCAGTCCCAGAATCTCCTGTTACAACTCATGGAAACTAACCAGGGTGGATTGTTTGTTGTTTACTGTGCACAAAAGCTGGCAGAAAGCCCAGCAAGAGCAAGACAAGTGGTGCTTAACACAGCTTAGGAGTGTCACGACATCAGTAATGGCAATGGGGAAGGGAGCTCCAGTAGATGTCCCAACTGGCCTGTCTAGGGTGTCCCTTCTTTTGCAAGTTAGAGAATGGCTTATGGAGTTGGCACATAGAATCATACTCTTGATAATCCTGTCTTTTGATGAGGGAGGTCCAGGTAGGTTGTCTGGCTTGGATGTTGTGCGTGAGTGGGTTTGTATATGGGGATGGAGGCTGGAATTCGTCTCGAAGTATGTGCGCGCCGGCTTTGTGTCAGACTCTTTTCTTGGACCTTACAGCCAATTGCCTTTTCCTGGAGACATGTTCAATAGCTAAAGTCAGAAATGTAGCAACTTCTGCAGGTGCCGTCTGATAAGGAATTCTACTCATTGGAAGATGATGGTTGGGACAGTACAAATAAAAGGGACCCTTGGCAGCCCTAAGGAAGAGGTTTTAAAAAGAATTACAGTCATGGCTCAGTTGCTACAGCAAGAATACGTCTGATCCACTTTTTCATTCCTAGAGTGGTACCTGGGTGACCAATGTAATAGTGGTGGCCTGAAGAACTCCACATGCAAAGGGAAGAAATTGCTGCATCATAAGTCAGGGAATGTCCCTGTGAGGTCCTAGCAGGACAGAGAAACAGGAAGACACTTCTGGGAAAATGGGCTTCTTGTCAGAAGGTGGATGAACATTTCCCCTACTATACCTCATTTGCATTTCTTGCATACGTATGGCAGTCAATGCTGTTCTGCCCATCAGTTGAGTCTGGAATAAAGGTGTAAGCACATCTGAATTGATTAAATATCATGATCTTGGTAGGATATGGAGAGTTTTTTTTCCCCTCAACGTAGAAAAGTGTGATATCAGGAGTAATTAATGAAAGGGTTTGTGCACTAAAATTGGAGGCAATGGATCGCATTACCTGTGGTAAACTAAAGAGCCCTGAAAAGGTGTGAAAGACGGAAGTAGCTGCGATGGGTCACCAGAAAGCTGTGGACCAAACCTC
This sequence comes from Vanellus vanellus, assembly GCF_965231255.1. Classification (NCBI taxonomy): domain Eukaryota; kingdom Metazoa; phylum Chordata; class Aves; order Charadriiformes; family Charadriidae; genus Vanellus; species Vanellus vanellus. Next base: position 30,469,052 of record NC_138911.1, on the reverse strand, counting down.
CATCCTCTCCTGTGATAAACAAGCTCATCAGGTTTTGGCATTGCTGGGTGGGAGAATTGTTGACAGAAGTTAGGATTTTCAGAGTGGGAGAGCCAACCATAGTACAGCTAACCATGCAAGATAGTTTCTAGAAATCTGGTATTGTGATGGGAACAATGAGAAGATATTCTTTTTGGGTAAATATTTTTGGGTAGATATGGCAATTTGTCTCTGAAATTAATAATTATTCACCCCCAGCACATTTTGTCTGACGCTATTTATCTGAAGTAGCTTTTCTCTCCTTCCCCATCTTCATTCCAGACTTTACCAATTGCAAGATTTACTATATTAGCCTCTTCTTTCTTTCCAGCATTTCAGATGAATAATACACACATGAAGTGTAAGCCCAGGCCAAGAAGGTTTCCTGGGTCACACCTACAATAGTGGCTTTGTCGCTCCTATTTTTGTTTGCCGATTGACCTCACTGCAAAAATTGCGTTTTGTGTTACTTTTACCAAAGAACATTGTAAAAATCCCCTCACAATACATGGGTGGGCTGTACGAAATTGGTCCCTGCGTTCATTCCTGTTACCTTTTCTTTAAAATGGAAGAAAACCTTCATTTTGGTAGCTTGGTTTCCACAACTGCAAGACAAAAGGCATCTCTAGTTCTGCCTCACTCTTGCGCCACTCCTGCAGTACCTGCAAATGCTCACCTCTCTGCTGCTACTGCCTGTGGCAGGCACTGAGAGCCAGATGTTTGACCCTAAGGACACAGAGAGGAAGGCATGCTCCTTCCTCCAAGTGCCTGTTCACCAGCAACTGAGCCAAGAGATTGCAAACGCCTGCCCAGTGTTTTGTGGGCCCATAACACGAGCCCAGCTGGCGTGACAGCTGCTGCCCTCGGGCAGCGGTGACAGAAAAGGTAAGGTCGTTGTACACAGGCTGCTGTTTTGCGTACTTTAGTGCTTTTTTTGTCTTATTTTCCAGTGATTATCGACGGTAACGTGGCCTTTCTCCCTTGTGTTTCCCCTGGTAGGGTCCAGCATCAGCATGAGCCTCTACGAGTTGCTACAGGGACAGGGTCCCGCTGGACTAGGTGGCTTCGCTCCCTCAACATCCCCTTCCCCTCCGACTTCTGAAGCCCATGCCTGATACCGAGGGGCCCCAGAGACACTTCTGATGAACTAAAAGGTACTTTGAATTTCCAGGGAGTTGTCTGAGGGTTCCAGGGTATTTGCTGGGTCTCCTGATCTTCTTGGCATGTTTCTATCTTTTAGATGTCCCAAGTTGAGGAGGTGCATCTCAAACAACTCTTCTTAGAAGAATGAAGGACCACTCTTACACAACCTTTCATCTCAGCTCCCCCACCCTTGTCTTTTTTTTTTCAAATGTGAAAGATGATATTTAAAACAAAGCCCACATAACACACATGAATGTAAATAGGTGTACAAAAAGTTGTATAAAAACATTAATTATTGAAATATGGCAAAAGCATGATTTTTAGAAAATAAAAGTCTTTTTTTTTCTTTCTGTAGTTCTGCTGTGTTATTTTGAGAAGTTTCCCTCGTGTAGGGGGGGACCAGCAGATCATGCTAGCCATTTGGTTTGGGCACTGCTGAGGAAACTCTCAGAGTAGGCCGAGTCTCCAATCCACCAGGGGTCAAATGTACTTGTCTGTATTTGTATTTGTGGCAGTAAGTCACAGGGCCTCAAGGAGCACTTAAGGCAAAAGTTTTAAGTCAGAAAAAATCACAACCAAAGAATCTTGGAGGCAAATACTGTTTTCTTTATTGAAAAAGTACCATCCCCTGTGCTTCTCTTGGGTTGTCAGAAAGCTTGGAAAAGCAGCCCGGACTATGTGGAAGCTGCTAAAAGAAGGGGAAGTTGGATCTGACGTGAAAGAATTAAAATTTTCTACATAGGGATCAAAAAAATCCAGATTCTCTGGTGAAACAGAGCACGGTTGCCTACTCTAAATGCAAACAGTTATATGGGAATTTAAGTGACTGTAAATTCCCACAGAGTACTGCCCATTTCATTATAAGCCAGGCATGATCTAAAAAGGAGAAGGCAGTTTGGTGTGTACCAGGTGTTGGGAAGTGATTCGTGGGCTCACAGAGTCCATTGCAGTGGTAGGCACAATGGATCTTTATTCAATAGATATTTAGTGGGGCAGGATGCCCAGGGCCTCTGTTCTTGGCTTCTCCTGATGCAGGGTACGACGTGCTCCCTGTTCTCAGTAAAACTGAAGTCTGCATTCTAAAAGGCAGTAAATCACACACTGTGGCGCAGGAGAGGACAGGAGCGTTAGTATGTGTAACGAGGGCTCTCTAATAGCAGGTTGCTTGTTAGGGAAGTCACCAGCTAGTCCTGAGAAGTGGACATTGTTCAGTGCTCCAAAGCAAGGCAAAATATTCAAAGGCGCCTGCCAACCTGAATAGTAAGAGCTCTTCTACACCCAGCTCAGCTGTGTTTCTAGCCAGAGTTGATGTTCAAAGCTTCAGAGAAAAGTGAGTGCCTTTGCTTTTCTTAAAACAAGTGTATAGATCACCAGGTTAAAAAAAAAAAAAATCAAAACATTTAAAACATCTGTCTATGCTGTGACCAGCAGAAGCCGTTAAACTCAGGATTGGAAGTGCAGTGTGGAGAGTAACCAACAAGTGACAGCACCTGGGCCTCCTCGCAGGAGTGACCACAGAGGTGATGCTCCAAGAGGGACATCTCATCTCTTGGTGCTTAATACCTGTGTTGTCCTAGTTCTTCCCAGGAGCCTTCCAAGCTGTTCTGTCCAACAAGGCAGGTTCTTCCACCCTGTTTGAAGGTCATGCCTTGAAGTTCTAGTCGTCAGTCTAACTTTATACTTTGCTGATACCAATGCCTCAAATCGTACTACACTTTACTGGATATTTACCTCTATAAAAAGAAATCTTTTCCTGTCTTTCCACCTTAGTTTCACCAGGCTATACAGACCAGAATCTTTTAATATCCACTATGCTCTTTCTCTGCTTTCCTTATTTTTTTTTAATGAAGTATTTGACGATAGTGACCCCATATGCCTTGTAATGTTACAACTACTTGACTACAAAATAGCAATTAAGTGCAAAACTTGAGTTGTACTTAACCCTATTTCCCTGCATGCAGGTAGAAACACAGTATTTTTTTCGTATTCCTGACCAATGTTCTTTGAACTCTATAAAATAAAATTTCAAAAAAAGATCCTACAAAATTCTTAGGTAAAATTCTTTTTTCCAGTGTGCAACTGTTTTTTATTTTTCAGGGAGCTTGTTGGGGTTCTGTGTTTGTTTTACTGGAAAGTTTTTCCTGAGTGTTCTGCACTGTATTTAGCCAATTTGTATTTTTCTCTTAGAGGAAAATACTGATTTGGAAATGAAAATTTAAACTGTTTATAAACTTTGAATCTTTGAGAGAATTCTTTGTCATGGGAAATTTTATAAAGGTATTTTCATGTGTGTTTATACTAAAATCAAAAAGTTGTTATCATCTATTTTAAGAGAAGGTTTATCACAATGTCATTCATCTGATTTTAAAGGAAGTGTATTGCCTGGCTTCAGCTGAGGTGAAATACATATATCAACTACATAACTATATGAGACTACAGAGAGTATAATCCATAGCTTGTAAAGTCTGAATAAACAGATCATACCGTCTGCAACAGGTTGAGGAGTTGGTGCTCAATCCTTATAATTTTATATATGTATGTATCCCTTTGGACTAATCTGAGTTATTGAAATACTGTATGAATTTACATCTGCAATTTAATAAAATGGTAAATTATAAGATATCCTTAATGAGACGTTGCCTGATTATTCTGAGGGAAAAATATTTAAGAGTATAAGAAATGGCATCTGCAGTATATGAACCCACTTGTGCCCCTAGATGGACAAGTGGAAACAAGTCTACCCGTATAGTGATATATTAAAATCTCATGTCTGTTTTGCAAATCACTTTACAGAGTAAGATTTTTTTCCGCCGTTATGGTAATTTTTGGAAAATTGTGGAAATCTAGGCAAGTGTATTAGTTTTTCAAGTGCAAAACCTTGGGTCAAACTGTGTAATGATCAAAACAGTCAAGATGGATGTAACAGCCTCCAGCTCTCCTCAAACTCAGTATGTCATGAATCAGAATTCATTACATGGTTTACTAAAGTAGGTACGAAAAACAACAGGAGTAAGAATCTAGCTTCATATTCTATCATGAGTGGATGGAAAACCTTGCATCTCAGCTCCTTATCTGGAACTATGCTTGGTAAAAGCTTTAAAGTATTTTTGAGTGAGAATGTTAAAGTCAGAAATGTCAAAGTTGATGGGGGGGAAATGAATAATGTGTTAACTCATAGACTTAATATTTATCTGAATTGTCCCACCCATGACATATATTTTCCAATTTGTTTTTCAGTCTGGACTATCCTGATGGCATCATTACTAACGGAGTACTAGTGGTAATGTATACTTCATACAATCTTTCCTGTGCCTGCATGACAAGTGTTCGTATTTTTAACTCTGGAAACTTCTAGCTGTGTCCCAAAGCTAGTAGTGTTTGCCCCACTGTCCTACTGAGAAAAAGGATCTGTTGTTGGCACTAAGGATCACTGTTTTCCCACCACTGCAGTGCAGTGCCACCTTCTGCAAAAGCATGCTGTGAGGCTGCTGTCAGCGTGCATACGCCACCTACTTTCTTCTATAAACTTGACTTTCCTACCCATTATTCCCACATTACCCCCAGAACTATCAGGGGTTAATGAAAAAAGAAATAAACTGCTCGTAAGAAGAGTCCCATATCTCAATATGCCTATTGTTTTGAATAGGTTTCATCTTTACTTAAGTCTCTCCAAGTTCAAGCAGCTCATGAGTTGTTCCTCTTTACTTTCAAACTCAGAAAAAATACCACGACACTACTGCCCTCATGTTATCTGAAGACATAGTAATAGATAATAATTGCGTTGCTCATTGATCAGCTAGCGGCGTTGGTGGAGAACAGTATGAATCACTTGCAATGACATTTACACTTCTCTCAGCCATCATTTATCCTCTCTCGCTACAGGCACGCGATGTTTCCTGTTTGGAGATCAGAGTGGATACGGGAAAGCTGCAGCAGCAATACACAAGTGAGGTTATTGCTTCATTAACCTATTGTTTTTGTGTTGTGATTCAGTCATTATAAAGATGTTGAAAAATTAATAATCTGTTGTGCGTGTTACTTTAGCTGTTTCACATAATACCCAGTTGCGCCATGCCCCATTCTGCACAAAGATTATATCTGTCAAAATTCAAGTTAGTCAAGTATTTAGTTCTGAGGCAAATCTTAAGTTGATGCAAAAATAAAGCCATATATGCTAGTATTAAAAAATTATATTATTTCTCTTTGTTTACTGCTTGTTCAAGATGAAAATTTTTAACTAAGTTTCATCTTTGAAAATTATCCGATAATGTCCTGTAGGTTTAATTTGGGTTTGAGTACGTACAAAGTTCCTGCACATTCAGGGTTCTGAAAGAGATTTTTTTTTTTTTTTTACTGTTGTTGCTTGAACAGAAATAATGAGCTTAAGCTTTTAAGTTTAAATCTAAAATTGTATCATAGGGGTCTGCACAAGATGCCAACCATCACCAAACCAGGACTTTGCCTGTAAAATGTAGCTCTAATAAATATAGCAGGACTCCTCACTTGTCTTTAAGTTTGTTCAAAAAAACCTGTAGCTTGTGTAAAGCTGCTCGTGGGGCAAATCTCAAAAAAAAAAAAAAAAAAATCATGGCTGTTTTGAGAAAATTCACAAATGGAAAATTGACCTTTAGGAAGAAAATGGTAGCGATGGCTGAGTTGCATTACAAGAGGTTTCAGACAGAAATGCAATGTGGGGAGGAAAGTTTAGGGACCTAAAATCCTATGCCTCTTGGCCCTGATCTTGCAAGGGAACAGCATATGATCTCTCTGTAAATGTAAAGGCTTTTCCATACAAGGAGCACAGCCTTTGGGTTGACAGGTTGTTTCAGTTTTGGTGACATGAGGGCTCATGTCAAGTTGCCTGTTTGATTTTTGGGTTTGAATCATTTGACTGTTGTAGCAGATGCAACATATGATAAAATGTACACGATGAACCAGAACAGACCCACATCAGATAAATGACTCTCTTATTGAATGTGATTAATCCAAAAGGCCTTTAAACTGACACTCCTTTAAATCTAAGTCTTGGTTTTATTTATTCATGGAAAGATCCTACCAAATAGCACGCTACGGTATTGCAAAAATATGTGGTTTCTGTATATTAATGATTTATACAGATCCACCAAGATGTTTTATATCAGTTTTCAATCTGTTTTGTCCACCCAAAGTCTAGTTAATCATTGTCGTGTGAGGAAAATCAGACAAAAAGCATGCAGAGCAGAAGCAGGTTTTATTTATTAGTTATGCGTGTTTGCTTGGAATAGCTAAAATTCTCTTTGTTCACTGCCTCTGTGTTTAGATCAGGAGATTACATTTACAGTGAAAGGGTCCCATGAAGGAAGTCAGAAGATTTTGCTGGACTCTGACCCCAGCCTTAGGATCATCGTGTTTCACTGCGTTATAAATGAGCAGTCAAGACTGGATATCCTATTACCAGAAGAGGTACGTTCCCCTTCTGTATGTTGTTATTAACCTCAATGAAATTAGAAGAAGAAATTAATGTAACTGGTGAAGTGGACTCACCCTCTCAGCAGGAGAAGTTCTAGAGATGACAAACCTTTTCCTGTGTGAATCCCTACCGCTTTTTACCTTGTTTCAGTTGGCAGAGAAAAATGAAACAAAGGAATCCGGGGTCCTTTCTCTCCCTCTGAATTCACTCCCTTTGCAGAAGGAAATAATAGTAGAAGAGGTGAGTGCTGTGAACCTTTTGAAAGAAAGATTTCCAAAATGGACTTGTTATTGTCCTGCTAGAAATGAAATTACGAAGTGAACAAAATCACTGCGTAAAATTGTACGGCTATTTATTGAAAATGTTAAAAAAAAAAAAAAAGACTGTCATATTCATTTTTAAGGAAGCAAGTGTTAACAATAATTATAATAATAGGAAAATCTTTGCAAAACAGCATCCCAAAATTAGAATTAAGCGGTTTCGAGGAACAAAAATGACCGTCATATGCACATGCGTTCCAAAATTTCTTTTTGGACATTGGGGTAATTCCAGAATGGCTAGTTTTAAAAAATACAATCCAGAATACAAGCTTAATTCAGATCTTAACTTGTCTAATATTGATATTGAGTGCTTTTGTATGTAATATTTTTTCTGTTTTTTTTTTTTTTTATTTTTTTTTATTTTATTTTTTAAATAAGGTAACTTGTCTCGTTCTTGTGTCTCCTTCTAAGTGTGCACACTGTGAGCTGGTGTAACACATAAGCTCGTGGCACAAGTAATTGCCCCAAACAGACAGACTTCTTGATTCCAGAGCAGGGAGTGAGACTTCGGTTAATTGTACCAAAAGAATGTCCTTAGCCATACAAATTCTTATTTGAGAACCTCCTCTCTTACTGAATGAGCCTGGCCTCAGCTTGAAGGAAAGAAACGTTTTAAAATTTGGTGGTAATTTGCTTTATTTTCTGGATTTCTAGGATCATTCCTTTCACTTGTGCTTGACAGCAAGAAAATGGTAAGACAACCTCTTTTTGTCCTATCATCCAGGATGACTAAACTAGTTATCTAGGTTTTTTTCTATGGTAGGTGGAGAGATGAACGCATGCCGCGTGAGTGCTTTGTCCTGTACTCACGTGGTGCCTGAGGTAAGCGCAAGTCTGCTTCAGTCGCAGGATCATGTAGCTCGATGAAAGTTGGAGCCTTGGTGGGTTTCTTCAGAGTAAATTAGCCTATATTATGACTACTATTCCTAGACATGAGTAAAACTGCGCTACTCGCACATTAACTTTGCTGCCCATTTATACCAATTGTCAGATCCGCGTGATGACTAAAATAAACCCTATTGCTCTTTAAATTTGCAAAGTCACCGAAACAAACATAGGGCAGCCCGCATTCTGCCCCTTCTCCTGCTTCATTGAGCGTAATGGGCGCTGAGATCTGACCGTAGCTGAGATTGAAGACAACGAGGTTTTATGACACAGCTGAAGACTTCGTACGGTTCACAGCATCCTTACTATTGGGTGATACACAGAAGGGAAGCCGGGTGGATTTTCAAAACATGGGAGCAGTTTGTGTAGGTGAAATTCAGAGCACATGAAGAAGGGCTACCTGCTCAATCTCTGCCCATAACAGAATAGATTGAAACGTAAATCTAACAGATATATATTTATAGAGAGAGCAAGAGAATTTTTAATCTACCGCTAAAGAAGTTGTTTTAATAAGGTAAATCAGTTGACCTTATTCTGTTTTCTGAATTTGCTGGAGAACAGAGGTTACTAACAATAGCCCCTGAAACAGTCACGTTTGTGAAATATTGCTGAAAGTAATGTTCAGGATAGAGTTTGCAGCCACCAGAGGGTGATGTGAACCAGAAGATTTGGTCAATATTGAGTTCTCAGTTTATTTGTGTCGTCGAAGGCACAAAACACTAGCTGCCATTTGACTGGTTTTGTACCTTTTTTCTGCAATTTTTTGGGCTTGTGCTTCACAGTTCTTAAGGGAGAAAATTAAATGTGGTTGCCCACGTGGAAAAAATTATGGACATTCTTATGTATTTTCAGGATGAAGCTTGTAAATGCTTATCTAGAAATCTGTTCAGCTCACAGGTGAAAGGTTGGATTTCACAGGACAGAGGCTGAGCAGGGCGTGATGCTGCAGGACTTGCTCTGCAGTTCAAGCTCCATCACACAGCTCATTAGGACCTTCATCTTAAATACCTGCGAACAGGTGATGGTGGCATCACTTGAGTTTTCCAGGATGCCGCAGTGACAAAAAGGAATGGATACAGAAAATATTACTCCTGAAATTACCCCTTTTGGTGATCTTTCCCTGGCTTGTGTGTCTTGTCTTTGTGCCTGTGTCCACAAGAAGTCTAAAGCACCTTGGAAACTCCTCTTCATCCTCACTAGTACTCCTTGTTGGCAATAGAAACACTCCTTTTTCTTCTGTTCCTCGATCAATATACTGACTTGGAAACAGCTTGTTTTACAGATGATTTTTGGAGTTTTCTGACTACCTGCCCTACAGGTCTTGAAATCAGCTATAAATGACGCGTACATTGATTTGTCTTGTTATCTGTTCCAGCTCAGGAGACCTGGATGTGCGCTTGGGGTTTAATCTGTGCACGGAAGAGCAGGAGTTCCTGCGGAAAAGGAAGAAATATGTTGCTGCTGCTCTGAAAAAGATTCTTCATTTGGAGGAGGATCTGAAAGAGCACGAGGCAAGCCAATACAGTCCCCGGTAGTGACTCCTCTCTGGGGATCGGGGCCTGGATTACAAATTGAAACCACAAATAAAAAAACAGCTTAATTAGTCCTGCTGTTCTGAGGCAGGCCTGCCCACCTAGGGCAAGAGATGAGCAGGAGAAGTGGCTGGTTGATACAGCAGGGTGGGGAACGCAGGATAAGGCCTTTACAGCCCTCAAAACTTCTCAACAGCTCCTCAGTTCAACCCATTCCTGTTTATTCTTGATATTGTTCATGGGTCTCAGGAGGAACATTTATAGTGGGCAGACACAGAACAGGTGGGAGATGCTGCCTGGGAAACAGTATGCCTTAGCTCAGTAACAGAGGCAAGGTGGTGATCATGGCATTTGTAAAGGATTTGGAGGGGAGGAAGCAAAAATTTTCACACAGACATCTGAATAAAAATAATTTGGGTGGTTTCTGCAGCAGAAAAAGTGTATTGTTCGGAAAACTGACTACTAGAGTAAAACTATCAAGCGGGATGAGTGAATCTTACAGTATCATTGAGCTGTATCAATGAAATAGCTGATTAAAAGTGTAGCTTTATCACTGAAGCTCCTTGAGCCTCCATAATTCAGTCATAAGTTTTGGAACTGCTTATGTCTAGTTGGCTTTTTAAAAATCAGAAAAGTACAGACATACTGAGAACGAGAATCCTCTTTGGCTGACTACTAAAAGAAATAGTGCTGTGGATAGGATACAGATTTAAAAAAAAAATCATATTTTGCATTTCAGAGCAGAGAATAATATAGGAAGTAAAGTTTTCAAGAAAACTGGAAAGAACATTTTTACATAGCTGTCTAAAAGTTTCCTGAAACATAGAAAAGTATTTGAGGTGGTAAGACCAAAATGGTAAAACCAAAGCTGTTTTTTGAAAAGGTCTAATTACTCTGGCTCTACTATTCATGTATTTAACTTCAAAATTGTGGGAAAAAAAATACATCCCTCTCCCTTGTTAAGTGACAATTTATTTTTCTGTTCAAATGTATCATTAGAATTTTAATTCGTGATGAAGAAGGTTAGAAAAGGTAAACCCCAAAATATAACATTTTGAAGTTATCCTAATTTTAGTTAAGACAATCAAGTTTTTCCTCATTATCATTTTATAAAATTTCCTAGATTTTAAGTTCTTATCGAGTTTAGGGTAGAAAGAACATGTCCTTTTTTTTTTTTTTTTTTAATTTCATAGAATGGGCAAAATGTTTTCTTCCAGCTCTATTTATTGACTTTAGAACAGCAGGTCACTTGATGAAATTTGAAGCTAATACTTAAAAGGTATAAACGTACATTTTCCATAGGGCACGTAGGCATCCACACAACTCAAGATACTAACGGAAGCAAAGGGTGTACTTCATCAGGAAAAGATTAAGAGAAGAATAGTCTGTCTCTTCCATTACACTTGGACCTTAGAGGAGGGGGGGAAGCCCTGTTGATGGTTGTGCTTCAGGACATAAAGTAATTAGTGGCCTGAGGCCAGGAAGGCTTCAGCTATTGTGCGGTTTGGCTGATTACAGGGTGCTGTAAGTTCTTCTGAGACACTGGTCATTGTTAGAGGCAGAATCATGGATCCCTAATCTGTTCCGGCATGGTGAATCCTGTATTTTCTATGATGGCTTCTAATAATACACTTTGAGAAGAATTCCAGGGTGATGAGGTTGATTTCCAATTATATATTAAGTAAACAGCCTCCCACCCACCCGACCTCAGTGGGTAAGATAAAAACCTTCCCTCTCCCATCAGTCAGGTGGTGGCAACAGAAGCCTCTTGCAACAATCACGTCCTTTTTGCAGGAAGTAACATCACTGCTTGTATCAATGCCTGTAAGCTCTTATCTGATTTCTGCAGTAAGGAGGATTGCTTGTCTCTAACACATGCATGGCTTTCGCTCCTTCTGCCTTGCTGTGTCGAACAGGTGCCAGTGGTGGCCATCACGACAACTGGAGGAGGGACAAGATCACTGACAGCGATGTATGGCAGCCTGCTGGGTCTCCAGAAACTCAATCTGTTAGACTGCATTTCCTACATTGGTGGTTTATCGGGTACCACATGGTGAGAATGACCCAAACAAGGTTTATGTTTGCGCTCTCTTTGCTTACTCCCATTGACGATTTGTACAGCACCATCAGCTTATACGCCATTAGTAAATCAAAAGCATTTCCATTCTCCCCGCAATTTCCTCTGTGTCCACCTAGAGCAAAGAAGTAAAACATACTGAATAAGAGATTGTCACATTCATCAGCTGCCTTTGTCACCGCACTGACACAGTCTATGCCTGATTTTTTCATGTAAATGCTCTATTACCTTTTCATATTTTATCAATTATACCTTAGACTGAATGCAACGAAATTGACTTTAGACTGGAAATTGAAGAAAGATGGGAAGAAGAATTTATGCCTGCCATTTGCTGGTTATTCTCACTTCCATTTTGGATTTAGAGTGCACCTCCCTCTGGTAAAGGGTGTATTTGGGGCTAGTGGAATTAATACTGTCCCAGACAGTCCAACAAATGATGCCAAGTTACTGACCTTGGAGAGGCTGCAGCTATGGTTGCTCACTATAGCATTCTCTCTTCTCCCACTGGCCATACCACGGATGAGGTCATATTTTAAGTAACTTAAGTATTTAATCATGTGGGTTCCAGGTAGCTCCACTTCTCTATACCTGGTTGGAAACAGCGACAGGTTTTTTTTTTGCGCTGAATTGTCTGTCAATCCTTTGTATACGTCCAAACATTAATGGCAGGTTTGTCTAAGTATTTGCCAAAATTCTTTTAAGTTCTCTGTATGTATGTGGAGATCCAAGTGTACCTGTCTGTGTTACGATTTCAAGGAGACAAGTAAGAATGGTCATACCAGGACATGCCCAAGACCCAAGAGCTGTCCAGTCCTCTCGCTGGTAGGAGCCAGTAGCACGTACTGGCAAGAAGTATAAGACCAGAGTAAACTAGTAGTGACAGCTCCCCAGAATACTTCCCACCTTCCAAGAAATGAATTTTCTGAGGTCTTGTGGAGTCTTTGTATTTAATAGCCTTGGGCAGATATTTTTTCCCCTTGAATTTCTCAGATGATTTTTGTGCCCACATAAACTTTTATCATCAAACCCAGGAAAGCTTGGAGGTTTTGTTTGCTCTTGAAATAAGAGTATTTCAGGTGTGTTTAATTTTCAGTTATGAACCCTATAGGAATTGAAAAACAGGCAAACAGGTTGCACAAAAGTTTTTTGAAGCCAAACCACAGCATTAGTTCTCTTTCATTATTTTCTTCTAATGTTTCTTCAGGACAATGGCAAACTTATACGAAGATGCTAATTGGTCACAAAAATATCTGGAGGACGCAATCAAGGAAGCTCGCAAGCACGTAACCAAATCCAAGATCTGCTGCTTTTCTTTGGATTGTCTTAAGTACTATTATAATGACCTGATGGAGAGGACTAAAGAAGGACATAACACTTCTTTCATAGACCTTTGGGGGCTTGTCATTGAATCCATGCTACATGATAAGGTATTAATCCCCTTTTCCAGAAACTTGATGAACTTCTATAGCTATAAAGGAGAAGAAAATAAATCCTGGGATGCCATTCAGTACTACTAATGCAAATAATTAGTGGGTGATTAAATTCTGTATATTCAGATCCATTATTAAAACACTGCTCTTGCTTTAAAGTGCGGTTGACATTGAACTGAAGGACCCATGGCATTGCAGTCAAAGGTGTTGTTTCTTCTTAAAGAAAGAATAATCCTGAGAAAAAAGTTGTTCTGAAATGTACACTTTGGGCGTGAAATATTCTGACTAGAGGAGGTATTTAAAAATTTGAAATAATTTACTTCATTAGCATATATGAATATATGCATTTATAAAGTGACTTAATTACAGAGTGCAAATGGAGACGATTCAAATAGCAGGAAAGACCATCCTGTAAATATGTTATCAAGTTTTAAGAAAGAGTGATAGGAATTTTGGTACTTTAAAAATAGCATAACTTAAGTAATTTCCTTTCAGTTTATGTTTATACAAGGAAGTTTTAAGTTGTCATGTGCAGAAGAATACATTCTTGCATATGAATATACTTGAAAAATATATTTAGATATGCTAAACTCTGTTCCCTGAGATCCAGCCGAGGAAAGTACTTTGCCTTTCACTTAGCCACGTATTTCTTTCTGGGAATGTTTTCTTTTTCCTTGCTGAATCTACAGTCAACCTCTCTGCATATCTCAAAATCCAAGAACCCATATAGGGTATAGCTGCTGCCTCTGGGATGCTTACCAAGTTTGGAATATCCCATGGCAGATATTTCTGCACAATCTGGTGAGCTGAGAAAGGGAAGGAGAACCTGGATAAAGCTCATAATTCACATTTTACTATTTCAAGTGCAAGCTGTTTTTCACTTCATTCCATTAACCTCTTTTAATCAAAACCAGAAAGATGAGCATAGACTGTCAGACCAGCGGCAGGCTGTGGATAATGGTCAGAACCCGTTGCCCATCTATGTGGCCATCAACCTCAAGTCCACCTATAGTGCTCAGGCATTCAGAGGTAATGATTATGATCCAGATTTCTTAACACTTTTATAATTTATGTAATCTGAACTAAGACTAAATGCATGTAATCGGCTTTAATAATACAACAGACCTTTCACATAATAGTGACTAACACTTAGAAATAGAAAATCCAAACATGTTTAGTCTTTAGAATTTGAGTTTTCTATGCTGCCAGGAGCAAAAATATATTTATACCACAGAAGATGCCAGACTCACAATTTATCCTGATCCCAAAACCTTGTAAAAAACCTAAATCTTACAATGGTTTACATGGTCTTATTTTGAACAATTAAGGAGAAAACTTTGAGGTTTTGGGTCCAGTGGCAGGAAAATCACTATTTTCTCTAGTATTAATTTTCACAGTGTTTGTTTAATATGAGCAGCTGAATACATGACACCAGGTGAACGCTAAGCTCTCTGTCACCGGTGCCCTTAAGGGAACGAGTTATAACTGAGCAATATATGCTTTTGGGTAAGATTAAATGCACAGAACACTTATGGTTTCATTCGGACCGGGGCTTTTCTGCTGAAGATTGCTCTATCAAAAGACGTACATTCTCTCAGGGCAATAGTACTGCTATAGCTGGTGAACAGCATACTATGAACTAGCCAGAGTCTTTCTCATGATGTATTCCTGCTCTCTAGTACTCTTCTGTTTAGCAAAAGTTAACACATTATTGCCTTTTCATGATTTGGCTGCTGTCGCCATAGAGTGGCTGGAGTTCACTCCCTATGAAGTCGGTCTCCTGAAATACGGAGCATCTATTCCCGCAGAACATTTTGGAAGTGAATTCTTTATGGGAAGGCTGGTGAAGAGGCTCTCGGAGACTCGGATCTGCTACATGCAAGGTGATTATTGCCTAGAGGGAAAGGTGGCCTACTCGAGAGGCAACTGGAGCGAGTGAGCATGTGGTGTGTGGTGGACAGCCCTGGGAAGACACCAGCAAACAGGTCGAACAGGTGTGAGTTTGCATTAGCAAGGACATACTTAGGAAGTATGCCCATGAAGATATCCATCCAGACAGAAAGGAAGTATCCAAGGGGAAGGACTGAAGGTATGTATCAATTAAAATTCTTCCAAGACTACTCCATCAAACAGTTTCTATTCTCTCTTCCCAATACAGGCATGTGGAGTAGTATATTTTCCATAGATGTGATGTATGTCTGGAATTTGGCTGCTGATTCAGAGGACTTCTGGTGCAGATGGACCAGAGACAGAGTAAAAGATATTGGTGAGATGTTTTGTGTGTTGTTTTTTTTTTTTTTTTACCACCAGTATCAGTATATATCGCTTATATTCTGTGCAGAGGTCTGATGCCTAAAGACATGCTATCAAATTCAGGGAGAGAGATGAGGAAAACAAAGCAGAGATATCAGCTGAGAAATTTTTCTGCCTGACTTAGAAGAACTAAACTGTGCTCCTTTGGCAAAGCTTTGGTAAAGCTATGCTTTTTTCTAAAGGACATACAGTCACAAAAACAGTCTCCAGCAGACATGCAAAAATAACGTTGTATTAAGGACATATCTTAAGATTGTTAAGTTAGGATACGGTCCTCCTTGGCCACTAATACTGTCAATAGAGAAAACATCTCTTGCAGAGGGCTGTTTTCTCCACTGAACTGCCCATGGAGAAAGCTCACTCTTGCTGTTAATTGCACAGGGAACCCGGAGCGACTGGCCTCCTAACTTAGCTTATGTTCGCACTTGGGTGATATTCACATGCTTTCTGAAGGTGTCCTGTTCAAAGGCCAGTGTTGCCCTGTTTGTTTTGGGACGCGGCTCTCCCCTGCACCACATGCAGCAATAGAGGTGGGCATCATTTGAGGAAGCCTGGAGCGGGAGGTGATGCTTGCTGCCTGCAGGCAGCTGTCATTAATTCACTGTGTAATGCTGAGTTTTGTTTGGTAGCATAGACCTTAAAGGCTTATAACTATGTTTGATTTACCTTCGGAGTGGGGGATGGTGACAAATGTGCTTATAAGTTACTCCATTTTTACAAATATTGATAATTTCAGAAAACTGTCCTAAACTCTGAACAACTTCTTTCCTTCTTGCAGCGGAAGAGCCCTTTCTGTCCATGAATCCTTATGAGGTAGACACGTGTCTGTTCACTCCCTCGAGCGCCCTCTCCTCTGCTCTGCGAGATGTCTTAACAGGACGCCCAACCATTGCACAGTATCCCAATTTTATCAGAGGTTTCCAGATGCATAACAAGTACCTGGAGAGTGAAGGATTTTCTACCTGGAAAGGCACAGTAACGCAGCACGTTTTTCAGTAACATCTTGAGGTGGTTTAGGTTTGGGAATTCATTTAGGACTTCCAACGAGGAGGAAGATACAAGACTGACTTCTGAAATTCCACTTCTCCCTTCCACAAATGGAAGTCGTGGAAGCCAGATTTTAACAGCGTTTCATTTGGGGAAGGGGGGGGGAGGGGGGTTGAGGAGTGAAATTCAATTTGGTTGTCTGGGAACTGTGTTCCAGTGGACAAGGTGAGCTCAGCCTGAGGAGGCAGGAGGGATCTCCCCTTTAGCACCAAAGCTGCTTGAGTTGTCCAGGAAGGAAGGAAAGAAACATCTGTCACTTACCCCTGTAAATCAGTGCTGCTAGTGAGTCAAAGGACGGCAGGGAAAATGGGGGGCAAAATTCTCCATTCTTCCCTCTTTAACTTTCTGCAGCGGAGCAGTCAATCTTGTTTTTTATTTGTTATAACGAGAAATGTTTGCGTTTCAGACACAGTGATAGACTCCTTCCCAAATAAACTGATGGAAACAGCAGATGATGAGCTCTCCCTGGTTGATACTGGTTTTTTCATCAATACCAGCTACCCACCACTTTTGAGATCGAAGAGGGAAGTAGATGTCATCCTGCATTTAAATTACAGTGGAGGGTCCCAGACATTGGTAAGAAAAGCCGTCATACCTGTGATCTTTTTCCTTCGTGGTCTTTTGGTCTCTAGCGCTCATCAGTTAAACCAACTAACTTTCCAGTACTGGAATGGGAATTAGATGATTATTATATGATTTATTATTTAGATTATTAGGTGATTTATTTCTCGGTAACTAAGAAGGATATTAGAAGTCGGTGATGGATGTAGGCATTTTATAATCATCAAGGTCTTCACTGCAGTGGATCTAAAGGCTTTTGAAAAGCTGACTGAGGAGTGCTCTGGAGCTGTGACACTGATTTTGGTTGTCCTTGAACTGAGCAAGTTAGAGAGGCAGTAGAAAGTCCTGACAATATTTTAACAGATTAAATAGGAAAGCCTATGTGTCTCTGGGTCTGTTTATCTCATATCAGTCTTAGGGAAACGTACTGACTAATGCCAGACTTGATTGATAATGAAAAAGAATATAATTAGTGTTGCATACATAATGAGAATAATATAAAAATAAACATAGGCTTGTAGTAAATATAGCTGTTAAAGTTTTTTTTTCATGAGGTCATGAGGTATGTTGATAAATGTATTTGTTAATCGGGAGCCATTATCAAACAATCACAAACCATGCAGAGGACAGAGAGATTGGGAAAATGGTAAATAATGAAGAAGTCAAGACAATGATGCAGAATAATCTGGACTGATCTGTTCCTTCTCTATTCTTTCAGTTTCTTTGCCTTCCTGTTCTGAACCTGCTTCATCAGAATTATAAAGTCAGTGCTCTGGCTTTTGGCTCCATTTACAAGCTCAAAGATAGTGACTGTTCTCTTGTTTTGCCTAAAGCAATGCAGAAAATAAGATAAGCTGCAATGCCTGGTGTGGTTAAGGCTGTTTCTGTCTGAAACTTAACATCTTCCCAGAGGAAGATTCATGTTAGCTGATGGAGTTTAAAAAATCTAGGTCTCTGGATATTTTTTTGAGTTTTGATTATTTGTGTTAATTTTATTTATTTTATTCATTCATCCAGCCCCTGGATCAGATTGCAAAGTACATCTCGGGGCAAGGAATCCCATTTCCCAAAATTGAGATAAGTGAGGAAGACAGGGAAAACTTGAAGGAGTGCTATGTGTTTGAAGATGCTGACAGTCCACAAGCGCCGACAGTGCTCTTTTTCCCTCTAGTAAATGACACCTTCAAGAAATATAAAGCTCCTGGTGAGTCATCTGTGGCTAGAAATTTTCATAAAAAGTCACTTGCCTGGTGTGTCCTCTCCATTTCATATCTAACGTCTCACTATCTTCTCTGACCTTGTTTCCAATGCCGGCATTATCAGTCTTAGCACTGACAAAACTAACTGGTCCGTGTCAGTACGGCTGAACTGTGAGAACTCTGGAAGCTTTCCTAATACCTTTGAGATGAAAATAGGCACTTACTCCACAAGGACTTACTAGAGAGAGTATGAAGTTAAAACTCCCCAAATACATACAGCAAGGGTGGCAGGTCCTCAACACAAGCTGTTATACTGTACAAACACACACTTGTTATGCGCTGCTGCTTGCAAACAGAGATGGAGACAAAACCTTCTGGAGGTTTTGGTAGTAGCCCATTCATCTGGGTTGTGTTCACATACTTGAAAGAAATCTCCCAGATGGAGGACTGAGTGAACATAGCTCTATGTTTTTAATATGAACTATGTCCTCTGCCCAAGTGCCATCATTTCTCCTGGACTTTGAGTGAGAGGGTTGTTATTTCATCCAATACCAGAGTATTTTGTTTTCCTTCTGCTTGCACTTTTCTAGTTTGGGTAACAAAGACTTTTATGTCATCCCATCAGTGGTCTACAAGTGCTGCTGCTGCTGCTAATCAATGTTGTTCTCATTCCCAGCTGTTTGGTTTTACATCATTTTTGAACAGAGGCTTGATCCAGAGGCTGAAGAATATGGTGCTACTAGACTACTTTTACATCCCTCCAGCAAATCATATCTTTCCTTCCAAATGTCCCTTTTCTACCTATAATTACTTAAATGACTGATATGAGCCACATACTGCAAGAAAACTTGATGGGTGCATCTCCTTGTGGTTTGTTCCTCAGGTGTGGAAAGGACTCCTGAAGAGATGGCCGAAGGCAAAGTTGATGTCTCCACTATCCTCTCCCCATTTACGACAAGGGAGGTGTGTTTCAGTGAAGAGAATTTTGACAAATTGGTGAATCTGACTGATTACAATGTCCTGAACAACGAGAAATTGATAATTCGGGCCTTGCGCTTGGCAGTGGCACGGAGGAAGCAGCGGAATTATTAGTCACCACCTGCTGGCTTTAACCTTGCATGCAACAATGCAACCATGCAACAATCTTGAGTTAAACAATCTTTAACCTTGCATGCAACAATGCAACCATGCAACAATCTTGAGTTGTCTGTTATCTGGTGAGATTGAGATGTTTGATACTTGGCAGTGTTACTCGCCGTAGAAAACGCATCATCCTGAGGACATGCTGGACTCCGATTCATCCTATTTATGTGACTGTTCAGACAGACAGTTTGGAATTTACCGGTGGTTTAATCCAAATCAAACTTCAAAGCAGCAAATCTGTGTTTAGTTTTGTTACCTTGCTACTTTACCAATTGACATATATATTCTGTATAAATTAATATAGTGTTGTGTAAGATAATAATGAAATATGTAGCACATTAAAATGTGAATCAAACCAGTATTTATATGTTTCTTTTCTGTTTGGCGGAAGAGCAATCGCTTGAGCTGGAATTTCTCTGGTAAATAGCTAATCCATTATGTTGGTCTTGCTTATCTTAATTATTGACCCGCTGAAGGCTGTCACCTCTGATTTGTTTGCCTGTCCGCTATGAGGTTGTTTTTTAACTGGCTTTCTTCACTGGTCTTTGAAAATAAGAAGTTACTATCACTATTGGATAAATCCATACAGTTCTATCAATAAAAAAATACCCCTGAATTGGGTCACCTTTGTTTCATGTAGTCAAACAAATCCTCTGAGCTGCTGTTCACAGAACCACCTACATTCAGCCTAAGTAGTAGCCATGTTACCCAACTTTCCTTTCGTTTTCCCTTGGAGTTGCTGCTGACTGTTCTCTCTCACTCATCTTCACCTGCCTTGACTGTTCCTGAAAGATTACCATGCAATTTCTCCCAGCGTTTCATAAGATGGGAAGTGGCTGCTAGCTGTTTGCATGGAGTACGGCAATGCCAGAGGGCCTTCTGAGCTCCCTTCCAGCTATATTTTTCGCAATGCTTTCCTGCAAACGGTCTTTTTGCAGGGGTTGTCCTGAAAGAGTGGTTCTCATCACCAAAAATCCTAGAGGTCTTCTGGGGGGAAAGGTAGCTGCCAAAGGCTCTCTTCTTGCAGCTCTGCAGCAAGCAGATCGCAAGCACAGGCTTTCACAATAGGAGCCCTGACACACCAAGAGGTTGGGCACAGCAGCTCAGCAAACGCTTGGGATCATCTTCTCTTTGATAACAAAAGGCTCCTACTGCTGCAATGAACTTCAGACTGAGTCGCCAGGGCAGAATTGGTGTTGAGATCAGGGTCTTGATCATGCTCAGAAGTGACAAATTTGTTTGTATGGAACAAAGTTCTAGGAAATGGACGGGAGAAACAGATTTCTCTTCTATGGAATAAACGGCTGGTTACGCATCCTAGAGCAATTTGGGTGGTGGAAGAGGAGGAGTGGGCAGTGTTTTTCACCTGTGAGCGTGTTCATTGTGTTTACGCACCTGAAACAATGGAAAGGGCACTGTATAACCCTGTTTCCAGGTACAGAATTGCACATTTAAACCTAGATTATCAGCTTTCTGTGTGTGAGGCAGCTGTAATTGTGGTTCAGCTCCAGAACAGTAGAATATCAGCTCATGGGATCCCTCTGCGTCCTTTCCAGACACATCTTTGGGTTTACTCCCATGGTTTCTAGACCTTTTTGCTGAAAATGAGAGACGGATGGAAGCTGTTTCAGTCTGTTTTACAGGGGAAACTTACTCAACAACAGGATGGGAAAAAGCCAGATAGGTGCATGACGCAGCCTGAGCCTGATTAACCTTGCTTTTCATCAGGGCTAATTAGTCCCTCTTCTAACCATGACTAATTACTGTACTGACATAGCTGTGCTGCAGCCCAAGTCAGCACTGGGGTATCTCTGCATTGTGTCCTGCTGGCTGATATGAAACCTGCCTTTCCCTCTCGGAGGGAATTCCTCCTACTCTCAGATCACTCTGTGGCTCTTTTCTTCAGCTTTCCCAATATTTCAATATCCTCTGTTTGAAACAGGGAGCCAAAAGCAACTTTTAAATTTTTTTTTTTTTAATTTCCAGACCATTGATAAAAACACCCAGTAGGCTTAAAACTGAGCTGTTTGCAATCTCTTTAGGCATATTTCCTTCTGAGGGACTACTCCCTCCTTTGACTACTGCTTTTTGTGATCTGTTAGTTGTCCGTCCTTAATCTGTTTAACACCTGGATGACGTTTGTTGCATCTATTTCTTAAGTAAGAGTGTCTTCCGATGCCAAACGGTTTATGAAATACAAATTATATCTTGTCTGTGAAGTTACCTTTATCAATCAGTTCTTGACTCATTGCAAAGTGAAATTAGATTATTTTGAGTTTGATTTTTCTGTTAAATTTCATAATAGCAAGGATGCTGTTTTTTTAAAAAATCTCATCTTTTGTTACCGCTTGTATACTCACTTTGTATTCTCTCACTGAGCCTCACATGATGCTAGCAGTGCCCTGCAGAGTGAAGCCTTATAAATGTGAGGACATAAAAAATAGGTGAGAATATAAAGAACAATTAAAATTAATTCAATATTAATTTCACCCTCCCAATATATCCTCTTTGAGGTTAGTCACTTAAGCACCTTAATTCAGATGCACAAAGTAAAAAAATTTGAGAAAGCGAGTGAGCTTTCAAAGCTTTGCCTTTAGAATGGAAACTTTTACAATTTCAACAGGTGATTGGGGCACTGTTTCATGCAGTATTTGTGCTGCAATAACTGCTTGGCTGAAGGACAACTTGCTGCCTGAGTCAGGCAAAATGGAAGGTGAAAAGGGGACAAAAAAATTCTTTCCAATGTGTCTCAAGCAAAGACCCACCTATTCCCTATAGGCAATAAAAATCTGCAAAAAGTATTTTCTATGCGCAATGACTTGTTCAGATGTCCTTGGCCAAAGAAGTCCTTGTTGCCTATTCCTGGGAAGCCAGGTGGACCCCGGCTGGCACCAGCCACCTCCACACAAGGAGCTGGAGTTTGACGGCCCTCCAGTGCGCAAAAGCACTGCGGCCTCCTCAAGAAGAGTTGGGGATGTTTAAAAGTATAAAACATTTGCTTAGTACCCATAGCTGTGACGGCAAAATTCCTTTCAGGTCTCGACGTCCCGCTAGCTACATCTGCAAAGACCATCCTTCTGCAGTGCCGGAGCCTGGGTGTCTGCGCCTCCGTGCAGGTGTGCAGCAGGTACTCACCTCCCGGGCAGTGAGGAGGAGAAGAAGGAGGAGTTGGGGATTGCTTAAGTAGTGTTGCGGGGTGAGGCGGCGCTGAGTCAGGCACTAACACACCTGCCTGCCTGCTCCCGGCAGCTTAAAGCACGAGAAGCTGCCTGGCTGAGACTCCTCTGTACCCATCCACTGCCACGTTTCACACCTGGCTCAGAGGCAGGAAAGACCACGATGGGGCTGTTCTACAGTAAGACCGAGGTAAGAAAAGGAAAGAGGAGGCTCTGTGATGAGCTGTGCGGGGATACCTTTGGTAGAAGAGGGGACTTGCTGTGGGAGGTGGTGTTCCACCTCCTGTATCTTCAGCTCTGAGATTTCTTCTTCAGCACCAAGGCTGTGAGCAAAGTGGGGCTTCTGCTGGGGTTTTGTGCCTACTTTGTGTTTTGGCCTTTGGGAGTGCAAGGACTTTAATGCTGCAGTAATTTCACTATTTTGAAAATCCCCAATTCACAAAGAAAGAAAAAAGCAAAAAGAGATCTTTTTGTACATTGCTGTTGACCTTCGCTTCCATCCAATCGGGCAAGGCAAAAGAAGCCACTGAGGAAAAATAAGGAGGTATTCGTAATGTCTATGAGTGCATGGGGAAAGCCAGGAAACTAATACTATGTGAGGTGTTAAATATAGCTCTCTTAAATATTGTGGGAGTTTTTGAGGATAAGGGAATGAGTGGTGACACATCGTTATATATTGATCTACATATTCATTGCAGTGATATTGCCTGCTCTGTAGGTAGTGTGCATGAACTGTCTCTTATATGTCTTTGTTGCATTACTACATAGTTTTGCTCTTTTCTTTTTTTGCTCCTCTTGGTTGTTGTGGTTTGTGGTTTTAAGGGTTGTTTTGAGATTTTTTTGATTGGTTTTGCTGTGTGGTTTGGCTTTTTTTTTTTGTTTGCTTTTTGGTGTTTTTTGTCATTTAGAGCATTGAATGTGCAGTTTTTCCTCCTATTATTCCTTTAAAAAAGACAATTTTCTAGGGAACAAAGTACCTCACCTTCAGCCCCTATACTTTTGATTAAGTACCATGTTTGATCCTTGCTTAGGATGAGAGAGGATGATAAAATCAAACCAGTTTCCTGGCAGGTTTGTTAAATGTCTTTTGATAACCACTTAGGTGGTTTCATAAGATTTCCACTGATACTTTCTTGTGAATTTTGCTTAAAGGAAGATTGGATCAGCTGAATTATTCAGAGAGAAATAGTTACAGGGTTGTTGCTTTCAACCCCCCCGTCTGAGAAGTTTGGGATAGGTCCCTGGAAGACACTTTTCTGGTCCTCATTATCTGAGCGCCAGCACTGCTCTACGTCAAACATAACAATGGAGTTATATAGCTATAAACCAGCTGATGAGCAGCATCGTTACACCATGATATTGTTACTAATTCCTGCCCTTCTAGATTGTCTGCTGTTTGTTGTGAAATATAGTGGATATATATGACATCCTTTGAATTTGCACAGACCAAGATGTGTGTCAGCTCTATTAATAACACAGCGAGGCTCACTATCGTATGTTTCTCTGTGATTGGGTTGTAAACGTCAGACACTTTAAGTTGAGGGTTACCACAAGTTCCTTCAGAATGGAAAATGGAGGACATCAGAGGTTTGGTTTGTGATTGAATGTACATTTTGGGTCTCTGCCCACACCTGGATCCAAAAGGAAGAACCTCAGTTCAGAAATGTTTTGGATGATTGGAAATGAAACACTTAAGCCAATGCTGTCTCTGACTGTGCTTCTGTTCTTTCTCTCTGCGTGCTCATCCCACACATTTTGTATACTGTTCAACAGACAGAACCCTCTCCATGCAACTTGCTTACTGTGAAAATCATACGGATGAAAAATGCCAGGAAAGCAGACTTGTGTGAGTATCTTCGCTATACCCTCGGAGCATCTATGTGCTTGTAAAACCACTCGGAATATAACCAAGTGTCACAAACACTACAGCGTATTTATAAAAGGAGAAAGAGAGATGTGTGTGGTATGCTGAAGACGAGGCAGCGTAGTTAGAAGATATTTATTCTTTTGTCTTTGCCAATGTAATGCTGAAGTCTAGCCATCAGTTGTAGTTCAGAAGATGTTTGCACAGAATGCATAAAATGTTTTACATCTGAATCTGTGAAGAAAGGTTTATTCACAGGGAAGGCCGAGGATGAGAGGAAATGGGTTCAAGTTATGTCAGGGCAGGTTTAGATTGGATATTAGGAAACATTTTTTCACTGAAAGGGTTATTAAACATTGGAATAGGCTGCCCAAGGAGGTGGTGGACTTAGGGACATGGTTTAGAAGTGGTTTTGTCAGGGTAGGTTAATGGTTGGACTTGATTTTAAAGGTCCCTTCCAACCTCAGCAATTCTATGATTCTAAGGCTGCAATAAGAAGTTTAGATGGGGCACTTCTTTCTATGATTCCTTCTTACAATATTGTCCACCCTGTGCATCCCTGGGCCTATCACAGAATGTTTTATGTGAGCCCTGAGCTGCATGCTTGGACTCATGGACTATTAAATTTGATTCAGCCATAGGAACAACCATGTTTCAAAACTTAGCTGAGGGCTCACACCGTTACCTTTTTCTATTCTTACTGATTTTTACAAAATGTCCAGGAATGGTAGTTACATAAAAGTTAATTAATGCTCTATAAATATCTGAACTGCAAAGTACCAGGAAAAAAAGCCGTGAATGACAATCACCTCCAACCTGAGGAGATGTCTGACTGTCTTGTGCTTATTCATTTATACAAATAAGAAGATCTGAATCCAGAATCTTTCTATACGAATCAGATCAAGCTAAATTCATTCAGCTAAAATGATGCAAGACAAGACATTTCTTTAGGCCTTTCCAAAGTGATTTGCTTTGAGTTTTGCTGTAGTTTCTTGAGAGACCAAAGGTGTATGAAAAGATTCCTACTCCTGTTTTTACTGGAAAGAAATAAGGTGCCTTGTAGTTGCTGAATGTATGGGGAAGAGGAGTCTGTATGAAGCTTCCCACTGGACTACTTCTAAAGTGCGGAAAGGAGATTTGAAGCTCAGTTATAGGCTGGAGAGAAATCCCGTGCTACCACTAAAACCTATCTGAAGGTACAAACATGCACTCAACTGATGGAACGGGGTGTGGAAAACTACAGCCCTTAGATATCTCCCCACATAATCATGTTCTGTTAAACCATCTGCATCATCTGCATGATAATGAGTTTACCAAACTTCCTCTCCACCTTTTTCTCATCTAGATCAATGCTTTATATTTTTGTCTCGAAACTATTTTTATTCTGAAGGGAATTTCCTATGCTTTGGTGCTGTCCTTCCCAATACTAGAAAATTTCTAGGACAAGGGACAGGTACAGAAATGCTCAGGCATTTCTGCTTTCCAGTCCAAGACATGTCCCACCAGTCTGTAAAGCTGCTTAAAGGAGCAGTTTGACTGACAGAGGGGCTTTCAGAGTGTGGAACAGGGTCTGGAGCAGCAGTAAAGCCACTGCCTGGGCTTTCCAAGCTAAGGCTGTTCTGCGTTACACTGTGAAGTGTATACTGGATGTTGCCTGCAAAACAGAACGACAGACATTCACCACCAACACTGCCAAGCTATCACCTGCTTGAAAGGGTAATATCAGTCAAAATATTGAGGGGAGGGAAGTTTGCATGAAAAAAACCAAAAACAATACTTGCAAAAGGTGAATTCTTTGCTTGTTAGGTACTTCTGTCATGCAGGAAAAGAAAAATCATACCAGTCATGGCACTGCCTTGCTTACATTTAATTGTTGAATCTGGTTTTGATTGACAGCTGCTTAATTCCAGTAACATTTGATTATGCTGAAAGTAAAACTTGTCAGCTGCATTTATCAAACAGATCTGCTTTCAAATTGTTTCAGGATGTAGTTTTCTATGCGGCCAGACTTGCCGAAGTCACGTATTTCACTGACACACACTTTATCATATAAAAGAAACTTATATTTCAAATGTTTTAATAAATTAATTTAACCTCTGGTTAAACTCCCTGGCAATGTAAAAGCTAGTGCAAATTGCATGTTGGTAACTGTACGTGACTTTCACTGAGAAGGAGCAAAATGGGAGGCTTAAGATAAAAAATGTAGCACTTGTACAAAATTTTGCTGGTTTGTGTGCAAAACTGGGGAAATATTGTTGAGTTATTTCAGTCGTCTTTACAGTTTCCGAAAGAATAGCTTGACACAGCCTTAGGAAACCCAGAAGCATGTGGACCTCCATCACCAGCTATGTATACTTCTTTACAGTATCATTTTCCTAACACTGATTTATTTTTTTTTCTCATTCTTCCTTTTCCCAGCTCTGTTTTTATCACTTTCCTTTTTCTCCAAACTTTTGTAGATAGAACAGGTTGGCAAGTTTCACCTATTTCTCAATTATCTTATAGATTTTTTTAACATTTTAAATCAGTTCCTTCTATCTCTCGCTACGTGTGCCCATCCTTTTGTTTCTGAAGTGAATCCTATTTTATTTTCTCCTCTCAAGATCCCTTCTTGCACTAGGTTTCTGTGGAGTTTTTGGATCACTTTGTTTAATACTCATTTACTGTTTAGAAGGTCTCCCAACCTGGTGTGACGTGTTAACTTCGTTATTGGTCTATCTGCTCTAATTTCCAGGCAACGGAGATGGGAAAATTAGTGTATAACAATAGCCCCTCCAAACCTCACTAACATCTCCCATGGAACAGATAATACAAGACCTTTAACGGAAGTTCAACGCATAAGAATTTTATCTAAGACAATTTAAGCTGTTTCATTCTGCTTTTTAAACCCTGAATCTTTTTAATGCATCCTAGCGCTATTCGGTCTCTTCTTCCCACTGATCCATCAGTGTGTAAATTATAACACTAATTTCCACTTGTGTGATGATGCGTAGCTGATATAATTGATACCACCTGTGAATTTAGTGCCTTGTTTGTGTTCTCCACATTCCCCCTTCCCACTGAGCACACCCACGTCCCAGTCAGGCTCATTGGGGCTCTTGATATTCCTGGACTTGTGAACACTTGCCAGTTCCCAGATTTGGGTGTGTGTCCCATCTGCATACTGACTCCCTAGTGGGGTGAGACTTGGATGTGCACCAATCCAACCCACCCTTAAAACTGGGGCTTTCTCTGCAGAAAATTTCAAATTTCAAGCTCAGCCTCTCAGAATCCTTGGACAACCACCATAGCTCCAGAACACACAGAAAGGCATGTGTTTGCAGCACGTGGTTCAGTTTCGGAACTCCCCGTGGCAGGAGATCAGGGATGCCAGAAGTTTACGTGGGTTCCAGGTGGAGACTGGGAAAGTTCATAGAAGAAAAATCCAGTGAATTTGTGAGGTCTGATAGAGCATTATATGATGCTTGCCCTCTTATACTCTTCCTTAGACACCCACCACTAAATTCTCCTCTGGCACTGATGTCCATCCCTAGCAAGACCAAAGATCCTTCCCCACAAATCACAAAGGGGCTAAAGAACAAGATACTGGAGAGAAACGAAATCATTAAGTGGAATTAACAGATGAAAAAGAAAAGGAAACAGAGTGTTAAGGGTTAAACAAAAAGGTAAAAGTAGGCAACTGGATGGGGATGCTGAGCTGAGCAATTTTAAGCCATCATTCTCTGCTTCCTGAAAACATCCAAGACCCCTCAGTGGACGCGGCCTGTGGGCCCTGAGCTGAATTGACCTTGACTGGTGTAGCATTTAAAATATTCTTCAGCATTTTTTAGTGAGAAAATGATATTTTTTGGACTTTTTAATAGAAGGCTTATATTAGTTTGGGTACAATGTTTTATAAAATTATTAGGTATGTTTTGTATTTCTATCAAAAAACATATTTTACGGCATTCTGTCACATATGAGATCAATTCGTGGAAAGGCCCTTTTGATCCTGAAAAGAAGTATAGCCAGTGAAACACATTATTGTTTGAGGAACTATGGTCTGATGTGATACTTATTGCAGGAACCCACAGACTTCCTCTGGTGTTTTGTTCTTGCACTGTTGTTATTGTTTCATTGTTATTTATTACTTACTTCACCATTTAAGCAGTTGCAATTACCAACAGCTATTGTTCTAGGTGCTGCTTGAAATCTCATTATGAAATAAGAGGACATGGACTGATAAAGCCCAACAGGGGAGAAAACAGGGGAAAAAAAAGTTAGGTTATTTAGCAAAGCCTCAGCAAAGAGGTATTTTAAAGAGGGACGTAAATGAGACTAGTAATGCTGTTTTAGGGATGCTTGTAGGGTGCTCCACCCAATGTGAAGGGCAGGGTGGGAGAAAGTGTGAAAGCTTTTTAGTGAAGTTTAGCTATTAGGAGATTGATGTTGAATGCTCCCTGGAGGCAGGAACTGATCTCCCAGGACTGCATGAATTCTGATAGTCTGACTGCGAAGGGCCTTGGGAAGGAAGATGCTTACTTTCACAGAAGTAACCCACATTCTTATTTACAAAAGAATATAAAAAGTTCCAATAATCTAAATTATCTAATATTCTGAACTCTAGAAAACAGTAATGCTTGCCTGTCGACCCACCCTCAGCCAGATGTCTGCTCAGCTCTACTGTGTGGGAGGAAGAAGAAAAATGCTTTTCTCAGCTGGTGGTGACCA
Source organism: Vanellus vanellus (assembly GCF_965231255.1). Taxonomy (NCBI): domain Eukaryota; kingdom Metazoa; phylum Chordata; class Aves; order Charadriiformes; family Charadriidae; genus Vanellus; species Vanellus vanellus. The sequence continues at coordinate 30,440,185 of NC_138911.1, read as the reverse complement.
GTTGTATTTTGTGACGTGGATGGGTCCAAGTGAGGGGAGACATGATACAAAGAGATGATCTGGGCAAACAGTGAGACCACATTCTTGGTTCCGATCCCTTCAGCACAATAAGAAAAGCTATACCCTAACAGTCATGAAAAAAATCTACCCCCTAGAAATAGCCTCAGTGTGAGGACTTAAAGGCAGTCCAAGAGGAGGATGATGTCCACATTTCTGCCCAGGTTACAGGTGGGCTGGAGGTTGCACCTGATATCATCAAAAATGGAGGTAGAATTAAAATTAAAAATTTTTGGGTTAGCCCTGTTTGAATTTGAGCTGTCTGTGAGGCAGGTGAGATTTTTAGCTCCGACCAGAACAGCTTGTGCCCTGCTGTTGTCTGGGATACACCGTGGTGCTGGGGCCATGGTGTTTCTGAGCACGGGTCGTATCGCTGTAATGCTTTCTAATGGCAAAACACAATCAAGATCCAGTCCTGCTGCTATCCTGGAAGAGAATTAGAAACTTAGTGTAATAACTGGACGAAGAGACTGTGCTGTCATAAACACCTGCTGCCACACCTGCTTTTGGCAGGATATTGCCCCACAGCGATACCACAGCTGCCACCCCAAGCACGTTTGACGGCTGCTCACGTGTTGTGGTCAAGGGGAGGGACAAAACAGGTCGCTGCTATGAAGTTCTGCTGTGTGTATCATGTGGGAACGCAATGACCGTAGTTAGGTGGTGGTTAGGTTTACGTACCAGGGTAATGATGATTTGCTGGCATGTGGCTGGCAATGGGAGTCATGTATGTGGAGGCACTTGATACAAGGCAATGAGGGATTGTGGCATGACCGGCCGGCTTGGGCACAGGATACCCTGTGGAGTTCCACTTCTCACATCCGCTTGTGCCTGGAGCTGGTCAGGCAGAATATGGGCCTGAGGTATTCCAGATGTGCATAACAAAAGGTTCCTGGGTGTTGTAAGTGTCTCCCTCGCAACACCCAGAAAATACTTCCCAAACAAGAGGTAATTTTGTTTCAGAGAACCCTCTGAAGTACAGAAAGGCATCATCAAACACATTTTGCAGATGGGAAGAGGAAAGCGTGCTTGTTTGGTGGCTGTGTCAGAAGTCTCCCAGAGAAAGTCAGAGATCTAAAGGAGAAGTCAGGGCTCTGCTGTCTGACAAGCCGTTATTTCTTAAAGGCGTATGATACAGTGCAGTGGCAGATGGTGACCACTACAGAAAAAAATAATTGATGGACTTTTGAATTAATACTCTGTTCTTCACAACAGACGCAGTCAGAGCATGTGTTGCTATTTGGGAAAAGCCAATGAAATAAACTTTGGCTCACTCACAGACTTATGGACTCAGGTCTTTCTAATCCTCCTCCTACTGGGGACAAGAGCTGACATCAGTCTGTGCTAATATCAGTCTGGACTTCCCAAAAGCCAAAAAAGATTTTCATATGGACATTTCCTTCATGCACACAGAAGTTGGGGAGCTATTGGACTGTTAGAAGCTCAAGTGATTTCTATGTGTTTTGATATTTTTTTAGAATTTATAAATTTTTGTACATACCACAACTACCTTCGTCAGTCAAAGTTACTCTTTTTTTCATTCAGAGGTACTCAAACAGAGATGACTTAAGTCTCAGTGGAGTCAGGGGAAAAAAAAAGCTGGCCTTGTTAATGCTTCAGTCACACATGGAGTGTGATAAAGGGCCAAGTCTATTATTGTGTGTTTCCCAAAGTCAGGTCTACTGGTAAAACTAAGTGGCACAAGACTTAAGTCTATTCAGACGAAGGTGTGCCTGCTATGCAATGGCAGGAATGCTCGAGTAGGTGGTGTTACAAATAGAGGAAGTATAACGCTAATGATGGGATTGGCATTTATGGGCAATACTCCCCCATGCTATCTTTGGCACTGGTGTAGGTTGTCGTCCCTAACTAACAGATTGTGTTCTGTAAGGTGATCATCCCTGACTTTTGAGACTGGGTTCACAGGATTGTTAATCTCATGATTCATGTTTGCCTTTTATTTCCTAATAACAATGACAAAACGTATTTGCAGGCAGATTATTCTGACCTCAGAATGAAAGTGCTTGTTGATGATGTAAGCACTGCAGACTGCTGCTAACCACTGTATCATACCGAAGCTTTGGCCATGAACATCCCTCACCTACAATGGAACTCATGTGGGAAATCAAACTTTACAACTGGCCTCTTCAGCTGAGAAAGGAAAATAAAACCACTAAAGCTGCCCTCCCTACATCTGGAAACATTAAAATTCATAGGTGAACTTTATGACCTGAGCACGCCTCTAATTGAAACAGCAAAGCAACGCAATCTTCTGCAAAGAAGCAATGTCAACTCGCTCTGTGCTGGGAAGCCCAGACAAGCTTTCACCTGCACATCAGGTGTTGCAAATACCTTTACCACTCTGACGGAGGCACAGAGATGCAGGTGAAAATAGTGACATTCAGCAATATTTTTTATACATCTTTGCTGGCGAAAACTGCCTCAGGGCAGCTGCTTCTCAAAGCAAATGTTATACCATCAAACTGTTCAACATTTTGATGCTTTTCTTATATGTGCTCATTTTAATCCACTTCACAGAGGATTAAATGCAGTTAACCTCCACAGACAATTACTATTTTTTCCTTAATTTTTTTTTTTTCTTGAAAAGCTCTGCTGTTGAGCTCTGTGTGGGGTGTGTGTGTTCACTTCTTTAATTTTCCAAAAGGGAAGAAAGCAGAGTGAGATCAGGTGCTTTGGTGGAAGACTCCCCAGTTCTGTGACAGCAATGGGGCTTCATGGCAACCTTCAGTGCAATGAGCTACCGCCTCCGCTGTGTTGGCAGCCAGGTGTGCTAGAGAAGAGAAAGGATGCTCCAGAAAGTAGACAAGATGGAACTTAGAGTCAGAGCTGCCCCAGAAACAGTAAGGCATGTTCATGCCTACCTGTGGAAGCCTAGTAAGCAGGAGCTGGGCTCTGTCTGTCTGGCAGTCCCCGTCACAGCTGCTGATGGCATCTGCTTCGTGTTCCCAACAGGCAGCTGAAGCGTCCACGATGCCCAGCCCTGTGAGACTGCCGGGTGTGTGGATGGCTCTGCAGCATTAAAACCTTTGAAGTCTGATATAAAGAGACAGTTTGGCTATGTCTCTCTTTGAAAAGGAATGCAATGTAACTGTATATTCTGAATGTTTACTGTTTTTCCAGCAGCTAAATGGAGTAGTTCTGAAGACGAGCAAACTGCCAAGTTTTCATAAGTGTAAAGCAAACTGGCTGTCTAGCACTGGCTTGATGGTACTTTGGCTAGCATCCTGGCCTGCCTTCTGCATACTGTCCTGTGTACGGAGCTTAACAATTCATACAGTGCAACACCTTACAGGGTACCCGATATGTTTCCTCGGTCCATTGCTTTCACGCTTTCCCTCTCTTCAACAGTAACTCAGTCCGATTGCTACGTGAGCCTGAGCCTGCCGACAGCTTCAGTGCAGCAGTTCCGCACCAAGACAGTCCAGAACAGCAAGAACCCAACATGGAACGAAACCTTCCACTTCACCATTCAGAGCCAGGTTAAGGTAGGAACGCAGCTATTGCCAACAGGTATTCTTACCAGATATCAAACCTACCACGTAGCCCTTCTTACAGCTAAACCTTCATATAGCTAAAATGAAATATCTGTAGCATGTTATGTTTGTTAAACTTCATAGAACTTTTTCTTTTCTTTTTTAATCCCAGAACATTTTGGAGCTCAAGGTTTGTGATGAGGACAACGTAACTCAAGATGACCATCTCCTCACTGTTTTCTTTGATGTCTCCAAAATCCAGCTTGGAGAAAACATTCAGCTATCTTTCCAGCTGAATCCACAGGTATGGATAAAATTCGAGGACAGAGCTAAGGGGATGTGTTTATCTCAGTTCCCCTCTCATGTGTCCCATGTACAAGCCTTTCTTACTGTCCATTTAGCCACCTAAGAATGTCCATCTGTTTCAGGGGTTGATGCCCAGTGTCGCTTCTGTAATGTCGGCAAATTTTAGGTGCTGCTTCTACTGATAGAGTTGGCCAACGTTATTGGACTTGATTGTCTGGTTGCTGTCCCTGATGCCAAAATATCAACAGTTTACCCCTGTAGTTTTGGGTGTCCCTTTGCGGTTGGAGCTGGTGGTTCTGAGCTGTGCATTATGTTATGCTAATATAAAAGTAGTGATCTGCAGTCATAAACTGCAATCCCAATGTGACATTCAGCTTATTTGGAAAATGAATATAACATTTGCATAGCTGAACCCTTTTTTAAAAAGCAAGTTTTTCAGCAGGTCTTGATTTCATATGGTTGAGGCAACTTTATACTGAAGTTTTATGGTCAGTGTTTAGGCCTAGAAATACTTGTCTTGAGTGAGTGTTGATTTCATTTGATACTTGTATTGGAAAGACTGGCTCTCCATGCTGTATTTTCCTTAGTGCTCACACTAGGAGGGCAGCAAGATAATGGGAGTTGCACCAAAACTTGCAAAGGAGGAAGGAAATCTCAGGGGGAGGCCATTACAAAAGACAAAGATGACGTCTTGAGCATGCAATGAGTCTATGTGTGCACACTCCACCAAACCAAAATACACCCTCCAGAACACCCTGGGCTTAACATGACCAAGTGTACCACCATGTTAATGTGCCACCAGGCCCATCTGAACAGACTGTTGATCAGGACCGGGAGAGGAGCAGGATGATTTCGATGCACTGGAGAAAACCAGCCTCGCTCATGCTGAGGATCAGTGGGGACTGTGAGAGCTTGTGGGAAGAGAAGGGAAAGGGGAGTCTCAGGTGACTTGTGAAACAGGGGTGTGTGGGGGGTTGTGTGTGTGTGTGTGTGGTGTGAACCTGTAACTGCAGGAAGGAGGAGCAACCACCAAGAGGCCCTGCAGTATGTATTCCATTTGTCCTGCAAGGACTCTGCTAAAACAATGGATATGACATTAGAAGTATGTGATATTAGAAGTATAACAGATGCAACATGAAGAAAATGAAACTTGCTACGTGTGCAGTAACAAAAGGTGGACACTGGCTTATAGACAACTTCGAAGAGCACAGATTCCTGTAGGCTATCTCTCTTCACAGGAGGACCAACCTGCAGTGACTACCTTCATTCTCTTTTGCAGGGAAAAGAGGAGCTGGAGGTTGAATTCACAATGGAGAGCAGGTGCGTAAGGTCAAATAGGCAATCAACAGAAATGAAAGCCAGAGGCAAAACATTACTGACACAAAACATCAGTTTACACTTGCAGCCCCCTAATAATGTCACTATGTGAAGAAAGTAGAGGGGAACTCTGGCTGGTCAGGAAATGCTTGTGTAGGGCATTTAATGCAGAAGGGATGCATGACAGTGCATGATGTGTGTGCATCTACACCAGGCATCCAGACTCAAGGAGAAGTCAGCACAGATGCTGATGGGAGCATAGAGATGTCCCTGATGGCTGCTACTCACCAGGCTGCAAGGGACATTCTGCACTGGAGGAAGTTTTAAGTTTCAAACCCCTCTTGCTCCTTACTGTGGGATTCCAGATGTTTGCTTTGTCATAAGAATGTGGGAAAATGATACTTAGAATTTGTTTTAGTTGTATGAATAGATTAGAAACTTTTTTCACTGTGTTTCTGTGCTGACTGTGTACTTAATGGAGAGAATGGGCATGTAAATCAGTCCTAGTGCTGCTGTTGATTTTTAAGGTAAATGGTAATATTTTTCTCCTTTTTTGTTATGGCACATTGGATGAATTTGCCAGCTTTTCAGGTCTGATCCCCCAGGTTTGAACTGAGTAATATGGGGCAATAGTGCAATTATGCCACCCTTGTGTAAATCTGCTTCAGTGTGTCAGAAAATGATCCTGTTTGATACCGTGAGGACCTCCTCCGTTCAGTACATCTCCATAAATAGTTTGAAGTTCAGACTCAAGCCTGTGAGAGGCAAACTGGATTGAATGTCCAGCTAGAATTTCTGATCCTCTTTGCCCAGGCTGCCTGTCCAAAGATGGACTTTTAAAGATAAAGGTAGTGTAATCATCATTAAAGAAGAGTTTAAAAACAAACAAACAACAAACAAACAGGAAAAAAAAGAGAGTGCTGGTTTTGAATTGATTGTTTTCCATTTTGTCTTTTAGCCCGGATCCTCCTGAAAACATTGTTACTAATGGAGTTTTAGTGGTAATTTTTATTTCATAATCTTTTCCCTGCCATATAGCAATGCTTATTGCAAACCTAGTATTATAGGTACCGGGGAGTTGCTCCATACGGTGGCATGAAGGCATGAGCTGAGAGGCAACCTAAAGTGGGTGTCAGCATTGGCTTTCCCACACGCTCGCCACTAGTGATTCACACTGGGAGAGGCTTCAGCTGTGAAAGCTGTGAGCTGCCACCAGCACTCGCCTCTGCCCAAACCAAGCTGGGCTCAGGCAGACGACATCTCTCCATCTGCCTGGGGAGAGCTGGGCCGAGCACCCTGCCCAGGGAGCCTTCCCCTGCGGCCGGTCATCCCTCAGGTCCTTGCGGGGCCTCTCCTTCAAGCAGGAGCGAGCAGATCCCTTCTCTTTCCTCATCTCTACACAACCTGTTATTTCTCATGTGGAAGCCCAATGCCACCTCCCTAGACCGGGTAGGGGGTTACAGGCTGGTACCATCTCTCCCCTGAGGCGCATGCCCCGAGCCCCCCGCTCCCCCACATACGCGAGGGACCGGCTGAGGCAGAGCTCTGCTGGCAGAGAACACCTTTTTCTCTTTCCCCGGTTGTCTCTTACAGTCCCGTGAAGTTTCCTGTTTGGAGGTGCAGGTGAACGGCGGGCGGCTGAGGAAGGACAGTACGGGTGAGCCTTTTGCTGACTTATGGAGTAAATCTGGATGCCACTTTATGGCAAAATCGCTCAGTGTTTTACACTTGAACACCCTGGTTTAAAGTTACTTAAGGTGCAAAGCAAAATCTCACTGATGCCAGTGGCCTGTGGAACGGTCTGTAGTTGGTCAAAAATATACAGATTATTCCAGAATGTAGTGTGTGGTCTGTTTTCCCCACAAAATACTTTCCTCTATAATAACATCTTGTGAGGTACCTATAATTTTCCAAAGTATTTGTGCAGGGACATGAATATTTTTGAGTCCTAAACCGGAGTTAATTCCTGTTGTTTCTGGACTCAGACAAAGAAAAGAGGCAGAAAGAGGAATGGGCCTCTTCTATCAGTTTAGCTTTTTAAATTTCTTTAGGCAAAACAATATAAAACACGCCACTAGGTGAAACACAAGACACAGTATATTACCAAAGACATTTGTTGCACATTTTAAGCAGTGCATCATTACCATGTCGAGTCCATGCTTGCGGACCTGTGTATCTCCTATGCAATTTTTAAAACATCTCAATCTGACATGTCCTGATGGCCCCAATCCAGCAAACTGCTTATGCACATGGATGATCCAGTTGAGCTCAGTTGTCATCGTGAAGAAGTTTGCTAGATGTGGCTGAAAATGCTTGAGTGGGATAATTCTTTTGAAGGCTGATTATATACCTTTGAGCATGTGGATTTACAGAGTATATTTCACCTTGAACCTGGGTTGATTCCACTCTATATAAAGACCATTTTTCAATTACTTGAAGAGACATATCTGAGGCTTATTATATGAAGGCCAAAACCCACCAGACATTATTTTTGTAAGTGTTAGAAATTATTTCAAAAGAAATGTTACAGGTTGAAGTAAAGGGAAATATGAAAGAGGGATTGAGATTTTACTGGTTCCAAAAAGAACTGCGCTCTCTTAGAAAAAAAACACAACAGTTTCTCCCCAAAGTCGGAAATTTTCAAAATACATTATTATAATACCAGAATAATATTTTACTACCACACACTGTCTCATTGCTGAGGTACTTTGAAAAATTCAAACTTTCAGGAGAGAGTGCTTTTTTCCACCAAAACTGTTATCAGCTGTGAATCATTATCTAATGAATAGAGCTGTAGTCTCAGCAATCACAGTATACATGCAAATGCAGTGCTACTAACAATTACTATATGGCACGTTCTGTACATGAGCTCTGAAGCTGAAACCCAAAGGCTTAGACAAGTGAGTATATTTATCCTATAATTTGGGTATCAAAATGAGGTCATTACTTAAGAAAAAACATGTATTACATTACTGCACAAACAAATTATTCACATTTTTTGAAAAACTTAAGTTTGAAACTCCTTTGCTTCAGAGAGAAAGTTTGCGCTAACTGTGGATGGGTCATACGAAGGAACGCAGACCCACACGCTGAGCTCCTGCCTCTGCGCGACCTCCCCGGCCAGGTTCCACTACATCAAGTATAATCAGTCGGCGCTCACTGTGGCTCTACCTCGGCGGAGGCGGCTCAGCAGGGTACGTGATCACCGCTAACGCCTAGCTGGCTCTTTGCCATCTATTGTCCTCGATAGGACAAGGGGGAACAGCTTCAAACTGGAAGAAGGTAGATTTGGATTGGATATCAGGAAGAAATTTTTCACTTTGAGGGTGGTGAGGCACTGGCATGGGTTGCCCGGGGAAGTTGTGGATGCCTCATCCCTGGAAGTGTTTACGGCCAGGCTGAATGAAGCTTTGAGCAACCTGGTCTCACAGAATCACAGAATTTTCAGAGTTGGAAGGGACCTCTAGAGATCATCTAGTCCAACTCCCCTGCTAAAGCAGGATTGCCTAGAGCACATCACTCAGGACTGCATCCAGGCAGGTCTTGAAAATCTCCAGAGAAGGGGACTCCACAACCTCCCTGGGCAGCCTGTTCCAGTGCTCTGTCACCCTGACCGTAAAGCAGTTTTTCCGTGTATTTGAACGGAACTTCCTGTGTTCTAACTTGTGCCCATTGCCCCTCGTCCTGTCACTTGGAACCATTGAAAAGAGCCTGGCTCCATCCTCCTTCAACCACCCTTTATATACTTGTACGCCATAATAAGGTCTCCCCTCAGCCTTCTCTTCTCCAGGCTAAAGAGTCCCAGCTCTCTCAGCCTTTCCTCATAAGGCAGATGCTCCAAGCCCTTAATCATCTTAGTTGCCCTTCGCTGGACTTGCTCCAGCAGTTCCCTGTCCCTCTTGAACTGGGGAGCCCAAAACTGGACACAGTATTCCAGTTGTGGCCTCACCAGTGCAGAGTAGAGGGGGAGAATGACCTCCCTCGACCTCCTGGCCCCACTCTTCCCTATGCAGCCCAGGATTCCATTGGCCTTTTTGGCAACAAGGGCACATTGCTGGGCCATGGATAATTTACTGTCTACTGTCTCGTGGGAGGTGTCCCTGCCCAGGGCAGGGGGGTTGGAACTCGATGATTTTTGAGGTCCCTTCCAACCTAAACCATTCTATGATTCTATTTCTTTGGGGACCTCTAAGACCCAAGTGTGTGTGCAGGTCTGTGTATGCAGGGAATTGGTAAGTGCATGTATGTAAGTGAGGCAGGAGAGATGGATTTTACCTCTTTTTTCCCCCTTTTTCTATAATGGTTAACTGTCATTCCTTTTCACTCTTTTTTCCAGTCTATATCAAGCCAAAATGAAAGGGATATGAATGAGTCCGTGACTCTAGCTTTGAACTCGCTTCCTATACAAGAGAAAATAACAATAGCAGAGGTGAGAACAAGTCTTTCTTGATAAAAAACAGCCCAACACACATTCAGTTTGGTGGGGGATGATTCAGTTCCTGTCAGAAATGACACATGCTGCAGTGTAAGGTGTGAATGACAGTCATTCTGCAACTATGAAATATATTTTTTTTTTTTTTGTTCTGCGTGTGGTTTCAGGCATGCTGTTCAACCCTGTTCTGAGTTTAAACTAATTTCCTCAGGACTAATCTAATACATTCATCAACATAGTATGCGAGCTAACAGTAATGGATATGACAATTAAGATTTATATTTGCAAAGGGAAAGCCTGAAGCAGAAGATAGAACAGAGAACATCCATATGCCTGTGTTTCAGATGCGCAGCTTTCAATGACCTTCCCAGAAAACGAAGGTTAAACTAGGTGTTCAGCTATGAAAAGCTGAGGGGCCCTAAGCCCACCCGGCTTGGGTGAACGGCCCACTTCTATTCAACCCAGACTATACTGGAGCTCGTTGTATCTCTCACAACCCCGACCATTGCTGGCCAGGTTCTGCAGCTGCGTTGCTGACTGCAAAGATAGTGCAACTCAGCCCATAGATGGCGTGGGGGAGGAAGGCGCAGGATTGATGACCTGAGCGTGCTTACACTGTTTGTATTGCGATTTTCAGGACAGGACAATTGACTTGTACACAAAGGCAAATGAATGGTAAGTGAGTCTCCAGCAAGAGCTGGTCCTGTAACTGGGAGACATTTGCAACTACACACAGCGCATTTGAAATCCGCAGGGGTCCATACAGGCTCAGTTGTAAGCAGAGGTGTATTCCTCTTTGGGTTTCAGGTTTTTGTTTGCCAGGTTCTCCTTTTTCAGCGTTGGAGAATTAAATCATGGGTCCCCTTTCCTCCAAGTTTCCAAGCTGCTAGTGCAGCTCGGTAAGGAGATCTCAATTCGTGTGCACTGTTATGCCCACAGAAGGAGAGAGCAGCTCCACAAAGAAATCATATTTCTGTATTACACAAATGGAATGACACCAAGGCATGGTGGCTGTTTCCCTAATCAACTGCAGTGCCTGCTGACAGCGGTTACCTAGTTGCAAGCACATACGGCAGGCGCTACTGAAACATGAAAAATTAATTATATGAGCAAATAAAACCTGAAGTGTGTTATAGAAACCTTGTTACCGTGCCAGAACAGTATGTCATGTTCTGCTCTGCCTTCCCATTTGCATTGCTGTTAGCAGCTACAGCAATTAGCAGAGGCCTGTCTGTGGTGGTGTTCTTTCTCATTCATTGCGTTATACCGTCCACAAACTGGTCTGTAAACACACACGAGCATAGCTGGAGTTGACTGCAGTGATTAATAATATAATAATATTTGTGCCCTGGTCTCAGGACCCAGGGTCTGTGTTTCAGGCCAAGAAACCTAGATGCCCGCCTGGGGTTTGACCTGTGCACTGACGAACAGAATTTCCTGCAAAACCGGAGGAAGGTTGTTGCTGCTGCACTGAAGGATGTTCTTCATCTGGAGGAGGATCTGCAAGACCATGAGGTAACCAGGAAAAGCACTGCTGGGGAATTTTTCACTCTCCTTTCCCTCAAGCCTGGAGATGAGGTGTGATTTCTCACCTCCATCTGGATGAGGACTGAGGACTGAGGACCTCTGTCAGCAGCTCCCCCTTCAGGGCACTTTGCAACCAGGGTGATCTCAGCTGGAGAACTCAACAGTCTGGATGAGCAAAGCCTCTATTTCCACTTGGTTATCAAGTGAATCATTGGAAGGAACTTCAAACCAATAAGTTTGGTCTGTGTTTCTTAAAAATCCTTCCTGAAGTGCCAAGATCTTCTAGTATACCCCACAGAGATGTCCAGCAACTTGTATTATTTACAACTCGCAGAGCAATGCTGTTTTGTCTCTAATCCACGTGTTTTCTTTTACTAGCGTCTGGATGTTGCTTTTGCACGTCTGTCATCTTTTGACATGGATGTGCCTTACTGCCACTCTTCCACCTATGCTTTCTGCCCGTTTTGTGTTGAACAGGTGCCTGTAGTGGCTGTGACCACAGCAGGATGTGGAATAAGAGCACTCACTGCCATGTATGGCAGTATTTTGGGTCTTCAAAAGCTCCGTGTTTTGGATTGTGTTTCATATATCAGTGGCTCATCTGGCACAACATGGTGAGGAGGTATTTTGATACTGTTGTTTGTACCCTGTTGTGTTAAGCAAAACCCATGCTTTGTCTAGGGTTTTAGATCTCTGCGAGTGTAGAAGGGGTTTATTGAGTTATTGCTTCCATCTTTGGTCTATGAGTGCTCAGGTTACCCATGAAAGGCCTATTGTACGTCATACATTTGGTGTCATTGAAGTAACTTATCCCTAACCAAAAAAGGAGACTTTATTGGAACGGCAAATCACAGAATCACAGAATTTTCAGAGTTGGAAGGGACCTCTAGAGATCATCTAGTCCAACTCCCCTGCTAAAGCAGGATTGCCTAGAGCACATTACTCAGGACTGCATCCAGGCAGGTCTTGAAAATCTCCAGGGAAGGGGACTCCACCACCTCCCTGGGCAGCCTGTGCCAGTGCTCTGTCACCCTGACCGTAAAGCAGTTTTTCCGTGTATTTGAACGGAACTTCCTGTGTTCTAACTTGTGCCCATTGCCCCTCGTCCTGTCACTTGGAACCATTGAAAAGAGCCTGGCTCCATCCTCCTTCAACCACCCTTTATATACTTGTACGCCATAATAAGGTCTCCCCTCAGCCTTCTCTTCTCCAGGCTAAAGAGTCCCAGCTCTCTCAGCCTTTCCTCATAAGGCAGATGCTCCAAGCCCTTAATCATCTTAGTTGCCCTTCGCTGGACTTGCTCCAGCAGTTCCCTGTCCCTCTTGAACTGGGGAGCCCAAAACTGGACACAGTATTCCAGTTGTGGCCTCACCAGTGCAGAGTAGAGGGGGAGAATGACCTCCCTCGACCTCCTGGCCCCACTCTTCCCTATGCAGCCCAGGATTCCATTGGCCTTTTTGGCAACAAGGGCACATTGCTGGGCCATGAATAATTTACTGTCTACAAATATCCTTCATCTTATGCAAAAAGATACTTTAAGGTCATTTACTGGACAGAAAGAGCACAGACAGCTGGTGTAGCTCCTTGCTGATCCCAGATCAAGTGATTTTCGACAGATTGCCTTTAGACTTGCATTTCTGCTCAAAGTAAGTTCAAAGAGGAAAATAACATAAGGATAAAACAGTAAGTGCCCGAAGGTCTGCAGAGTACATCTTCTCAGTTTCAAAAACACCTTCTTGATTTCTTTCTGCTTTCCATCATGTTTCCTGCCTGCAGGACCATGACAAAACTGTATGAAGACGCTGACTGGTCACGTAAGGATCTTGGAGAAATAATTATTGAAGCTCGGAAGCAAGCAGCCAAGTGCAAGATGGGGGCTTTTTGCATGAGAAGTCTGAGAAATTATTACAGAGAGCTGAGCCAAAGGACCCAAGCAGGACATAAAACATCTTTTATTGATCTGTGGGGGCTCATGATTGAATCCATGTTAAATGATGGGGTAATGTTTCTTCTCATAAAGTTGGTGACTTGATCTTTATGACCATTACGAGAAATTAAAACGCTAGGAAGAGACACCTGGCCAATAACAGTGTACTTGGTATATAGGCAGAACACCGCTTGTTTACATTAATAATTTGGAGACATAGCGTATGTCTACACTGGAGCCTGCAGTGTGATTGAACATAACATAGCTCAGACTAGCTCTAAAGTAAGCAGCACGCTAATTAATGTTGTAGCTGTCCAAGAAATTTGTGAAGTTCTTAGGTGTTTTTTTTTTTTAGGGCACCATGCTTTTATGTCTCCACTGCTGCAATATTTACCCAAGCTGCAGTCATACCTTGATTGTACTACAGATGTACCCTATATATAGCTACTAGACAGTGTATAGATCCTGAGACATCTTAGCTACAGAAACTGTGATTTTGGAGGTGCCTTTCAGCTACTTTGGACTTGATGTCTTAGGACCTAATTTTGTTGTAATGACGCAAGCAAAACTTGCTATGTAAACTAGCAGACTGATGATAGCTGGGAAAAAGATATTTTATTTTAAAATCCTGTAAATACGCTTTATATTTTGTCTAGGTGAAACAGATAAAATGAAATACTCTCATTTCATATCATATTTCACATTGCATTTCTGGCCTCATTGCAAAATATGCTAGAATTTAATTTGGCTGAAGTACACTCAAAATCTCCATTTCATGCCCAAGATAAGTTGTTAGTATTGGACAGCTCAAGGATTTTTCCTCTGGGGCTGTTAACTTTCAATATGGTTTTAAAAAAAAAAATCATGACTAGAAGGGTCATTAACATGCAGCCTTCAACTCACATGTTTAACAGATGAAGTATGTGATAATAACTGAATTCCCCATATCTGCCCTACTTTTTCACTTACATTTAGCTATGCAAAGTTAGAATAGCATGTGAAGCAACTCATTGCTGCCATTATATACTGAATGTAGAACATAGCTAGTTATCTTAACAACAATTATTCCTGTTCCCACTATTTTCTTGTCCTCTATTATTCAAGCACATGGGTGTAAATTTAGGAGGAAATTCAGGAAAATGATATCCCATATTCAGACTTTATAAACTGATGTCTTTAAGGAACTGATTATCAGCTAACAGTTTGGTTTCTTTTTTCCTAATCCAGAAATGCCACCACAGACTTTCTGATCAACGTCGGGCCGTGAATCAGGGTCAGAACCCGCTGCCCATCTACCTTGCCCTCAATGTGAAGGACAAAGTTGCCACCAAAGATTTTAGAGGTAATGTTTCAGTTCTGGAAAAGAGCTATGTTTTAACCTGAGGAGACACATCATGGGGATACTGTAAATAATGATGAATTGTTTTAAATTCTCACTCCGAGCCAGGAGAAGTCCTGTTCAGAGGTGTAAAGAGTAACTGGGCAGCCAAAGGATAGACAGCAACTGTTCAGTATTTTGTCAGATCTCCTGGCATGTAAATGTGTTTATTCAGACATTAACTTCAGACTAATAACACAACATAGATCTGTGAGACTGTCTCAGAAATGCTATGAATTCTTAAAGAAAGAAGCTTTAAGTTTGCTTAATGTATGTTTTTCATGGTTGCCTAAAGGCAGTAAAAACAATAGAGGTCAATCCGTGTTCTAGTCCACCTTCCATGAGAAAACTTCCCACTTGCGAGACAAAAAGAAAGAAGAATTTAAATTTTCCCTGAGCCTTGACATTGTTCTTTCACAAACCTGCAGACAGTGTGCTAGCCGGTTCAGCGGCGGCTGTCAGCAGGGTTTGCTCGGGGCACGTGCTAAGCCAGCTTGCCTGCGAGTGCTGACACGTGCAAGGTTTATTCCACGTCCGGTGACTTGACTGGTTTTACTAGTGGAGCTGACATCATTGGTGCGTGTGTGTTGGCAGAGTGGGTGGAGTTCACGCCCTACGAGGTGGGCTTCCTGAAGTACGGCGCCTTCATTCGCGCGGAGGATTTTGGCAGCGAGTTCTTCATGGGTCGCCTGATGAAGAAGCTCCCCGAGTCCCGGATCTGCTTCATGCAAGGTGACGCGCCAGCCAGGGGGAGTGACAAGATTTTAATACACACACTAATGATTCTGGAAATTAGTCCCCAGAAACCTGTTGTTCAGCACGTGGCAGCAGAGGTACTGGGTCAGTCAGCTGAAATTCAGCATGTCTCCTGAGACTTCCTCAACTGCCCCTGCTAGCAAAGGTGGTTTTATCATTCTCACAAAGTTAAAATGAAACTAAAATGACAAATAAGTTGTTATCTACCTTTGTGAGTTCTTTTGAAGCATCACCGTTTCCCATAGATTGTAATTTTGAAAACTGGAAATCTAAGAGACTTTGTGGATGCTGAAGGAAATGTCGAGAAGAAATAAATAGGGCAAGAAAAGGGGAATCAGGGAAGGAGCTGTCTGAAAATATTTCTTTATCAAAGGTAAAAGGAAATGAAAGTAGGAAAATTACAATGTAAAACTTCTCAAAAAAAAAAAAAACGTTCCAAGTAAAATATGACAGAAGGGAAAATACTTTGAAATTTCTTCTGAAATAAGTTTACCTTGTTATTCAGCTCTACCACTGAAACAGGTGTCTGGACTTATGCAAAAGTTGTATAGAAATAGAAAAAAGATAGAGAAGAGGTGGGTAAGGAGCAGAAGGCAGTTTTAAAAAGAAGTTCCTTGTGTTTACCTCAGCACTACTTATTATACCTCTCCCACTTCCTAGGAATGTGGAGTAGTATCTTCTCTAAAAACCTCTTGGACGCCTGGCACGCAGCTGACAATTCAGAGGACTTCTGGCACAGGTGGACCCAAGACAAAGTGACCGAAATAGGTAAATGTCAAGTACCTGTTGACTTATGGCCTCTCTCCTCCAGGCCCCTCTGATAGGGTAACTGCGCTCGTGTTCCTCATTTTTTCAGTTTTTCTGTCATTCTGGTGCTCTCATCCTTGGGGTATGGGAGGCACCAGGAAAATCAAGTGATTTTATTTTACTGACTAGCCAGTGCTTTGCTTAAGTAGCGAGATAATTATTAGAAGGAAAGGCACCATCAGACGGACATTGATGGAACGGAGAAAGGAATGGACACATAAGGTGGTCCCTGAAGTGTTGTATTTAAAAGGTTTGGAAAGAACTCTTGTCAAAGCCTCATGTCAACTATTTTTTAGCCAGAGAGAAGCTTGGGTGTTTCCTTTCCGATATCCATTCACCCTGCACAGCGCGTCCTTCCCTCAAAATCTGACCGAACTGAAAGGTTTATTACAGGTCAAAGGAAGTTGATGTACCAGAGCTGTGTTTCACCAGCTGAGAGAGGCAGCTCCGTACTGAAAGACCATTCCTTGAAAATACTCATGAGCATCTTCCTGCTAAAATTCAAACAAAACAAGTGTTTTTGCAGTGAACAGACTTGGATCACATTTCTGTGGGCTGTATTTTTGGGAAAACCCCCTAAACTTATGTGTTCAGGTTTACATAAATAATTTGCAAGCTTGTGCTGAATTCAGCTGCCCAAACCCAAACCAAATGGAATAAACTATTTTTTTTAAAGTAAAAAATAATTGGTTTAAAAAGAAAATATTCAAATTTTTCTATTCTTTTCAAAATAAGCTCTGAATTTCATATTTAACCTACATGGAATCTAAAAGCAGTAATTGTCTCAAATGTATAAAGAAAACTATTTTCCCTGTTTTATGTTTGCTCAGAGAAGTGAATTACTTTAATGTGCAATGAAACGTGTTGTTTTATGAGAAAAATGCTCCTTTAGTCAGATGTAACCAACTCGGGTTTAGAAAACAAAAGTAAGTTTATATTTTTGTCAAGAAATTAACCAGAACTCATAGCAGACCATAGGGAAAAACAACACAATGCTGAGGGCTGTGAACACATGATTACTATTGGTACAGAAGAGTTGCTGACCCTTTCTCCTCTTTGCGCCTACCTTCCTCTTAATTGTGGTTATAATTCAATTGCATGTCTGGTATGCCATGTGTCTCTAGAGGAACAACCGGACTTGCCCGAGAAGCCATATGAGATGGCTACATGCATGTTCACTCCTACAAGCGGTCTCTCCACGGCTCTCCGGGATATCCTCACAGACCGCCCTGCCGTCTCCAAGTACCACAACTTCCTGAGGGGCTTCCAGATGCACAACGAGTACATCCAGCAGGAGCATTTCACAAAATGGAAAGGTGTGGGCAACACTCCTGCCTACGTGCCTCAACAGTCATCGGGGTGGGCACAGGGGCTGGGATTTGACGAGGGGTGTTTGTACGTCCTGAAGAGAACTGAGTGGCCTTTGTGGTTAGTTGTTAGTGCTTGCTGAGAGGAGAGGAGGGAGAACAAAGTAACCCCTCACATCTTTCACTTCTGGTAACACAACTGTTCAATTTTTGGTACTGAAAGTCCTCACTGGGATGAAAATTGCTGAGGTAGGGCTCTGCACATATGGAACACCTGCCTAGGTTTCAGTGCAGTTCATGGGTTTGGAAACACCAACAAAACGAGTGGAGAGGCTGAAGGGAGCTTTAGGATTGCTGCATGATATCCTAAAGCAAAGGGAAAATCCTGGATGGGAGGGAATCTCTCCTTCCTTTTGCTTTCTAACTTGTGACAGGTATCTTTCTGCAGTTTGCTAATAGCTTTGAATCTTTTACTCTATAGACACTTTGCTAGACGCCTCTCCTAATGACCTGAGAGGCAACTCAGAGCACCTGGAGTTGGTGGATGCAGCTTTCTTCTTTGAAACCAGCTGCCCACCCCTTATGAGACCGGAGCGGAAAGTGGACGTCATCATACACTTAAATTACACTGGTGGATCACAGACCTTGGTGAGAAGTCTCAAAACTGTCTTTGTTTAGTAACAGCTTTTCCTTTACTTTCCACAACTTTCAGACAGGTGTCTCTAAAACAAGGAACTCAGTGGAATTTAGTAACATGATGTTTCCAAACCTTAGAAGAAGAATGGAAATTCCCAGAGGGGAAAATATCTCTACTTTGCTCACGCTGATTTTGAAATAGCTCTAAGTACTTCACCAGCGAAATACAGAGTGGCTCGGTGATGTTATGATGGTTGAGCTGCAACTTCTATTACAATTATATGTAAGATTTAATAGCATAAATATAGCTGGGAAAAGTTTGTCTGTGGTTCAGATGCTGAATTTAATCTGCATTTGCCTTAAAAGTGCAAGATTTTATTTGTCTTTTTACTTTAATATGTTTTCTAGCTGTCCAAGAACAACCCAGTGAGTGAATAATTGCTTTGTCTTTATTTTTATCTCTTTTAATAAATACAATTTTTTTTCTTAAATAGTGGGCTTGAAGCAAGATATCAAATGCATTTACTATGTTAGCAGAAATTTGACTTGGTTAAAATGGTTATGTAGATTTTGAAAGTGGTATTCACCACATAAGAAGACAGATTTAGACTTCCAAATATAGACTTGTAATTGTAAACCAGTCCCTGAAGGGCACCACAGAAAACACAAAGTTCACTGGTTAAGGTTCTGACATTTTTTCAAGTGGAAGATACTTCAGTGCTGCTTTTACACTGTGATGGCACATGAAAAATGTTTGTCTCTACTGCAGCTGAAAAAGATCCCATGTAATAATTTGCACTATGCTTCTTTCTTGTACTCTGAAGTCTTTTGGAAATATTTAATTCAAACAAACTGAGGTGGTTCTTCAGCGTTTCGTTAGATAATTACAGTTGGTCATCACAAATGAGGTCTCTCATAAATGCTTTTAGTGCTATATTTTGAAGTCTAAAATATGTCAGCTTGAAACCTCATATTATTTCTAAAATTCAAAGGTATAGAAATGGGTAAGTTGGTGTCAAAACCCTGCTAAAGTCAACTGAGGTCAACTCACGAGTTATACTGCTATGTAAACAGATAATGTGACTGTGAATCTTACTGTCTTATACTGCAAATTTAGTTTTGCTCAGAACTGTATTTTTCTGACTTAGTTCCCCTTTAATTAATGACACACTAGAAGATGCTTTGGATTAATCTGCTCTGTTCCTAAATCACATTCCTATTTTGGAGACGTGCCTCTTTATCATCTTGATGTTAGGTGTTTTCCTGTAAGACCAGTTCCAAATGCTCCTTGGGAAAGAGAAAAACAGTCCCTGGGGCTTCAGTTGCTCACGTTACTGCCGGCTCTCCAGTGCTTTCAGGCTATTTTATGCAACTTGGCATGAATTGCTGGGCTTCAGCAGCAGCCTAATCTCGGGTATCTTTTCCACTCCTTACACTGCTGCTGTTGGGCCACGACCAGCCCCTGGAGCAGGCCTGCAGATACTTCTCGGAGCAGGGAATTCCATTTCCCAGCATTGGGCTGAAGGATGATGAGAAGAACCTGAAGGAGTGCTACATGTTTGATGGTGCAGACACCCCGGGAGCTCCTCTGTTGCTTTACTTCCCGTTAGTGAATGACACCTTCCAAAGATATGTAGCACCTGGTAAGTTAACAGTACCCGGTTAATTTTATTGACCCAGTGAACTTTCTCACTCCCTCGGTGCTTTTTCCTCATCCCAATACAAACATCTTTTGTTTGCCTGCTCCTACAGCGAATATATTGCAAAATGGGACGACACAAACTGTTTGCAAAATCAGGTGAAATATTGTGCAAAATTTTAGTATGAGTCTTGGTGCAATTCAGGGAAAGAAGAAACGTATTCCTCAAGTAGAGGAACGGGAACTAATTTCTTCTTGCAGTATTTAGCATGTAGAACAAAGCATATTTTTCAGATTATGTATTTTTATGACAGTCAGATCTAGGGGAGAAATACCTGTACAGTATAGACTGGTTCTATGGAGGGCCACTGTGCTTTCTCTTCAGGCTGTTTAGTGTGTTTGTTGTATATGTTGGAAAATCAAAGCTATAGCACATATACCAATACAGTCGCTGTGTTCTTTTGGGCTAGTATTTGAGATGCGGGCTTTTTTTTTATGATGATTTCCGAGGATGCTAATATTCTGCTTCCTCCTGTTCTATATATCTCTTTATTCCTTTTACCTGTAGTATGTATTCTACTCAAGAACCTGCAGGGTAAGGTTTGAGCACCTGTGACCACATAAAATGATGTGCCATGATCTGGCCAGTAGAAGGTGCTGGTTGCAATGGAATGATGCTTAGCGACACTTTTATTTTTTGTTTTTTAATTCCAGTAGGTTTTGTTCAGAAGCAGATTTTTCAGAGATCATAACACTGCAGTTGCCTTCGCAGCAGTTGCACCTGTGATCTCTCTAAATTATTCTTGACATAGTCTACCAAGAGTACTGCAGTTCCCTGGGACTACAGAAACACCCTCCTTTTTTCCCCTTGACAGGCATGTCACGAAGTGCTGCTGAAATGGAACTGGGCAAGGTTGATATCTCCAGTTTCTGCTCTCCGTACTCAACAAGGGAGGTCTCGCTGAAAGCAGAAGATTTCAACAAGCTCCTGAAGCTGACTAATTACAACATCATGAACAACGAGAACATGATTCTTCAGGCCTTGCGCACAGCTGTGGCACGGAAGAAACAAGCCACGAGCCAGCCAGTATCACAAGCGCAGTCTTCTGGTTGAACAGCATTTTCCTCTCCCTTACTAAACATTTACCATTACTGCACATATGTGATAGCTACTTCTCTGTTCTTGGCAGGTGCCGTCTCTTTCTAAGTAACCTTTTCAAAAAAGAAAACTTGAAGTATTTGTTTCAAAGCCACGTGGTCTGGTTCACTAAGCAGTAGTTGCTTTTTCATCTGGAGCTGTGATATCAAACACAGCAGTCTATGTTGTTAAAACCATCTCGCCGTGGTGCTCAAGAGGTGAAGATTCAGCTGTGTGTGATAGGGAAACAGTTTTAGCTCTCTGTCTCTGCAATCTCTTATTGCCTTGGTGGGTGGTAGCTAGTATTTTTTAATCTGCAAAGTATTCTGGCATTTCATTGGGACCATCAGTAGCAAATCCATAAAACCCTCTTCAGACACAGAAGGCGGTGACCACGCAGTATCAATTTAAATCGTTTTACTTGGTTCTAGAAACTTGAATTAAATGGTGTTCTACCTTTAAGAGTTTTGTTTTCCAGGTGCTTTTTTGTCATGAACTGTCGTGAAATATATGTATTTTATGAAGAATATTTGATTTTTTTAAACTTGTATTGGATAACAGATGTATGGATGGGTGGCCTTTTAAGTCTTTGATGACATCTATTCTCACCAATCATCAGACTTACGAATTTGTTTTGAAGGACCGTTGCCATTTCCTCTTGCAATCAACTGTGTTCTGTTTCAGATCATGTGAGTGTGCTGCAGTTGTCTCCCTCAAATGCAATTTTGCTTCAGTATCATCTGGAGCTTGTTTAGTGTAGTGAATTGAAATATTATTGAAACAGATAGCATGTGAGGGGGATTGTAGGATGTGTGGTAATTGCACGCACAGAATCACACTTCAGAAATGGAGTAAGATACCAATATTCTGCTCACTGCATCACAGTTGTTAAACAACCATAAAATGGAAAATACAGCTGCAAGGTATGCCGTTCCAAATTAGGATGATATGATTGCCACAGTCTAACTAGTTATTTGACAATTACATTGAAGTGCAGTGGCGAAGGGGAAAAAAATGCTTTATACACACGCAGGACAAAAACATAACAGCAACACCAGTGCAGTTGCCAAAGAACAGAAGAAACGCCTGTCGTGGGAACGCACTAAGTGATGCGTGCACGCATCTGATAAAGGACCCAATGAACATCTATGAACAAAAAGCAGCACTCCTCTTCAAGCTGTACAGGAGAAAGGTTTGTAATGCAGGAAACAATTGTGTGTCATTCCCAAGAAGCAAGAGTTTTGTCCACCAAAGCATGAATGTTGATCAGCCATCATTGGTTGATCTGGCTATTGCATCAGCTTCACAAAGTCTTTGGGCTCCCTCAGGCACTCCGGTTCAGTTTCACTTTTCAGCTATAGGCCCTTATTCGGGATTTTTTTTTGTCAGGATTAGATGCTTGACTTTGCCTGTGGACTTTTTGGTAGTAAATGGTGAGCACCTGCTCCTTCCTAGTTTCACCAGCCCCAGACTGGTCAGAAAACATATTCCTGAGACAAGGGAAACAGTTCTCTGAGGATCCCTCCTGCAGCTCGCTCTACCTTCTGTATGTCCCTTGTTAGAGTTTGTGATACAACCTAAAAGCTCAGATAATCTGAACCAAACCAGAAACAGTAGTTTCTGAGACACTGGCACGGTGTTTTGGGTTACTGGGTTCTCTGTTTGCTATAGGTTCATACTAGATGTCCTGTCCCAGGTGCCTGTGCTGAGACTACTACTGGGTCCTCTTCTAGCAGAGGTTCTTGACAGCCAGTGTCTGGGATGGACTCCCTCCAGCTCCATGCTCTGCAACACTTACTCTGGTGGAAACTCCCACAGAGAGCATCCCTTGGGTAGGAGAGTTGATAGACACCTAGAGATTGGTCCTCCCTATTTCTTTCCTTGAGTTAATCAAGAAGTAGTTGTTTCTCAGCTGTTTTGGGGTGAGACAGTCATTCCCTACCTTCTTCTCTGCCTTAACTGGACGCTCCTTGGTGGTGTTTAATTAGAGTTGTTGTGCTTTTTGGGGTTTGGTTGGTTTTGTTGTTTTTTTTCTTTTACCTGTGGGCAGACATCATCTTCCATAGTTTTCATCCCCATGTCAGACTTTCCCGGGGAACGGCTCAGGAAGCATCAGTTCAGATGCTGCAGAAGCTAACAAAACAGTCCAGGTTTAGCCACTTTCAGATCAGTTTTCTCAGCTTTGATAAATGGCCAATGCTGCTTGTCTGATCGAGGGTCTTTTTGGCTGGACACAATGTTCATGGGAATGTTATTTTGTGTCATTTCACATGTCTTTAATCAGAAGGTTATTGAGGGTAGGTTCCTAATCCTAAAATGATTGATGGCTACAGTAATTTTCATTCACTGAAAACTTGTATGGCCAGAATTGATTCTCTCTCTTATTCATTTTCCTGATGTGTGAGTGTAGAAGGGGAACGCAGGTTGTGAGTACTGTGGGTGTACAGTACCGCCTCCTGCAGTTCTCAAGTGGTCATTTCATATCAGACATATAATCATAGAATCATCTAGGTTGGAAGGGACCTTTAAGATCATCGAGTCTAAACGTTAACCTAACACTGCCTAAACCACCATTAAACCATGTCCCTAAGCTCCACATTTACCCATCTTTTAAATACCTCCAGGGATGGTGATTCGACCACTTCCTTGGGCAGCCTGTTCCATGTTTGATAACCCTTTCTGTGAAGAAATTTTTCCTAATATCCAATTTAAACCTCCCCTGACGCAACTTGAGGCCATTTCCTCTTGTCCTATTGCTTATTACTTGAGAGAAGAGACCAACCCCCACCTCACTACAACCTCCTTTCAGGTAATTGTAGAGAGTGTTAAGGTATCCCCTCAGCCTCCTTTCATCCATGCTAAAAAATACTAGTTCCCTCAGCTGCTCCTCATAAGGCTTGTGTGCTAGACCCCTCACCAGCTTCATTGCCCTTCTCTGGACATGCTCCAGAATCTCAATGTCTTTAGTTAGGGGCCCCAAATTGAACTCAGCATTCGAGGTGTGGCCTCACCAGTGTTGAGTACAGTGGGGCAATCACTCCCCTAGTCCTGCTGGCCACACTGTTCCTGATGCAGGCCAGGATGCTATTGGCCTTCTTGGCCACCTGGGCACACTACTGGATCATGTTCAGCCGGCTGTCTACTAATACACCCAGGTCCTTTTCTGCTGGGCAGCTTTCCAGCCACTCTTCCCCAAGCCTGTAGGGGAAGCTGTAGGGGAACCCCTGCATGGGGTTGTTGTGACCCAGATGCAAGACCCAACACTTGGCCTTGTTGAATTTCATAGTATTGGCCTCGACTCATTGATCCAGCCTGTCCAGGTCCCTCTGTAGAGCCATCCTACCTTCAAGCAGATCAACACTCCCACCCAACTTAGTGTCGTATGCAAACTTACTGAGGGTGCACTCGATCCCCTCATCCAGGTCTTTGATAAAGATAGTAAACAGAACCGGCCCCAATACTGAGCCTGGAGTAATGTCACTTGTGACTGGTTGCCAACTGGATTTAACTCCGTTTACCTCAACTCTTTGGGCCTGGTCATCCGGCCAGTTTTTTACCCAGTGAAGAGTATGCCCATCCAAGCCATGAACAGCCAGGTTCTCCAGGAGAATGCTGTGGGAAACAGTGTCAAAGGCTTTACTAAAGTCTGAGTAAACAACATCCACAGCCTTCCCCTCGTCCACTAAGCGGGTCACCTTATCATAGAAGGAGATCAGGTTAGTCAAGCAAGACCTGCCTTTCGTGAACCCATGCTGACTGAGTCTGATCCCCTGGTTGTCCTGCATGTGCTGCGTAATGGCACTCAAGATGATCTGTTCCATAACCTTCCCAGGCCCCGAGGTCAGACTGACAGGCCTATAGCTCCCTGGATCCTCCTTCCGGTCCTTATTGTGGATTGGTGTCACATTTGCCAACCTCCAGCCAACTGTGTTACCTGACAACAACTGCAACCTCCTGGTTAGCCAGAACTGCTGACAAATGATGTAAAGTGACTTGGTGAGCACATCTGCCAGCTCCCTCAGTACCCTTGGGTAGATCCCATCCAGCCCCATAGACTTATGTATGTCTATGTCTAAGTGCACGCATCTGGGCATGCGAGTAGCTCGACCTGTGCAAGGGCTATTCACATGTGTACCAGCTGCTGCACGGTTTTCTGCCAGAAAATGGAAAAGTCAGCTGTCATTTTTATATCATATTTTGATGACACTGTGTTGTGTTTGAAACATCTAGATGTTAGCACTTAAGATGAATCAATGTATGCTCTACTTTTGAAGATAAATTTTTCTCAGATAATTTTTACTCAGAAGTTTTGTGCTTGTGGAAGGGTTCTGAAAGCAGGAAAACTTATATCCACCTGACACCTGAATGAAATTGGGGAAACCTATACCAACAAGCAAGTCAACCCCCTCCACCTCCAAGAAAAGGAAATATTTTTTTTTTTTTTAATAGGTGGTCTTTTAAAGTTATTTTATCCTCAATACTTTTGGTTGTTGACTGAGGTGCTGTAGAGCTCTGTTTTCCTCCAGCCTACATGTGGCTGCTGTTATCTTCTCTGATTTGTGCATTGCTTAAGCTGCCAGGTCATAGGTACTCATGAATAAGTGCTGTGCATTATCACTCCCTTATCTTGAATTGCTAATAATTCTTGGCACCTTGGTGTGTACAGCCTTCCCCCAAAACACACCTCCGGTGTTTAGCTATCAAATAAGCTCAGCAAATTCCCTCCCCTTCTCTCTTCATGCTTTCCCTTTCAGACAATGAGGAAGGTGGGGCATGGATAAGCCACTTGGTCCTCAGCAGATGCCTCCTTAAAGTTTGCAGAGGTACTTCGTGAGTCACTGCCGGCTGTTGCCTCTAACAGTGAAGTGACATCCATATCTGACTTGTATGCAGCTGGGAGCACGATGGGATCGTACTGGAGTACTCGTGAGGTAAGAGTGCAAAAATTCAGACCACATTTCAGGACGACCTGAGGTGGGTGTGTGATTGGGATTCTGGTGCCTAGAAGAGGACTTGGGAGCTGTTAGTCCAAATTCATTTATGTATTCATTTCGTTACGTCAGGATGACTGATAGCTTGGCTGATATTGGCTGGCCTGTTTGGTATTTTTGCCTGCCTGGCATTTTTGGTAGTGGAGGGAAGTTCAGCCACAGTGAGTGATCCATGTGGAGGCTGGGAAGCAGTCTGAGGTGCCCCACAGGAGCTTGCTGTGGATTTGGGCTGAATCTGTGGTTTGATACAAGCATTACGTAAGTTGGGTGCTTCCACAGTGCAGCATCTGCCAGCTATGGGTATAGTCACACGCTGCGCCCAGGCAGCTGTGCTAGCAGCCACCCGGCAGTGGTGTACACAGGAAGGTCACTGACTAAAACCAGTGATTAATCATGGCCAAAAAGATGGTCCTAGTTTGATATTTGTTCATGGCTGACACCCAAGAAAATCTTGATCTTGATTGTCCATAATGTCTGAGACTCTTTTTTTTATTTTTTTTTTTTTACTATTACTTTTTTTTTTTTTTTTTTTTTTTTTGTGGAGCATAACCAGGAGGGAAAGCCCTAAAACTGCCTGTTGGACTTCAGGGAGTCAACATACCTCTGCCCTCTTCTCAGCTCTGAAATTAACCTGCTGTTTGGCTATAAGCAAGTTATTTAATCATTGTGTGCATTGCTTCCCCTGTTGTAAAATGGAGATTATAGAGCTTATCTCCTTAACGTGGATGTATGTTAACATAAGTGTGCATTGATGCTTGGAGACCTCGAATGTGGGATCCCTATGGTTTAACAAATAAAAAGCACAAACATCTAACCAAACTGGTTAAAGAAACTCTAAGGATCTAGTGGTTCATCCTTTGGAAAGGAGGGGAGAGTAATGAACAGAGTCCGGCAACGGTCTTTGTGTGGAAAGTATGAGTACAAAGCAAGGAATGGGACTGTCATCTCTGCTCTTCCCCTTGTCCTTAACCACTGAAACAGCCTCGTGAGAAGAGCAAAAGTAGAGGCATCTTGGTGATGGGGGAGCAGGAGAATTGTTCCATCCAGAACTTGAAACTAGACAGAAGACATTAAAACGTGCCCTTCTGTTTTGGAGTGAGACATAAAATACAGACCAAGGTCGGCTTATCATAATTCAAGAGTGATAGGGGAGTTTGTATCCAACTCCTCAGCTGGGTCAATTCCTAACTGGAAAAAGAAGAGTGACATAATCGCCCTAAAGGGATTTAATGGAGTCATTTTGCTTGCAGAGAGTGGGAGAGGGATTAGGTAATGACTTCCAGTGAAGCAATAGCTAAAGTTTCAGGTACTAAAATCTGAAAGAATTAATAATTTGTTTGGGCTGTGTCTAGTTATTTGTCTTTCCTTGTGTGCTTGATGTTTCAGCTAATGATCCTTTTTGCAAATATCCGGCATCAGGTTTGGGTGGGGAAGTTTCGTTAACATCTCTTCCTTGGCTGTTTTCTTTCATATAGGTTCTGTTGCATTTGTGCTGGTGGTGCCACTGAACAGTTTCATTTTCCTCTGGGGTCATGATGCTTTTGAACATAGCTAAGGCATTGAAGCCTACAGCATCATGATTGTATGTTCTACCATGGATTGTTTCTGTTTCCTAGCAGTTCTTTGTGCTTCGTTCATTCTCCTCTTCCTGACCGCAGTAGCTGAACACCTCAAAACTTTTCGTGTATTTGCTCTTCACCATTTCTGGGAAAAGTTCCTGATAAAGATTTTAAATGGAAAGTTGGAATTTTTACTAAGCAAAATTATCTGAAGAAAATGTCTGCTTTCAATGTGAAATTTCAACTGGTCAAGAGAGTTAAACTTATTTTATCTTTGTCTACAGCTGCTTAACAGAGATGCTTCTCATGGTCTCTCTTTGCTAGCTTATTTTTTCCAGCTTAATTGTTGATAAAGATTTCTTTTAAATTAAAATGTCTTCTCATGTAATGCAAGCATTAATTTTATTTAAAACCATTTTACTTTGTTACCCATTTTACTGTTATTTCTTCCATCAATGACATATATACACAGAGGAATGTTTTCTTTTTTTCTGCCTCTTTTATTAGCTCTACCTAGACATGGGTTTAACTTCCAAAGCAGTGCAAGTACTTTATCTTCCAATTTTGCTGCATGGCTTTGAAAACTGCAACACATGCTTATGGGAGGGCATGTTTTATGAAGTGTAAATGACTTAATATTTATGCAGGTAATAACTCTGTCATTTTTCTGCAGAGCGAAGAATGCCCGTGCTGCTCACTCTCTGTGAAAATCATACGGATGAGAAATCTGAGAAAGGCAGATCTGTGTGAGTATCACAGTCTTTCCTTGCAGTTCCCAGCAGTTCAGTTCTGAAAGCAGAGAATATAAGCAAGTACTGTAACTTGTATCTGTGTACGAAGTGTCATCATGGTTTCAAATACTGATGCATATTTGAATTTGGACTATTCTTAGAATGCAGTTTTGTATAAACAATATCTTTCAGTTTATAGAACGTTGCTATTAGTGGAAATATCAAAGGTCTACTGTGGTGTACTGTAAAGTATCTTAACTCTTAACAACCTTCAGAGCCAGTTTTGCTGAACAAATTCAGCTGTTAATTCTCAGTTGCAGTTTTTTATGCACTGAGATGCGGGCTGCTCCTCTGCTTCTTGACAAAAATGCCAGCACTGATGTCGAGTGGCTGCTGGAGCCTGTGGGGTAACATGGGAGCTTTCGTATCATCTTCTGTACCTGTTTGTTTTTTGCAGACAGCAGAAATACATACAGGCACGTCTGAATATCTATTTGTTTTAAAAAAAAATAAAATATAGAGGAACGTTCTATATGTCATTGTAAAACAACTTTTTTCTGTCAAATGTTTACTGAAATGTGTTCAAAACACTGGACTTTCAAGGCAAAACCAGTGTCATTGAAATGTTTCTAGGGACTTGGTGGAATGGGTGGAAGTGAAGAGAGAAAAATCTCAGCAGTTACTCAAGTAGGAGAAAGTAAGCTGAAGGTCAACTCAAATGTCTGCCTCAGAGCAAAAGAACAAGGCAGGAATGCAATGGAAAGGGAGTGAATATGAACCTTTGCATAAGTAAGACCAAGTGAACTCAGCAAGAGTATTTACCTCCATGGAGATTCCTATTCAGTTCCTGCTTTTCTGCCGTTAAGCCTAGCGCAGGAATACTTTTCTTGAAAACAGCGCATCTTCAGACAAGAATGAAAGGATAATTCAGTTCCCTCTCTGTCTTTTTAATCTCAGTTGAGCTGTTTTCTGGCATAAACGATACCAGTCCAAGCAAATGCCAAAGTTGCCCCGACAGCCAATAGCATCAAGATAACCACCTACAGAGTTGATAACCAAATATCTGCCTCTGGCTGAAAAATCAGGGATGTTTAGTTTTCTCTACATTTTATTATGATTGGAAATCACAGCCTTTGCATTCTTAAGGACAAAAGAACTTCCAGATATCCATAGCTATTTATCTTAGCTCTATATCTTTTATTAGTTTTTATCCTGTATCTTCATTTTGACCACGTTTGACTGCCTGACTGCAGGTATGAAGCTATATCACTGGAGATTTACTTCCAAAGCCAGATGTGGAGGAAGGTCTTTGCTGGCCGGAGCCAGAAGAAGCAGTGCTAGGTGCCAGGGTCTGAGAGGAACATCCTTGTCCATTCCCCATCCCAGTTGCCTTTCTTTATCGTGCAACAGAGCACCAATTTTATTTTCCCTCTGAGAGTCAGGAGCAAGTTACCTGTGGCACAGCAGAGCGCCAGTGAGACTTTTTATGCACCTTACCTGTATGCTCTCTCAGAACACTTAATTTTGTTAGTGGAGCCATGCACATGATACACATCATAACAAACGAGACTGTGTTAGAAAGCATTAAATTGAATTACAAAACAAGTGTGAGTGTGCAGTAGGAACCTCTACACGGCAGCCCTTCCATTCTTGACAAAAATGCTGTGCAGAGAGCATTATGCACCTAAACGATGAGAGATGTCCTCAGAGAAAGACATCCAAAGGCATCTGTTAAAAAACTATGTCATGGAAGAGAGGGGTATTGGCATGTGCAGCAAAGTTCACTTTGTAGTCTTTACCAAGTTCATAGTGGTTTAGGCTGAAGTGGGCATTTGTAGGCAGTGAGAGAAGTGGAGACTTTGAAAGCAACTTGTGGAATCCTAAACTATACATTTCATTGCACATGAATGGAGTCACTTGAATGTAACTGCACTGAGTTAAGAAGCAAGTAAACTAACTAGGCTTATATATCTGTATTTCTGAAGGTATTTACTTTCCCAGGATTAGTCTTTGCTCAAAAATTATATTTTTTTTTTAAATATTTTTTTTTCGGGAATGTATTTGTCATGTAATTAATGTATTTGGTCAAATATTTTTAAATATTTGAAATATATTTGGCTCAAAATATATTTTAGGAAAAGACTATATTTCCCACCCGCATTTATTTGCTTTAATCACTATTTCTGTACAGTTTAAAGCTGTTATGAGAGACAGAGATGAGGACAGAGAGTGGAAAGACGGCACAGACATAATTCAAACTGCAAAGAGCCATCGGTGCTTTGTTGGAGTCAGAGTCTGATTAGACCAAGCTGTGGTTTTTGGAAGACTGCCTGTTGAAGAAGCTGTTCTTCGGTTGTGGCACTGCGCAGCTGAAGTGTCATCTCTGTGCAGAGGGACTGCTACACGCAACCCGCAGTGCCCCTGCCTCCTTAGATCTTGCACATGCCACATAATATAGGACTTGGATTTTTATTATGGGATAGCTGTGGCAATCATCTATAATCATGATCTCCCGTCCTTTTCCCTTTGTGTCAGACTGAAGGTTGTATTTGTACACGGTGTGAGCATAATAACAGGAATCAGGCTAGTGATGTGTGTTGAAATCTGATGGGAATAAGGCTTACTCATGATTCAGATGGATTTGCTACATTACGTAGGTTATCAGGCAACTGCGATCTGAGGAGTACAAATCATTCCCAAGACACAGCTGTTGCAATTTCTGGGCATGTTTGAGTTTGGCTAAATTTTCCCTGTCAAAAGTTGTAAGAATAGGGATACCAGAGCAGTCCAAAGTTTTATCTGGATCAACAGTATGTCCCCAGAACTGGCCTATAATAGACATTTTTGGGCAGGACAAACACTGGAGCATGCTGTCCCCTGCCCCAGTCTCCCAAGAGATCTGTGAAGGCCCCTTGAAGTCACCTTTATGCAGGGCTCTGCCTTTCCACCATTTAACCATGGGAGAATTTCTTTCTGGAGAGACTCCTCTGCTGGCCAAGCGCCACTGCATCTCCCCTCCTGTGTGCCGACTATAACAAGAACCAGGCCCACGCTGTGTAAGTTCCCCAGAGCAGATCTTTTCAGCATGGCTGCCCAGACCTGCCTCGCTGCGCACGGTCCCGTCGGAGCACACCCGGCACTCGCTGTTCCCAGGGGCTGCCACTGCAGCCACAGCAGGGCACGGGCTGCCTCCCGCAGCTGCCAAACCTGGGTTTGTGCCCCCCTTTTCTCGGTGGCAGGGTTCACAGGTCTCCCAGGAGGGAAAATAAATGCCCTCTACCCCGCAAGTTGAGAAACCTGCTTGTTTCATGGGCTACGTGTGAAATATAAAGTAACAGTTTCTACATACACGTATTTTGCAGAAATATCCCCTTCAGGAGACAAAAAAATGTGTTTAAAAATATTGGCTTGCCCTACTTTGTATTTAGCAAAGTCTGAAGCTCCGGAAAACTTTTCCCAGAATGGCCTACAGCTACTTTTTTTTTTCCTTTAATATGACAAGGCTCATTAGATAAAGCCTTAGGCATGTCTTTTACCATAGTATTAAATCTGGGTCTTCTTAAATCTGGGCCTTGTTTTTATGTAATTTCATAGCAAACTCCCAGTACTACGCTACCCATTGATTTAAAAATTTGGAAGGCAGTGTTGCTAGTGTTTTTCCTTATATCACCTAAATCTTGTGTAACACCATCATAATAACAAATTCCCTTTAATTGCCATGTTCTCCAAAGGAAGCTGTTGTGTGTGGAAAGGACTGATTGAACACACACACAGAGCAAGCTGCGTATACTACTTCTTACTTCTTCTTGGCGTACAAGTATCTAAAGGGTGGGTTGAAGGAGGATGGAGCCAGGCTCTTTTCAGTGGTTCCCAGTAACAGGACGAGGGATAACAGGCACAAGTTAGAACACAGGAAGTTCCGTTCAAATACACGGAAACACTTCTTTACGGTGAGGGTGACAGAGCACTGGCACAGGCTGCCCAGGGAGGTTGTGGAGTCCCCTTCTCTGGAGATTTTCAAGACCCGCCTGGATGCAGTCCTGAGTAATGTGCTCTAGGCAATCCTGCTTTAGCAGGGGGGTTGGACTAGATGATCTCTAGAGGTCCCTTCCAACTCTGAAAATTCTGTGATTCTGTGATTCTTACCTTTTTCACTGACCGTAGCACCAAAGGGAGAGGGTGGTGGCAAAGGCGGCAGGCAGGTAGCATGGGCAGTACCAGCAGGCAGCTGCCTGGGCTGGCCAGAGCTAACGGCATGTTTGCTTTTTGGGTGAGATGACTTCACTGTCAAAATGAACGTGGTCACTGACTTTTGCCACCGTTGAGAGAAATCCTGGGACACGGTCCTTTGAAAAAGAGCACTGGTGTCTTTGCAAGGCATCTCCTCCGAGTTCCTGATGCCACTGGCTGCTCAGGCAGGCTGCGTTTGCATTAACGGAGAGGAAACCTAAAAGCAGCCCAGGACAACCGCTTGGCAATAGGAATCTGCACAAGGACAGAGAAGTAGTTACGTGGATAGCTGCCAAACTGCAACAAGACCTGTAAATAAGGATTTCCTCACTGGTTAAGAAACTGAAACAAACAGGTATAAAAGCAACTGTTAATCACCAGAAGCTCCTCCCTGTGATGTCATATCTTGAAGCAGGGCTTTTCTTACTGTAATTGTAAGCTGGTTAGATCAAGATCAAGAGCTAATTGCATGACTGCTAAGGTACCTGTAAAAATGGGACCCTAGTCCTGACTGATGTTTAGAATAACAGTCATAACCACAGTTAATAATACGGACAACAAATTAATGGATAATCTCAATTAATATGATGTGAATCAACTTCACAGTTGCAGTTCATAACAACCTCTGCTCTTTTCCATTCAATCTTCTGTTTGCCTTTATCCAATCGTGTTACCCAACTCTGGTCCCACTCTTTCACAGTTCATTGCTACTCTCTAAACACATGCAGAACCCTGGTTTCCCTCAGGTCACCCATTTTGTGTTCTCTGGTCTTAGAGATTATTTCAAGGTTTTTCCCTTTCTCAAGTCTTTAACGTTTTGTTGGCAGAAATGTCACGATGAAGTGTATTGTATAGAGTGTAGTGTATATTGTATTGTATGCAATTGTGTTGTGTATATAGTAAGAAGTGTGGAGGTGAAAACCCTGTCCTGTGCCTTCATAGTATCATAAGACGCCACTGAAAAGGACAGTGCTGTGTATAATCAAGGAGCTCACTAATATGTTACTTGTTTAGGGATCTTGGTCAGGGCACCTCCTTACAGCTATGGAACTAATTGCATCTCTACTGTTAGGTATCAATAGTTTGTATGTAGGTACACATGCATCTTCTGTCAGCCATACTGGCTTCTGTGTACTTCTGTGTGCCAGAACAGAAAGCTCTTCTGTTGGTTAAAGGTATAGTGTGTGATGTTCCCCCATGACTTCCTCCAGACTCTTGGTGTAACCTTGGAGAAGATGAGTTTCCTCAAAACCTTAGTTCCTCGTCTCCAAAGCAAGGGAATGCAGCGAAGGCATTAGGAACCCCATAGGGGTATTAGGAGAATGAACTGATTACTGGCTGAGGGACTGGTAAAGGAGTGAACAATGTTAGATAAACGTTAGGCTCATCTCTGTCTCAAAGGCAAAGGTGAGAGCAGCTACTGTGCTCCAATACTGTATCGGCACAGGTGGTATTGCAGCTGTTGTCCCCGCTGAACAGGGATGATCTTTAAAGCCTTTTGTGAGGGTACTACATATTCCTAGCAGAATTCATTGTCCTCTGGTTTAGAGGAGGCTTCTACTTAAGTGGTCGAAACAGGTTTTAAAATGTTTTATAATTTTTTAAAATGTCAAAACCTGTTTTAAACCAGGTTTGAAAAGGGTGGAGGCAATGGAAATGAACAAGGGAGAAGCTTGGGTGGAGAAGAGAGGCTGGAATGAGTAGGTGACAATGGCAGCAAAGTAGAAGCACAGGTGTTTTGAGACGACACAGGTCCATACATCAATTCATGACTTTTCTCTCCTCCTCTGCCATTTAGCTTGCAGGGTTAAAAGGCAGTGACAGACTCTGTTCAGGACATGACTTTCTAGCTTGCACTTGGAAAATTCCGGCCGACCTGGATGAATTTTTCTGCAAGAGCTGAGGCACATTTCATGAAGTGCTGTGCTAATAAATAACACCGATAGCACAAGACTAGCATGCAGTTTCTTTCAAGCGTGTGTAAGCAACTTCAGCTGTTGTCAACAGATAATGACGATGAAGTATGTGCTTTGATTTCTGAATAGGTTTTCTTTATTTACAAATTTCTTTGGGCTGAGCTGTGTAACACCTTTGCACCACTTACGAAACTAAGCTCAGCGTTGCCTTTTCCCATGCTTACAGTCTCCCACATCTTCTTAAAAGTTATTGTACCTTGGTATTTTTGATCATCCTTGATAAGGACCATCTTTTACTTTATATCCTGCTTACTGTTGCACAATGATGTATTGAGTTTAAGACCAAAGTATACATTGCTTGGCACTGAACAGTAACCACGAATTGAATATCAGCAGATCTGTGTTTACAGGACTATTAGTGGTTATGTGGGACATGCAAAGTAGTTCATAAAGAATATGAAGTTTGATACAGACATTTACTTATTGCAGGACTTGCTTCAGGATTTTTGAGGTATTTCTTTGACGAGAAGAAGGTACAACTCCTCATCTTTGGTATTTTATCGTGGAAAATACATTTAAATGCATTTTTGTTCATTGATTCCCAATAGATTTTCTTATACACTGTTAAAGAACCTGCAGAATCTGTTCTAGTTCTGTCCTGGTTGTTCCGGTTTCATCAAGACAGCAGTATCTGCAGTTCATCCAGTTATGCCTTAAGCAGTGTGACTGATATCTGTAATCAGTGATTCATTCTTTCCCGTACCCTCTGAGCGGAGACCTGTTTTGTTTTATGCATCTGTGCTCTCTTAGCGCACTTTCACACGTGTCTGGGTGAGTGCTGCTGAGGTGAGCTGCACACTGAAAGCACAATGCGATAAGGCCGGTGGTATGTCTTGGTCCCTGTGGAGGTTTATTCTGAAGACTCAGAGCAGTGCCAGGGAAAGCCTTGCCCACAGGCAAGGTTCACAGAGCTTGAGGAGGACCTTTATCATCAATGGTCTCCAGAAAGGAGCTTCAGGCAAACTTTTTGCTGAACCGAGGACATTGTTTACCTTGTAGATAAGGACCAAGAACCCATACGTGATTTGTTACTATGTGGGAGGCCCATGTAAAGCAGGGAGGCTAGGTTTAACACGGCTGTGATAGTCTGCATTGCCGAAAAGACACAAAAGCAGGAGCCAATAAAGTAGTGCTGCAGTAGTAGCCAGCGAAGGTTGAAAGTAAGATTCACTCACAAATGATGGTACTGGGGTTTGCATCACATTCTGCTACTAAATTGGCAATCTTTTTGAATGTTTGCCCAGCCAAGGTATTCATCTTTTCCTGTTTGTTCAGGACCAATCTTGACCACCTTTTTTTTGGAATTCCCTCTCAGTTCAAGAATGAAAACTAGACAAAAGGCGTCTTGGGTATAAACGTTCTTCTAAGTCAGAGATATCTCTTCTTAATGCTTTAATTCATTCTTACTCACAGGAAAGGTGCTGTAGACTGCTAGCTCAGTTGGGAGTCCTGGAGGACTCCAGCCAGAACATGAGCTCATTTAATTTCACTGTGAAAATAGGATTAGTTGTAGTCTTGTGATAAAAGACAGTCTGGAGGCTGTGTGTTTATCTGCGGCTTCCTTCGATGCGAAAGAAACTGGCGGCGACATCTTTGCAGAAAAGGCGTATAAAATGTGAAATCTTGGTTGCCAAAAGCAAAGCGCGTGCTGGAAGCACATCCAAGTCGTAGTATTTATGTCAGGGTGAGCCGTTGCTGCAATGTAAGCTTTTAATCTAGGCTGAATGAACTCTCTCCTAACAAACAAACCAAAACAACCAAACTGTAATCTTTGCTTGCATGTTATGCCCTGTAGGTCCAAAATCCAGTTCGCAAAACGGTGACTTACATTTACAGATTTTGGGATGAATTCTCAGGTACACGAAGACCTGTTTACGGTGTGGTATAAACACTCCTACTTCCAGCGAGTTGTCCCGGTATGTTATGGATTTTTTTTACCAAATTAATTAATCAGCATCAACGTCTTTACCTTCATATTGGCTGCTGCAAACTATCCTGTAAGGGAATGAGGTGACTTATTGCACCCTACTTTTGTCACTTAATTGTAACAATGTGCCTTATTATTTCCATGCTGTTTCCTTAGGCATAACTCTTCCATCCCCACCATAAAAACCAAAGAACTTCTACAAGTATCTATTTTTATTTCTGTGTAGAGAGTCTACAGTAAACTCCTATGGATTATCAGTGCTAGCTGCTTCCCGTAAGTGAGACTTTGTTATATTTTTAACCTCACTCGTCAGATTTGCAAATATTTTCTGGTTTTCACATACATCAAACACTGTGAAAGGAGAACACCTCATGCCAGTCAGCTGACCTTGTCCTTGCCATCATATCGTGCTACAGCTTTGTGCTAGCTTCCCATTCAGTTCCAAATTCTGCCTGAAAAAAAAGATATGTAGGAGAAGTGTCCCTGCCATAAAGTTTATTTATTCAGTAGGAAAGTTTTGGTTTTAAAACCTCTGAGTCTCAATTGAAAAATTCAAATCGGAATTACTGCTGCAGTGCACTGCGCGTGCTGCAGTTCAGTCTCAGTTCCTGCACAAGATTACATGTCCCATGATGCATTGCTCCTGCTTTTTCAGAAAAATCCTGGAGGGGGATATTAGAAAAAGTACCATAACTGCATGTTTTTATAAAACATGTTAGAGGCATTTCTGAGTCAAAATAATGATGGTTAAGGAAAAAAAAATAGTTTTAGCTAAACATTAAATACATTTTTTTTTTCTGTTCCCTTACTAAGTAATATTCTTGGGAACACTTTCTGAAGAAAGAAAATTTGTGATTTTTGGTTCAGCTGCTTCTGGTATTGATTTTGTTCCCACTCCTGTTTTCTTTGAAATCTGAGGCACTCCTGTGTACTGCTTGCAGCTTGTTTCCAAGTGTGTTTCCATGATGTTTCCCCCTAATAATGGTTTCTTCAGATGCCCAGCACCTCTAACTACCCACTATGTCTGCATTAACAGTGTCAATGTCTGGCCCAGATTTATTTTTTAGCTAGCTTATTTTTAAATGGAAATGAAAGAAATTTCTAAAAAATATTTTCCAGCGATAGATTTGAGATTGCACCATATATCACTGCAAGACAGTCTGAGGTGGAACAAAGGAAGCCTCACCTCTTGGTAATAACTCTTGGCCAAAAATATACAGCTATTTAGTTCCTACTGGCTGAGTAGGAACAGTAAGAGTAGGAACAGTGAAATAGTGGCAATGATTATGAAAGTTCTAAAAATGGGTGTACCTATTGAAATGCATGATTTCTAGTTCTACTTTTCCAAAAGAGAGCATACACAAGGGTGACCTAATGACATCTGTGCCTCTGTTAGCATGCACAAATCTTGCAAGAACAGCTACATGTACCCAAAATGCCACTTAGGCAGTATAATTTATCCCCCGTTGCTTCATGGAGAAATTAGAGTGGATGGGTAAAGTCGTAGCCCAGTTGTCTGTGGGTTTCTCTGCATTATATTGCGTTGCTTTTGTATTGTTTCCTTTGATGACTATATTGCGATAGTATATGGAGTCTCTAGGTATGGATTTTGGCCTTGTTACTTCGACACTGTGTGTCTTCGGAAAGGAAAGGAAGCAACTTTTCCAATGAACTTACAGTCTTACTTTATACTTTGTATGTGTCAAAGAAGGAGGTTTGGAATTGTTTTGGAGACAGCACATGGATATCTGGGAATCAATCTCTTGGGCTGGTGTACAGTGTAAGGATGTCCTATCGCTTCTTTCCCTGACAGTCAAGGCTGGCAGGGAGACCAGTTAGTTGGTTTCCATGCAATATAATTGACGTGACATGATTATCCTGTTTATTGCCTTCCAGCATAAACATGGGCATCACGTGGCAGCAATTCCATATGACACCTTGTAGGTTCACCTGGGCTGGTCCCTTTCTCCTGAAGCAGGATCAAGTTTACCTTGTCTGTCATTCTTTGATACATATCTGGGTATCAATACCCTGTGAAATGAGTTACCTAAAAAATGTATAAAGTCTCTCTCGCTAGAGCTGACTCTCTTAGAGCTTGAGCAGTTTTTCTAATATTTGTCTTTACTTCTCTCTGACCATGCAGAGCCACAGATCATTGTCCTCTTTGCATCAACCATTCGGACATTGCAGAACTGACTATTCCCATGTTATCTGACAGTCTTTGTTGTTGTCGTTGAATTAGCAAACTCAATTCTTTCAGCACTTTCTCATATGCCAGCCTGTATAAGTCAATCTTCTTCAGTCTGGATGCGTTTAATTTTAGAAGCTGGTAGCAGTTAAAGCCTTTTATGGTGGAGGGAGGCAAACAGTGAAAAAGAACTGCAACATGGAAGACACTGAGCATCCGCTTGCTCCTGTCCAGGGCTGGGAGTGTATGGAAAGAGATCTCAGTGCTAAGTCTCACCACCTGCACTTACGTTGAGCATTGTATATTTGGGATCTGGTCCAAAATTTATCTAAATCTGTGTTGCATGTGTAAGCTATCAGATAAGTCCTGCAACATTATAGTTCTGAGCCATAATTTGTTATTCTTCATGCAGTGGCCTGGCTGTAATTGCCTGTTTTCAGGTTTGAATATCTTTGTCTCCATCTGCATTCTTGTCTTGGGCTATGTCAAGACTGAGGCCTCGTTGATTGCTAACTGAGCTGATGTTACATATGGATGATCAAGTTGTGGGACTTTGTTTTGGCTCTTATTAAGAGTGAACAGCCTTGCTAAAGACTGAGCTAACTTCTCAAGTTGGCTATAGGTCTATTGTGTTCAGAGAGGATGAAGGAATGGACAGAGATCTCATCACAGCTCTAGATACAAGATTTTAAGTCACAAGTTTAGAGCTTCTTTGATACTCTGAAAATATTGAATGCCTGTCTTCTAAATCAGGATTCATAGCTAGTCTATACAACAAAGAGATATTCCAGACCATAAATGAACAAATTCTCTAAAGTACACGTATATCAGTAGTCCACAACTGACAGATGTAGTTGCTGGAGAAACATGTATTCTTATTCATACTTGCTTCTTTGGCACCGTCTGAGGAAGTAACTATGCAAAGTTAATATTATCTTTTTTCAAATGTTAAAAATCAATGGAAGAATTGTAGAAAATATTGTGGGGGAGAGAGCTAAAGAAATTATTTCATCACCTCCTTTACCAATAAATTGTTATCTACAGGTACATTGCACGTACCCTGCATTTTAAAATTGCAGTAATAAGTCTAAAAATATCCTAATACTACTTATAGACTTCTGCATTTGTGATGTTAAAGTCATTTCGTCCCTGCTGTGGACAGTAAGGCGGAAACTATCAAATGCATGCTGAAAAACTGGAAGGTATTTCGTGTTCAGACAGTACCAGAAGACTTGAAAGATAAATCATACATAACCTGATTGCACAAACTGCTTTTAGCAATATCTGTTCATTGCCACATGGATTATACCACAAGTTTAAAGAAAGCATGGAATAAGAACCAAAAGACTGGTAGAGAAAGAATAACATAATTACTGATAAGGCACTCTCTTCTTGTAGGTCATGTGGAAATATTAATAACTGTAGTTATTTTTTGTATAATGCTTTTAATCATGGGATGTCAAAGCAGGCTACAAAACAGGAAAGGATCGTTATCACTGATTTATTGATGGAGAAATGTAGATAGAGAAGCAAGATAAATTTAAATGGAAGGAATAGTCCAGAGTGACTTAGCAGCCCGGAGCAGAGCCGGGGCTGGAGCCAACATGCCATGAGACCTTTTCCAGCAGGTTACCCGCTTGGTGATGCTGCCTCTCAGCATGTATTCCACAATTCCAAACTGCCTGTTATTACACCCAGATCTGTCCTGCTACTGTGATTACAAAACAAGTTCTGAGAGCTTGAGACACTAGAGGTAGCTGTGGTTGCCCAGCAGACAAAAGAAATGTCTGTTGTCTAAAAATAAGTGCGAACAGTGTACAGGACTGAAGGACAGCAGATTTGCTCCAAATGGAAGGGCTGAAAAGGGTGAATGACAGTGTAGAGAGAGCAAGTGCCACCACGTTTCACTGTCTTTTCAGGGTCTCAGCTTATTCCTACAAGTTCATGAGACATCAACTCTTATATGCACTTAGAAGCAGATGCACAGCACTGCTCCGTGCTAAAAGAACCATCATCATCTTAGCAGTAACAGAGAGAATCCTAACCACCAAATACTTCACATACATGAAGTCAGCACACAAAAGGAAAGTTAGTTGCACAGACATACAAGTACCCAACCTGCCTCTCACCCGAAAACTCTGGCAATACCCAAGAGACAACTCGTCAACAATCTGAGCGGTGCCCGGCGTAGCTCTGCTCACCCGGTCAGGAGGCTGTTCACCCCAGCTTGGGGCTGGGGGTGGTTCCTGGGACCTCACTCCAAAGCAGCCCCTGTGTATTATGTAGCTTTTATGCCATCCTTGCACATAACCATGCAACCATGTATTCAAACCTACATTAAGATAACACCTTTCTAAGAAATTAGAGATACCTTCACTATCAGGGCTCAGAGACTAAATCAGTAAGATAAAAGTGCATTGCTATTTTTACATATTTCTTGGCGGTGAAGGGATGTGATCACATGTTGGGTGAGACACTCGGCTCATTGCATGGACTGGGCTACAGCTGGGTGGGGGCAGCAGACCAGAGGGGGAAGATCGTTCGTACCCAGACCGTATTTAGCTCTTCCGTTCCCCTCCCAAGAGGAAAGGACAAAGTTAGACCCTTGTCTAAATGCTCAAAGAGTTAAATAAGTATTTTACCCTTTAAAAAGGTTCTCTTAAAATGTAACCCTTTTTCTTCTCCATCACAGAAATCTGTTGATTTGCAACAGACAGAGGACAGACCAATAATGGGTTTTGTTAAGTAAAACTAGTTCTGCGTATCTTTTTCTTACTGGTTGCCCTTATTGCAGTAGCTTCTTTGAATCTCCATTAACGAACAGAGCTCCCACCTGCAGGAGGGAACTCTTGCTAGCGAGTGCTATTGAATACAGACTTGTAAGAAAAGTAATAGAAACAATATGTAATTTTTGCAGCTTGCTGTCTATACAGTGCTTATAAGGCTGTGCTCTAAGATATTTATAGTAATTTATTAGTTATAATATATCTTTTCAAATACAGTTAGTCAAACTGATTGCTATGTAAGCCTGTCCTTGCCCACTGCTTCCCCTGAGACTGTGCGGACCAAAACCGTCAAGAACTGCAAAGATCCAGTGTGGAATGAAACATTTTGCTTCAGGATCCAGAGCCAAGTAAAAGTAAGACGCAGAGTGCATTTGTTTTTCTTCTGGGGCAGGGATCTCGTTATGTGGTTGATATGTAGGGTACCATAAAAATAAATACGTGTGAGGGACTACAAGGATATGAGTAAGTGGATGTGGAGTAGCATGCAGCAGCAAAATAAAATTTTATTTTCTGATATACAAAAGACAGCCAAGACATTTCACAACTATCCGTATAATGTTCTATCACTTTTCACTTTTTCTTCTTCTTTTCTTTTTTTTTTTTTTTAAATCACTCCTTTTCAAGAGTAAAGGTGAGAATTTCTGAGTAAATTGAACAACATGAAAGACATGTATGAGCTAAGTAGTGGAAGCATATCAGTGTGCTTTTTTAGTATTCCTTTGGAACAACCTGCAATTAAAAAAAATGACAAAACAACAGTTGAAGTTTGCAAAAGAAGATCAGCTGAGCTTTTACCATGATGATAAACGTTAGAGCTTAAGAAGATTTGCAAGTCCCAAAAGACCTAAAAGACAGCATCAACATCAGAGTCTAGTAGTCCACAAAGATCAGTGATAGGCCAAGTAAGCCAAGCTTACTTCACGCTTGGGACAATCAAACTCTGCTTTACAGCTTGCACCCTTCATTTCCTAGTGCTGGTGGCAGAGCAGGACAAGAGCACTTCTGCCAAGTGCCAAATCAGCAGTCCAGTCCCTTAGCAATCTTGAGCATTGACAAACTCCTCCAAAAGAGCATTCAGAATAGCTCAAAGTCTTGCCGCACCAAAGGGACTCTAGTGAACAATCGCTCTTGCCTTTGTCTGCAGAAGTTGCCCATGATACAAGTTCTCAGGCTTTCTTCAGCAGAGTTAGGTGCTACTGGTCCTTTTTGGTACAGCTTTTGGCTTTAACACGTCTGCCCATCTGCGACCTACATCCAGTGCTTTCCCTGCAGACCTAAAAAAAGTCCGACTTCTTTCGAAATACTATGGAGGCACAACTTCACTGAGCCCTGCAGGTTTATCAGGAAGGCAAAGAGCAAGGAACAAACATTGCGGCATGGGAACAAACGCCCATGAACGGGCAACACCTTACACCAGAACACCTACTCCTTGCAGTGTTTCATGGCTGACTCTTTCAAAACCGCACTACCACACATAACGCTGAAAAATATATCTTGGCCACAGGAAGGTGCTTGAGGTCCTGCATGCAGTAGTATTTGGGAAGACCTTACTTTTACTTTGCAGTAAGTTTGCAGCAGGAGACAAGACACGTGGCATTAGCCCCAGTAATTTTCAGTGTGTGGCAAGAGCAGCGTTGCGGTGTTCGCTGTGGCTTCAGTGTGGGCTGCACAAAATGTGTCCCGGGCATCTGGGAGAGCCAAAGCACTCTGGTATGTCTGTCACTGCTGCCTCATTGCTGTCTGGGCTCAACAGACTAAATTAAGGCTCTTGCAGGTTTCTCTGCATACACTGCAATTGCTCTGCTCATTACCCTCTGAGCAGAGCCAGAGTCTACTGGTTTGGTTATTTTCTCCTCACCTGTCTTGGGTGTCATTGAGGTATTCATCTTCCTAAATCACGGGAGCCAGAACTCAGTAAAATTATATAATATGCTGTCACTGTGGAAGAGAAAAACTCGTTTGGGTATTGTGGGCGGCTTCCCATCAGGAACAGGGATGTTTACTGAAAGACATCTGTTTTGATGAATATCTGACAAAGCGCAGTCAGTGAGGAAGGGCTTCCTGGGCTGGTGCTGTGGGCAGCGCTCCCCTGGCTGCAGGAGGGCCACCCCAGCGACGCTGCCCTCATACCCTCTGTCAGGAGCAGATAGAAGCAGGGAACTGCCCAGAGAGCCCCGGCTGCTTCCCACACAGCATCCCAGTGCACAGCCGGCGATCTCCCTTAGCCAGCCAGCACCCTGTGCGTGCCCCTGCCGGCTAGCCGGGAGTAACTGAAGGGACTTCAAATCAGTGGGTCACTAAGAAAATAAGCCAGCCATTTTAGCCAAATGAGGACAGTCTGTTGCAGTATCACAGCTAGGAAAACTGATCTGCTTTTCAGTGTAAGCCTGCCTTCTACAAACTGCAAACCATTGCTTTTAAGCGTATCCCCTCCATCATCTTCCATAATCCTTTACAGGCTGTTTACAGCTGGCCTGTAAACCAAGTCGCTGTGGCTGCTTCTCTCTGCCTCTTGTTGGTACGTTTCTTTTAGCAAGCGTGGGGGGCAGCAGCCCACCACCGACCCTGTCGGCCCCAAACAGAATTGATTTTCTGTCTGAAGCACAGCGGGATGCATTTATGTATATGGCCTTAAAGGGCAGCAGCCTTTCTGTCTTCTGACAGCAAACTGCGAACTCAAGTTCAAGATAGCTTGCCGTCTCTCACTTGCTGGGTTCTTACAGAAATGATAGATGTCAAAATTGAATATTTAGACTCTGGATCCTTTCGGTATATTACTATATTCAATCACTTGTCAGATTTAGTTATGGCCATTCCTGCGATTCATGAAGAAATTTTAAAGTGACACAGCTCACGTGTTTACTTTTTTGTGTGCATGTTCGTGTGTGA
This sequence comes from Vanellus vanellus, assembly GCF_965231255.1. Classification (NCBI taxonomy): domain Eukaryota; kingdom Metazoa; phylum Chordata; class Aves; order Charadriiformes; family Charadriidae; genus Vanellus; species Vanellus vanellus. The sequence continues at coordinate 30,396,187 of NC_138911.1, read as the reverse complement.
GACCACGTACCTATCTCTGTGTCTTTAATAAGCATCAGACCTCTTAGCAAGTTTCAGTTAAATCTGATGGGTAAGTAAGAATCTCTGAGATAGGAGGTCCCTGTAATTTACATGAAAATGAGCTGCTGAATGTATGGAGAGAGGCCTGAATTATTTCTCCACTGAGAAAACAGCCGTTGGTGCTAATTTGCTCAGCGCTGTGGGAGGCACCTCTGAGCCAGCCCGTGTGGAGCACACAGCAGGGGCTGATACCCTCCTGTGCACCCAAACAGGCACGTGACAGAGGAGGAGATTTGTGCAGTGGGAGGAAGGAAGAGGAGATTGAGAGGTGTAGGATATAATCTGATTGAGATAGGCCTTTGTTCTGCTGTTTTCTGTGCATTTTGTCACCAATTGAAAAAAAAGTGTCAGTTTCTGTAGATTCCATGGCTATTATCTCCATGTGATGTGTTTAATAATTTACAGGATGTAATTACACAACCATGCAGTAGTTATATTGTTCTTCCTTAATGTATTTTAATCACTGCCTTATATTCAAGGATTTCTTTTTTTTTCACCAATAGCGATAAAGTCCTGACCACTAGACGGTTTCCTACAATTCAGGGAAAATTGGTGACCTCAAACTAAATTAGAGGTCAAACATGTTTTTCAGTATGGGAGCTACATGTGCAATCATTCTACTTGCCTTTGTCATTGAAATTACTCTACAGGGGAAAATCAGCAACAAACCCAACTATGTGAGGTTCAGGATATCTTTCTTTAGCTCTGTGTGGATGAAAAGTTTGTGTGTGCTCTCTCACTTCTCCCCTTCCTTTCTCTGTCTTCCTTAACATGCTGAGCACGTCGTCTTGTGCCTCCGTAAGGTCTCAAAATAAAGATGTTCCTAATCCTGTACCTCTGTTCACAGAATATTCTTGAGCTGAAAGTCTATGATGAAAATGCAGTCACTAAAGATGACCTCCTCTTCACTGTCCTCTTTGATGTTGCTAAAATCCAGCTTGGAGAAAGTGTTCGCTTGACTTTTCAGCTAGATCCAAAGGTGAGGAATAAAACTGCCTTGGCCAGAGGAAGGAAATACATTTTTGGTATTACCTTCTGAATAACTTCTTGTAAAGCAATTGTAGGTGGGAGGGTTTATTTCCTATTGGTTTTCACTTCATGTGTCCTGTAAAACGCCTTCCAAACCTTGTTCAGCAAAGTGGAAAAGGCTTACCTCCCTACTTTGGACATAATTCTGGAGGTTTTTGCTAACTCCTCGAACCTCTTAGCAGGGTTTTTCTGATGCCAGAGTCGTCCCCCCCTCCTTTTTTTTTCTTTCTTGACTGTTGCTCAAATAGGTTTTGTTGGAGACAAATGACTTCATCACTGTTGCACAAAGTTTTTCTGTTTGAATTCCATCTCCTGGGATCAGCACTTGTGAGTTTGGGCGTATTCTGGTACAGATGTTGGAGTATGCACTTAAAAACTGATACTCTGCCCTGTAATTCTTTTGTGTATGCCTGAATATAACACAAAGATACATGCTGAGGTGCTAAAATCCGTTGATGGCCAATTACTACAACTATCTTGTTACTTCAGTGTGCCTGAAAGCATACATGATGACTTTATGATGAGATCTGGGTATCCAATTTAGATACTTTTGTAGATATGCTGTTTCACTGACTTTTCTTATAGGATACATATCAGTATTCAGCTCTTCGGTGATGTCAACAGGCAGTCTATATTAACTTATCTGGTGACTGCTCATCGATTGTCCCTGTTATAGGAGTCCTTTTGATCAGGAGAATTGAGAATTCCTTCTGCTATCCGACAGTATCATTTTTCTGATTATATTACCCAGAAGAAACAAGGCTTTAAACAGTTTTAAGCCAACAGTTCTTGCAGTCTTCAGACTGGGGATTGCCTGTGTGACAACTTTACTCTGCCTTACCACCAAATGGACAAGTGCAGTGAGTCTGAGGACTGATGGTTTGTGCAGGAAGGAGAATACTTTCCAAAATCACTCCAACTCACTTGCTCACTCATCTGAGCATGCACTAGACCAGGAGGGAAATTTGATTTTAAGAGTTGTTTCAGGAGCCAGAATAATCATTGGCAACCATAGTCAGTGAGAAAGAAAATTAATTCAATTGCTTATAATGAATTAATCTTTTACAGACACAAGAGATGCTGGAGGTTGAGTTTGCATCGGAGAGCATGTGAGTAAAACCCTTATGGGACCAAAGAACTGTACAACTGTACTTTGCAAAAGCAAGCAGTTAAACACATGCTAACATTTATTATAATATAGTTTATAATACTCAGCATCTCAGCAACAGCTGGTGTTTATCAAGTTAGTTGCATATTGGCTAAAATACTCTGTTCCTTATCTACCAAGAATCATCCTGGATATTAATTTATCCCATTGTTTTCTGGAAAAGAGAGAGGCATAATAAGAACTACAGCTACTGTACTTATTACTACTATTGTTTACCATTATCATCAAAAAAATAAGGAAGCCACATTTCAGATGTCTCCCCAAAATAAAAATGTGACATATTTGAGACTATGCTGGGCAAGGCAATCCTTAAGGGAAGTGTTATTCCTTGGTGTTAATTTCAGGATGCATTTAAGTCATATTAGTTCTGATTGCATTTTTTTCCTCTCTTTCAGTCCAGTCCCTCCTGAAAAGCTTGTCACTAATGGTGTATTAGTGGTAATTTAAAACTCTTTCTCTTCTATGTTCGTTTTCATGCTGGCGATGGGAGTGGTGAATCTGCCAGGTGCCCCAACACCTCGCTGCAGGCAGGGCTGAAGGGGAGGGAGACGGGGGTCGGACACCGGTAGCCATCCCGTTGTGCTGCTCCCTGTGGGAGGATGTTTTAGGAAAGAGTGAACACGGTCATTGGGGATACCCAGCGACCTGTCCACCACCACCAGCTGATAGCAAGCCTCCTGACAAAGCCTGAAGTCCTCTTTCATTGACTTGCTGCCTCCGTGTCATTCGCTCTCGGGACTTCTCTTGGGACCCCCTCACAGCCATGCCATTTTCCCCACCTCCATAGGATGATATGGAAGTTGCTTTCTTGACTGCCCCTAACTCACTATTCAGAGGAGGTGTCCAACTTCACCCAAGCAGGGCTGCAAGGACAGGCCTGTGATTTTGCCGACCCCTCAGTCTATGCTCTGGAGGCATCAGCGCAGTCCCATTCCCTCCCCTGTTATTTCCTCCCCCCTCCCCAGCCCTGTCCCCGTGGATGGACCACAGCAACACAGCCATTTTTCTCTTTCAGAGGAAATCTGGCACTTCTTCAGAGTGCCAGGGCCTTTCTCTTATTAGCCTAACAAACACAGGGTGGACAGTTTTCCAGACCCCAGGGACCCAGGTGAAGGCGACCAGAAACAGGTAGCAGTGAGGTGGCTCAGATATGTCATGTTTTGAACACTTAATTCTCTCATCATTCATCCCTACTACAGTCTCGTGAAATTTCCTGCTTGGAAGTCCTGGTGGACAATGGACAGACAAAGAAAGAACTTTCAGGTTAGACTTTAAACTAGAAACAAAAGATCTTATTTTATGGCGAGATGAAAATTTCTCTTTTTTTTTTTTTTTTGTCATTTTGTTACCTGGTAATTTTCTGACTTTGTTCTTACAATTAGAGCACAGGAATTGGATGATTAGGAGTATATACAGGATCATAGGTCCAACAATTATAGTGTGTCTGTGCTAACTAACTGTAAAAACTGGACTTTGACATTTGAGTGAATGATTAGAGTGATAATGAATCTTATTAGTGTTGTAAAATAGAAGTAAATATATATTTCTGCTTCAATAATTTACATTTTGCCCAATTTTCCTGTATGCCTGAGTTTTAAAACCAGCTACTTCTCTTTCATAAGCACTTTGGTGGTTTTTTTTTTTCTTTTTTTTTTTTTTTTCTTCTTCTTCCTGTAGTGTTCCCTGGCTGGATAAATAGAGTCTGGGAGCTTTTAAGCATTGTTGAATGTTTTGTGTATTAAAATGACAACTTCTGAATGACCATTTAATGTTCTATTTCTGCAAGCACAATCATTAACTTCTCATATGCTTTTCATCTTTTTTTTTTTTTATTTTTTTAGAAAAAGACTTCTTATTTTCAGTGAAGGGATCCTATGAAGAGAGCCAGACCCTGTCACTGGGCTCCTCCCGGCGACCCACGGAGCCCCTGGACTTCCATTACATCAAGTACAGCCTGTCGGAGCTGCGCGTCGCTCTAGCAGAGAAGAAGCCTCATTTCTGCTCGGTATGTGGTCGTTAGTTTGAGTAAGCACAGTAAACTCATTGTTTTCCATACTGGACTGAGGCAAATGGAAAGAATTTTTATTTTTACTTAAAAGCCATCTTTCATGACCTTCTGCTCCAGAAGAGCACTGTACCCCCTAAGATGCCTAAATATTAGATGCCAACTTGGAAACTGCTGGATGGTAACCCCGTTTGAAAAAATAAGTTGGTGAGAGTGCTTTTTTGTGGTGTATACATTAATTTTTTTTCTATCTTATAATTTATTTTTCAGTGTACCTCAGGTGAAGAGAAAAAAGACTGCCATGCATCCCTCACTATTCCTCTGGATTCACTTCCCTTCAAGGAGAAAGTAGCAGTAGCAAAGGTGATCGATACCAACTTTTTGGAATAAATGTGAAGCTATGGACCAAAGATCAATGAACATGAGTCAACTAGATCAGTGGGAAGCAGGGATTTAGAGATATAACTGCTAATGCCCTTACCTTCCTAACAGAGAGGGTTATGGACCTGTACGTTTTCGTATGAGCCAAGTAGAACCAAAAATCACAGCCAAACATTTGAGGGAGGGAATTCTATGATGAGCTGGGGGACTACTGCAGGTCAGAGCAAATCAAACGATGAGGCAAGACGTGGCACACTGGCCAAGCTGTTGCTGTTTTTTACTGTATACTGCTCTGTGTATCTTCTTTAGTATAAAATAATTCAAAGAAAATAAAAAGGACTTGGAGAAGTTTTAAAAATTGGATGGATTTTCTGATTGTTATGGTTTTGTGGCTCCGACATGGCCCTTACAAAAAGTGGAGGGCTTTAAAGCTGACGGAAAGGAAAGGAAGGCAAAGGGAAAGGGAAAGGGAAAGGGAAAGGGAATCATGTCCAGTGCTTATATTGTGGGTTCTTTTCTAGGATGAAACAATCAATTTACATGTGAAGTCAAATGACTGGTAAGAAATTCTGTCTTTTGGTTTTATGGTTGTGAAAAAAAAAAAATGCTGCCCAGGTTTTTTGCTTTCTTATCTTTTTCTGTAACTAAGGGAGAAAGTATTTAGTCAATGACTATATTTACCCCTATTTACCCCATGTTAGTTGCCCATGTCCAGAAGGTGAATATGTTAACTGTGCTGTGGTGAAATTTCCTGTTACTCTACTATGCAGGAGTTCAGTTTGGATGGGGAGAATAATCTTTTCTGGCTGCAAAATCCATGGAGCTGTGTTTAGAAAAATGTGTGTTTACATGTCACTTTCCTTACTTGTAAAGAATCCAGAGTATTTGTATTTATAAAACCTGGAGGTCTTCAGGCAACAAATCCTAAATATTCCACTGTTTATAGTATCTGTATAAGGGTAGCAGTATTTATGTTAGACGCTTCCTGAAAATCAGTGTAGCAATAAACAATATTTCTGTTTTTTTGGTTTTTTTTTTTTTTTTTTACTGTAAGATTTTACAACTCGACTTTCTCAGCCTTTTCTCTACCTTGCCTATACCGCCTGTGACGTCCTTTTGTGGGGCTGCAATATCAGCTTTTCTAAGCCTAATAGCAGAATTTGTAACTTGCAAGCATGGGTCCAGACATTAATTATAAGATCATACACTTCCTGTTTAACCCTGTACTTTGTTTGAGGTCAAGAAACTTAGATGTTCGCTTGGAGTTTGATCTGTGTACGGAGGAGAAAAATTTCCTACAAAAACGGAGGAGGTTTGTGGCTTCTGCTTTGAAAAAAGCACTTCATTTAGAGCAAGACCTACAAGACCATGAGGTACGGGGACCACTACAGGGACTGGACCGTGCTGTGTAACAGGAATGGGTTATGCTTGTAGCCATTCCCATATTGTTCCCTAACCAGCCCTGATGTATTCAGTGCGCTACGTAAAGCATCAAGAAATGCTTAGATGAAACAACGTGAGAGCATGGGTAGCATCAAACCCACCTGCTACACGTTTGCTCAGAAAACACAATGTCATAAATCAGCATTTTTTCCCTGCCTGATTTCTTTTTCATCTGTCAATTATAGACCTGAATAGTCCTGCTCTCTTAGCTGAGCATTCAGTCATTGAGACCCCATAAGGTATTTCATATTACCAGATTTTGGAGGGGGAAAACCCAACAGTTAGTGATACATAACACTGACTGATGAGGATGTTTCTTATCACAGACTCTCTCCTCTGGTGCTCATCATCTCAGCTGTACTGTCACTCTAACAGCACAACGACATTCCACGTTTTTCTCTCATCTGTCTGAGTTAGGGTTCACATTTGTTCACGTCCATGCTGCCGTGGGGATGGTTGGTGCTTCAGGGAGGAAACGTGGTCTGTGATCAGGCACTTCAGAAATTAAGGTTTTCATTTTGAGAGGTTTTTTTTCACTGATGCTTTTCCCTTTGTCCAGGACAGCTGGAACAAAAGCATATTAAACATTATACGACAGAATGGCTGTGACGTTATAAATTATGTCTCTGTTCACAAACTGATTGCATCAGTCTATTGTTTCTCATTATCAAACTCGTTTCAGTAAAAAAAGCAGTTTCTTAAGTATAAGAATTTTTGGGGACAAGTACTTCTAATTTCAGATTTTCCAACAAGAGAATGTTTTCGCATGGTCAGGCAAACCCAAATCAGAATACTTTGCTTTGACCTGAAATGCTTGATTTGAATCAGGTTACTGCTGAGTATTACCTTGATGCAATTGCCTGGAAATTTGTATGGGAAGTGTCACTTGGCTCCTCTTCTCTGAGTGGGTTTCTTGGAGGAATTTGTCTTCCTGTAACACAGTTTATGCAATTAGGCTTTGTGGTTCATCACTGCAATTATATACTTTAGGTACTTTATAGGAAATATAATCTAGTCGTTATATTTGACTTTTAAGAGAGGATGAACTCCATTTATTCTCAAAATAGAGCTCTCATGAGATGATGTACCACTAAGGAAAACAGTCTCATGTTGAGATGCCTTGAAACAACAAGTTTTGAGCTGTTTTGGTAAGCCAGCATGTAACAATTTAGAAACAAAGTTGATTGATTTTGATAAAAAAGAAGTCAAAATCAGCTAATTACCAAAAGTTTTTTATTATTATTATTTTTCTGTGCAAAATACTACATTTTCATCTTTTTCTTCCCTGCTTGGGGAAATAGTGAAAAGTTGGAATTTCTTGTGGGACAGAAATGCTGCAATTCACTCAACTCTGATCACGTGTGCTGGTAAACCAAGTTGTTGCTTACCAATGCTGTGTTGATGTTTATACAGGTCCCAGTTGTAGCAGTCATGACAACAGGAGGTGGCACCCGGGCACTGACATCTTTGTTAGGCAACCTGTTGGGTCTTCAGAAGCTGGATCTCTTAGATGCTATCTCTTACATTACTGGGTCATCTGGTTCAACGTGGTAAGGAGATCCATCACTTATCACGTCTATATAGTCTGCTGTGTGAGAGATTTACTCTCTGTTTTGGTAAAGGAAGGTGTACTATGTACTACTTCGGTCTCAGGATTTTTTATTGCTGCATTAGGAACACATTGCCTGAGCCGGAGTATGGCATAGGCACTGCTTACAGGGAACAACATTTTCCTTGGCCCTTTTTTTCATCTCTAGGATCTTTCCTAGTGAGTGACTCTCGTGCAAATCACAGCCGTGTGCATAAACCTGCATAGCAGGGAGGGGCTTTTTGCAAGTCCTTGGGTTTCACTGGTGATTTGCAGGGGCGAGGGCTCTAAATCAAAAAATCTTTTCTCTTCAATAATAAGCTGGACCCAAAAGATGTTTTTAATAAACTTCAGCTAGTTCAATTGATGTGGTCCTTGAAGCCAAGTCTAAAAAGTGAAATAGTTTAGAGCATATGACAATATGCTTCCTTTCTTTTCCCCAGGACCTTGTCTCATTTGTATCAGAGTGCTGACTGGTCACACAAGGATCTGTCCAGACCTATTGGTGAAGTCCGCAGACATATGACCAAGTGCAAGCTAAGCTGCTTTTCCCTGGAGAGCTTGAAGTACTATGACAAGGAGCTAAAACTGCGGAAGCAAGAGGGATACCAGATCTCTAGCATTGATTTTTGGGGGCTTCTGCTGGAGAAAGCATTAAGTGATGGGGTAGTGTGTCTATGTTTTTCCATAATAGCTTCTAAATACCGTTGTATGGAAAATGAAGCTCCAGGGACATATGCTAGCCTGAAAGCATGCCAGCATTATTCAGCAGATTATTTCTGCTGACTAACAAAGGGGATTTGTCCCCACATGTAGAATCATAGAATGGTTAGAGTTGGGAAGGGACCTTGAAGATCACCTCGTTCCAACCCCCCTGCCATGGGCTGGGACACCTTCCACTAGACCAGGTTGCTCAAAGCCCCATCCAACCTGGCTTTGAACACTCATAGGGATGGGGCATCCACAACTTCCCTGGACAACCTGTTCCAGTGTGTCACCACCCCCGTATTGAAAAATTTCTTCCTGATATCCAATCTAAATCTATTCTCTTCCAGTTTAAAACCATTACCCCTTGTCCTGTCATTACACTCCCTGATAAAGGGTCCCTCCCCATCTTTCCTGTAGGCCCCCTTTAGGTACTGGAAGGCCACTGTAAGGTCTCCCTGGAATCTTCTCTTCTCCAGGCTGAACAAGCCCAACTCTCTCAGCCTGCCTTCATAGCAGAGGTGCTCCAGCCCTCTGATCATCTTCGTGGCCCTCCTCTGGACTTGCTCTGACAGGTCCATGTTCCTCTTATGTTGGGGGCTCCAGAGCTGGATGCAGTACTCCAGGTGGGGTCTTACGAGAGCGGAGTAGAGGCGCGGAATCACCTCCCTTGACCTGCTGGCCGTGCTTCATTTGATGCAGCCCAGCATGCAGCTGACCACCTGGGCTGTGAGCACACATTGGCAGCTCATGATGAGCTTCTCATCCACCAACCCCCCCCGAGTCCTTCTCCTCAGGGTTGCTCTTAATCTGTTCTCCGCTCAGCCTGTATTTGTGCATGGGATTGCCCTGACCCACATGCAGGACCTTTCACTTGGCCTTGTTGAATTTCATGAGGTTCACACGGGCCCACCTCTCAAGCCTGTCCAGGTCCCTGTGGATGGCATCTCTTCCCTCCAGTGTGTTGACTGAACCACACCATTTGGTATCGTCAGCAAACTTGCTGAGGGTGCACTAAATCCCAACATCCATGTCACTGACAAAGATGTTAAACAGTACTGGCCCCTGAGGAATGTCACTCATCACTGGCCCTCACTTGAACATCAAGCCATTGACTGAAACCCTTTGAGTGCAGCCATCCAGCCAGTTCCTACCCACTGAGTCCAGCCATCAAATCCATGCCTCTCCAATTTAGAGACAACTATGTCATGTGGGACAGTGTCAAATGGTTTGCACAAGTCCAGGTAGATGATGTCAGCTGCTCTTCCCTTATCCACCAATACTGTAACCTGTCATTGAAGGCCACCGAATTTGCCAGACATGATTTACCCTTACTGAAACCATGTTGGCTCCTTATTTTCTGTGTACCTTAGCAGAGTTTCCAGGAGGATCTGCTTCACGATCTTGCTGGGCACAGCGGTGAGACTGACCAGCCTGTAGGTCCCTGGGTCTTCCTTTTTTCCCTTTTTAAAAAATGGGCATTATATTTCCCCTTTCCCAGTCAGCAGAAACTTCACTGGACTGCCACGACTTCTCAAATATGATGGATAGTGGCTTAGCAACTTCATCCCTCAGTTCCCTCAGGACCCATGGATGAACCTCATCAGGTCCCATGGACTTGTGCACCTTCAGGTTCCTTAGATGGTCTTGAATTGAATCTTCTCCTACAGTGGGCAGTTCTTCATTCTCACAGTCCTTGCCTTTGCCTTCTGCAACTTGGGCAGTGTGGCTAGAGCACTTGCCAGTCAAGACTGAGGCAAAAAAGTTGTTGAGTACCTCAGCTTTGTCCATATCCCAGGTGACCAGGTCTCCTGTTTCCTTCCAGAGAGGGCCCACGTTTTCCCTAGTCTTCCTTTTATCACCAACATACCTATAGAAGCTTTTCTTGTTGCCCTTGATGTCTCTGGCCAGATTTAATTCTGTCAGGGCTGTAGCTTTCCCAACCTGATCCGTGGCTGCTTGGACAATTTCTCTGTATACCTTCCATGCTACCTGTCCTTGCTTCTACCCTCTGTAGGTTTCCTTTTTGAGTCTGAGTTTGTCCAGGAGCTCCTTGTTCATCTATGCAAGCCATCTGGCATTTTTGCCCAACTTCCTCTTTGTTGGGATGCATCACTCCTGAGCTTGGAGGAGGTGATCCTTGAATATTAACCAGACTTCTTGGGTCCCTCTTCCCTCCAGGGCTTTATCCCACCATACTCCACCAAGCAGAACCTTGAAGAGGCCAAAGTCTGTTCTCCTGAAGTCCAGGGTAGCAAGCTTACTGTGCACCCTCTTCACTGCTCTAAGGATCTTGAAGTTCACCGTCTCATGGTCACTGCAGCCAAGGCTGCCCTTGAGCTTCACATTCCCCACTAGACCCTCCTTGTTGGTGAGAACAAGGTCCAGCATGGCACCTCTCCTTGTTGGCTCCTCTATTACTTGGAGAAGGAAATTATCATCAATGCATTCCAGGAACCCTCTGGATTGCTTATGCCTTGCTGTGTTGTCCCTCCAAAAGATATTGGCGTGGCTGAAGTCCCCAGTGAGGACCAGAGCTTGCGAATGTGAAGCTGCTGCTATCTGTCTATAGAGGGCCTCATCTTCTTGGTCTTCCTGGTTGCGTGGCCTGTAACAGACCCCCACTGTAATGTCAGCTGTTCTTGTCCGCCCTTTAATCATGACCCATAAGCTCTCTGTCAGCTCCTCAGCCATCCCCAGGCAGAGGTCCATGCATCCCAGCTGGTCATTGACATAGAGTGTGACACCCCCTCCACATCTGCCCTGCCTATCCTTCCTGAAGGCCTTGCAGCCTTCCATTCCAACACTCCAGTCATAGGAGCCATCCCACCGTGTCTCTGTAATGGCAATAAGATTGTAGCCCTGCAGGCTTGTACATGTCTCTAACTCCTCATGTTTATTCCCTATGCTACGTGTGTTTGCATAGAGGCATTTAAGGTGGGCCATCAAAGAAGCTCACTTTTTGACTGGAGTGGCTGGAGTTCCTTTGTGCTACACTCCAGGTGTTCTCCTGCTGACCTGTGACCCTTCTCCACGCTCCAGGCATCTATTGCTGGCATTGGGATCATACTGTTAGGAGTGGGATGGATTGAGGTTCCCTTCCCCGGCAAGTCTAGTTTAAAACCCCCTTCAGGAGCTTGGCAAGCCTCTGACCAAAGATACTCTTCCGCTTCTCTGACAAGTGGACCCCATCAGGCCCCAGTAGACTGGATTTTTCAAAGCAAGTCCCATGGTCCAAGTATCCAACCCCGCTGTCTCAACCCATAATTAGCAGCCCAAGGGGTATTCTGTAGAGCAGAAAGCCTATGTCTCCTACCAGTATGAGTGTCTGAGCACCTGACAGCAGAGTCCTGCTTTTGGTTTCTTTTGCTCTGTTCCTCCCTGTAAGAACTTAAATAATCCATGACAAGTGGATACATTTACTGGGAAGAACAAGAGACTATTGTACCACAAAATGTCCTACAAGTCACCTGTAATTAAATAAGCTTATGTGGATGTGTAAATGATTAGATCACTCCTTGGTTAAAAAAAAAGTCTGGACACAAAATGAGTGGAGAGAATAAGAAAATGAAGATGGAAACAGGTATTTATTTTGCTGTAATCTTGCAAGCCCATACACCGTGCCAAGACAGTCCCTTGATTTTGCTCTTTCTCTGTTTCTGGTCAATTCACAGAAAAACAATCACAAACTCTCAGATGAACGACAGGCATTGAATCAGGGTCAGAATCCCCTACCTATCTACATGATCCTCAACATCAAAGAAGACTACAGCCTTTCAGAGTTCAAAGGTGATGGCAAAACTGAATTGTATCTGGACTCAGCTGGTGTTCAACCGATCTGCTTTATCAGTTACTGCATATCCTGCAACCCCTTGCGCTGCTGAACCACAGCATTCATCAACAGTTTCTTTTCCTCCTTAACTTCCTCTTCCATTTCTAGAGTTTGTGCCTAGGCTCTGGGAGGAACCCATCTTCTATGGGGCAGGAGAAATTTGGGGGAGGTACTTAAGGACAGCCAAGGTACTCACAAGTCAAAGCCTTACCTTCACATGTGGGGTAACTTAGGCTGACCCCTTTGGGTATAAACTTCACTTATGTCCTGCCTGGAGAGGCTCGTTGGAAAGTTCTGAATGAACAAGTTTGGGAAACATTACTGAGTGAGCGGGTGAAACCAGCTTAATGATAACTCCTTACTCTGAGGAAGGCCTGTCTGTGATCTGATAGAGTTTGTCCTGCAGCTGCTTCCTTGTCATTTCAGAGCCCTTCCTGCAGGGAGGTAGGGATAGGACTGAAATTTAAAAGTTTCTTTTGTGGCTTTGCAGAATGGGTGGAGTTCACACCTTATGAGGTCGGGTTCTTAAAATACGGCACCTTCATTCGCGCAGAGGATTTTGGCAGCGAGTTCTTCATGGGTCGCCTGATGAAGAAGCTTCCTGAATCCCGCATCTGTTTCATGAAAGGTGATATGCTCCATTGGGAAAATTTGAATTGCATGAAAATGTACTTTAATTTTAATATAATACAGACCTTGCGTATTGCAACCAGTGCCCTGCAACATGCAGGACTGCAGCAAAGTATACAACATGTTGTTCTCACCTCTGGCTGAATTCCTTAGACGCTGGAGATGGGCCAAACAATACTTAGAGGAAATTTCAAAGAACACTATTCACTGTTGCTTTTATCTTGAACGGTGACTCTCATGGCTGAAGTTTCAGGGCTGCTCAGAAATGTTCATTTTGTTTTGAACTGATCGGCAGCAGAGTTCCACATGGAAAACATTTGTATTTTGAAACTGGAGTCTTAAAATCAAATTTGCTTATGAATGGCATGTTTTTTATAACAAAAACCAATGTTGTAACTGAGCGTGTTATACAATGTGTGAATTTTGAGTAGTTTTCTGAACTGTTACTGCTATTTTTGCAGTTTTAGTATCCTAAATCCTTTGTAATTTTGCTAGCGTGATTAAATCTGTGAGTTTTGTCATCCTTACTTCAGTAAAGTGGGTAGCTCCCAGTAATGCATGAAAGACAGCTTTGCAGTTTTTATGCAATTCTTTTTTTAATTTTGCCTAACACTAGAACTCTCTCCCACACCCCTTTGTACGCTGTTTCTCTGGGGTGAAGTTGTCTGCAGAAGAGTCCATCTGCTTTTAAAACCTGAGCAGCAGATATGTTACATGTAAATAAGAACGACACACAACGGGACACCAAGGATGCCAGTAAGAAAGGGTTTACTTATGAACAGAAAAATCTATACAATCAGCAACACCGTGTGGTATTCCTTATTTGGTGCAGAGAAGTTGTGCACTTCGACGTATGGTGCAGGAGGAGTTCAGAGTCATATTGGTATAATCATGAGAAAATGGCTGGGCATGAGGAACAGAGATTGTGCTTAGCCATACAGACACTAAATCTCAGAGCTTTAATGGCTATGCTTAGGCCTTTTAGGGGTGTCACGAACTCAAGAAAAGAGGTGGCTGAGGGAAAAGACTCAGAAGATAACACAAGATCCAAGAATATAAATAGGTCTGAAAAGGGGAGGACAAATTCATGGAAGGTAGTCCCACTGGTGGCTCTGAAACACAGTAGTTCAGATGCAGCCACCAGCACTAGAAGTACTAAATCCAGAACCTAGAGATGCTGGAGAATACACTGGAGAAGAGGTCCCACCATACTTTGCATTTTTGTCTATTCTCCGGTAAGCACTCTGTGCTGACTGCCAGAGGTAGGAGGTAGATTACAGCACTAGATGGGACCATAGAGCCTTCTTCTGAGAACGTTGTGCCTCTGTTGCAGTTTTGCAATGACAGTGGTGTGGTGTGGTCTGGTCATACCTGAGGTGGCCGTAGCAAGCACACCCAACACGTCCAGTCTGAGCTGAGCTCTTCTGTTCTCACCCTCAGCACCTGAAATAGGCTGATGACCCCACAGCCATAGGTGTATCTTTAGGAAAGATAGAGTGGAGAGTTAAAGCAATGTTGCCATCTAGTGATACAACATGTAATGCCCTCTTGGGTTGCGATTAAAATGTACTCCTAGTTACAACGTGACAGTTGAAGGATTAAAGCAAGGTGTCATTTGCAGTAAGATGTAAGGCCTTTTATAAGAGCAATGGCTAGAGCTAGAAAGATTGGATGAGCTTGCGGGGATACAAGACTCTCAGGTTTCCAGAAGAAAGGGTAGGGTACATGAAAGCTTGTCTGCTATTTTCAACTCTGTCTGCCAAGCAAAAGACACCGGCTCTCCTCATAGTTCTTACTTCAGCAAATATAGATACCATGAAATTTCAGTGCAAGAGGTTAGGGAAACATTGCTATGTAATTACAACCGGGTTCTGGGGGGACAACACTGTTTGAAAGATATTAAAATGCATGAGCAGTGTGTTACTCCTTGGGCTCAGGGAGCCGGAAGACTTATGGAGTAAGAAGGCACCAAGTGAAGATAGGAGAAATGAGAGAAGTTGCCTTCTCACAGCAGGCTGGGACAAAAGCTTCTCAAGCTGCAGGGAGATGAGGTGGTGTTGATGGAAACTGGCCAGTAATTATCTACAAATGAACTCTGAATGCAAGTTAAGTGTAGAGTCAGAGACCCCCTGTCTGATTTCACGTACTTCTGATGTTTCTCAAGTGAATCCCATTCTTCTGGGGACTTCCTGTGAAGCAGAAGACCGTTGGCTTCTGGTCCCACTCCACACATAAGCCAGATTTAAAAGGGAATTGTATTTCTGTTACTAAGTTATGGCATGCATAATTATTTTATTGTGTGACTCAAACTAATGCTTCTTTTGTGATGTATGGCTTTTGCAAAACTTTCACTGGTAGAGATTTTCAAGGCAAAGCTCAGCACCGCCTTCTCTGGCAGAGTTCCTCTTGGGGCCTGCGGCAGAGCTGTGGAGGAAGAAATGCTTTTCAAGATCCAAGGGGCTTTTGGAGACTTCTCCACTGGGGAGGCATTTTTAGCTGTTTTTTTAAGTGGTAGAGCAAAAGTGGAAGAAGGGCTATAGGGATGAAAATAAGGAGAGGGAGAGGAGGTTCACTCAAAAGAAGTTGTGGCAAGAGAAATCTTACAAGGGACAGTGAAGATGTCTTGTTTTAGAGACTACTCTGCAGACTGTCCCAAATTGAACCACTTGAATCTTGGCTGTTCAGGAGCAGACTCCAAACCTTTAACTGAGTACGCAGTTGTGTATGACATACTTTGTAAACCAAACCCTTATTGAATGGGAAATGGTGTGGTTTTACACTCTGTTGACAGTTGCTTATAGGAGAGAGTACATTGGTTTGCAGTGCATTGGCAATAGCTGTATGTGACAATGAATTACTGTGGCTGAAGACCTGGAACAATGTTTAAAACTATTTAGGTTCCTCTTTGAGGACAGAATTTGCAGTGCTGCAAAAGAAATTCATGTAGGTTTTGGAGAGAGTTTGGAAACCTTGAGACTTTCCAGATACCCCTTGCAAAGCTGAAAGTTTATTTTTTTTAAAGGGGTATTTTCTATTAAAATATTTCCAAAGCAGTTTTTCTATTCTCTGCCTTTGCACAGGCCTGTGGAGCAATGTCTTTTCCTACAACCTCTTGGATGCCTGGCATTCGTCGGATCCTACAGAAAGGTGCTCACTGAGGTGCACCCAACACAGGACTGTTGATGTTGGTTGGTTACGCTTCTGTTTCTACTTTACCTGTTGTCTTACGAATCTTTAAAGGAATTTTAAATTCAGATGCATATAGTGTGAAACCTTTGTGAAAGCTTTTTAAATGTCAAAACTGAAGCAAATGCTGCATTGCAGGGTGGTTTTTTTCC
The DNA here is from genome assembly GCF_965231255.1 of Vanellus vanellus. Classification (NCBI taxonomy): domain Eukaryota; kingdom Metazoa; phylum Chordata; class Aves; order Charadriiformes; family Charadriidae; genus Vanellus; species Vanellus vanellus. The sequence goes on along the minus strand of NC_138911.1, from coordinate 30,380,008 downwards.
TTTGAGGTGTCATGTTGCCAGCGATATCTAATTAGGTTTCTTCTCTGAATTCATTCATAGCAACATTATTTCAATTAGTCTCCCTTGGAGACTGAATTTATGCAAGTGATGATTTGCCATCAAATATAAAACTACTGACTTTTTTTAACAGATCAACTTTGCCAGGGGCCTTTCAGTGAACCTACATGTTGTAACAAACATCCCAGTGCTGTGTTTTCTATCTGCCTTGGCGAATGGTACTTTTCCTATGTTGTTGTTGAAGACTTGGATATATCAGTTCTGTGGAACTCCATTTCAATTTTCTTTAATCTTGTTGTAAATCTGTGTGCTCCTTAGAGGTGTTGGCTGTCCTTCTTGTGTTCAAATGTGGTTAGTAAATTTGGTTTACGGGCTTTTCATCACTCAATCCATGGAAGTGTTGCAGGACCCTGAGATCAATAAATGTTTTTGATAGAAAGATAGAAAGTCATTATCCCTCTTTCCCAATCTTGAGGTGCCATTTAACACAATCCTTTTCCTCTGTTTTTTTTTTTTTTTTTTCTGGGTGTCTAAATCTCCTGACAGCATTTGCCCCCTCTCCCCCCCCCAAGTTAATTTGGACTAATTTTGAAAGAAACTGGTGCAGATTCTCAGCCTACCCTGACCTTCACATGGTGAATCCACCTATGACTTCTATCAAGCAGTAGATCACTTTTTTTCAGCTTTAGGAAGTTTGTCGCCACTCTGACTTTGTTTTTAATGGAATATGCTTTACTGAAGATTGGTTTTCTTCTTGCTCCTATTTTGACATTGATTTGATTGTATGTTGCCATGTCTTATTAGGATCTTCTTTCCTCTAGCTAATATTAGATGCCTTTTGGTATTTTAAGTATTGCAAAGAACTGTATCAAAACAAGTACTTCATCTTCTCTACCCTTCAGAAGGAGACGAGCCTTCCCCACCAGCCAGGAGCCATGAGTTGGAGACTTACTTAGTCACCCCTGAATGTGGCATCATGGGCATTATTCGGCAGATCCTCACTGAGCGGGTGATGGTTTCAAAGTTCTACAACTTCCTGAAGGGGTTCCAGATGCACAATGAATACCTTCAGAGCAAAAACTTCTGTATATGGAAAGGTAAACATTACTGATTATTAATTTTTATCTGCTTAGATGGTCAGTGTTTTCATCAGTGAAGAGAAGGCAGAGGATGAACAGGCTTTGTTCTTCACTTTGGAAACAAAAATTTCAAGACACCTAGTGAAATTTCATCCAGTCAAATCAGCTCCAAGAAGTCCCTTGATTCCGGGAAAGGGAAACTACTGCTCATCAACAATGGAAGAAGAGCAGCATGAGAAGTGAAGGAGCTGTGTCTTTTTACCTTGGACTGGTCTTTCTTTTCTTTGTCAAGGCTGAGCTTCTGCAGTGTGGCAGAGTCTTGGAAAGCCAAAGTAATTGGGAGACAAGAAGCATTTTTTCCTCCCTTATTAGCAAATCAACAGATATATTACCTTTTAAATTAATCACTCATCATAACAAATATTTTCTTTTAGATACTGTGCTGGAGAATTTCCCAAACCAGCTGACAGAAACAGCAGAGTTCATGTGCCTGGCAGACACGGCTGGATACATTGATATCAGCTACCCACCGCTTATGAGGCCAGAGAGGAAAGTGGATGTTGTTCTACACTTAAACTATTCTTCTGGATCACAGACATCGGTGTGATGACCACTCTATTTTCTTCAATAATGACTGCTGTCTTTTAGCCCTTTTAGCCCTCTTAGCCCTCTTGAAGTCTAAAGAGTCAGAATAATTGACCCAGAAGAAATCGATTCTGGGACAAAAAAAAGATTCTTGTTGTACAGCTCTCATTCTGTAGAGGTCTCTCAGTGATGCTGGTACACCATGGCAATTCCCCTAAGGAGAACAGAAGTAGTATCCGTTTCCTAAATTTTTTATTTTAATTAACCCTCTAATAGGTAAATGCTGTTGCTGTCTAGACCTGTGTGCTCCTGGGATCTTGATATGTCCATCAAGGCTACACTCCATATAGAGTGTTTCTCTGTAACTGGTACTACCATTGATGAACTCATTTTTTTTTTTGGTCTTGTGATATTCATCTAAACATATCCACATGCAGTTGAATTAAAAATAATTTGTACAGTTGTCTTTAGAACAGTAATTGGATTTTTATTTTGTTCTAAATTGTGGAGAAGAATTGTCCTTTGATGCCATATCTGCTGTTTCAAATACCAGTTAATAACCTGGACTATAATTCCTGTTAATAGATATAGACAAGACAGAAGTTCTTGAAGACTAAAATTTTCAATCAGATTCAGGAACAAAAATCCTCTTTTCAAAAATGACTTACACACCTGCAAGATTAAATTAACATTTCTATCAAGATGTTTGCTCCCAGCTGCCTACATCACTTTTCACAATCATCTTAAGGCATCTAAGACAGTTAGAGGCTTTTAAATATTTCATGCCAAGTTAACAAAATATTTCTACCTTTGCGAATCCCTATTTAAAAAACATACAATTTCAGATTCCTGTCCATTCTGCTCATTTCAGCATTTTCTCCAGAAAGGGGCATGTTTGTTTGTCCCTTAGCTATTAGGCCGCCTTTTCCTGCAGCCACGAACATCTCGCTTATCTTGCAGATAAAGGCTGATGAGGAGGAGGAGGCAGGACAACAATCAAGAGTGCAAGTTGGAGGCTGGGTCTTGAACTGTTGTTCTGTTAATAACTGGCACTCAATATCTCACACAAGAGACAAAAGCCAGAAGAAATACTGACAGCAAACACTGCTCCCAGATCTTTGTGAAGAGCCTTTGATGGATGTGTTGTGCATTAGGAAAAATTGGGAGGGTGGCAGAATTTCTGACCTTGCATTTTTTTCTGTCTGAATGCAGCCTTTGGAAGAAGCCTCCAAGTATTTCCTAAAGCAGGGAATCCCGTTTCCCAAAATCCACCTGAGTGAAGAAGAAAAGAAAAATCTAAAGGAGTGCTACATCTTCGAAGACACAGAGACCCCGGAGGCGCCAACAGTAGTGTTTTTCCCACTGGTGAATGACACCTTCAGAAAATACAAAGAGCCTGGTAAGCCATGGGACAGAGGCGATCCTCCCACCACCTGGCCACCCTTTGGCTGTGTCAGGGTGGGAGACATGGTCTAGCGTGGTCCCCTCCTTTCCCTGCTATGGCTCCTGCGGGAGACAAATGCATGTGTCCAGGTAGCAAGGAGCAACATTGTGCCCCATCTGGAAAGTGGGACATGGGACCACATCTATACCCCATCGACGACCTTTCTTTATTTGTCAGGTGTGGAGCGCAGCCCCGCTGAGATGGCGCAGGGCAACGTGGATGTTTCCAGCATTTTTTCCCCGTACTGCTTAAACAGCTTTACCTACACAGAGGAGGAGTTTGACAAGCTGGTGGAACTGACCAGCTACAACATTCAGAACAACAAACATCTGATCCTTCAGGCTTTGAATGCAGCCGTAGAGCAGAAACGACAGCAAAAAAAATAAATGCCATCCTGTGTTTCAGAAAGATATCCAAATAATGATATTTTTTTTCCTGCAGAAGAACCAAGACCTGTTTGTGAATGAACATGACAGGCTTGGGAAAGTACAAAAAGACTTGTCTCAGCCTGTGGCTCCTCTCCACCTCACGGTGATCCTAGATAAACCGATCAAACAAAATAATGATTAGTTTCGTGCTTTATTTATGTTGGATTTCACTGCTGGTGAACATTTTTTTGTGTGTACATACATGTGTACGCAGTAAATCAAAAATTAGGAAATACGGGGCTTATTGATGAGTTCTTTAAATGCATGAATGTGGGACAGCAATACCAATTCTATCAAAATTTACTACCCTAGTAGAAGTTATATGTGAAGACAATTGAGCTGTAGATATTTAATTTATTCCAAATCTAGTGCAACAGAAAAATGCATAATAAATGTGGATAATTTCAAAGAAAAAGAGGAAACCATATTTTGCTACAGTGTCAGCAAGAAATTTTATTGGAAATAACATGCAAAACTAAACATAAAAGATGTAGAAAATCTGAGATTTCACATGAAAAATACAAATTTTCTATTATTCTGAATTTACAAGTTTTATTTCACCAGCAATATTTAGGTTTGGAATATCCCTTGGAAGTGACTGTTCCAAACCTTGTTGTGAGTCAGGATCAGCTCTTCTGGTGTGTGTGTAAGTACCTAACCCGGGGTTGTGTGTTTCATTGAACACTCACAGTATTTAGAGGATCTAGCTCAGCATCCATGTCCCATTAATTTCAACAGGTTTAATAGTATTTCTTGTTATTATAGGATGGGACGCTGTGAGCATAAAAACATCAAAAACTGAGATACATGCAGATTTTGTGGTAAGAAGGCAAACTAAGTGCTTTACACTGATATCCTTGGGTAATTCCTGGGTAACTGCATAACTTTGTCGGTCCCTGACTATACACAATCAACTCACGGTCTATGCAACTACTATAAACAGCACACGGCAATTTGTCGAAACTACTTATTTTTGAGATGAAGACCAAAATAATTATTTGCTTTATGATGGATTTTAATAATGCAAATACTCCGTAAACCTGTTTCATTACAACAAAGATACTAATCTTAAAAAAAAAGATATAATGGCTCAGTCAGTATCAGCTGCCCTTAATTACCTCAAATTTAAATGAAATGCAGTAACTTGTCTGTGCTGAAGTAACATGTATTGGCACACACAGAGCTATGAATAATGCAATCAGAGCCAAAATAGAAAATAAATCCTTAATGTAATACGAAATGTGAACCTCTAAAAGGCTGAACATTTCTCCTCCCTCTTGCTATCATCGTCTCTCTCTCTCTCTTCCTTCAAGCGTTCCTTTAGGGCTTTGAGGCTTTGTCTTCTTTAGTCTCCCACACTCACCTCCGATGACCTCAGCCCCCTTAGGGATGGTGTGTCCTTGCCCCAGCTGCTTTTCCAGGCCTTCACGACTCCATCCAATTTGCAGCCCTGGTTCAAACCTCCAGTGTGCTGAAATGGCTGTTTACTTGTCTGTGCTCATCAAGGGCTCCTCTTTGTGATCTCTGCTGCTGAGTCACGCCGTCCCTTTCGGCATTGCCTCTCCTCTGCCCCAGCTGTAACTGCCTCTCGGCCTTCCCTGTTTATCATTATGGCAAACCCATTTGGGGTGACACATGCGTTAGCTACTTCTCCCACCTGCCCATCTTTCAGCTGGGGTTTTGGGCATCTCCAAGAGCTGCCATCCAAGGCTATCAATGACACCACGTTTCAAGAGCCTCGTCTCTCTCTCTTCCCATCCCTGCCCTTAACTATACCCCTTTGCTTCCCTTGCTGTGTTTTTGTTTGTTGGTTTCTTTCTAACAGCAAGAAGCCCCATTTATTCCAGGTATGCCAGTAAGGCATCCCTTGCTCTGCTGTACCCTCTAGGGCCTGAGCCCGTCCCACCTGCCAGCAGTCTGGCCAGGCCCACACAGTAGCTTGTAGTGGTGCTTTCAACGTGGGTAAAGCTCTTGGACCAGAACTGGATCTTCTTTTCAATTCTCCCCTTGCAATCCTCAGATGTCCATGACTTTCTTCTTTCAGATAAACCCACGGACACCACAGCAAGGACCTTGTTGTGACCCTGAAAATACTCATATGTCCTGTGTTATAGTAAACCCTGAAAAAGGTCTGGCTTAATCTTCCATCCAGCTGTCCTTCTCGTGGGGGCCTTCACCTATAGGTAACGTAGCAAGCCCATAGGTAATGTTCTTGAGTTGAGGGGAAGAACACCAGCCCCGTCATCCCATCTGCAGTTGGTTCCTTCCTCTCTGAGATATTGTGGAGGTGTCTCCAGGTAACTGCTCCTCAGCAATGGCCTGTTCTCCTGACTCCCATCTAGTAAGCACTCCTGTTCGGTGTTTGGTAGAGATGCTTTGTTTGTGACTTAAGGGGCAGGTTAATTCATTGGGCTCGGCTTACTTTTTATCATTAAATTTATTAATTAATTGTACAGAATACTTGCAGGATATCCTGGTCGTCAGTTCTTGCAGGCCAGCATAGAGGCTTTGTGCGGCTTTGTCTTCTGGCGTTTTTTGTTCTGGTTCAGCTGCTAATGGGGTATGTTTCCCATGCTCAGCCTCTGGGCTGTACTGAGGCATTGAAAGAATGTAGGTAACAGCTGCAGATGTGGGCATTTAAACGCTCTTTTGGTTTTGCAGGTTGGGAGTGTCCCTTTTTACAGGAAATAGGAGTAATTTTATGGAATTATCCCTTCAAGGGAGGAAACTGCAAAAACCCGGGCCCACGCTGTATCGCAGTGTATCACCGACAGGACTTAGCGTGACTTTTCCTAAATGTTTTAAAAGACAGAACTCTTGGTAGCTGTGGTAATAGGAACTACAAACGCTAACACGGTGACCTCCTTAATTGTAATGAATATGTTCTGCATCTTTTCTGTGTGTGGCTTTTCCTTCTCACCTATTCATTATCTGTAGGGAAGTGAAGGGATTAGCATGCAATTGCACCTTTGCCCCAGCCCTTCCGATTATCACAAAGGTGCATCGAGAACTGGGCAGCTCAGTGAGGTGAGTCAGCCTGTAGGAACCTAAGGAAAGCAGCAGTGGGGTTTTTGAACCCCTCGCGAGGCATGTGAGTACTCGGACAGCCCTGTCGGGTGAGTGGCGCTGAGGAAGCAGAAGCTAATGGGCATGGTTGGCAGCGCCATTTTACGTTGTTCTGTAGCCCAAAGAGCAATCAAATAAAAGATTATTGCAAACAGTCTGAGTGAAGTGAGCTATTAATTTGTGAGACTACAGGTTGCACCACGTGAATGACGGGAAATGTGTCTGCCACGGTGGATACAGCAGAATGTGGGTGGTAGAGCAGAACTCCCTTCTGAGAAACCCTGTGCCAAAACCTGTTCACGTGTAAAGCTCTGCTGTGTATGTGCAGTATCCCACTGTCTTACTGCAGTAATAATGCTTCAGAGGAGGTCACCAAGGGCCTTGTTTGCAGCAGGGCTGCTTTCCTCATGCCCTGTTTGCCCAGTAGCAATGGGTGAGAGCTGTGTGTCTTTCATGCTATTGAACTTTTACACCTTTGAGCTCCTCCTGAAAGTCTGCCCCTTGCAGGGTTCCCATTGAAGCCCAGCACACCTACAGTGTTCCTAAAGCACTTGCCCAGAACTCCTCCCACCCTTCCAGCTCTTCACATCAAAACTCTGGGATGTCTTGTCGTGTCTCCAGTTTCTTTCTCCTTGAGTCCTGAGCTCTGCTTTGCACTCCCTTCAACCCACTATTGCTTATCCCCTTCTCTCCACACAGTTGAGTGTCTCACCCAGATGTCATGGCCTGATCCCAGCTGCCCTAATGCTTGTCGTATTCATGCTTGTTCCAAATACGACCAAACCTCCGTCTTTCAGACTTGAAGCTTCTGGAGGTACCATTGCAGTATGGAGGAGACATGTGAGAAAAAGGGGGAAGATTAAGAAAACAGGTGGTATAAAAATCAAGGGAAGGAGGAAGGGGAGAAGGAAAAAAAAATGTGCAATACCCGAATATAAGTGAAAAAGGGAATTATAGCTAGGTGGTATTGAGATGGGCAAAGGAAGGAAACAGATATTTTGGAAAAACGAAAGGTCAATGAGAAAGAAAAGATGGAAGGGAATGGAAAGAAGGAAAGAAATAGGAAATCGGGGACAAAAAGGTGGTGGAGACAAACATTTAAAATGGAGATAAAGGTATATCCCTCCTCTAGTTTCTTCAAAGCAGTCTTGATAGGTTGTTCCATTAAAAAGCATAACAACTAAAAAAGCCTAATCCAGAAAACGTGATGGCATTAAATCCTGCTGCTGAGATTCTGGCCGCTCTGGGCTTACAGACGCCTGGTATGCATACTGCGAGTGCTTTACAGCTCCCAGCCTTCTATTCTTTTCTCTGCCCTTAAACACTGGGGAATGGTGGTGCCTCAGCCCTTAGCAGTACAACTTTTCCTGCCAGCTGCTGCTTGTTGCACCTTTCTCTCTATCAACTAGTAATCTGTAAATTAGTTGTGAAGATATGAAATGTTTGCTCCCCTCCTATTTCCTTTCTTTTGCTGAGATAATGGAGCATCCTTAGAGGCTGATGCAAGGAGATGCAAGTTTCCACATATATTAATACACACTTTTAAATCTTGAGCAATTGTGAGTTGTTTCTTTAATTTTGCAATTTCTGCTACTCAGCTGGCTGACATCCAAAATTGTTCCAACCAGTCTTGAAAGCCAGCCATGCTCCAAATTCCTGCTTGAGCTGCCATTGTTTTGGTTTGGTAGCAACTTTGTAAACCTATAATGTAGTTAATTTTTGAGATTTAACATATGATATGATTCAAAAAATCTTTCATAGACCCTCAACAAACACCTTTTCTGATCACTCTTAAGCTGTGGTGCAGGAGCTGATGGCCTGTGACCCACAGCTGGTTTGGGGCACGGGAGGAAGAACCGTACAGGTCATACTGCCCTCATGCTGGTTTCCAGCTCGTGAGGAGACGATAAACTTGCGTGTAGTCTGCAGAGTGAGCAGTGATTCAGAAGACTTTGGGAACTGCTCTTTTAGTTTACTGTACTCCTGGGAAACCTTCTCCAAGTACAGAAAACATCCCACAGTGAGACAAGTCCAGGCACAGGGGACTTTCTCCCTGTACAGGTAAACATTGAGGACTGTACATTTGCAACATGCATAAAATCTGAGAGACATAAAACGGAGCATAAACCTTCACTTCAATTAGGCTGCTCTAAGACCGGCATGGTAAGTGCTGGGCTTTATCCAGCGCATCGGTAACTGTAACATGAAAGAAACATAGACAAGCATGTAACTGTGAGTGCATTGATGTAAAAAGTCATTAATGATGCCAGTCTCTCTACTGGGAAAGTAAAAACTTCCAGTATCAGAGCTGTGTACTAGCTATATGCTAGATGCATACAAATGCTGATGCATATATGTAGTGGACATAAAATGCCATACTTTCCTCTGTATGACCATCATGTCCTAACAGGAATATATGGTAGTACTTTTAAACTCTTTGTTTAAAGACTTGCTTTAAAACTTATTTCCCAGAAGATGCCTTCTTGCCTGTGACAGGGCTAAGGTGACAGAGAGCGGTAGTGCCCCTGCCTCCTGTGAGTTTCCTCTCCTGCTCCAGATCTCCTGCCTTCACAAACTGCGCAAGTGATGGTGTAAGACACCATTCCTCCTGCAGGAAGAGGACGTAGCTGAGCCGGAGTGCCCACCCGACTCTGCTCTCCAGTGCTGTTTTTTTGTATAGAGGTATATACATATGTCTGAGAACAGTGAGGCAGTCACAGCCAGTCCTGGTTGTGTTTCCAGCTTGCCAGAACAACCCCAGGCTCGTTTTGCCCAGCCTGTTCAAAGGTTAGGCAAGCATATACTGTTGCAAGGCTTTTAGGGGGGATACTGGCTGTCAGCAGCTTAAGTCCAGTCCAAGACTCTGATAAAAGAAATCACAAAGCTGTATTTGAACGTGTTGAAAAATGTTAAGTTTGTCACGGAACTGCTTTTCTCCACAGCCTGTCTTTGCAGTCAGAAGTAATACAGGCACCTTTGCCAAGGGATTGACACTTCTACAAACTGGCCCATAGCGTGAATAAGAAACCTAAGTATTAGTGGGAGTAGGAGGTCTAGCAAGCACTAAAGGATGAGAGTAGTGTGCTGTTTGCTGCCAGGGCAACTACAGTTAGATCTTTGAAGCAGATAGGTTATTTTGCTTTGTCTATCCTTAAATTACTGAAATATGAAATATAAAGAAATAAAATCATTCCACTTTGAAGTCTCTGTTTTTAATTCTACAAATTGAGATCATTCAGCTTTGTACATTCAAATTTTAAATTAGATAACACTAGTTCAGTTGTTAATGAGAGGTTCAGAGTTTTCTTTCTTTATGGCGTTCCCTGTGGAGTCACTCGGGTGGGAGTAGAATGCCTCAATTTAGCTGAAGGCCATACAGATCATTCCCGATGGCCAAGAGTGTATTTGATGTGGAATTAAATCTGCAGATGTGGAAGTCTGTGTGCAGAATCCACCTGTTCTTCTCCATGGGTTTCCTTGAGGACAGGGAATCCCAACTTTCTTAAGATTTGTCACCTTTAGAGGGGTTTATAGGTAAATAACATCACTTATGCTAATGGTCCTTTAACTAATCAGCCTTAGGAAAGCCGGCCTGCTCTAATAACAAGTATACCAGTATTTTTAGTGTTCCCTGGCAGGGCTTCCAAGGTCAGGCAGGTATTCTTTTCTGGTGAGGCTAAAAAAAAAAAAAAAGATGAATGATTGTTGTCTGAATTAAGCTGCAAGAGGAGTTCTCCAGGACGCAGCTCAGAGTGTCCGTGACCTGAGGCCAAAAGATGCTCTTGTACTTCAAGTGTGGGCACAGCTACTTTTCATGCTGGAAATGCAGATGCTATGACACAGCCTGCTGTTATTGGAGCTGCTAGTTTGTTATTCATTTGTTTTTCTGCATTTGAAGATGGTAATTTCCACTGGGTATGCCTGGAGATGTTCACGCTTTTTGGTAGAACAGAATCTCTGTAAAATAAAACTAATAAAACTAAACCCCTGGATACTATAATCTGTTCATCTCAATATGAGTTTCCTGCAGTTGCCGTGTAAAGCTGTTATATATTTCCTTGCTTTTCCCATCAAATTTAAAGTACTACCAGGTGCAGGAGTAGTCCTGGATAATGCTTGTAGCCATAGGCATTGACCTCAAGATCTCTGCTAGCCTCCAGAAATGTCCACCTCCTTTTCCCCTGCCACCCTATCGCACACAATCTGGTACTGTTACTCCTTGCCCCCCACTCACCTCCCCTACCTACTACTCACCTCTCCAAAGTGAAGACCCAGCCCCGTGCCCACACCTTGGCCTTGCTTCCTCCTGAAGAAGAAACGGGGAGCAGACCGGGAGGAGCTGGGAGCTGCTGGTCTACGCAGTAACCTGTCAGGTGGTGGGGGTGGCCCTTTCCAAGGGGTATACTGTGTGGCACAGGGCAGAACCTCTTGGTAGGCAGCAATTTCAGGTCCTCCCACCTATACCGAGGCTTTGACCAAAGTGAACAGGTGTGTGCCTGCACGCAGGCAGGTCACCGGTAGTTATTTACACACAGAGGCTTTTTCCAGGGCTCAGTTATGCCCACACAGGAGCAGCCGTTGCTCTCTGCTCAGGGCAGTCCCCATGCCGCAGGTGGGGAAGAGCTGGGTTTGAAGGAGCAGGCTCCAGCGGTGGTGCCCGTCGTGCTTCTCTAGTTGGCAGGACAGCCCAGGAATCTGCTCACCACAGAAGATGGGTGGCAGCAGTGCAGGATCCAAGGGGCAAGCGCAGGCTGGGAGAGGTTCCCAGCCAGAGGAAGGTACCGCATCCCTTTTGGCTGTTGTGGTTGCCCCGTAAGATCCTTCCCTGGAGCAGTCATCCTTGGCGCTCCACCGTCTTCGGCAATGGGAGGGGAGTCCTTTACTTATAGAGATGAGATGGGTGGGGCCTCAGGTCATTTTATAAAATAACTTGTCATTGACTCCTACAGGAGTAAATCCTGCAAACATGTCTCAGGAACTGCTGCCCACGGAGGTGCCAGAAACACTCTATTACATGAATCCAGGGAAGACCATGATGCCGTCAAATGCAAAAGCACTACAGGTAAGAAAACAGCTTTAAAAGTTTGTTTAAGGTCCGCTGCATTTGACAGAAAATAAAATGCTGCTTTGTGAGCGTATTTACGTACAAGCCACTGTCCAAACTTACTGTCTGATGTGACTGGGCAGCAATGTCTCTGCCTAAAGGAGACATTGGCGAAATGTTCTCTTCATGGCTATCAGTGACAAAAGTCCTCCTGACTCCACTGGAGCCAAAGATCTCAGCTTCATAGGCAAAATGAGAGAAGTCAGCGTAGCAAGGGGACAGAAAAATAATAGAAAGTGGAAAAAATGAACAGGGAACAGGGAAGGAAACAATCTTTAGGGGACTGATTTATCAGCCTGGATCCAGACCCAGACTTAATTTTTTTTTTCTTCCATAATTAAAAGCTGCTTTTATTAAAAACTTAATATTTCTGTATCAAAAGCAAAATTTTGATATGTATATTAATGTGACAGCCCCATTTTTTCTTATTGGAAAAAGAATAAGGACAGGATAGAGAATAGGAACAGGAAATTGAATTTTATTTCCACAGTCCCATTTTGGTTCTGATTTTTCTATTTTGCTTTGCATTCTGTGTGTCGTTTCAAGATTTGCATTTAATTTTAACTGTAGTATGTTACACATTGTTCTGTGTGCTCTTTGACTGGATGAAGATACATCGCTTCAGGAAGTACTCTGAAAACAGAAACAGAATACTTCCGACATTTTTCATAGGAACTGTCCTTTAATGATGTTTTCCTACAAAGTGTTTCAAAAGGGGGCACTTTGCATTGTAGAAATATTTTGGAACTTCTCTGAAAAAATTGAAACGTTATATTTAAAATTTTGTAATGGCAATGTGTTTCACGCTGTGGTTTCAAACAGAACAGAGCAAAGATTCCATGATTTTTTAAATCGAGACTGGATACTCCTGAGAGCCGGAGCAGATTGGCAAAAGATCACATTCAAAACAAAAAGCAAACCTTTCTTCACAGAATGAGTGCAGAGGCACCTTTTGGGTATCTCTCAGCCGAGATGGCTCTTCCTTCGTTGGCTCGTTGAAAGGGTACCCCTGGCATGGATTTCATACCAGCGTGTGCCCAACCACATGGTGGTTGGTTCATTACGCTGAGCGCTGTAACACAGCTGGGTGTAACCAACAGCTGTTCTAATTGGGGTTTCAGCATAAGTTACTGCAAGTACGAATTAATTATCTACCCTGATAATGCTGCTGTTGTTGTTTTAATGTTATCATTTATCATTTCTTTCTTCAGGATGAAGACTCAGACATAGATTCTTTGGAGGATGGTGAACCGCACGAAGAAAATGAAGAAAGTAGTGTACCAGACAAAGGTGATTTCAAGGTACTATGAACAAGAGAATTTTGAACTAAAGAGGGCTGAGGGTTTGGTTTTGCTCAAAAGGGGAGAAGGCTCAGGTAGATAACTAATAATGGCAGCAGTTTGAGTGTTACAAGGGACACGCCCTTAAGTTTATAGTTTGGATCATTTTATTACACTTACTTTTATGGGTTTCAGACTTGCTTGTTGTATTTCTCGGTTATGTTTTATTGGGAGCATGCAGAATATCTACTGTTTGAATCCCTCGCTCACTCGTAAAACAAATCCGTTGGTGAGCTTTCTGTTCCACAATGCTTTTTGAGACTGAAAGGGCCAAAAGTAAGAGTGATGCATGTTCTGCTGTAATGGCTTCTGCAGTGCAATCCCTATCCTAGCGATTTATGGGGGAGTCCTGGATTACTGAACCCTGGTTTTTCAGAAAATAACTGTACCGGGGTATGCTGTGAAAGGACTGATGCTTGAATGTTCTGGAGCTGTTTCTTGTGTTTGAAGGTCGGTCGTAGGTTTCATTTTTGTCAGAAATTACTGATTTTGATAGGCGTTCTCATTCTGCCACCTTGCTATCTGTGCAGTAAATACAGGCATTGTTTCCTATCTGTCAGAATTAGGGAAGTTTAAAGGTGACTCACGTAACAATGTTGTCCCAAGAAGTGTCTGCTTCTGAGCCAGATAATTCTATGGAAATTTGCATCACAATCCATGCAAAGAAGTTATACCGAGACAAAAACGAAGCTAAAAAGGACCTTTATTTGGCAGTGGAAGTAATACTGTAAACAGGCAGACAGGTGAGCTTTGTGATAAACTAGTTACCAGGTAGTCCTGGTACAATTTAGGCACCAGGAAATTAAACCAAATTCTTATTCACATTTGCAGTATTTTTACTTTTTCACATATACTTTTCAATGTTTAGCTTTTGTGTTTCTCTGGTATTAGGATTTTTATTAAAAAACAAACAACAAATAAAGGAGCAAAAAAAAAACAACCTCAAACTGTGGCATTAAAAGATTATACTGCATTTTCTGTCAGTCTTGGTTCTTTGTGGCATTTCATCTTGCAAATATTTAGCTTACAATGTCTGGTATCTCCAGTCTGTGGACATACCTAAATTCCTGACCATATATAGGATGAAGAATTTTATAGATAGTAAAAACATGCTGAAAAACAATGAATTGATCAGTCTTTGGCATGACGTCTGCTCCTTACAAGGGGTAAGGAACCTAAAATCATGATGAGAGAAAGCAAAAAGATTTGAACTTCTGGGTTATAATTACCTATGATAATTATACATACGACAGGTAACTTCTTGTCTCTATTTCTTAATCCCACACAGTGATGTGTTTGTTTTTCCATTATCTGCTCAGGACATAGGCTTAGATCAAAGACATTTAAAACTCATGAAATTTTGAGGGGGCAGGTGTGACCATAGCGGACCAAAAGAATCATGGTATGTGTATGGGACCATAACCTTCTTCTAGACCACTATATTGCCCCTGTCTCTCACCAAAGGATTATTTTTCACATTTCAGAATTCCAAAAATTCTTGACCGTTCATTGGTGATGGACTGAGTTGTTGCTCTTGCATCTGGTTACATAGTCACTGTTTCTGCTTCTGTGATCAGAATTTAACACTCTATCCTACGCACTTTCGTGATCACGGCTTCATTACTGCGGCGTATCATGTGTTTATGTGAAGGATGCATACACGCTCTTATCTTCTGCTCAGTTTTTCTCAAATGTAAATTTTTCATCACTGAAACTGCCAGAAGACTTAACTATGAGGGTCACTGCCTGCTAAGAGGAATCATCTGTTAGAAACGTACCACAGCATATCCCAGCATCTGCATGCGCCTTTACGCCAACGTGCTGATTTTTTATCTTCGCTAAGAAATCTGTATTATTAAGGCCTTGGCTGGTACTTTGCCCCACGCTAAAGCAGCAGGAAGAGCCAGATCTGGTATTTCAGACATCGGTGCTTATATTAAAATACTGAAGGATTGCAGCAGGTCTCATACCATTAATGTGAGGGAAGGGGAGGGGAAAAATTGGATGCGTAGTTCTGAATGCAGCATGAGCCATGTCTTAACAAGGGTGAGATGCCTCATACCCAGGTCAAGTGGTACCTCATTTTCCTGCCAGGCAAGGGCTCCTTGCTCTTGCAGGGTTTGTGCAGCTGGGAGAACAGCACCCCTTTAACAGAAGGGGGTGTGTGGAGTTAAACTCTTATCCTTGTGCACAGCAGGACCTCTGGCTTCTGCTGGGTTTTGGAAACTGGAACCAGCTTCTGAGATCATGGGAAGAGTGGGGAGCTGCCACACTGCATGGTGAGGTTAGGAGGAGATTACAGCTGCTGCCTCTGATACAGGTGGGACTCCCATCGCATGAACCAGGAGCTGAGGCAGGCTGGAGGGCTGGGTCCCTGCTGGTGCCAGGCATGGGGTCCCTGTGTCCCACAATGGCAGGAGCTTGCTGTTGGGGCAGCTCCAGCCCCAGGCTCAGCAGCAACTGGAAAGGAAGGTGGCAACAACTCCTGAGCCACCCCCAGCCCCACGGTGCTTGCAGGACTGTGGCACCAGCACCGGCTCTGCTCAGCTGCAGAAGCTGTTCTGAGCCCAGGTGTGTCCACTGCTACCCTGAGGGGTGGTATGGGGATGCCTAAAATAGACCGCTGAAATGACATGCTCCTGCATTCAAAAAAGAACCTCACAAAGTCAAAGGAGGCCACTTCCCATCAGCTCATAACTTTGAAATATGTTTTTTCTTATCTACATTTGCCATAAAAAATGTAAAATATCCGTGTCTGAGACAGACCTCTAGATTGCCCTGAGAATCTGTAGTCAGAAATAGAGATTTACAGAGTGTGATGCATGTCCTGTGATAATGTCTACCTTAAGATGAGACTCCAGAAGTGCCTAACAAGTGTCAGACCTAACCACCTATTTTACAGCTGTTTGGAATTAGGTGTGATGAGTCTCAACCTTGAGATGGTTAGCACTCAGTCTAGTTTCTTTCTCATAATTGTTCTGGTTGGGAAGGGCAAAGCAGTATGAGGGCTCTGTCTTTTAATGGATGGACTATCCTATTTCCCTGGTTATGGTTCTACACATGGAAATAATTTTGAACATGAAGTTGAATGTTCTGTGTTTTCAGATGGACCTGTTTTTCAAAATCAGAAAAAAATCTGGTCGTTAAACATCTGGAAACACTAAAAGATGGAGGGCAATGTTAAGAGCACTGATAGGGCTGTGCAACTAGCCTGAGTTATCAGTCAAGTAGTAAATCTGTGCAGCAGTCAGGATCACTGTGCACTGAGAGTATGCATGCTGTGGTGATGAATATTTGAAGTTCTGATTTTTGGAAATATGTGCACAACTGTATTCCTCGAAAGAGTTCAGAGTCCCATGATAGATATATGTATGAAGAAGCAATGATCTGAAGGCCACAATTCTTGTGGCCTTGCATATACCCGTCATGATCCTGTGAGGACAGATACATTTTCCCTGGTGAGACCAGGGTTGCTGTGGCCATGTGCATGAAAGGGGTATTTCCATCCAGCTGTGCGAGTTTTTAATTCACTGGTTTCCAACCAAGGCTTCTGTTAATTCTGGTGAAAAGGCGGTCTGATTAGGAGTTATGTTGCTAATAAAAAAACATGAAACACACAGCTTGTGAAAACCAGCCGGTGGCAGCAGTGGTCCTCAGCACCCCTCGGCCCCCACGCAGCCTCGCAGCTGTTGATGGAGGTGCCGCAGCCCCAGCGCCTGGAGGAGGCGAAGGAAGGAAGCAATCAGAGCAGATGCTTTTCCGGCGTGGAGCCTGGGTTTGTCAAGAACAAGGAAGAGCTTCAGATACATGGCCGAATGCAGCAGCTGACCGCAGTCAGCCCAGGCAGCGTGCCACAGTGGGGTCCCCTGGCACATCCCACAGCCGCGGGAGATACGCTCCAGCAGGCTGGGGCAGGGCTTGGCTGAGGGGTGTTCACAGCCTGAAGTATCCTGATTACAACTGCAAAAATCTTGAGGATGAACATTCTCTAAGGAGACCGGACTCTCAGACAGCTCAAGATAGGCACTTCTTCACACACCACCAGCTTCAGATACACCGTCAGCGGCAAAGTATTTTAGTTCTTTTGATTTGGTCCCTGGCTACCATCTAGTTAAATTAACACCTGGAGGTGAAGAAAGGAGTGTCCCGGTGACATCCTGTGAGTGATTTCATCTCAGCAGAATGCTTCTGAGGGCCAGGAATGCAGGGGGACCTTAGTCAAGGCAAGGAAGCTATCTTTGCCAGGAAAGGCTGCTGTGCCCGTAGATGACATAGAAACGGATAGAGGCATTATTATTGGGTGACTGCAGGAAAAGCGTGTGGGTTTAGAGGAAGCTCTTTTCATGGTTTTCACGGATAACACTTTTTTTTTTCAGATTGGTCTGTAGAAATGGCCTTTTCAACCATTGAAAAAGTAAATTGATTGTCCTCAAGGTACTTTTAAATCTCGTCTGATCTTTGTGGGATGGCTTGTAGAGTAGCATGCGGTGTGGTTGCACTGAAATAGGTAATGGTACCAGCACACTGTGGAACATAGTTTTCTCTGCTTCCTCATCACAAGTTTTCATCCATCATGACAAAGGCCACTTCCTCACAAGACCAGGTGGAAGGCATTCCACATCTCATGTAGAAAGGCAACAACCGAGCACCTGCTTAGAGGACAGCTGCAATGATACAGTTTTCATCACACACACTGAAGATATTCATTTCAGGATCTCTGCATTATTTTTCTGTTAGTTTATGATCGCTGTGGAATAAATACCAACCTAAAAAGGGCAACAGTCAAGACTGAGAATGTGTTGGCTGCTCTTGGAGGTTCAAGAGTAAATTCTCCTCTTTGGATCAGCATTGTTGGATGATCGCTTTCTATTTTGGGAAGGCAGCTACCGTATTCTGCTAACCAATCATCTATGGTAGAACAAGGAGCTAACACTGAAAACTAAAATATGCATTGACCCCACATACATTTGACTATACTGTTGTGGAATTGCGAGACTGGGGTAGTCTACAGTAGACATGGTGGAGTGGTGAACGTCCATATCATTCATATCGCAAGCTGGGAAGATGTTGCCAGCAATAGCCCACACTTGAAGAGTCTGTGAGATGAAGAAGCCTAGAGGCCAAAGAAAGGTACTGAGAGAAAAGCAAGTTAAAACAGGTAAAGAAGAATAGCCATCTTCTGGTCTTATGGACTTTTGTCTCATTAAGGAGTGCTTAATGTCATTTTGAGTCATTTTGGAGCTCCACAGACACTTGTGATGTGGCAGGATATATTATATAGCTAAACTAGTGGAGTAATTTACAGCAGTGCTTCTTGAGATGGATGCATGCCACACATACCTACACCTGAACATAAGCATGAGTTTAAAGAGGGCTGGGATAGACCCATGGAGGCACAAATCTGCCAGGAATGCAGCCAGCCTGCATCCCCAGAGAGGTCATGACAGAAATTTCTGTTTTCAAATACTTACTTGCCCAGGTGGGAGAAAGTTGGAACCATTCACAGGACAGAGGAATCTTTAACTTCCACTCACATAGTAACTTGGTGCCAAGTATCATACCATGTTATTCTTTTTCGTGGGAAGTGGTGGAAAATTGGAAGACGAGACTATGAAGTCTGCTCTAGATTTGATGGAGCTGTTTGGAAAATCCCAGTAAATCCTTGTTTCCCTGGGAGCACAGAGCAACTAGCAGTTGCTAGTTGGCATCACAGCGTGCTATATTGCAGGCAGCTGTGCTATAGACACGGGTACATGAAGCACACGAGCACGATTTGGGAAGCACGGAACTGAAGACAAACGAACAGATTGACGATCAGTGAAACAGTCACAGAGTGACCACATCAGTCTTGATTTTATCAAAAGCAAAGCTACAATGGAACAGCACTAAATGGTTGTTGCAGTAAGTCCTTGTTAGCCCCAGGGTAGGATGCTGCTTGGGGTCTTCCACCGCTCAATGCTGTGGTGGAAACCTCTCTGTAAGTGGAACATCATGACATAGCAGCGGCCTTATTTTTTTTTTGTTAAAGAGATGGCAACAAGTTTTAAATAAACAGAGTAACAGAATTTCTATCCTTTGCTTTATGCATGCATACCTGCTATTTCTTTGCTTGTATAAGTAGACCCTAGTACATTATCTTATGGTTGGCACAGTTGCTATTTAAATACACTTCTTTTGTTTAATGTGTCCTGGAATTAATTAAAATGGCAAATCTCCTGAGAGCCACAGAACTAGCGAGGCCTGATCACTGAGTGGTTTCTGCTCTCCCTGTTGTCTTCCCTACCCCCACCAGCAGGTGCCGGGGCTGCCAGGATGGCTAATGCCTGGCTGCTGCCTCTTCCTTGGGTAACTGGCTGGTGGCATCTGCCTCTCCCCCAGTGCAAGCACAGGTCCTGATTTCTGTAGCTTCTGTGAAGCCAGTGATTTGTGCTGTGAAACTTCAGTAAATCTTTTTGTGAAACCCACATCTCTGAGAACTGATTTCCCCGTGCCAGACGGGGAAATTTGGCTAATAGGTTAGAAAGTCATTGCGTGGGAACCAGCAGACAGGCGATCAGGTGGCAGAAACCGTGTAATAATCGTTAAAAAAACCCCAGTCGACCACACTTCCTTAATGTCTCCAATCTAAGAATCTCAAACTGCTTTGCAAATATCGAATCCATCGGTTCTCAGTCAAGCGATGCCATTTGCCTGAGGAAGCGCAGCTGGAGCTGATCCTGGAGCTGGCAGCACCTTGCGCAATCTCCGGAGATAAATGGCTGCGAGAATTGCCCTGTGCTTATGCAGATCCTACTGAATAATGAGTTTCTGCCTTCTAGGGCATATGCTGAGGTGCCCAAGCTCATTCCTAACATGTGAGTGTGGTGATCCACCTTTGCTAATTACCCAGCTGAGAAGAAGGGTTAATTAACTGGGTGGAGAACTGTATTAATGTGGCTACGCTGTTTCTGAAATGTGAACCAGTGTCCCTGCATGGGGTAGCTCTGAGGGCATACCCGAACATGAGCTGGTGTTTGCAAAGTTTGCAGCTTCTCTTAGGCTTTTTCTCCTTTGAGAGCACTTGACTGCGGCTGGATTACCGCGGGTGAATTTCATGAAGAAGCACTAAAAAAGGACGAACACAAAGAATTCTTGAGGCGTGTACAGGAGGGGTGAGGGCAGGAAGCCTTTTTAAGATGTCCACAAAAATATTTTAACAGAACACAATGTGTTAGGAGAGAGAAGAGAGGATTTTAAACACACATTGAAAAAGAAATTTGTTGTGACAAAGGAGGACTAATTGTCTTCCCGTCTGAAAATAAGGTCCTTTTTGCTCTGTTCTCTTAAAAAAAAAATATATATATATAATTGGCAACAGTACACATATTGTTTTAAGTGAGGTTCTTCCAGCTTCTCTTTATCTGCCTTAACATCTATTTTGTCTGCTTGTTTACGGTCATTCTAGGAAGTCTCTGAAGTGCTATAGAAATAGAAGGATGCTCCTAAATGAGAGGAAATCAGTTGATAAGAATAGCAGTTGCCAAAAAGAATGATTTGGAGGGCTCTGCTGTAACCACTTATGCAGGTGGAAATGTTTCTAGGAGTGTGAGGAAATGACCGTGTGTCACAGCCACAGGAAATGCTGATTTATTTATTGGCTTTGTCAGAGCAGCCTTTTGCAGATAGGACTGAGCCAGAGACAGCTTTATGGAATGAGCCAGAAGGAAATCGCCTTCCTTAGAAGAAGGAAACCAGATTATCCTCTAATAATAAATAGGAAGAGGTCCCTGCAGTCACAAAATCTGGAGAGACTTGTTTTATAGAAGGTTATGGCTGAGGCATTCAAAGGGACCAAAGGAAGTTAAGCACTTTCAATCTTAAGGATTTTTTGGAGGGGGGTATTGTTTTTTTATTTTTCCCTGAAGGCAACCCATACCTAATTCCTTACCCCCTAAATCCTCTAGAAACAATTCGCAGCCATTGGTTTATCTCATAGTTGTGATTTGGAAAAGCTCGGATTATTTTTACTGTTTCCGCCATACAATTGTAAAGAGAAAAGAGAGAAATCTATGCTTTTGAAGCGGAAGGCAAAACCACCTCTCCGAGAGCAGTACTTTAGGTTTATCCCGTGAGAGTCAGCAACAACAGATATTCTTCACAGCATTCATTTCAATGAGATGCGACCTCATGGGTGGTTCCTAAGGGGATTGACTGTAGCTTTGAGTAAGACTGCTGGTATTTTGACAATTCGACTATGGCACTCACCAGTGCATTTATTCTGTTCCAGAGACTTATTGTAGCTGTGTTGTAGAGCGAAACTCTGCAATCTCAGAGCAAGGCGGTTTGAAAGCATCTCACAGGGAATATAATTTGACAGGGACTTATTCCTTTCTTTCCTGCTGTGAAAAGCCATCCAGACACTCAGAGTAACACAGCAAAAAGGCAGCGACACGTATAAAATGTTAAAACAAGACTTCTTTAATAGCAGAAGCTTATGTTGCAGATTTTCATCTGCAGAACAGTGAGATGGTTGACACAATTTTTACTGACTCTGTTATCGTTCTGTAGCACTTGATTAGTTTGCATATTTGATACTTTTTCCCACTGAAGGCTTATTCATACTCCGTTTTGTACCATTCTTCTCCAGATAGAATCCTCTCCCTGCTACCTGCTGACTGTAAGGATCATCCGGATGAGAAATCTCCAGCGAGTGGACACCTGTAAGTATCTCCATTCTTAGTGGTATCTCAGGGTACAGGCAACAAGTTTTCTTTTGTAGTAGTATAGCAACATTTTCCAAGTATTTCTAAAATAACCCAAGGTTTATGTAAACGAATTGTTATAAACCAGGTCAGTCCTTGCTGCTGTTTCACTGAATGTTATTCCTATGCTTTCTGGTTGATTTTCAGACTTGAATGTGGTTTAGAGGATAAGTACTTTCTCCCAAAGAAAGGAGAGTTTCTGACCCAGTTGTATGAAAAATACTGCATCCCGTGTTTTCAAAAACAAGGGGTAATTTTGCCTTTGGGTTGTAGCACCTTGGGGACTGTGGCTGGGAGGAGGAAACTTTTTCACCTCCTCCAATCTTGGTTCTGACACAGATGAAATGAACAAGAGAAAACTTTCTAAAATCATTACCACCGGGCTAATGCCATTATTAATTACCCTGAAATGACTGCCAGAAAATGTGCTGACTGAGAGCTGGATGCCTTGTCCCTTCTAACACTCGTGCAGCAGTCTTGCAGTTGTGCAAGCCTGTGAGTCACATGTTAGGAAAGTGGCGGGAAGTGAGTTAGGAGGAAAGGAAAACACCACTGTTTAGTTAAAGGACACGGACTATTCACATGCGCAGTGAACAGAGGCATTTCACACGAAACAGACAAGTTAACAGTTTTGGTTTAATCAATAAAGCTACGTGACCACCTGTGAAGGGACGCTGAAAGTAGCTCTGGGGTGAGCGTGGAAGGGGAACGGTGTACCCCTGCTTCTTGGAGAACCTCTCTCTTGGTTCTCCTGTTTCACTGTGAGCGTCAGCAGTCGGCACTATAGCCTTTTGCGCAGGTAGAGCCAGGGAAGAGGTGCTGAAAGACGAAGGTCTGGATTTACCGTGCAGTACCATTCCCATCTTACCCTGCGGTTGTCACATGTTATTCTGGAAGGTATATCAGAGGACTTCCCCGTGTCACAGTCCCGAGTGAGGGTTATACTAGCTGGATCTTAGTTCATATCATTGGGTCGCATTCTCTGCACCTGCACCTCCCTCCTGGTCCACGGCTGTGGCACACGTGTGATGATGCAATAACACAGAAAGGTTTCATCAAGGACTCGGATCTTCTGCGTGTCAGGTGGCAAGACAAAATCACAAATAACTAGGTTGTAGAAAGAGATTGTGCAAGCAGAACTGAAGCAATATTTTGCATTAAATACACAGCTGACTAGTTTTCCTGCATCCGCTCATATAATTAAGGATTGTTTGATATGCTTTGTATCTCAAAGTACAGTTAAGATACAAGAACGACGAATCATATCAGTAGAACAGAGCACTTTGCCAGCCAACAGTCATTGATCTCCAATGATAAACCTAAAGTCATGCAGTAGTCATATAGAATTACTTTAAAAACATTCTAAAATCAGTATTGTTGTGATTTGGGCTGGACTGGCCACTGAGGTGGAATGATAGATGCCCTCCCCCACCTCAGATGCACCATGGCATGCCATTACTGAACAGAAAATTGGTTCTGTTTTACCTCAAACCAGGACAAGTGTCATTACTTCTACGACCTCCAAACACATTTGAATAGCTATATTTGCAGTTTCAGAATTTTTCAAAGCATTATCATCTGCATACCGTTTCCCAGATTAAAAAAAAAGAAAAGAAAAGAAAATAACAGTCATAGAGAATCAAAGTGATGCTCATACAGTTCTCTGAAGGGGATATATTCATTAGATCCACTGCAAAAGCCTCTGACACTTGAGGAAAAGGCGTAACAAAAGAAGCTGTAGAAAGGCACCAGCTACAATGACAGATCTGAAACAACTTTTACATCCAGAAGGACTAAATAAGCTACAGGCCTTAAGAGTGGAAGGGAAATTATTGAGAAGGATGTGGAAGCTCTCTCTACAAAAAGGAATAGGAGCGAGAAGGTGAATAAGGAATAATTTTTCACTATTTTTCACAATGCAAGAATAAAGGAGGACCCAATAAAATGATCAAACAGGAAGTTTAAAATGAGTAAAAGGAATATAAAAGCAAACTGTGGAACTCGTTGTCACAGGAATGCATATGTGTTAAAATATATCTGTTCAAAAAGAAAATATTCATGGAGCATAAGTCTAGCAAGGGTTATTAAACAAGGTATTCCCGATGCAAACTCTTGTTTGGGAGATCCTTACTCTGGCACTGCCTGAATGATGGAGGGTGGATCAGGTGCAATACTGCTCTAGAATTAGCTTGTTTCTTCGACTCTGGAGCAAGGCGTAGAAGGGCTATTACCTGGCAGTGAAATGATAAAGAATTTCTTTTTTAACATGAGAAAGTAATGTTTTTTTCTTCTGCTTCATCCTTGGGAAAAAGCTATACTCTTCCAGATGAGGCTTTCCCTAAATGCAGTTGAAAGTGGTGTCTTAAGACAGAAGGAGGGCAGCCTTAAATTTAGTCCTTAAATCAACTCTGTGTATAAATTAAATAAAGACAAGCAACTTCCTTTGCAAGGAAAAGGTGCAGATGAGACAATTTGTTCCTTCACCAGAGAGACACTGATGTGCTTAAGTGAGGCAAAATGTGTAAGGCAGCCAGACTGGCCAGGCTGACTAGACCTACCCTTACTGGGGAGACTTTTGGTATGAGCAGCTGATTTTTTCAGTATTAGCAGTCAGTCTCCTGGCAGCCTGCTGCAACATGCATCATCTCTGCACTGCAGTGTTTCTACATTGTTGTTTATTAATAGAATAGAATAGAACAGAATAGAATAGAATATTTCAGTTGGAAGGGACCTACAATAATCATCTAGTCCCACTGCCTGACCAATTCAGGGCTGACCAAGTTAAAGCATGTTATTAAGGGCGTTATCCAAATACCTCTTAAACACTGACAGGCTTGGGGCATCAACGGCCTCTCTAGGAAGCCTGTTCCAGTATTTGACCACCCTCTCAGTAAAGAAAGGTTTCCTGATGTCCAGTGTAAACCTCCCCTGGCACAGCTTTGAACCATTCCTGTGTGTCCTATCACTGGATCCCAGGGAGAAGAGATCAGCACCTCCCTTTCCGCTTCCCCTCCTCAGGAAGCTGTAGAGAGCAATGAGGTCACCCCTCAACCTCCTTTTCTCCAAACTAGATAAACCCAAAGTCCTTAGCTGCTCCTCATAGGACATTCCTTCCAGCCCTTTACCAGCTTTGTTGCCCTCTTCTGGGTGCATTCAAGGACCTTCACATCAGTCTTAAATTATGGGGCTTTTGATGCTACTTATCATTTATCTGTACCCACGGGAATGGTAAAGACCTGGGTAAGCCTCCCAGACCTTAATGCAAAGTGGGCATGGGTGTAAGAAGAGCAGGAGGCAAAGGGCTATAGTATGCAACCAAAATGTCTGAAGGGAAAAGGTATCCCTGGGAATCACAATCCTCAGAGTCATCAGTCTGCAAAGCCCGTCTTGCCATCTGTGTGAGGGACACAGGTGCTACCAGAGTACTTTCTGTTGTTTCCACCTGTGGGCTTGAACACAGAGCAGAAAGGCAGCCTGTAGCAGCCCTTTTCCTTCCCTTTGGGATTTTGTTCCTTAAGGAAAGGACAGAAGGAAACCTGAATGCTGGAGGTGAAATGTCCTCTCGACTAACACAGTCAGGAAGAAAGTATAGGGAAGGAGGCTAAGAGAGAAGAGTGGTTGGAAGGTAGAAGTGAATTAAAGCAGAAAATATGACTCCAGACAGGGACAGTTAAACTACTGTCAGGACCTATTTTCTTTTTTTTAAATCCAAAATAAGATATGGAAGGTGGAAAAGAGCAGGAGAGAGGGAGGGCTAGGGCCTGCTGAATATTTTCCAAACAAATTTTTCTATCAGAGGAATATTGGGGTTTTTGACTCTGCAGGAATATATTGATTTCTCCACATTTTTTTTTAAGGAAAATTTTGACAGAATTAAAAATGTTTTTCTGTTTCTGCATTATAACATTAAAAAGTAGAAAAACAATATTTAAGGTGTCAGTTGACATATCACAATGCATTATGTAATTTCTCAAGCAGTTCTGAATTTCAGTTCTTCATCTGACTTGGGCAGAAAGGCAGTAAGCTTTGTTGAACAAATACACTCTTCTTTTATTCACGACATCGCTGTTGTCCGTAACTCACACAAGGAAGAATAGAAACCACCTCCTGTTCTAGGTCATCTTATGGTCTGTGCTTTTCCTTCTTAGAAGGATATCTTGAAAAGAGTCACATTACATCAGGCATTTCTGCCTTTAAATAACTCATACTTGCTGTTGGTACCACGCGGTAACCTTCCAGTGTCACGCAGCACCACCGACTGCCACATTAACAATTGTTTCACCTCTTTCCCTACCCAGTAAGCGAGGCTGATTGCTACGTATCATTGTGGCTGCCGACTGCGACATGTGAAAGGTCCCGCACTAAAACTGTGAGAAACTCCAACAATCCAGTGTGGAACGAAACCTTCTACTTCAGGATCCAAAGTCAGGTCAAGGTAAAGAGGCAAAGTTGTCTTCTTGAAGCAGCCTGAGGACTTTGGGTATGGTGGGTCCTATCTATCTCCTGAACTGTGCTCAGGAATTCTTTAAGAGATGGCACATGATAAGGGACTATTCAAACTGTTTAACAGCAGACATGACGGAGTTCCCATGCCTGTTCGATGGTGTTGTTTAGGAGGGCCCGAAACTGAGTTCAGTATCGAAGTTTTAGGGAAACTAGAGACTCTTGTGAATCAGTGCAAGATGGATACAGAATTTGGGAGTTAACTAAGCTCTCATGTAGGTGTAGCCAATGTATTACTCATGTTACAGCAATTAAACTCAAATGGGGAAGAAGGAATATTTGATGTACACTATGTTTTTCCAAAGAGGAATGATACTTAATTTCTCCTCTTTTCTTCTCAAGCACATCCCCAACGCTCCTTCTTCCCTAGAGCTAGTGATGTCCAGACTGTAGAAACAATAAAAAACCCTTCTGCCTCTTTCTCCAGAATGTGCTGGAGCTGACAGTGTATGATGAGGATTTCGCTACTCCGGATGACCATCTCCTCTGTGCACTCTTTGATACTGCTAAACTTCCAATTGAAAGAACGGTGCTCCTGTATTTTAAGCCCAACCCGAAGGTGAGACCTGTGAGATCAGTGCCTGCAAGATCTGGCAGTAGGGGGTGTAGAGGGCACACTTACCTAAGTTTTCAAACCTGAACTGTAACTTTTAATGGACGTCTGTTTCCTGGCCTATGTGTTACATTGCTTTACCCTACTCCCATGTCTCTGGCAATGCATATTGCAGCTCTTCTCCATGGTGTCTTCCATGAAGCAGTCCCTTTTGGCTACAGCTGCTTGAGCTCTGCAAGTCAGTATTAGTTGGTAGTCTTGGCAAAGTATCTTTGGTTTATTTCCTGGGGCTGAACTTATGGATTGTTGTTCCAGTTTGTATCTGGCCCAGGAGCTATGTGACTCCATCAAATAGATCAAGTAGGTGGTTAAAATAAAAAAATCTAAGAAACCAGTGGAGAGTTATACAACACTTTTAAAATCTTGGGGTGAACTTTCGGAATCCTCCATGGATGACTTATCCTAATAATGGGTACATGAATTGCCATTCAAAATATAAACACAAAAAATGTGGTTAGAAATCTGGATTTGAGACTCTGAGCCCCTCCTCCCAGTATTTTTACAAATTATTAAAGACCATATGGCTGAAACAGTGTGGTAGGTAGGGGAGGGATCTGACTATGAGTTACCCCTGAGTGACACCAAGGCTGCGCAGCTGTTCAGGGCGAATAATCTGTAATTTTTTTTTTCCATGTAGTTCATAGCCACTACCCCCTGCCCCTTTGATTGTATCTGCTTTCACGCCAAAGGAAAAGCTGAAGTTGTCTCTGTGTGTATCCCAGCACTGTCCTCTACAGCGCACTGCAGTGATACCTGTAGGGCTGAGCCTACTGACCTGTCTATTAGAATTAGCATGGTTTTGGAGCTCTGAATGACTGATTTACTCTGTTTCTCAGTTTCCCATCTATAAAATGGGAAAAAAGAGTCTTGATTCCCTTTGAGAACGAGATGAGTGAAATATCTCATGTGCAACCTCTTGCTACCACGGGCAGGTTGCTTCTGGTATCCAAACTAGGTCACTTACAACTAGCTCATACTTACCAACACTGCCCTACAGGGGGTTGCATAACTGTAACTCTGAATCACTCAATAATACCAGTCTCTGTTTATTATGCTAAAGTGATGGGTGGAAAGTATCTTTTACTTCCAAGTTAATAGCAAGGACAGTAAGTCATGGCAGGACAGTGTCAGGAATAGATAGGAGAAAAAGGTAGAATTCAGAAGACAAAGCAAGTGGCAAATTGTCTTTCTGGACCACTTTCATACTAAAAGATAAAAGTATAGGTTGTTCTGATTGTACCTTGTAGAAAGAAGGAGGTGAGGAAGGAATCATTAAGCTGTTTTGAAATGTTTTTTTCAGACCTTCCAGCCTGAAATATTTATTACAGGAAGTGTATTTCATCCAATTACTTCAACATCGCATACCAGGGACATGGGTTTAGACAAGGGTGAAAGAATTATGTAGCTACTTCATTTAATTCCTTGTTCTTGTTTTCAGGCCAAAGAGGAGCTGGAGGTTGAATTCAAATTGGAGGCCGCGTAAGTGATATACAGATTCTTTAGAAAACGCAAAAATTGTTAAATGCTAAAGCACAAAACCAGCATTAGAAGTCATGATTTGTGGGCTATCTGCAAAAACGTGCCAGATTTCTCCTACATCTTTACTGCAGTCTCTGCTGGAGTGAGACTTCTGTCTGAGAGCTTGTTCTGTCATTTAGTTGCTTTCAAAGTTGCAGCTGCCAGCATTGGCTCTCTTAGCCACAATGTTGGACATTTCAGAAGACTTTCTGAGTATGTTTGCATGAGCTTGCGTGTGGATGCACATCTATCAATCTTTCCATGCCTGTTTCATCTTATGCACTAGGCAGACTCCTGATGCTGAACCGTTTGGATTAGGTTTTCAGTGTGTCTCTGACTCCTTTGATTTTCCTTGCAGCACTGTTTTCATCCTAGTAATTCTGTTGGCTTTCTGCCCAACACAACGACAATGTGTTGGAAGGTCTACTGCAGGACTTTCCTCCAGCACGGTCAGCCTGCCATCCATATAAATCAGTATTTTTGTCTCTGTGTTGCTAAAAGGTAACTAAGGCAGAGCAGAAATAAAGTGACCAGCCTAAGGTCAGCCCTCAAACTAGTGGACAGCCAAGACCAGAATTCAAATCACTCCATATCATCTCCTGACTTCACCTGAATGATCTGGAAAGCTTTTTTTATTTTTTTTTCCCCAAGTAATTCGTACCCACTGCCCTCTGCCCCTTTGATTGTATTTGTACATCAGCAAATACATAGAACTGGGCTTCCCAACAGGAATATGCTGGTTCATTAGCATCTTGCTGCTGAAATACATGTACTTTACACGTTATAGCGAGGAGAAGAATTTGACTGCCTAACTGCAGATTCCATTTTAGATCATCAGGAGATTGCACTGCAAAAAAGTAGCCGTGATATACATCGCTCACCTTTGGTATAGAGGCATGTCCTCTGAGAGCAGTGTGCAGTCCAAGCAAGCATGGAAAGGAGCTTGTTGTGTAGCTGCCGGGGTCCCTCTGGCAGTCATTCATCTAAAGGGGGACAGAGGGCAACACCCTAGGCAAGGATGAGAGGTCGTTTGTTTGATCTAAAAAAAATCCATGTTTTTCATTTTGTTTCCCAGTTCTGGTCCTCATGAAGTCATTGCTACCAATGGAGTCCTGGTGGTATGTGTCTTTTTCCCAAGAAATTTCCTTAATATAAAGGGAAAGGGAAGGTGGGAGTTAGAGAAGCTGTGATCTATAAGATAGCCAGTAGGGCAGTTCTTTCTTTTTCTTCCCCCTTTTCTGTTTAAGATACTTAGAGAATGGGATATTTTACTGTCCTGTTCACTGGTGATATCCAACTGTTTCCCATTTGTCCTATGTGTTGACG